>NC_083406.1:105289093-105914570 GCF_020745735.1 Hemiscyllium ocellatum
CTTTGTAAGCTCGTAAGCATCATCAGTGCACAGCCTGCTGCAATTGTGTCTGTGTTTTATCAGTTGTACTTGCACTATATATGTTTACAGTTTTCATTGTGCCAAGTGTATGGGTTTGCTGCCTTTACAAACACACCATCTGTTATACAAGAGGGATCAATTATCTTTTATTCTGTTGAAATTGTAAAAATTGTATGTTTTTTTTTACAAAATACAAGCCAATTGCTCTGATGGTCCAGTATTCTCATACTGAACAACTGTGGACATGCCAACCTTAACTCTATAAGTGAATTTTCAAAGCTCTTGCTCAGGCTATTATATAGAGAGCTAACTTGTCATTAGGTATTCAATATAGAAAAACTGATAGGTTCCAATTCTTCAGACTAGTTTCTCTGATTGTGTGACCACACTGTTAGTCCTATAGGAAGGAACAGAAGGGCATGTTTGTCCCTGCGTGACCAAAGGCGATGGCCTTTTCTGTATCTGTAGAGAACCTGATGGCAAGAAATACTGATGCTACTATAAATCAAGACCTTGGTGGAAAGAAAATAGTGGGTTTTGCTTTATTTAGATAGATTCAAAATCCAAATTACAAAATCCAACCAATGTGTGGTACAAAAACCAGAAGAAGTGCAGGATCACTCTCCCTTTCTGAATGGTTAGACCAAGTAAAGATGACAGTTCCCTTCCCTCAAGGACATTAGTGAGCCAGATGGGGTTTCCTCACAATTAGCAGTGATTTCATGGTTGAAAAGTGTGGCACTGGAAAGGCACAGCAGGTCAGGCAGCATCCGAGAGGCAGGAGAATTGTCGTTTCGGGCATAAGTCCTTCATCAGGAACGTTTTCATGGTCACCGTTAGAGTCTTAATTTCAGACTTTTAATGAATTTCACCATCATGATGTGGCAGGATTCAAACCCAGAGGTCTCCAGAACATTATCTGGGTCCCTAGACTAATACTTTAACAATAATACCACTAGGTCATTACATCCACTTAAAATGAGCATCATTGCCTATAGTCAATTGATTTCTATCCCTTGCCCTATACATTATTTCATTCCAACTAATTAACCAATGCCCTCTTGAATGTTCCTGACCAGTCTACAAATCACTACATAGCAATACCCAAGCCCTTCCTGAACTGTATCTTCCCAGCCCATTCCTTTCTGCCTTGGCCCCAGACTCATAATTTCTATTTCTTGCCTTCCTTGTGCCCACACCATTTCTCTGCTTACCTCATAAACACCATCCGATGCTGTTACCCTGTTCATTCTTTAGAAAACAGGGAGATTGTAAAAGTATTAAATATATCAGTAAAACATTCATTCCTGCAGGTCTCCTTAATCCCTACCCCAGGTCCTTTGCTCAGTCAATCTCAAAAATAAAGGTAGAGCATGACAGATACTGGATAGCTGAACCCAAAACAGAAAATGGCGGAGGTGATCATTCACCCGACATTTTTGATGAAAAGTCCAGGCCTGAAATGTGAACTCTTTCTCTCCACCACTGCTGTTAGACATGCAGTGCTTGCCTTTCTAGTGTGTTCTGCCTTTTTCTTGATTTTTGATTCTCAGTGACTACAATCTCTACCTCAACTCAGCTCCTCCTCTCTCTTGCACTTTTGATATCCTGTTGGTCTCAGTTAACCTTTCCCTTGATGGAAAATCTCCTCAATATCCATAATTTCCTCCTCAACTTGCCATCAGAAATTATGGATATTGAGGAGATTTTCCATCATGGGAAAAGTTAACTGAGACCAACAGGATATTAAAAGTGCAAGAGA
Organism: Hemiscyllium ocellatum; assembly: GCF_020745735.1. NCBI lineage: Eukaryota > Metazoa > Chordata > Chondrichthyes > Orectolobiformes > Hemiscylliidae > Hemiscyllium > Hemiscyllium ocellatum. Next base: position 105,290,877 of record NC_083406.1, read on the forward strand.
GAGGAGGAGGTGAGTTGAGGTGGAGATTGTAGTCACTGAGAATCAAAAGTCAGGAAAAAAGCAGAACACGCAACGGTGGAGAGAAATAGAGTTCACAGTTCAGGCTTGGACTCTTCATCAAAAAGTCTGGTGAATGACTTTTAACTGTCCTCTGGGTAATTGGAGATGGGCAAGGAATGCTGTTCAAGGCAGTGATGCCCACATGCTGAGCATGAATGAATAAAAATCATTGAAGTGCTGGAACTCTAGGAGTGAATGGTCTCTTTCTGCACCATAACACTTCTGCGATTGTGAGTCGGGATGGAGTCATGGCGAGCTGGAAAGCTGGTGAGGAATCTTGTTGAGTCATCAAGGTTTCTCCCTGATGACCAGAGAACCAGCAAGAGATTTGCATGACCTCTTTTTGGTCAGGCCTACTGAACAACCTGTGAGGCTGCAACCTGGCCTTCTCCCAGAATCAAGACCCCAGGGGTGAAAGTCACTCCAGCCGAGAGTTGCCCACCAATCAGATGCCAGCAGCTTCTAGGCTCAATAGCGCTACTGCAGGGGCCATGGCTACTACTGGAAGGATAGGCTCCAGAGCCTCAAGGTGGCAGAGTGGCCCAGAGGACAGCTAAGTAATGTGGACAGGCTTCTGTTTTATGGTGTGGGTGCATTTGGAAGGGAAGGGAAGGCTACATGGATGTCAGTAGCAAGGCTGGGGCAATGGCTAAAGCTACCCCTTTCCAATAACCAGTTTTTGATAAGACACTAATCGAGTGAAGAGGGGGTGATAAGCTGTTTGTATGATGTCAGCCGCCATGTACAGTACACTGTGTGGCCACATGCCCATTTGCAGCTGGGTCAATACAGTGATGTGTGCTGAGGCACTTAAGTGATCATGAGCTGGGCGAGAATGACCATTCATAGCTTAATTCTGCAGAAAGGGAACATGTGGTGGTGTTCAGGCATTCCACCGTCCCACCAAATTAAATGCCTTTCCCACCTCTGAGCTCGACACCAGTGGGAACAGAATATTCCACGCTGGTACAAAAGCCAGGTTGATAACACGAAAGGGCAGCTAACTGAACAAAGGAAGCTCAGAGGGAAATGCAAACGGTAAAAAGAAGCAAAGAGAGAATATGAGAAGAGACTGGGAGTTAACAAAAATGGGATCCCAAAACCTTTTGCATGAATATAAAATATGGAAGGGTTGTGAAAGGAGGTATATGTTTGATTTGAGATCAAAGAGGATGATTTTTACATGGAAACAGGTATAGCGACTGAGATAACTTAATGAACGGGTTGGGTCTGTCATTATCAAGGAAAAATGTCCTGCCAAAGTCTTTGTGAAAGTGGAGATAGTTGAGATTTTGGATGGGCTACCTCCCTGCGATCAGAAAAATATTGAGAAGCTTGAAAGGGTTCAGATAACATTTTAGAAGGATGTTACCAGGGTTGGAGGGGTTGAGTTATAGGGAAAGGCTGAATAGGTTGGGACTATTTTCCCTGGAGGGTTGTTGGCTGAGGGGTGACCTTATAGAAGTTTATAAAATCATGGGGGGGAATGGATAGGGTAAATGGACAAGGTCTTTTCCCCAGGGAGTCTAGAACTAGAGGTCATAGGTTTAAGATGAGAGGGGAAAGATTTAAAAGGAACCTAAGGGGCAACTTTTTCATGTAGAGGATGTTATGTGTATGGAATGAGCTACCAGAGGAAGTGATGGAGGCTGGTGCAATTACAACATTTAAAAGGCATCTGGATGGGTTTATGAATAGGAAGGGTTTAGAGGGATATTGGCCAAGTGCTGGCAAATGGGACTATTTCATTTAGAATATCTGGTCAGCAGGATGAGTTGGATGAAAGAGTCTATTCTGGGCTGCACGTCTCCATGACTCTGTGACTCTGTAAAGAGGAGGTATTGGAAAGTCCATCTGTGTTTAAATTTGATAAAGTGCTCAAGCTGAATGGGATGCAACCAGGACTTCTGGCCTAGAGTTAGGACATTAAAACTGCACCTCAATGTCCTCTAAATCAGAGAAATTCATAGCTGCAGTCAGCAGGATTCAAAGCTGTTAGATGAGACCCCAATGAATTTCAAATCTGTCAACATGACTATAACATCCATTTCATGGCTGCCAGTTGTAAACATTTCCCATAAACCTGTTCAAATATGTTGTGACACACCTCTGAAGAAGGTGGGTCCGGATCTAGGCCTTCTAGCTCACAGGTAGGGACACTACCACTGTACTGCAAGAGCCCTTCCTATCTAATTGTATATTCTTCAACTCCAATCCCTTGTAATAAAGTTATTTTGCCTTGCCAATGCCTTGCTAACCTTCTGTATTTCTTGTATGTGTACACACATCTGCCACTGAATATCAACATTGACGCGTTTTGTGTTTTCGTTAAAACAGGTTCTGTTTTTCTATTATTGTGACCAGTAAGCAGTTGCAAACAGTAACTCTTCCAAACTGTAACCTGTGTTTATTTTGAATTCCCTAAAGCAGTGAATTGGCATGGTTCAAATCCAGTAAGTAAACTGTTCCAAGTAAACTGTTTACTATTGGAATATGTGGGGTCTCCACTCCAGTCTCCATTATGGAAAATATTTAGCTGACTTACACAAGCTAAATTACTGCTCCGTATTCAATTACTAACAAAACAATACGTGAATAGAAAATCTCAGGCAGAATAATTTACAATAAAATTGGCAATTTATGTTTCATTTGTGTTGGCCAACTATTTCAAAAAGATTCTTAAGCCTTCCTTTTCCTTCTAGATTTTGAGTGGTTTGAGATAGTTGGAAGAAGACTGTTGGAATATTGTGTGCAATTCTGGTCCACCTCCTATCAGAAAGATGTTGTGAAACTTGAAAGGGTTCAGAAAAGATTTACAAGGATGTTGTCAAGGCTGGAGGATTTGAGCTACAGGGAGAGGCTCAATAGGCTGGGGCTGTTTTCCCTGGACCGTTAGAAGCTGAGGGGTGACCATATTGAGGTTTATAAAATCATGAGGGGCATGGATAGGGTAAATAGACAAAAGCTTTTCCCTGGGACGGGGAAGTCCAGAATCAGAGTGCATAGAATTCGAGTGAGAGGGGAAAGATATAAAAGAATCTTAAGGGGCAACCTTTTCACACAGAGGGTGGTACATGTATGGAATGAGCTGCCAGAGGAAGTGGTGGAAGCTAGACAACATTTAAACGGCATTTGGATGGATATATGAATAGGAAGGGTTTAGAGGGATATAGGAACTAGATTGAGTTGGGATATCTGGTCGGCCAGGGAGAGTTGGACCAAAGGGTCAGTTTCCGTACTGTACATCTCTATGATTCTATGACTAACAACAGTGGGGTAGTGAGTACTTTATTGAATTCTCCTAAACAAGATCATCAGACTTAAATTTGCACCCTGATATATTCTATTCATCTGGTAGAAGAGGTCAGAACAAGGGGCATAACCTTAAAATTAGAGCAAGACCATTCAGGGGTAACATCTGGAAACACATCCTACTGACGGCAGTGAAATTTGGAATACTCTCCCCCACAAAACTGTAGAGAATAAATCAGCAGATATTTGCAAAACTGAGATTGGTAGAGCTTAACCATAATACTGAGAATGTTGGAAATCTAAAACAATGGAATATGGCAGAGAAACTCAGTAGGTCTGGCAGCATCTGTGGAGAGAGCAAACAGAGTTGACATTGTGAGCCCAGGGCATCTTCAATGCATAGTATTAACTTTGTCTTTCTCTCTCTCTCTCTCTTTCTCTCCTCCCTCTTCACAGATGCCATTTGACTTATTTCTAATACTTTATGTCTTTCATCTCAGTCTGATATAGTTTTATTCAGTAAGAGTAATAGTGGATTCGGGAGCCATGATAGATCGATGGACTTTAAATAGGAATCAGTCGTTATCCAATGGAGCGGTGAATCGGCCTTGGGGATTGAATGACCTACTCCTGTTTCAATGTTCCTATGTTTCAGAGCATTGCAGGGAGTAACACTGAATGACGATAATTTGGTGGAATTCGCATTAACCTTAATCTTAATGGTGGAACTCACATCGAAATCAGACAGTTATTCTGCATTAAACTCACCCTATTTCCAGGAACTTCAGTATTTCATTCTAAATTGATGCTTTACTTAAATGCTGAGGAGAACCCTTGGAAGTGATGTTAAGTCAAGTTCACAAACGTTCTTAAAAATGGTTGCAAAAATCCCCATCTTTTTCTGCCTATGTTGAAGGAGAGCAGAGAACTTCTCTCAAGAGTTTTACGCACCATTTATTTCTCAATGATTGCCACTAAGAGTGGATTAACTGATAATTTTCAGAAAGATGAAGGACTTTTGCCTGAAATGTTGATTCCTCTGCTCCTTGGATGCTGTCTGACCTGCTGTGCTTTTCCAGCACCACACTCTTGACTCTGACAATTTCAATAGTTTGATTCATGAAGAGATAAGCTAGAGGTACATTCATTGATATCCAGGTTCCCTATTTAGTAAAGTCCTGATATTTGCATCTCTGCCATTGGTGATTTGGCTCCTCATATAAAGCATCTATGTAGACATTCCAATGGTCAGTGTCAGTTCTGCATGGTAGACTGGAGGTGTACGTTGGGACCTTAGGAAACCCTGAATCATGCCAACTGGTAGAAGAGGTCAGAACAAGGTGGAATAACTTTAAAATTACAGCTAGACCATTCAGGGGCAAAATCAGGAAACACTTCTCACGGAAGATAGCAGAAACCTGGAATTCATGACCCCAAAAAGCCCTTGAGAACATGTCAACAACTGACCCTGTGGGAATAGCCCAGAATTTTGCAATGGATGATTTCCCTGCATCTGTAACGCAGTGAAAGAATCTATTCAAGTTGGAGATTCAAAAGGTTCCGACTCAGTTAGCTTACTGCTTACCCAGGAAATATTAGAGGATTAAAATCTACTCACGTTGTGTGTCTACAAAACTGATCAATCCCAACTAAACCTCCCTAACATCTGACCCCATCTCTTACCTAGATTAGACCCATTCCCCTCCTTGACTCCACACCCAAATTGAGGCTTTGCTAAACCCAACTTCCAACCCCGCGTTCACCAGCCTGTCCCTTCCCTTAGAGCTAACAGCTACTCTCAGCTCCCACCAACATGTCCCGCTCAACCCTTATCCACCTGGCACCCTATTGACTTGGCACCACACACCCTGTCACTCAGAATATCTGAGCCCTATGTAACACATCTTGCCCACTGTGTGTACAGAATTGATTTACTCTTGATTTGCAGAGAGAAAGACAATTTGCAGAAAATGCCAAAAAATAGAAAAATTGTCTATATGATTCGTGAAAAAATGGGAGGTGTCCATAATTTCCTGCACTATATTTCCTGCACTAGAGAGGGCACTATCTGTATCCTGTCTACCATGTTACTTATGAAATTGTTGGCACGTGTGTGTTCATTACTGTTAAGATAAACACATCCTGCTGGAGACTGTTATAATAAGGATAAGCATGCCAAGTCTGAAAGAATTCTTCTGTTATTCATCAATTATTCCAGTTGGGCACCTTAAAACTATTAAAAACATAGTAAATAGTGTTTTTTTTTCTCTAGTACTATATATTGTTGGCATCAAATTTGTAAATAGCTGGAACCTATCCAATAAACTCCCAGTATGAAAGAGACATTCCTTTTGTATATTTGCTATTTGTGAGTTTCTCCAAGAATGTAACCTCCACAAAGAGTGAGGCTTTTCACAACTTACAGTACTACAATACGACCTGATTGGCTTGTGAAACTCTTTAGGAGTATCCTGAAAAAGTGATAAGGGCATCAAAATGGCAAGTTTTTTAAACACTTGTATTTCACAGAAGAGCAATACACACAATAAATGCAAATAAAGAAAACATGAGAACTGGTCAACCCTGAAGCACAGTCTTTATAGAACAAGCTTCATTGATGGGGAATCAGGGTCAGGAGGCCAAATGACCTATAGTTATATCCTAATGAGAATAATGAGTACAGTTTTCAAAGATGGTATTTACTCCTCAAGTCTGCATGGGAATTGTGTAGCATCTGCTTGCCTTAGGTTGAGGCTGGACAGGATGTCCTCAACATATAATATCTACAAATGTTCATACAGATTTCCCGATACACTGGATATTTGGGATGCAGTTTTAATAATCTCTCTTATGAACATTGCTCACCAACATAACACACTGATGTTGTCCAGAAACATCTGGTGGAGAGGGGAAGCCTGAGAGAGGTTGACTGGCCTGCTGATTTCCTCGTGTTGAGAGGTTTTCGGCTTCATTAATGGTGCAGCTGCCTCTTCGAGTCCTGGAGTGGGAAATGTATTGTGAGCTCCCCATTCATTTTCAATGAATCGTTACTTGAGAAAATAGGTTGAAGTCGGAGCAGAATTGGACAACGTGATGAGGTTACTGAAAGAATTCAGCATTAGGCATCAAAGATATAAGTGTGAGACAGGAAATCAGAGTGTATAAGCAGGAGGTCAGGACATGAGCTTGCCCCTTCGTGAGTACATCTACCAGACTCTCCGATCCTGCTGTGGCCATATTGTATTTCACTGCCTGAAGGGCCATTGAATATATATATAATGCTCTCTCAATGCAATTCCTATACAGTTTTTAAAAAAGTAAGTTGCATATTTTCAAACTGTACTCATTTATTCAGTTAAAGATACAAGAAACAGGAGTGGCCCATTTATATAATAGAATTACAGACATATAGGGGGACTCATTCCCATTTCTCCGGTAAATTCTGGCAGTGTTGCAATTGGAGAACACACATGGTATCAAGAGAGTGGAATTGAACTAAATAGACAAAAAATCTTCTGCAAGTGATAGAAGACATAACCTATTGACAAGATCGAAGATCCTGAGGAGTTTTGAGAGAGCATGTGTAGAAAGGAGGTTTCCTCTTGTAGAGTCATAGAGTCATAGAGATGTACAGCATGGAAACAGACCCTTCGGTCCAACCCGTCCATGCTGACCAGATATCCCAACCCAATCTAGTCCCACCTGCCAGCACCCGCTTGTGGTAGAATTTAGAACTAAAGCTCACTGTTTGAAGACAAGAGGTTGGAAATCTAAGACAAAGGTGAGAAGTCTTTTCTTACAAAGAGTCTTGAGGCTTTGGAACTGTCTTTGTCAAAAGGAGGTGGAAGCACAGTGTTTGAATATCTTTAAGGCAGAGAGGTCCTCGATGATCGAGAGAGCAAAAGGTATTGGAGGTAGTTGGGAATGTGAAGTGATCAGATTAGCTATGATCTTATTGAATTGGGGTTGTGGGGGTACAGTCAAGGGGAGGCGATGGCCTGGTGATATTATCGCTGGACAGTTAATCCAGAGGCCCAGGTAATTAGATTAGATTAGATTCCCTACGATATGGAAACAGGCCCTTCGGCCCAACAAGCCCAATGTTCTAGGGACCTGGGTTCGAATCCTGCCATGGCAGATTAGATGAGATTAGATTCCCTACAGTGTGGAAACAGGCCCTTCAGCCCAACCAGTCCACACCGACCCTCCGAAGAGTAACCCACCCAGACCCATTTCCTTCTGACTGGAATTTGAATTAAATATATGACCATTAATTAATGCCAATTGTCAGGATATTAGTGAAACATTTGGTTCACGAATATCCTTTAGGGGAGGAAACTGCTTTCCTTCCCTGGTCTGGCTTACATGTGACTCCAGAATCACAGCAATGTGGTTGACTCTTAACTGCCCTCCGGGCCATTAGGGATAGGTGATAAATGCTGGCCTAGCCAGCGATGCCCTCATCCTGTGAATGAATAATACATAAAACCAAGTGGTCAACTCCTGCTCCTAATTTATATGTTTGTCAGCAGTAAACCTTACCCAAATCTACACCATGTTTCAAGACCCATTCTGCCAGTGGGGAAACCCAGGATCATAAGGTGACCACTAGCCTTCTTGAAACAACACTGTGAGAAAGTCTAGGATCAGAGAGGGCATCATCTCAGAAGAAGACATTGTACAATTAAGGCAGAGATGAGGACGAATTTCTTCTTTTGGAGGATAATGAATCTGTGGAATCCTTAGAAGTCTGTCGTGTCTGGGATATGAAGTATATTCAAGACAGATTTGTAATCAGTAAGAGGAATCAAGGGTATGGTGAAAAGGCAAAAAGGGTGCTGCCAATGATTGTATCAGCCATTACCACTTTGAATGGCAGAGGAGATCTGATAGGCTGAATAGCTGAATTCTGCTCCTATGTCTTATGTCTTATCTAGTGGCTTTAGTACAACAGTTAGTGAGTTGATTGGGAAGGCAAGTATCCAGCAGCCTGGCTTTCACTCCTTGTGACCAGTTTCATGAAGATCAAATCGGATATTTCTAAGTTGGGCCTGGCTGAATCCCACCTGATTTTCAGCAAGATTGTGGGTGATAGTCCGAATACAAAGACTATGAAATGCAAGCAGAAGACCAAGAATCTGAAAGATGATATTGATAAATCCCTAGTCTGGGATGTAGACATGTGAATGAGAATTAGGCGATTGGGAGCAGTGACAATGACAAATTATATTTACATCAGTGCACGAGATAAGGCTGAAGCATTTGCAGCAATCTTCAGCCAGAGGTGCCGAGTGGATGATCCAACTCAACCTCGTTCAGTGATCCCCAGCATCATAGATATCAGTCTGCAGCCAATTTGATTTGCTACACACGATATCAAGAAATGGCGAGAGTCTGCAAAAGCTATTGGCCCTGACAACATTCTGGCAATAATACTTGCACTCCAGAACTTGCTGCTACCCTAGCCAGGCTCTTTCAGTACAGTTACAAGACTGGTTTCCACCTGACATTGTGGAAACCCAACTAATTACCACCCCATCAGTGTACTCTTCATCATCAGTAAAGTGATGGAAGGTGTCATCAACAGTGGTATAAAGCAACACCTGCTCACCAGTAACCTGTTCAGTTTGGGTTCTGCCAGGACCATTCAGCTCCTGACCTCATTACAGCCTTGGTTCAAGCATGGACAAGAGTTGAATTTCAGAGGTGAGGGTATATCAAGGCTGTATTTCACTGAATGTGGCATCAAGGAGCCCTTGCAGAACTGGAATCAATGTGAATGAGGGAGCAAACTCTCCACTAGTTGGAGTCATACCTGGTACATAGGAAAATGGTCGTGGTTGTTGGAGGTCAGTCATCTCTAGGACATCTCTGCAGGAGTCCCTCAGAGTAGTGTCCTAGGCCGAACCATCTTCCGCTCCTTCACTAAACCTCCCTCTATCATAAATGTCAGAAGTGGGGATGTTCAGCAAAGATTAAACAATATTCAGCATCAATTGTAGCATCTCAAATACCAAAGCAGTCTATGTTCAAATGCAACAGAATTGGAACAATATCCAGGCTGAGGCTGACAAGTGGCAAGTAGCATTCATGCCAAACAAATACCAGGCAAATATCACCTCCAATAAGAGACAATCTAACCACTGTCCCCTGATATTTAATGGTGTTACCATCTCTCACCCTTCTGCTATCAACAGCCTGGGGGTTACCATTGACCAGAAACTCAGCTGGACTCACTACATAAACACAATGGCTACATGAGCAGGTCAGAGGCTAGGAATACTGCACATCCTGACTCCCCAGAGCCTGACATCCATTTACAAGGCACAAGTCAGGAATGTGATGGAACACCCCACACTTGCTTGGATGAGTGTGGCTCCAGCAGCATGCAAGAAGTGTCACACTATCCAGGACAAAGCAGCTGCTTGATTGATATCACATGTACTCCACTGATGTTCAGCAGCAGCAGTGTGTATTATCAACAAGATGCACTGCAGAAATTCACCAAAGCTCTTAGGCAGCACCCTCCAGATCCATGACCATTTCCGTTTAGAAGGACAAGGCAGCAGATACTTGGGAACACCGTGGCCTGTACTTCCCCTCCAAGCCACTCACTATCCTGACTTGGAAATATATTGCTATTCTTTCACTGTCTCTGGGTCAAAGTCCTGGTATTCCCTCTCTAAGTGCATTGTGGGTCAACCTAGACTACATGGACTGCAGTAGTTCAAAAAGACAGCTCACCACCACCTTCTCAAGGGAAACTAGGAATGATATAGACAGTGAATGTGGATCGGCACAGGCTTGGAGGGCAAAAGGGCCTGTTCCTGGGCTGCAAGCTTTCTTTGTTCCAAGGGCAATGAATGCTGGCCAGCAATACCCACAGCCCATGAATGAATAAAGAGAATCACAACTTTGATTTAGTAAAATGTCACAAGTTCTTCAAAGGAGAACGATCAAATAGAATTAAAGAATGTTTTAAAGATTACCTTAAAGGGAGAGAAAGAGAGATTAAAGTGGGCTGGAATTCCAGACCTTAGAATTTCAACAGCAGAACACATGACCAAATGATGATCAAATATTTCAAATAAGAGCTAAGCTAGGAGTCACAAGTGAAGGAATAAAGGTCCTTTAGTGGGTTGGGTGTCTGTGAGACATTTTATAAATAAGGAGGAGAAAACCATGGAAGGAATAGAAAACAGAAATAGGAATCTTAAATTTGTGAGTTGCTTAACTCTAAGCTGACAGGATTGATGTATGAACAAGACTTGTGATAATTTAGAACACAGCTTCTGCATGATCTCATGTTGACAGAGGGTGTGAGATAGGAAGCTGGTTATGAATATCATGAATTGAAAGCTCTTGGAATGAGGGCACAGTGAGAACTGCAGATGCTGGAGAGTCAAAGTGAACAAAGAGTTGAGCTGGCAAAAGCATAACAGGTCAGGCAGCATCAGAGCAGGAGCGGAGTTAAGAAAGATGTGGTAGGTAATAGGGAGTATAAACAGAAGAGGAGCTGGAGCAAGATCTGAATATATTTTCTCCACCAGAAAGGGGCATCTCCACGAAGGCTGGTATTCCATCACTAACTCACCCTTTATTTATATGTGCATAGTGCCTGACACATAAGAACATAATTATAAGAACGAGAAGCAGGAGTAGGCCATCTGACCCATTGAGCCTGCTCCACCATTTAATAAAGTCAAAGTTGATCTTTTCATGGACTCTGCTCACGTTTAATTACTTTACTGTTCAAAAATCTATCTGTCTTTGCCTTCATAGTATTCAATGAGGTAGCCTCAACTGCTACACTTGGCAGGGAATTCCTGAGATTCACAATCCTTTGGATGAGGCAGTTCCTCTTCAACTTAGTCCTAAATCTGCTCCTCCTTATTTTGAGGTTTTGCCCCCTAGTGTTTGTTTCACCTGCCAGTGGAAACAACCTCCCTACTTCTATCTTATCTATTGCCTTCATAATTTTATATGTTTCTATGAGATCACCCCTTATTCTTCTAAATTCCAATGAGTATAATCCCAGTTTACTTAATTTGTCTCTACAAGCCAACCATTTTAAATCCAGAACCAGCCTAATGAACCTCCTGTGCACCCCCTCCAGTGCCTGTTCATCCTTCCTCAAGTATGGAAAGTTAAATTCAACCTTGCTGTGTTCGGATTTGAAAATACACTTCAGCAGGATTAATCCAGCCTCTGGAGTACTAGTTCAATAGCATAACCATTACACTACTGTGAATTAGTCTGACACGGGCCCAGCTAGCTCAGAGTCAGCTCCTAGAGGAAACAGGACATCTGACAACCCTGTTTAAATCTGTCATCCAGGGCTCCCTGATTAGACCAGGTTAACAACCCCAATCAGGGAACTCAAATTCTATGATATCCTCCTGACTGACCTCATTCTGATCCCACCACAGGGCTTAGCAATGGGTTTGTGGTTTGTTTGATTCAGTGGATAAAGATCCTTAGCCATCTGACCAGCAAACATGTTCAGGTAAGCAGTCATGGTCAGCAGACAGATTTGTAATTTTGAGCTCCAGAAATAATGGCTTCATGTTAAAAATGAGAAATTATGGATAAATATTCCCCACTTACTTATCATAAAAGTAAGAAGCATAGGAATAAATGAACACAATTGCCCCTGCATTGGCAGGGAGGTCTTTTTAAAGATACTCTGTTTGAACTTCCGGGATTTGAAGAAGAAGTGAGCAGGACCATCCCTTGTATGGAGGGATTGTCTTATGAGCAACGATTAAACAGGTTGGGACTGTACTTGTTGGAATTTAGAAGAATGAGAGGTGACTTCATTGAAACATTTGAGATTGTTAAGTAAGATTGTTTCCCCTCACAGGAGAATCCAGGACTGGAGGGCATAGTCTCAGAATTAAGAGATGCCAATTTAAGACCGAGTCGAGGAGGAATTTCTTCTTTCCTAGGGTTTCAGGTCTTTGCCACAGAGATCTGTAGGAGTATAGTGAGATTAGATTCCCTACAGTGTGGAAACAGGCCCTTCAGCCCAATCAGTCCACACTGACCTGCCGAAGAGTAACCCACCCAGTCCCATCTCCCTCTGACTAATGCACCTAATACTATGGGCAATTTTAGCATAGCCAATTCACCTGACCTGCACATCTTTGGACTGTGGGAGGAAACCTGAGCACCCGGAGGAAACCCACGCAGACACAGGGAGAATGTGCAAACTCCACACAGACAGTTACCCGAGGCTGGAATCGAACCTGGGACCCTTATGCTATGAGACAGCAGTGCTAACCACTGAGCCACTGCCACCCTGTCACTGTGTAAATTTAAGGCTGAGGTAGATTCTTGATCAGTAAGGGAATCGAGGGTCACGGGGAAAAGTGCAGGAAAATGAACATGAGAAATGTCGGATCAGCCACGATCCTATTGATTGGAGGAGCAGGCTTGAGGGACAGGAAGTTCCACATCTGTTTCTCTTTTGTATAGTCTTAAATTCCTTGACAGTTCCTAGCACAAAGGTGGGTGTTCAGGTTGAGATGTTACAGAACTTCTTTTGATCTTGTTCAACTTTAATCGTAAGAAAATAATACAATATACTAAGATAATAATAAAACAGTCAACCTCCACCTTGCTGCTGTGATGGACTATATAGTGAATGGTTTGTGCAATGCCCATTTATTCTTCCAACTATATAGTTTGGAATAGGGAGGCTGTGAAATCCCAGCTTTGGAATTCCAGCATAATTACCCTGAATCTCCTTTCTCCAAAGAAAAGAAACACAATTCCTTAATATTTCCTGACAAAGTAAATTCCAGCCAAGCGGATTTCATAGCTATTGATTACCTCTTTATCCTCTCAAAGGCAATAATAACCTTCCAATATTAGGAGATTAGATCTGTTTAGCTGGTTCACACAGCAAAAGATGGATTATCTGTGCAGCTTTTCTCTGTTGAAATCTTTGCAGAACGGTGAGGTTACGGATATTATTTTCAAGATTCCATGGAGGGGGTGGGGTGGGGTTACAAAAGCAGCTTTTCACATACATTTTAAAACTGCAACCAAGTTTGAAACAGTCAGATATCTCTAATTAATATGTCTGATCATTCAAACTCATTGAAGTGAAGTAAGAACATCTATGACTCTTACAGTATATTGGTAATTTCTGTAGGAAACTGATCAGGTTGAAGTCTAAGCTTCTCTACTCAGCCTGGATCAATTGGTCTTTTTAAGAACAATTGGGTGCTGTTACAGTCTGATACACACGCCACTTTAAAAAAACAACAGAATGTACAGTCTACCTGACTTGTCACTTTCAAAGCATTTATTTGCATGCCCAACATACCCAGCCTATTGCTGCATTGTTGTGTGGGTACAGAATATTACTGCTCAGCATGACCTGCCTTTATTCCACTATACCTTTCTGTCTTCAAATAACACACAAATAACCACAGGCCCAGAAACAAGGATATTCATAAGGCATTCATAATATCCTGGATTAAAAAATAAAATTGAATTACTAAAGACTAACTTACATTCTTCTGTTTGATGGTCTGTATAAAAAGAAACAGAGGTGCAGGCCATCTTGATATAATTTGATGTTTCTGATTAGTGCGAGCATATGCCTATTTTCTATAGCAGTTTGGTTTCTGTTGTTTAGGGATAATCGAAATGAGGAGGAAAGGGAGTATTGCTGTTTTTTTATTTGCATTGTTGCTACTTGCTGTCTGGTGAAGCACACTGATGACCAGACTCATCAGTTGACTTTTGGATTCAAGTAAACTTCTTAGGGGTTACTTCACGAAATTGAACTTGAAGTTTGGAGCTCAGCCCTCAGAGAATTGGTGTCATGAATCTCAGTTCGTACCCATCAGTAACTTCCTATAACAGAAGTCAGCTAGTTTCAAGTGAAAGTATTTTTCTCCTCTTTTCTAGTGGGTCTGAGTGTTTAAATCCCATGCCAGTGCATAAATTGTATTTCGCAGGTTGACATGTTGGCGTAATGTTGATGGAGTTAAAAAAAGACAAGTCTTGCATTTATACGGTCCCTCCTCAAGCTGCTCCAGATCTCTCTTCCCTCTTTTAAGATGCTCCTTAAAACCTACTTCTTCAATTAATCTTTTTAACCATCTTCACTAACGTCACCTAATGTTGCTCAGTGTCAAAAGTTTGCTTTGTAATACATCCTTGAGATGCTTTCTTACATTAAAAAGAACCATAGAAAAGCACACTCCTATAAAATATTTGTAAACAATTATGTATTTTCTACTGACAACTCATTCAGTAGAAATAATGAATTTCCTATTTAACAATTGATAAGTTCCTGAAAATAATTTGAGATTTAATAGCACTGTGATAGCCAACTTCTGCCATAATTATGGAAAAATACCTGTCCAACACATCTGTTAGTAAATGGTTGATTGCTCTGTCAAATCTATATCGTCGATAGTCTTCAATAGCATCTTTAATTGCGACCAAGCCCAGAACTATAACTAAGGGGATCATCGTGAGATCCTTTCGGAATGCTTCAACAACAGGGATCCAATTCAAAAGAGCCAGAAACAAAAAGTAGACATTGGCACACCTGTGAACAAAAGAATAAAGTTAGAAACAAATAGTTAAAATAGCTAACAATTCAGATTTAAAAACTGAATTTAAAGCAATTGTTACTGGTTTGCATATCTCCACTAATATCATGCTCTACCTGTCACTCAGTTGTGTATCTCAGAGTTTATGACGAGAGTAAATATCTCCTTCCATAATCTCCAAACCCATTCCTGCCTGCCGTCTATCAGCAATTGCTTCCATGGGATTTATTTTTAAAAATTTGGATTTTAAAATTAGAACGTGAAAACTCAGCGTTTATATTTTCACAATCAGTGGTTCCAACAAATGGTTACATTTTTCATTGATTAATTTCATTGTAGCACTTTTACTGTGTGCTCCTAGATTTATAGGTATAATCTAGACTAACACTTCCGTACATGCAGTATGGAGGGAACACTGTATTGGCAGCAATTTGGTCTTTGGATAATTGAGCTAATAGCTAACCTCCCTAGTTGAGACAATGTAAAGGATTTTATGATGATAGTAACGTGATCAATATTCTACCTCAATGAGCTGCATCAAAATAGATGAACCTGTCATTTGTCTGACATACTGTTTGTGGAACTTTGCGTATAAATTGGCTGTCTTTGCAATAGTAATGACTGCATTTCAAAAGTAATTAATTTGACTGTAAAAGATTTTCGAATCTCTTAAGGATAGTAAAGATGCCACTGGGGGTCAGATTTTCCTGGGGAAGCAGGATACTCATCATGATTAAAGTGCAAATTGGCCAGCAAGTTGTAGCAAGGAGTAGATGCTCCTTAACTTGAGGAATAGCAGAAGTTCTTGGTCAATTTGCATTGCTCTGATGTTAGCTTTCCAAGTTATGCATAACCTCCCTCTGAGTTTGATATAGTTGCTGCTAATTAAATTCCCATTAAACACACTGCAGAAGACGGAGTTTGGTGATCAGCACTAGTCACTTTCAGAACTGGCGATTGCCACTGACTGCCAATTTTTCTTTTCCTTAGAAAATAAATAATTATAAGCACATAGTCACAGTCCTACAAGTTTCAAGTTATTTTAATATATTCTCAAATGCCAAATTTTAATTTGGTGATGCTTCTTATTTTTTTTCTTTCTCTTTTTCTCTCACACCTAAAAGACTCAGAGAGTCATAGAGATGTACAGCACGGAAACAGATCTTTCAGTCCAACTCAACCATGCTGACCAGATAATCTAAATAAATCTTGTTCCTATTTGCCAGCATTAGTCCCATATCCCTCCAAACCTTTCCTATTCATATACCCATCCAGATGTTTTTAACTGTTGTAATTGTACCAGCCTCCACCATCTCCTCTGGCAGCATTCTATACACACACCATCCTCTGTGTGAAAAGTTGCCCCTTAAATCCATTTTATATCTTTCTCCTCTCACCCTAAACTTATGGCCTCTAGCTTTGGACTCCCCCACCCCAGGGAAAAGACCTTGTCCATTTACCCTATCCATGCCTCTCATGATTTTATAATCCTCTATAAGATCACTTCTCAGCTTCCAATGCCCCAGTTTATTCAGTCTCTCCCTATAGCTCAAACCCTCCAACCCTGGCAACATTCTTGTAAATCTTTTCTGAACCCTTGCAAGTGTCACAACATTCTTCCGATAGCAGGGTGACTAGAATTGCACATAGAATTTAAATAGTAGCTTAACCAATGTCCTGTACAGTAGCAACATGACCTCCCAACTCCTATACTCAATGCACTGACCAATAAAGGCAAGCATATCAAACCTTCTTCACTATTCCATCTACCTGCAACCCCACTTTCATGAACCTGGACTCCAAGGTCTCTTTGTTCAGCAACTATACTCAGGACTTTACCATTAAGTGCATAATACCTGCCCTGATTTGTTTTTCCAAAATGCAGCCCCTCACATTTATCCAAATTAAACTCCATCTGCCACTCCTCAGCCCATTGGCCCATCCGATCAAGATCCTGTTGTACACTGAGGTAACTTTCTTCATTGTCCACTACACCGTCAATTTTGGTGTCATCTGCAAACTCTCTAACCATACCTCCTATGTTCCCATCCAATTCATTTCCATAAGTAAAAAAAAGCAGTGGACCCAGCACCGCTCTTGTGGCACACCACTGGTCACAGGCCTCCAGTCTGAAAAGCAACCCTCTACGAACACCATTTGCCTTCTATCTTCGAGCCAGTTCTTTATCCAAATAGCTAGTTCTCCCTGTATTCCCTGTTATCTAATTTGCTAGCCAGTTTACCATGAAGAACCTTGTTGAACACCTTACTGAAGTCCATTTAGAATATGTCCACCTCTCTGCCATCATTAATCCTCTTCATTACTTCTTCAAATACTCCATCAAGTTAATGGGACATGATTTCCCACAGTTAAAAACAATGACTGCAGATGCTGGAAACCAGATTCTGGATCAGTGGTGCTGGAAGAGCTCAGCAGTTCAGGCAGCATCCAATGAGCAGCGAAATCTCACACACAAAGCCATGTTGACGATCTCGAATTCATCTTTGCCTTTCCGAATACATGTAAATCCTATCTCTCAGAATTCCCTCCAACAACCTGCCTATCACTGATGTCAAGCTCACTGGTTTATAGTTCCCTGACATTTTCTTACCACCTTTCTGAAATAATGGTACCATGTTAGCCAACCTCCAGTCTTCTGGCATCTCACCTGTGACTATCGATGATACAACTATCTCAGCAAAGGGCCCAGCAATCACTAGCCTGGCTTCCCATAGGTTTCTAGGGTTCACTTGATCAGGTCCTGGAGATTTATCCACCTTTATGGGTTTAAGACATCCAGCACCTCCTCCTCTGTAATATGGACATTTTTCAAGATATCGCTATATATTTCCCCACATTCTTCATCTTTCATATCCTTCTCCACACTAAAGACTAATGCAAAATACTCATTTGCACATCTGCCATCTCCTGTGGTTCCACACATAGGTGGCCTTGCTGATCTTTAAGGGTGGAAGTGGGTACTGCAGATGCTGGAGATTAGAGTGGTGCTGGAAAAGCACAGCAGGTCAGGCAGCATCCGAGAGGAGGAAGATCGACGCTTCGGGCAAAACCCTTCATCGGGATTCCACCTGGCAACCACCTGATGAAGGAGCAGGTCTCCAAGAGCTGGTGCTTCTCATTAAACCTCTTGGACTATAACCTGGTTTGTGTGATTTTTAACTTTGTACACCCTAGTCCAACACTGGCACCTCCAAATCATACACACAGCAAGTTGTCGTAATCTGTACTGTTTGTAAAGGTGATGGTAGCAGGTTCAAAAACAGCATTCAAACATAGGAGCACATGGTCAACAGATACCTGTGAACACCACCATCAGCGAGTTCCCCTGTAGGCGGCACACCACCCTGACTTGAAAAGATATCGAGGCTCCTTTACAGTCGCTGAGTCAACAATCCTGGAACTACTTTCCCAATGTGGGTGTGCCTACATTGCATGAACTACATTGGTTCAGGAAGGCAGTTCACCACCAACAAAGGCAATTAGGGATAGGCAATAAATGTCAGCTGGGCCAGTGGAGCCCACACCCCAAGATTGAATAAAAAGTATTTTTAATAAGGAAGAAACTTGAGGGGGAAAAGACACCGGTCTACAGAAATAAAGGGGTTAATTGAATAACTCTACCAAAAATTAGGCCCCTTCAGTTGAATGGCTTCCTTACATGCTGTATCAACGAACAAATCTATGGTTCTGAGGTACATTTTGGGTGTTTCTGGTGGTTTCGAGCTTCCAGAGTGTACCCTGTAATAATTGTAATGAGGTCAGCTAGGTGGACTTCATAAAACATGAGTTCCCTGATGGGGGCTGTTAACCTGGTCCAATCAGAAATCCCTGGCTGACAGAGATAAATATTAATGTCTCTTCCTGGTGGTGGAAATTACATAAAGATTTGTGCACTTTGTGTCTCTCACTGTGTCCACACACACCATGGGTGCTGGGGAAAAATAAGCACTACCGCAGTTAGGCGGTAGTGTGGTGGTTAATTTTAAAAAAATATAACCAGGAGACCCTTTAATGTGAAGGGCACTGCTTTGTCGCTGGACCACTCAGGTGTTTTCCCTTGACTTGGGCTGGACCAGTGTAAGTGTGTGCCTGTGCAAGAAGAAGAAGGAAGAAGACGACAGAAGAAGGAGGAAGAGGTGGAAAGAGGTGGGGGCTAAAAATAAATAAATAAATATTAATGTCAGAGGTTCCTCAGAGCTGGCTGTGAGGTGGCTGGACAAGTGTCAAGTACTATGCACATGTAAGTAAAGGGTGACTTGGTGATAGATACCGAACTCTGTTGAAATATTTCATTCCCTAATGTATTCTATTGAATTTTTTTCTTGCCAATGGCTCAGGAAAGCTGTTAACTCATTTAATTAAAATAGGCTAAGGGCTCTGCTGATACAGCCTATAGACAAATACACAAAGCTTTTATACACTATTATTCCACTGAACAACTTCAAGCATCAAAAGTTTTAGCTTTTCTGGTGGCAGGTAGAGTTGAACATCCGAGACTTATTGATTGCATGATATTGGAATCAAAATCCTATTAATGCCCAGCTGGACTCAAAATCACACGGAAAAGTCATTGTACAATGTGCTAAAGCAAGACTTCCATCTCTTACTGGTGCACAGCATTAGCCAAGTTCAGAACATCATTTTAGAGACCTCTAGTGGATGTGGTAGCACGTCTACAGTCTCAGCATCTTTTATTCTTATATTGTAGGTGCTGATAAAACATAATGCAGCATCGTTTCTATCATTAGATGAGATGACAGCAAGATAGATTCTTCTACATTATACTCAACCTGACCTTTTCACTAATATTTGCAAATGGAAGATTTATGCCAGCATGTCAGTTGCAAGAAATCCTTACGCACTGAAAATGTCAGAACAAATATGTCTGTAATGTATGACTGATGGTAGAAGGAAGTTCCACAACAGCACTATGTTTCTCCTAACGATATATGATTGTTCAGACCTCTGGTGTTGCAATGTTTTTCCATAGAAAATAAACAAGAACATAATATTTACATTTATTCCAGTCCATTGTATAGTTCCATTTCATGAGACCTCAGCATCAGAAGCTTCAGAATTTTGTGTTAATACTTTACTGAGGTGAGAATTTCACTGAAGAGGCAAACATTTATTACCCATTCCTGTATACCTTTGAATTTGTGAGGACATTTTGGCAGGCAGTCAACCATATTGCATCAGGTCTAATGTGGTATCTAGGACATAAGGCCATAAGACAGAGGAACAGAGTCCAAAAGACAGCCCATAGAGTCTGCTCCGTAATTTCAGGTGGGACTAGATTGGGTTGGGATAGCTGGTTGGCATGGACAAGCTGGACCGAAGGGTCTGTTGCTGTGCTGTACATCTCTATGACTATATCATAGTTGATATGTTTCTCAACCCTATTCTCCTGCCTTCTCCCCAAAACCCTTGATTACTTTACTAATCAAGGACCTATCCATCTCTGCCTTAAAGACACTCAATGACTTGGCCTTCACAACTTTTTGTGATGGGTTTGCCACCCTCTGACTGAAACGATTCCTCCACGCATCACTTCTAAAGGGTTGTTCCTTCAGGCCATGACCTCAGGTCTTAGTCTCTCCTACAATTGGAAATATCTTTTCCACACCCACTCTATCCAGGCATCCCTGTATAATATAAGTTTCAATGAGACCCTTTCATCCACTAACCTCCATTGTGTACAGACTCAGAGTCCTTAACTGCTCCTTCTATGACAAACCCTTCATCTCTGCAATCATTCTTGCGAGCCTTCTGTGGACACTCCTTTCTTAGAAATGGGACCCATACTTGTTCACCATATTCCAAATGTGGTCTGACCTGAGCCTTAAAGACCTCCAGCAGTATATTTCTGCTGTTGTGTTCAGACCCGGTAAGAATTACACATTTTCTTTCCTCAGGGCGATTAGTGAGCCAGATGGGAGTTTAGTGACAATCAGCAACAATTTTGTGGGTACCATTAGTTTTAATTCCAGATTTACTAATTGAGTTGGAATGCCATTAGCTGCCATGATTTGGAAGCATACCTTCAGAATATTAGTTGGGATTGCTCGTCCATTAACATTGTACCACTGCTCCACAATCTCCACTTAACAATTTACTTGCATTAAGCCTCTGATAATTCTGTGGGTGTTTGTGATTCCTGTTACCTAATACAAGCAGTTGACCATTTGTAGGCAACTTTTTGATAGTCTATTAAGTTTGTTAAGAAGCAGCAGCTTAGATATGATACATCAGTTAACTAGATAAAAAAAGTATACAGCCATGATGGTTGGGAATAGTTCATAGATACCAGAGGACAAATGGGTTGTTGGAGTGGAATGTGTTGGTATTGCTAATGATGTGAAGGCAGAATTCTGCTCTCTAGCCAAAGTGTTTGAGAAATCTTCCCTGGGTCTTCCTCTTCTGGTCTATCTTCCATCTGGAGAAGACAGTTTCCAGGTGATTACAAGGACCTTATGATGAGACCAGCCCTCTGCCCCAGAGCACTCTTTCAGGAAACCTAATTCTTGAGGCTGTTTGGTTGGGCAATGTCAATCCATTATCTACATTCTTTGTTCAAAGACCATGTGGCAGCTACTCCTGATGTCAGATGTCCATTGTCCCCTTGCCCACCTCAATTTGAAGGTTAGATTCATTCCTTCTAAGAATAAAAACTTGGTATTTTTCGAAATTCTGTATTCATTACAGAGTAGTGTGGCATCCGGTAAAACTTTTGTTTATAAAAACTGAAAGAACTGCAGATGCTGTAAATCAGAAACAAAAACAGAGGTTGCTGTAAAAGCTCAGCAGGTCTGGCAACATTTGTGAAGAGAAATCAAAAGTTAATGTTTCGGGTCCAGTGTCCCTTTTGGGTCTGTCCTGAGGAAGGCTCTTAACTTTGATTTCTCTTCACAGATGCTGCCAGACCTGCTGAGCTTTTCCAGCAACCTCTGTTTCTTTGATTTTTATAGAAGGCTAGTTAACAATGTAACACAGTTAAATGAGGTCTCATGCTGCATAGGATACATTAAATATGGAACACTAAAAGAACTTTGGTACATCTAAGCATTGGACAAGGCCCAAGCTGATAATTAGAATGGCCCTGATTTTCGTGCTTTGGTGATTATGTTTAAAGGATGCAGTCTCACGTGTGAGGCAGTTTGTGAATGAAATATGAGTAATGTGGATACAATTCAATAGTAATTCAATTAAATTGATAAACTGGAATGCAAGAGAATAAGACATTCAATGAAATGGTGCAGTGAATAAGACAGACTGCAGAGGATACTTCTATTTGAATGATTGAGGGACATAGGTTACAAGAAGTTGTGGACAGTACGGTGGCTCAGTGGTTAGGGACCTGGGTTTGACTCTACCTCTGGTTAACTGTGTGGAAATTACACATTCTTCCTTTGTTTGCATAGGTTTCCTCTGGGTGCTCTGGTTTCCTCTCACAGTCCAAAGATATGCAGGTTAGGTGGATTGGCCATGCTAAATTGCCCGTAGGAAAAAAATGATAAGTGGATGGAATAGGTGAGCCTCAACAGCAAGAGCCCCGATGCTGCCTACGCCACTACCGCCATCTTGAATCCACAGCTTTCCGACTTGGAGGCAATTGGAAATGAACCATAGTTTGCAGAAGCTGCAAATGTGTTGCTGGTCAAAGCACAGCAGGCCAGGCAGCATCTCAGGAATAGAGAATTCGACGTTTCGAGCATAAGCCCTTCATTATTCCTGATGAAGGGCTTATGCTCGAAACGTCGAATTCTCTATTCCTGAGATGCTGCCTGGCCTGCTGTGCTTTGACCAGCAACACATTTGCAGCTGTGATCTCCAGCATCTGCAGACCTCATTTTTTACTCATAGTTTGCAGAAAGCTAGCACACATGACAATGGGTAACTAGGAAGGCTAATGGAATGTTGGCCACTATTTCAAGGGTGTTGGAGTATTAGAGTAAGGAAGAGGGCATCACAGTGGTTTAGTGGTTAGCACCTTTGCCTTACAGCGCCAAGGTTGCAGGTTTGATTCCAGCCTTGGGGGAATCTTTGTATGAAGTCTGCCTGTGCCTTGTGGGGTTTCCTCCAGGTGCTCCGGTATACTCCTACAGTCCAAAGGTGTGCAAGTTCGGTGGATTGGCCATGTTACATTGCCCAGGGATGTGCAGGCTGGGTAGATTAGCCATGGTTAAAAATCTCATAAGGAGTTGGAGTGTGGGGGGGTAAGGGGTATGGGTCTGGGTGGGATGCTCTTCAGAGGTTTGGTGCAGAGTTGATGCAGTGCATGGCTTCTTACTGCTCTGTGGGGAGTCTAAGTCTTACTCCAATTGTATAAGGTGTTGGTGAGACCACATTTGGAGTACTGTGAATGGCTCTGTTTCCCTTATTTAAGGAAAAATATCATTTGGAGGTAGATTAGATTACCTCCAGTGTGGAAACAGGTCCTTCGGCCCAACAAGTCCACACAGACCCTCCGAAGAACAACCCACCCAGACCCATTCCCCTACATTTACCCCTTCACCTAACACTATGGGCAATTTAGCATGGCCAATTCACCTGACCTGCACATTTTTGGACTGTGGAAGGAAATCGGAGCACCCGGAGGAAACCCACGCAGACACGGGGAGAATGTGCAAACTCCACACAGACAGTTGCCTGAGGCGGGAATTGAACCCAGGTCTCTGGTGCTGTGAGGCAGCAGTGCTGACCATTAGGTCAGAGAATATTCATTGGATGATCCCTGGTATAGAAGGATTGTCTAAAGAGAAAAGACCAAACAGTTTGGGACACTACTCACTGGAGTTAATAAAGGGACATCAATTTAAGACTGAGATGAGGAGGAATTTCTTCTCTGAGTGTTGTGAGTCTTTGGAACTCCTTGCTACCAAGAGCTGTGGGGGCAGAGTCCTCATGGTTATTTAAGAGTGAGATAGATCAGTTCTTAATCAGTTTGGAAATCACTGGCTATAGGAGAAGATTAGTAAACTGGCTGTGAGGAATATTGGATCAGCCATGATCCTATTGAATGGTGAAGCAGACTCGAGGGGCCAAATGGCCTGCTCCTGTCCCTAATTCGAATGGTCTTATGGTCTTGATACCATTACTGAGCTTTGATCAGCCCTTATGCTACTGAAAATAAACCATGATACAGCTACGGTAGAATCATTCTCTGAGTTGACATTAGTGCCCAGACATGGTGAAATGTGGTGACTGCACATTTTATCGCTAGCTTTTGTTTTTCGTTCCTGGCAATGTGAGACTAGCATTCATTGACTACCAGCCAGTGGACTTGTTATTGTTTGAGACTGAACAAATTGACAAATAAAAGATGTAGGTGAAGAATCCAAACTCAAGAGCATTTTGAACCAAGCAAGATGAACAAGAGAATTTTGCCTAATGGAAGGGTTCTTCTTCCTATAAAGCACTAATAAGAACCACTCTCAAAATGTAGAGTCATAGAATCATACAGCATGGAAACAGACCCTTTGGTCCAACCAATCCATGCCAAACATAATCCCAAGCTAAACTAGTGCTATCTGCCTGCTCTTGGCCCCTATCACTCCATCCTTTTCATATTCCTGTACTTATCTAAGTGTCCTTTAAACATGGTAACTTTGCCCACATCCACCATTTCCTCAGGAAGTTCATCCAACACACAAACCACCATTTGTATAAAAAGTTGGCCACTCATGTCTTTTTTTAAAATCTCTCTCCTCTCACCTGAAACATATGCCCCCCCCCAGCCTTGAAATTCCCCATCCCAGGGAAATTCACCAACTATTAACCATATCTATACCCTTCATGATTTTATAAATTTCTATAAGGTCACGTCTCAGCCTTCTACGCTCCGGTGAAAAAAGTCACAGCCTTTCCTTATAATTCAAGCCTTCCAAACTCGGCAACATCTCAGAACCCTCTCCAGCTTAACATTAGCCATCCTACAACAGGGTGACCAGAACTGGACCGAGCATTCCAGAAGACGGCATGTCTCGTGGGTTTATCAATGATTCGGGTGTGATATTTTCAATTGAGATTGTGCTTTCCACTGGGATTGTTCTTTACTTTGTGAAAGAAAGGAAGCAGAAAAAAAACCGCACAGGATGACAAATTATTGGAACGGCGACTAAAAATAATTGTAAACAAGAACACCCACCTGTGAAACTGCTCGTAGAGGTTTTTGGGAATGAAGTTCAGCAGTGTATATTTGGTGGTAATGATTTTATTCCCTTGGTAAAGCCTTGGAGACCCAAAATGTCTGCTTTTATTAGGACTGTGGTTTGGGATCACAATTCTGTGCTCAGGTACATCATTCCTGAGGATTGTGTAACCTCTTGTGCTGAAGGGGTTTCTCCAGATCCGGTAACAGATATTTCTCAGAGCAGAAACTCTGGTGTAATTGGGTCTTTCATGTCTGGTTGCCATGGTGACCGTTTCAAGGAGCAATAGTTATATACTCTCAGCGCCCACAAGAGCAGTTCTGGAGGATAAAAAGAGAGAAAAAAAATGGAATAATAAAGATGACATTTAATTTTCTCTTCTAAAAATAGCTTCCTTTACCACAGCGTATTGTAGAAAAGAAAACCTTTCACAAGATAAATATGGATGAGTTCAACCGAATGTTTCCATGTTAACTCATCCATGTAGAAAACAGCATTCAGTTCTCCTCTCTCCCATTATAATGTCCAGCTAAACATTCCTAGGAATTTGCTGTGGTGATGGCACTATATAAATGGGTTGGTTACCTATATTGGCTGGTTTGTGATGTGGAATGTCACGAACAGCGTGGGTTCAATTCCTGCACTGGCTGAGGGCACCATGAGGCGTTCTGCTTCTTCAACCTTGCCTCCTGTCTGAGGTGTGGTGACCCTCAGGGTAAACTCACCACCAATCATCTCTCTCCAATGGGAGAACAGCTCTACAGTCCTCTTGAGGTTGTGGTGGTTTTGCTTAAATCAGTTGCGTAGCTGAACCTTTTTCATGCGATGAGCTGCCTAATTTCTGGTGTTCATCCTCTCCCTCACTCCTTTGTGGTTCATCCATGCCCTTTTAAGAGTGGGCCTTTTCAAAACCTGAAATCCTGAGCACGATACTTCAATTACATGCTTTGCCAATTTTACAGCATATTTTGAGGTTGATAGAATGTGCGTATATGTCAGAAATATTCAACCAAAGCCCACTTGATGAGGGAAAGAAGAATAAGCCCTCTTGTCCAGTCAGGGTTACGCTGTGTCAAGGGAGCACAGTTCAGCTGATGGTGCCATGAGCTGTATCTCCTCTTTTCAAATCACACTGCTATGATTAGATTAGACTTAGATTAGACTTACAGTGTAGAAACAGGCCCTTCGGCCCAACAAGTCCACACTGACCCGCCGAAGCGAAACCCACCCATACCCCTACATTTACCCCTTACCTAACACTACGGGCAATTTAGCACGGCCAATTCACCTGACCCGCACATCTTTGGACTGTGGGAGGAAACCGGAGCACCCGGAGGAAACCCACGCTGACACTGGGAGAACGTGCAAACTCCACACAGTCAGTCGCCTGAGTCGGAAATTGAACCCGGGTCTCAGGCGCTGTGAGGCAGCAGTGCTAACCACTGTGCCACCGTGCCGCCCATACTGTGCCACCGTGCCGCCCATCTTTCACGAGGGCAAGTAATTTTGGTAAAGCACAACACACAATATATCACCCAAAATTTGCACATGTATCACACACTGTTTGATTTGTTGCCTGAACACAGAGATTCTGAAAAGCCACCAATTTATTGCACTTGAGCACATATGGTCACAGGAGAAGTCTCAACAGTGAAAACCTTCCATTCCTGAGAAGGAAGAAAATAGTTTGTGCATAACAAATTGTTTGCTCTCTGTGTTAACAAATACTGAGTATAGTCTAGTCCGGCTTCTCTCTCTCAACATTAAAGCAAACGTCAAAGTCTCTTTTAAAATAAAATCAAGTTAAAAATTGGTGCAAAGAGTCAACTTGCTTCCTGAAAGAGATTAAAGTATCTGAACCTGGAGACTTGCAGAAGGGTTTCTCAATGCCAAACAGCCCTTAGGCGAAGATTTACTGTGAAAGTTAGAGATGTTAAGCTGTTAGCATTCTGATCAGATGCTTCTAGATTTGCATAGATAGAGCTCTGCTGTTACAACAGCATAAAATTTGAAATTCATGCAACACAATGGAGCTTCATGTTCTTTTCAATGAAGCACTGGATTCAATTTGCATGATTATAGGAACAGAAAAGATCTGCACAAGTCTTGTAAACCAAAATAAATATTTTAAAATATGAACCCTTTTAAACATTGGAAGATGTTGGCTGGCAATTAAATTGCATTAAAATAAATAACATTCATTCAGCAAGGCTGCTTTATTGTGTGGGCACCAGGCAGCAGAAGCTTTCAGCAGATGCACAGTATGTCCAGTAGGTGGCAGACTCTCCACTGCAAAAACCCTCTTTCTTTTATACAGCAATATACTTTTAT
Organism: Hemiscyllium ocellatum; assembly: GCF_020745735.1. Classification (NCBI taxonomy): domain Eukaryota; kingdom Metazoa; phylum Chordata; class Chondrichthyes; order Orectolobiformes; family Hemiscylliidae; genus Hemiscyllium; species Hemiscyllium ocellatum. The sequence goes on from NC_083406.1 coordinate 105,318,268, forward strand.
TTCACCCAACCTTTTGCTTGATAGTCCTGGAACGATTTTTGATTTAAACCACAGGAAAAAAAACCAACCAATCATATATTGCTGGATCAGGCTCCTACTTTGATGAAGCAGTGTTGATTTGATAACTTCTTCATTCAGGCTTTTGGTAGTGTATTCATTCTTGGACGAGTATGTAAGTTCAACAGAATGCAAATGTCAAAAACCCGGAAATCTGTTGTTTTGAAGATCTGCTATAGGATTTTGCCACTGACAGATTTGTTACAGAAATTCAGCAGTTATTGTTACTGGAAAACCTGGAAATGATATGCTGGTCATAGTAAAAGTCACCATAAAGCTGTGGTATTATCATAAAAATCCAACTGATTCACTGACATCCATTAGAAAATTGAACTTTCTGAACTGTATGGGAGCCCTCTGTGGGTGGTATGGTGGCTCAGTGGTCAGCACTACTGCCTCACAGTGCTAGGGACCTGGGTTCGATTCCAGCCTCAGGTAAAGTCCGTGTGGAGTTTGCACATTCGTCCTGCGTCTGCATGGGTTTCCTCTGGGTGCTCCCATTTCCTCCCACAGTCCAAATATGTGCTGGTTAGGTGAATTGGCCATGCTAAATTGCCCATTGTGTTAGGTGCATTAGTCAGGAGTAAATACAGGGTAGGGGAAGGGGTCTGAGTGGGTTACTCTTTGGAGGGTCAATGTGGACCTGTTGGGGTGAATGGTCTGTTTCCGTACTGTAGGGAATCTTATCAACTTTGAGGGATTGACTTTTAACTACCTTCTGATGTGCTTAACATTATATATCATAGAGAAATTAGATTTCCAAACCATTTCTCTGGGCTGGTTTTGAACCTGGGATCCTCAGCTGCAAGGACTTTAAGAGGGTAATTGCCAATAAGAAGGTGAGCAGATGTAGAAGATGGATCTAGCAGCCATTGTTCAGTCTCAAATGCAGCATGTACTGAGGGAGGGTAGCTATGTTTTCCAGTAAGTGTAATTGCTGAACTTCTGTAACAAATCTGCCAGTGGCAAAATCCTGTAGCAGATCTTCAAAACAACAGATTTCCCAATCCTTGGTTTAAAAAAACAACACAACATGGATAAATTCTACTCATAGAATTCCTACCGTATGAAGCAGGTCATTTGGCGTGTCAAGTCCACACTGAACCTCTGAAGATTGTGTCACCCAGACCACTCCCCTACCCCTGTAACCCTGCATTTCCCCTGACTAATGCAAGTAGCCTGCAAACCCATGGACACTATCAGCAATTTAGCGTGAGCAATCAGCCTAACATGCACATCTTTGGACTAGGACGAAACCGGACAACACACATGCAGACACTGGGAGAACATGCAAATTACACGCAGACAGTCACTCGAGGGTGGAATTGAACCCAGGTTCCTGGTGTGTGAGACATCAGTGCTAACCACTGAGCCACTGTGCTGCTCTGTCAGTCATGCAATGATGTCTAATGACATAATTAGTATAATAGTATTATAAAACTCTGATAGATAGCTGTACTCAACAACAACAAAACCTTGAACTAATGTAGGACAAAGAACTACAGATGCTGGAAATCCAAAAATATTGTTCATGAAACGCAACGAGTCTGACAGCATCTGTGCAGGGCTAAATCTCTGTGGATTTCTCTTCACAGATGCTGCTAGATCTGCTGAGTTTCTTCAGCAAATTTAAATTTTTGTTGCACCTGTACAATGTGGTTAACATAGTAAAAGTCCCGAGGCATTTCATAGGTGTAACATCAAGCAAGTCTTGATGGCAAATCATGTGTTGAGATATTAAAAGCGATATCAAACAATGAATGATTAAAGACACGCATTTCAAAGATTGTGTTGCAGAAGGGAAAAAAGGGGTGGAGAGCTGAAGGCATATTGAAAGGAAACTCCAGTGTTTAGGACCAGAGCAGTTGAAGGGAGGGTGAGTGTTGGAGCGATGATTACAATGTAGAGCAGCACAAATCTGGAGAATTGGAGGAGCTTCGAGGGTTGTAGGAATGAAGAAGATAACACAGGCAGGCAGGGTCAAGGCCATGAAAGGATTTGAAAATGTGGATGGGATTTTAAAATCAAGGTGTTACTGAGAAGCTGTATAGGTCAGTGAGCATGGTCTTGATGGGTGAATGGTGAGCAAGAGGTCTGGATGAGCGCTGGTTTATATTCCCAAAGCAGTGCTCAAAATAGCTACATGTACATTGAACAATCTATTTAACAAATTAAACCAGACAGCCTCCACTGGATTGCAAACCGCCCACCTGTACAAAGGTTTCTTTCCAACTGGTTCATGTCTCCTGTATTCTTCAGTCATTTCTCTCTCTGGTGCAGAAACATTCCTTGCTGATTGTTATGTAAATGTTTTACTTCAATCTCCATTTTGACAGCAATCCCCCCCTTGTGGATGGCCCTCCTAGTTTTCTATCAGTGGTCTGTAACATCAAACAATCCTTTCTGCAGAGATTTTCCCACTCGCTTTCTCTTAATTGTTTTTGTTTCCTTCTACAATTCTCTTTTGCTCTTTGCTAAATTTAGCTTATTTTGATTTATCTTGCTGTTGTGCCTTGTCCCTTTTCTCCTCGTACTGTTCATCCATGATTCCCGATTTCCACTGGGATTCTGACAAGAGTGCAAAATCGTAAAGGGAGCACATCTTGTATAGCCACCAAGCTAAGTTGCAATTGTAAAGTTACACCTCTACATTCCCAGTGGCTCACAGAACTCGAAGTGTAACCCAACCCTAACACATATTAAAATGTAATAATTTGGGAATTGCAAATTTCTGATAATTGCAAGAAATTCAGAAACACGTAAGAATCCCAACAGCCTCTGGTGGATTAATTATAGCAATGAGACTGCTTAGCAACAAATAATCTAAACTCTGCCACATCCAGTTCATAGAATCCTTAGAGAGTGGAAGCAAGCCATTCAGCCCATTGACTCCCTACTGACCCTCTGAAGAGACTTCCACCCAGACCCATCCGATCCCTGTAACTCTGCATTTCCCATGGCCAATCCAGCTAATCTGCACATTAGATTAGATTACTTACAGTGTGGAAACAGGCCCTTCGGCCCAACAAGTCCACACCGATCCGCCGAAGCGCAACCCACCCATACCCCTACATTTACCCTTTTACCTAACATACGGACAATTTAGCATGGCCAATTCACCTGACCCGCATATCTTTGGACTGTGGGAGGAAACCTGAGCACCCGGAGGAAACCCACGCAGACACGGGGAGAACGTGCAAACTCCACACAGTCTTTGTACTGTGGGAGGAAACTGGAGCACCTGAAGGAAACATGGAGGGAACTTGCAAATTATACACAGGTAGTCATTTGAGGCTGGAATCAAACTGGGGTATCAGTAGTCCCTAGATGGCAGTGCTAACCACCGAGCCACTATGCCATTGTCAATTAACCAACTAACAGGAGGAAGAGCCTTCACAAATACCCTCACTCTTGATGACAGGAGAGCTCAGCACATCATGCAAAAAGACAAGGCTAAAATATTTGCAACCATTTTCTGCTAAACATTCCAAGTGGCTGTCCAACCTTTGCCTCTTCCTAAGCATCTCAGCTGCCAACCTTCAGCCAATTTGATTCATTCCACATGAAGTTGAGCGAGGGTTAGATACTGCAAAGGCTGTGAGTCCTGACAGTATTGTGGCAATAGCATGGAAGGCTTTGCCATACCCTAGTATAGCTATCCCAGTGAAACTCCAAACTGGCAGCTAGCCGAGAACATGGGTAATATGACATTGCCATCACTGAACCCCTGGCTATCAACATTATGGGGATTACTGAACAGACTGAATCTGAATAACTCATATAAACACTATGGTTACAAAGTCACGTACTGATGCTGAGGGGAATATCTCACTTCTTGACTGCCAAAACCTTGATGTCATTTCCAATGTGCCAGTCAAAAGTGTGATGGGATACTCCGAATTGACTAGATGGGTTCACTTCCAACAGGCCTCAGGAAGCTAGGTGCCATCCATGATAAAGCAGACCACTTGATTGATAACCCATCTAACGAATTAAACATTCTTCACTCCCAGCCCTACACCCAGTGGCAGCATTGTGTACCATCTGCAAGATGTTGTGCAGTTATTCCTTTGAAAGCACCTTCCAAACCTCAAAACCTCTCTCACCTCGATGGACAAGGGCAGCAGATCCATGGAAATGCTGGCAATTAACTTTCAATCTTTTCTGCATTTGGTTAATGTGCCAGAAGGTTGGAAATTACAAATGTTATGTTCTTGTCTGAAACAGGTTGTCAAGATAAGCTCACCAATTGTAGACCAGTTAGTTTAACTTTCATTCTGGGGAAACAATTATGTAGAATAAAACCAATAGTCGTATAGAAAAATATGAATTGACATTAGAAGAATTAGCATAGATTTGTTAAAGAAAAATCAGGTGTAGCTAACTCACTGGAGTATTTTGAAATGGTACCAGAGAGGTCAATGAGGGGACATCCAATGATGTTGTACACATGGATTTCCAAAATGCATTAAACACAGTTCCAAATATACTTGAGATAAGATAGGTGAAGGAATAAAAGGAACGGTTGCATACAAAATGGTTGAGGGATAAGAAACACAGCATAATGATTAATGGGTATTTTTGGGACTGGAAGAAGGTTTGTAGAGGTGTACCTTGGATGTTGTTATTGGGATATATATAAATGATCCAAATGTGCAGGAGACAATTGTGGATGACACAAAATTTAGGAGAATTCTAAACTGCATTGATGGCATCGCTGTGGACCTAGACATGGAAAGAACAAGGTCGGGGGAACTCTTGTGTTGCAGTGGTAAGGAGGACCATGTAGAACTCCAAAAGTTCATTGACACATTGGTTGACTGGGTGGCCAGGCAGCAGATGAAGATCAATCTAGAGAAGTGTGTGTGAGGTAGTGCACCTTGGTACAAAGATTCAGTGATAAATAAAGGGGGGTTGCAGGAGCAGAGAGACCTGGGTATAAATGCATAAATCAGTAATGGTGGCAGAACAGGGAGACAGAAATGTTAGTAAAGCATATAGTATTTTAGGTTTCATAAATATGGGCATAGAGTGCAAGAGCAGGGTGGTTATGGTGAACGTACATGAGTTTTGAGAAGATTAGTAGCTCAGGTTGAGGTTCTGGATGTAGGTTTGCTCACTGAGCTGGAAGATTCATTTCCAGACTTCTGTCACCCTATTAGGTAACATCTTCAGTGTGCCTCAGGTGAAGCACTGTGCATGATTCCCGCTTTCTATTTATATGTTTGGGTTTCTTTGAACCTTCCAGGTCAGCGAGCAAACCTACATCCAGAACTTTCATGAGATTGGTTAAACATCGACTGGAGTATTGTGCACAATTCCCCACTATAGAAAGGATTTAAACATATTGGAGAGAGTGCAGAAAGGTTTACAAAAAGAAATGGTGCCAGGAATGGGACTCTTCAATTCGGCAGAAGGATTGGTGAAGTTAGGGTGATTTTGTTTGGGAGAAGAAGCCTAAGATTTGATCAAAGTTTCAAAATTATGAGGGGTCTAGGCAGAATGGATAGGAAGTCACCATTCCCATACATGAATGGATTGTGAAATGGAGGACGTGGTTCAAAAGTAAGATGAGAAAAACATTGTCACTCAATAAGTGGTTCGGTCTGGAATACACTGCTCCAGAATGTGGTGGAGACGAGTTTATTTGAGGCTTTCAAGAAGTCACTAAATGATTACTTAAATGGAAATGATGTGCACAGTTATGGGGAAAAGGCAGGGGAGTAGCATTAAGTTAAAATGCTCAGAGAGCCAGTGCAGAGACCTTGGGCAAAAATGGCCTCCTTCAGCACCCTAACAATTCTGTCATTCTGTGAACATAACCAGCTGTAAGTTGTCCTCCAAGTAACACATCACCTCGGCTTGGAACTATATCATCATTCCTTCTCTGTTACTATAACAAAATCTTGGAATTTGCACCACATGGACTGCACCATTTCAGGAAGGCAGCTCATTCCCACCTTTCTGGGGCAATTTGGGACGTGCAACAATTCGGGATGTGCAACAATTCGGGATGTGCAACAATTTGGGACGTGCAACAATTCGGGATGTGCAACAATTGCTCGTCTTACCCACGGCATCCACATCTCGCAAAAGAATTGAGGAAAAATGTGTCAGACTGCCCATAAAGATGCTGATAAATGTGCTACATGTGATTACAGCCTGTTATTTCTTTGAGCCAATAACTGTGAGGATGATAAAAAAAATTTACATTTTTGTCATGCTTTTCACATTGACAAAGTTGCTCATAGTAGCTTACAAGCAATCAAAACTTTTGACAGGCAGTGTCTGTTGTAATGTGGAGAATGCATCTGCCAAATTGAGCACAGCAAGGTCCCACAAGGATCAAGTTAATAATGGCCAGACTATCGGCTTTAGTGATGTTGGTTGACGAATAAATATGCTGATCTGTTCCGATCTATTTCCCTTTAAAGCATGTTAGATGACAATTATCCCATTATGTTTAAGAGTATTGATGGCATTGCTTTACCCTAGACATGAAAAGAATATGGTAGGGGGTTGGAGGAAGTGCTCTTGTGTTGAAGTGGTATAGTCCCAGGTTCAAGTCCCACTTGTTCCAGATGGTGTATAGCAACATTGCTGAACAGGCTGATCAGAAAATATCCTGACATGGCAGAATATCAGAGCCTGATGCTGTAGACCCTGCTACAGATCAGTAACGTCTCATTAAAATGTTTTTTCCTTTTAACGTCAATGTGGGTTTGAGCTGACACAAACAAATTGAAACCAATCTAACTATTTGTCTATAAAGCAGTCAATGAAAAAAGAAGCTGGACAATGTTCCTTTGAAAAATCAGCTGTCTGTCAGAAAATCCATTGATTTCTCACCAGGCAATTTCAGCAGAATATAGTAAAGCCAGGAGACAGAAATATGTCTGCCATTATCATTCAGTCCATCACGAGCCTTCCTGCATGTGTTTCAGGGACAGTCAAACTTGGTGCTCCAGTGCCTTGCTTGTCGTCTTAAAGTTGAATGGAAATTCATGGCAAAAGAACTCACAAGAATACATTAAAAATATGCTGTGTGCTGCAATGCACAAGCCTTATAGAATATTCCATGCCTTTATCTTGGTCTGAGAGAAGTATAGATTGAAAATTATTTCTACACTTTGTGAAATTTCTTTATCATGCATTACAGCTTTAAGGGAGATGATGGTGGAGTTGTAACGTCAATGGACTAGTAATTTAGGCAACCAGACTCATGCTGTTAAATTATGAAGACAAATTCCATTTTGGAATTTAATTTAAATTAATAATTCTGGAATTTGAAGCGAGTCTCAATCATAATTGAACCATCTGGTTCACTAATGTCCTTTAGGACATTGGAAACTTTTCACCGAACTCCTCTCCTTCTGTATTTGAGTACACGTGATAAAGGATATTCGATTCTAGGGAAAGCAATCTGCCATCCTTATTTGATCTGGCCGACATGTGACTCCGATACACAGCAATAAGGTTGACTCTGAAGTAGTCTGGCTAACTGCTAAATGCAAGGAGCAGTGAGTGAGGGGCAGTAAGTGTTAACCTTACCAGTGACATCCACATCCAGTGCAAGAATCAAAAGTAATATGCACATGCCATGTTACTCTTAAAAGCGTTTTTCAGGTGTCCTAATGGTGCCTTATGACGTTTATGCAAAGTACTTTTACAATCAATTTGTTCTTGCAGACAATTTTAAATCATCCCATAATTTGTAGGTGGCGGCTCTGAGGTAGAGGAGAGCAGTATGTGGTGGGAAAAGCCTTTGTTTTGTGAGCACCCAGCCTGGAGAATGGGAGCAGATGAGTAGCTCTTTCAGGAGCCAGTACAGACACAATGGATCAAACATCCCTTCTTCTGTATCGGAAAATTCAATAGTTCTTAACACACTGCCGTGGTGATGGGTAAAGTAACGTTGCACACAAGCTGTCCAATATAATCCAACATTGAACACCTTAGTTTGAAATAAGCAACAGTGAATGGTGAAGTTAGTGTTGGAGGTGTGTAGGTCAGTGATGAGTGTCATAATTATCTTATAGTGTCTTCTCATACTATAGCTATAATGTTGGTGAAGGAATCTCTATAAGACACATATCCTATTTAGCTTATTCGCATACAAAAGAACACCCCTAATCAGGTAACTGATGTGCTGTTGTAGATCAAGTAACTGATTCTTAAATACTAAATTACAGATTGTTGATCATTGAATTGGAACATTAATGATTCATAAGGCTGTGCCCTATTTAAAAGCAACAACGACTATCATTTCGTGATTTCATTTCCAGTTTCAAATTAAAGAATGTGACTTAGAGTTATCTAAAGATTTGAAATAGGGACATTTAAGTGACTGCTGGACATGCACATGGATAGCAGTGAATTGAGGGGCGCGTAGATTAAGTTATCTTATTTTACAATAGAATTAATCCTTGGCACAGCATCGTGGGCTAAAGACCCTGTTCTGTGCTGTACTTTTCTATGTTCTATGTTCTAAGATGTTTTGTACATGGTATTGATGTGACTGTTCAATATGAATAAATTAAGTTCCTTTGCAGCAGACCAGCATTGCTCAATTGCTGACAGAACCTATCAGAAGAATTACAACCTTTGGCACAAACAGCATTATCCCTCCATGTTGGAGAATTATTCTAATCACATTTACCCAACTGACCCTTCATTGCCTTTATCCCTTCATTCTCAAACTACACTTGAATGATCAGATAATTTTCACCTCAATTGCTAAACCGCAAGGTGAAAAGCACACTTTAAATAAGAAAGTTTCTTTCACTTTCTCACTTAAATTTCTTACTTAAAATATTGTATTTATCATCCCTTGTTCTTAAATCCTAATCTATTTAAAACAGACCATTATTTGTACTTCCTTAGCTCATTCCTCCATTTCATCTATACCCTTTTGCAGCACTCTTTGGTCATCCAAACAATGAAAAATACTTCCTATTTTAGTCCCATCTGCAAATTTTTATCACAACTCCCTTGAGGTTCAATATGAGAGTTGTTGCCATACACAATGAACAGGAGTAACCTTCTGTTGGGACATTGTTACCTATTTCTATCCAGCCTGAAAATTGGCCCTTAACTCCAACCCCACTTTTACCCTTTTTACCATTTCATTGCTGTTGACAATTCTCCAATTTGTTCCATGCCATTTATCTTTCTTGCTAATTTTTCTTGGAGGTGGCATGGTGGTTCAATGGTTAGCACTGCTGCCTCACAGCACCACGTTCAATTCCTGCCTCAGGCGACTGCATGTGTGGAGTTTGCATGTTCTCCCTGTGTCTGCGTGGGTTTCCTCTGGTTTCGTCCCACAATCCAAAGATGAGCAGGTCAGGTGAATTGGCCATGTTAAATTGCCCATGGTGTTAGGTGCATTAGTCAGGGGTCAGTATAGCGTAGGGGAACGGGTCTGGGTGGGTTACTCTTTGGAGGGTTGGTGTGGACTTGTAGGGCTGGAGGGACTGTTTCCATAATGTAGGGAACCTAATCTAATCATAGTCTCATGGATTTTACCAGAAACAGGGTAACTGCCATTTTTATGGAGAATTTTCCTCAGTGAACCTGAATGGATTTTATCACAAAGACTTCCCAAACTTGCCTCGTTAACTAGGAATAATGCCCATATGCATCCTGCCCTGTTCATATTCTGCCAGTTGTCACAGGCCTAAATATTGGCCAATACTGGGACCTACCAGTGCCACTTTTGAAGCTCAGTCATGCACCTGGTAAAACATTGGCAGCCCATGGCTGCCCATATGTTTTATCTGCAGAGACATGGGCATGTTGCCCACTTAACTGATTCAGATCTGGTGGTCCTGTTAGGTTGGGGGTGGGGGGTGGGGGTGGTAGTGTTGTTTGCGGTCACTGTCAAAGGATCAGATGTTGGTGACAGATGGAGCTTTGGAGGAGCAAGCCACTTCCTTGTCATGATTAGAGTAGTGCTGGAAAAGCACAGCAGGTCAGGCAGCATCTGAGGAGGAGGAAAATTGATGATTTGGGCAAAAGCCCTCATATGGACAATCTTCATGCTCATTGATTATTTCAAAAATGGTCCGTCAGTGTCGTGATCCAACAGCTGTCCTTTACATTTTGAAATGCATCAGGCTGGGAGGCCCACCTTCCCCATTGCCACTGTCTTTCTTGTAATGCATTAATAAATATTGGATTTGTCAGCGTGAACTACATCACATCTCAAAGCTCTCTTGCCCAGAGCCTAAAGCTTGTGGGGTCATCGTCAATTTCAAAGACTTAAATGAGAGAATCCACCGATACTGGCAAGTCTTCTCTTGCATTTTCTGGTTTAATTTCAGATTATCGGCGTCATAGAATCCCTGCAGCATGGAAAGAATCCATTCAGCTCCTCAAATTTGCACGGATACTCCAAAGTGCACACCACCTAGACACAATACCCCCCTCCCAAACCTGTAACCTTGTATTTCTCAGGGCTAATCCACCTAGCTTGCGGAACCCTGAACGCTATTGGGCAATTTAGCATGGGCAATCCACCTAACCTGCACATCTTTGGACTGTAGGAGGAAACTGTAGTAACAGAAGGAAGTCCACTCTGATACAGGAAGAATATGCAAACGCCATTCCAAGGGTGGAATCAAACCCAGCTCCCTGACACTGTGAGGCAGCAGTGCTAACCACCCTGCCAACCCATGACAACTTTGGGGCAATTGAAGGACACTTTTGAACTTCAATCACTGTTGTACTGTAGTAGATGTGGCAGTCGTTTTGCGCACAGTCAGCTCGGAGGGGATGGTCTTCAGAGGGTCAGTGTAGATTCGATTGGCTGAATGGCCTGCTTCCATACTGTAGGGATTCTATGATTCTATGAAAAAAAGCAATTGTCAAGAAAGGTACTACATAAATGCAGACCTTCCTTTTTTATTTTTTTCAATATAATGCCACTTGCACTTATAAAATCACCTCATACTGAAGAATCATTTGTTTATCCTGCAGCTCTTTTCAATGCCCTGAGGCCAGTTTGTCAGTTTTTGATAAGTTGGTCAGGTTGGGCAGGAAGAAAAAAAAAGTGATCATGATTGAGGAATCCTTCCTACAATCCCCTGAACAGTCAACTGAGAAGCACCACTAATGATGTCCACTGAGGTATTTGTTACATTTACTGATATCCCCGGTTCTGCGGGAGATGGCCCAGATTATTAATAACCACAAAGGTGGCTTTTTGAGCAAGGTAAACCTTTCAATTTTTGAAGAAAACATGAGCCAGATCTGAGATTTTTTAAAAAGAAAGTATAATTTGTTTACACATATACAGTCAGTGAATACACTCATTGCCTATTTCAAAAACATTGATATCAAACCTTAATAATCATGTTTCTGTCAAATCATAAAACACATTTTCCTTTGATCCAAATACAATGGATATACTCATTCAATATTAATATGATAATCTGATACTGCAACTCCAGAAAAAGCTGTCTATACCATCCATCAAAGCGGCTTTAATAAACAGAAAAAAAAATTCTTTAGTCAACCCAAAATATTTTTAAAGCCCATTATGAAGCAATATAACATAATAGCGTTTTTAACCAGAAATGGCATCAGAGTTTCAATGTCATTATGACAGAGTTGGTGGCGGGGGAGGGGGGAGGGGGTGGGGGTGAGTGGGGGGAGGTATCTGCAGCCTCTAATTTTGGCCTCTTGCACATTCTTAATATTAAGATGGTTGTTCCTTCAGTTGTCTTGATCCCAAAGTCTGGAATAAACTTTCCACACCTCACCACTCTCTACCTCACCTCGCTGCTTAAGACACTCTTTAAAGCCAACCTCTTTGACCAAGCTTTTGGTCACTTGATAATAATATCATCTTATGTGTCTCAACGTTGTACTTTCATTTATAATTCCTTCGTAAAACACTTTGTTCTTGTTGATCAAGTGGCCACATTTGTTTTTTTTAATGACCTTTCAGGAAACTATCCCTTTTGTAAGGATACTGGTGAATTTTGCATATTCACATCAATACACTTTGCAGAGGCAGTGTGATCCTTGTTTAATGTTTCCATTCTCCTGTGGTCATAACGTCTTGGTTGTGTGATGATATTCCAGGCTCAATGTGTTTTGGATTTAGTCCCAACAGGGCCTAACTCAGCTTAACTGATAACTGAGCACTACAAACTCTGAGGAGGTAATGCATTAAACTGAACCTTCCATCTCAAGCTCAAGCTAAAATAAATCACAACACATTTTGAAGAAAACAAGAGGAATACTGCTGGTGTCTTGGACACAGCATGTGTCCCTCAGCAAAGACCTCTAAAAACAAATTGCTTGCTGATTTGCAACCTCTCCTTGGTTCCAGTGAACCATTAGAGAGTTCTTCCATTAGAGAGAGATGGCTGGCGGTAAATTTAATCTGAGGGTCACCACATCTCAGGCAAGAGACTTGGTGAGACTTTTAAACTGACTACAGCTGTAAAGGACCTGGACCTGTGCTTTTGGTGTCACACTGCATCACAAATCAGCTGTCCCGTTAACTGAGCTAAACAACCCTGTATTTCCCCACATAACATCAGTGACTCAACTTCAAAAGTGCTTACTCAGCTGATAGGTGTTTTGAGGCCTCAGTATAAATAAAGCTGCTTTTTGGTGTATTGCGATTAAAGGCAGCAGTCCAATTGCCGCCCTGATTGAGATCAGCTAATTCAGTTGTGACTGAAGACCAGACTTGGCATCCATTTGATTGTAGAATTCAATTAAATGCTGTAAAGTGTGATTAAAAACTTGGTCATTAAAAACATTTGCTGCGAGGATTAGCTGTCTTCGAAGTTAAAAATACAGTATTTGCTATTTCCTAGAATTAACAACCCTGCTTCTGGTAGTTAACACTTAGAAATAATCAGGGATGGGCAGCATTGTGAACATTTTGTCTACCTGTTCTCAGATATTCGATATAAACACACTTTAGGCTTGCTGTTTGTCTTTAATGCAACTATTAACTCTTACAACTGGCTAACAGATTTCCTAGATTTGTGTCATGCTGCACAAAGATACCTGACTGTCTAAGGCAGCTATGGTGTTAATTGGTCCCAAGGGAACACTTACACACACAATTGGCTCCTGGCTAATTAATGTCTAGATTAGAGGGGTGCTGGAAAAGCACAGCAGCCCAGGCAGCATCCAAGGAGCAGGAAAATCGACGTTTCGGGCAAAAGCCTTTCATCAGGAATGTTTCCTGATGGAGGGCTTTTGCCTGAAATGTCGATTTTCCTGCTCCTCGGATGCTGCCTGACCTGCTGTGCTTTTCCAGCACCACTCTAATCTAGACTCTGATCTCCAGCATCTGCAGTCCTCACCTTTGCCTTCCTGGCTAATTAGTTCCTAGCTTGCTGTAGGCATCACAAAAATACATGATGGACCATAAACAACACCATTACCAGTGAGATCCTGAACTAGTGATTGATAAAACAAAACTGTCTTAAGATATTTGGCTTTAAGTTGTAGTCCTTCAGTTTTAAAAAAAACTTACATGGCATGTAGGCATTGCTGACTGGGCCACAATTTATTGCCTATCTCCAGTGCCCTTGAGTAGTAGTGAGCTACACTCTGAAACTCCTGCAATCGATTTAGTGTAAGACTAACTACATGACCATTATTAAGGGAGTTCCAGCTTTTTGACTCATCGACAATGAAACGTGACAAAGCTGACCTTGGCATTTATTTTCAGAGAGGTTGTAAATGACACAGACTCTGGGGTTGAAGGGTTTTAAGGCCAATTTGATAATAGCTAAGAGATACCGCCTCAGGCAAAAGGCTTTCAAGTTTAAAAACAAACACTTGTACAATGAAAGGGGAATGGCCAGTTCTCCCAGCTTAGCTTTTCTCTGGTTTGGTTTGGGTTTTAGTAGTAGTGTGGGAAAACCTGCTAGGCCCGAAGAAGCAGGTCCAGGCTGGTCCTATCTCTCTGACTTGTCTCCTGTAAGAACTTGTGTTAGAGTTTACTTTTTGCACCAAGGGGTGTGCATGGGTGCTGCTGCAAGTATTTGGAACAGCATCATTAAGTTGGGATGACCTGTTAAGTTTTCAGAGAGATTAAGTTATTCGGTATTTTGTTTTCTGTTCTTTGTGTTTCATTCAGTAATCTTGTAAATTAATTCTGTTTTGTTTAAAACTAAGTGGTTTGACTAGCTGCATCTCTCCTGGAATATCCACTTTACACCTGCTCAAAACAACTCACAAAGTTAGGGCCTGGGCTACTTTCTTGAAATGTTTTGACAGTGCTGGCCCGGTCCATAACAGAAGAAGCTGTTGGTCCTATAATGGTCACTGCATATAGGAAACATGTGGAAGCTTTGGAAAGGGTGTAGAAGAGATTTACTAGGTTGTTGCCTGGTATAGAGGGAAGGCCTTATGAAGAAAGGCTGAGGGACTTGAGGCTGTTTTTGTTAGAGAGAAGAAGGCTGAGAGGTGACTTAACTGAGACATATAAGATAATTAGAGGGTTAAATAGGGTGGACAGTGAGAAACCCTTTTCCTTGGATGGTGATGGCTAGCATGAGGGGACATAGCTCTAAACTGATGGGTGATTGGTATAGGACAGATGTCAGAGGTAGTTTCTTTACTCAGGGAGTAGTAGGGTCATAGAACGCACTGCTTGCAACTGTAGTAGCCTCACCAACTCTAAGGTAATTTAAATGGTCATTGGATAGACATATGGATGATAATGGAATAGTGTAGGACAGATGGGCTTCAGAGTGGTTTCACAGGTCGGCACAACATCGAGGGCTGAAGGGCCTGTACTGCGCTGTAATGTTCTATGTTCTATATTCAAGAATTGGGGTAGCATGGTGGCTCAGTGGTTAGCAGTGCCACCTCACAGCAGTAGGAATCCAGATTCCATTCCACCCTCAAGTGGCTGTCTGTGTGAAATTTGCATTACTTTACCATGTTTAAAATATAAATTACAAATAAGACATAGTTAAAGGGTTGACATTACAGTCAGATTAAAAATAAACATTGCATTGCAGTAGCTGAGCACAGGGGCTTCCAGATGTGATCTGACCGCCCACACCAGAATCCAGTCCAACAACTGTGTCTGCATGAGTTTCCTCCCAAAGTCCAAGGATGTGCAGGTTAGGTAGATTAGCCCTGGGATTAGTGTAGGGTTACAGTGATTGGATGGGATGCTCTTGGAGGGTTGGTGTGTGCCAAATGGCCTGCTTCCACACTGTAAAAACTCTATGAACAATTAACCTGAGTTTTGAGTACTACTAGGAAAAGCTGAATTTTGTCAAAGCTTTTTACCCTCATGAGGATAATTCACAAGAAAGCCAATGCAATGGAAAGACAACATTGATACCTGAGAGGGGAGTGCTGAATGAATAGCATGGATGCTGATTGGTAAAAGCATATCCACAAAAATTGCATTGGTCTTGACTAAAAACAGTTAATGGACAAGCAATGTTTACATTTTAAGATTTTAGAATGAATCTTCTCAGGACCTCATAATACATCTGTGCACAATGCATTCAGAATGGAACAATTAGAATAGAGTAGAATATCCTTTATAGTCACGTGTACTCAAGTACAGAAGTACAGGAGTACAGTGAAAAGTTTTACAATGTCACCTCTTATGGCGTCATCTTGTGTACAAGTACTCAGGTCCAAACCTGAAAAATGTGTTGCTGGAAAAGCGCAGCAGGTCAGGCAGCATCTAAGGAGCAGGAGAATCGACGTTTTGGGCATAAGCCCTTCTTCAGATCCAAAGCTTAGATACAAGATAAAAGCTTAGATAAAAGAGGAATAAAAAAGGAAAGGTACTTGCATCACTTTATCATGTTTAAAAAATAAGTTACAAATAAGACATAGTTAAAGGGTTGACATTACAGTCAGATTTTAAAAAACCAAATAAACATTGCATTGCAGTAGCTGAGCACAGGGGCTTCCAGATGTGATCTGACCGCCCACACCAGAATCCAGTCCAACAACTGTCCCCGCTCCAAGCTCCCAGTCCACTCTGCGCCAGCTCTCTGCTGCTCCAAGGTAAGTTTTTTCCGAGACTGCTTTTGAATTCGAGCGCAGTCAAGGCGTTTTTGGAGATAAAATACCACATGCATTTACTACAAATATCAACCTTTTTCCTCAAGGCATTAGACGCCAAGGTAAAACTAAACCAGGCATCTCAAGTTGAAGCCAGATCCTTTGAAAGGAAGTTGCCCAAGTTTGGTCAACACTGTGACGGGACTGCAATTCAATAAGCAGAAAAGTAATCTGTATCAACTCATTGATTGTCAGTCATTACCTAAAGGGACAGAACCTTTGTCATTGCTAGACATCATTCACTCTGTCAATAGACTGTAGGAGTCATATTACCTGTGTGATAATGCCAATTAATGCATTGGGTTGTTAATGTGCAACTTTGATAAATAAAACCTGATTCTGTAAGCAGCATCTACATCAGTGGTGCTGGAAGGGCACAGCAGTTCAGGCAGCATCCAACGAGCAGCTTCCAGCTCATTGCCTTAATTCCTAATGAAGGGCTTTTGCTGAAAACATCGATTTCGCTACTCGTTGGATGCTGCCTGAACTGCTGTGCTCTTCCAGCACCACTGATCTAGAATCTGGTTTCCAGCATCTGCAGTCATTGTTTTTACCTCTGTAAGCAGCAGTCAAGACAAGTGTTACAATGTTCTTCATCTGATCTTAAATACATAATTGTCAATACACGGCAATTCTACTAGTGCAAGTTAAATTAGTTTTCCTTAGTTGTACTTTTGTGTCACACCATGTCTTCAGCCTCCTGAGTGAGACCAGGGTTAATTGCTAATTTCCAACTGAGCTGCAGTGTAATTTCAATATTCACTGTCAGTCACCTTCTTTGAGTAATTTTTATGTAGAGGTGACTCAGAGCCCAAATTACAATTTCACCATGAAATAACTAACCTGAAGCACAAACAAAGGATTAGATTTTCCAACAGAGCTATCCTTCTTCCTCTGTACAGGACATGGATGTCACCAGCAAGACTTTGCTTTGCTCATCCCAAGTTAACTTTGAACTGAATGGCTTGCAAAGCCATTTCAGAAGGCAGTTAAGAGTCAATGTTGGTGTGGAGTCACATGTAGAGTAGACATAATTCTACAGCATAGTCAAAACTCTCCGGTCCAATCACCAAAGGACCTGGCAGAGCTATGCACAGATTGGTACAAATCAAGAACATTGAGCCAGTCAGCTGTCATTGGTAGAATCACTTTGAGGTCCTCCACAACAATGACTTAGTCTTTTACGTGGATGTCCTTGACCATATCAAAGAGCACATTCCCCATCACCATCTCAGCAGAACATAAGGTTGAAAAGATCATGCAACAACTGTGAATCAGTGGGCCATCAGCGCAAATGGAATATCTGTTGAATTAGTGTAGAGATGCTCTCTTGGCACAAAAACAGCTAGAAGCTGGCGAGCATACTAGAAAATGTCCGAGACGCCATAATTCATGAAAGCCTCTGTTAGGAGCTCTTCAAACCACAGGAAGGAAGCAATTGTAAACATTATTCAGAACAAAGCAGCATGCTAATTTGACACCCTATCGAACACCATCCATATTCATTTCCTTCACCACTAGCACACAGTACAGCAGAGTGCACCATCTACAAAATGCACTGCAGTAACTCACCAAGGCTCATCCGCTGGTACCTTCCAAATTGTCCCGTGGTAGCTTCCCTCCTCAATGCCTAAAACCCAAACACATCTTCCAAGTGAAAACATGTTTTACTTGTTCTCATTTCGTTCTAGTCTACTGCATTGCTGCTCACCACCTGGCCTCTTTTACATTGCTGAAAACTCACACAGACTGATTTGTGGAACACCTCTCTCTGTTTCTAAGAATGACCCAGATCTTCCATTTGCCATTTCAAGGAACCATCTTGCGCGGCCAAGCTTATATTTCTCTCCTGGGCCGGCAACAATATTTCAGTAAAACTAAATGCAAGTTGGAGAGACAATACCTAACATTCCAAATGGACAATTAATAGTTCCCAGACCTCAACACTGTGTCCTCCATTTTGATTACACCACCCTCCTGTCTTGTTTGTGTCTTGTTGGTTTTGCTCTTAGTAGAATGGACAACTTTCTCTTTTTCACTTCTATTATTCACATCTATTTTACATCTCTATTCCTCCTTTACCACAGTTAGCATTTCCATTGTCCTTTGGGCACTCTCAAAGCCTGTTTCACTTGCTCCTCCTCCTCTTCTGTTAAAACTTGTAAAGTATCATTTTCCAGTTCCTTTTAGTCCTAAAGCTGAGTCATGTCTGACTCTGAACATTAATTCTGTTTTTGTCTCTCCACAGGTAGCACCACGTCTGCTGAGTTTCTCCAGTATCATCTGTTCTTATACCAAGAGACTGGTTCAATAGCACCAATACTGACTGAGCTGGCTGAACACTCATTAGGACCTTGCTGCCAGACTGGGTCTGGAGTAAGTGGTGATGGAACCAATGAAAGGGGAAAGTCTTCAGAAAGGTCAACCTGAAAGGTTAACTCTGTTTTCTCTCTATGGATACTGCCAGATCTATTGAGTTTTACCAGCAATTTCTGTTTCCGTTTCAAATTTACAGCATCTACAACTCTTTGTTCTTTTTAAGAGGGAAAATTGTACTTGGGCTCATCCTTACCAGTCTGTCGGCTGCTAACGCATCCATCCATGACAGTATCAGAGGAGTGACTAACATGTGCCTTTCAGTGTCAAAATTCTAGTTTCACACTGAGATTGCCCTCTGCAGTGTTGTGTGGCATTCATACTGTGCTAAATGGTCCAGAGTTTGAACAAATTTAGCAACACAAAACTGGACATCTATGACATGTTGTGGATGATTAACAGCAACAGAAATGTATTCAACCAGAGTCTGTAACCTCATGACTTGGTGTATCTCCACTCTTCCATGACTTGCAGGTTGAGAGGAGAAAGTGGGGACTGCAGATGCTGGACACCAGAGTCGGAAAGTGTGGGCTGAAAAAACGCAGCAGGGCAGGCAGCATCTGAGGAGCAAGAGAGTCAATGTTTCAGGCATAAGCCCTTCATCAGGAAAGTGGTTGGTGAGGTTGGGGTGTCAGGGAGGGAAAGGGACTGAAAGATAAATAGGAAGTGGAGTGGGGCTGAGTAGAAGGTAATTTGGAAGATGATAGGTAGAGGCAGGTGGGGGAATTGATGGTAATGGGTCCGTGTGGAGGTTGGAGCGGATAGTGGGAAGGAAGATGGATAAACCGGACAAATTATTGCTCCGGAGGTCTATTCTCTATCATGAGTAAAATGATGAAATGGGTTGTCGGCAATGCTGTTAAGTCAATGTGGCCCGTGAAACATTAAATGTCCTCTGGCACATTATGGTTCCTCGTCTAAGCTTTGGACTTGCTTTGATTCAGATGGGTAGTTTTAGCTTCATGACCACTAACTGGATTTGCAGATTTGCAATATTGTCATTGCGTGGGGCTCACAGACTGATCTCTCCTCTAGTGGTAAGCATCATCCCAATATCAAGCCCACATGTTTCCTTCAAGGGTTCCATTTTTGGATTGTCACTGGATGTAACTTTATGCAGGTCTGAGATAACCTGTGCCTGTCTGGCACTTCAGACCCGTTTGTTCTCTCATTCTGCTGACTTCATTGCAGTAGTTAGAAATTACTTTTTTTCTTTGAATTTGACTTTGCCAACCTGATATAAGTTGTAGATTAAATCCTCAGAACCTTCATCTGACATCTTTTCAGTACCCACACTTGATCTGCCACCTGACGTCTCTGTGGCAATCATTTCTGTGGATTTTATCAGCTTCTTTATTTTCTTCTTCACTAAACACTTGTGTGCAACATGATTTAGCTTCTTGTAGTTCGAACATTTTCTCCCAATGTTGGACAAGCCTTCTTTGTTTTGTCTGGTGACTCCTGCACAAATCAATCCGTGTCATCCTGCCTTTATCTTTTACTGAAATTTCTGCAGATAATGGTTGCTTTTCTTCCCATGGTTGAGCTTGAAAGGTCTCGCAAGTTTTTCAACATCAGTGATTGGTTTGATCCCCTTCTCTAAAAACATTAGACAGGTTTTGGCTGCCCCTCTACACTGTGGATCAACTCCCATGCATGTGCTGGAGCTGTTGATTTACACACTCAGATCTTCTGTAGATCATAGAACCCTGATAGTGTGAAAGGAAACCATCTGGCCCATCGGGTACATGCTGACCCTCTGAAGAGCATCCCAACCAGACCTACCCCCCTCTACCCAAAAGCCCTGCACTTCCCATGACTAATCTCGCTAGCCAGCACATCCTTGGACACTGTGAACAACTTAGCATGGCCAGTCCAACCGACTTGCACAGCTTTGGATTGTGGGAGGAAACCCACACAGACACGAGAGGAATGTGCGAACTCCACTCAGGCAGTTGCCTGATGCTGGAATCAGACTCGGGTCCCTGTGAGACAGCAGTGCTAACCACTGAGCCAGTGTGCAAACATTTTCTCTGGCTTCTTGCGGCTTTCAGCAGCTCTTTCTTGGGCTTCTCTTTTACTAGGTGTGCTTCTGTACAACTCTTAAACACTGCAATCTCAGCTCTCCTCAGGCACCATATAGATAGCTCGAAGGACAACAGTCTCGCTTGTGCCTCATCTTTATTGGACCAGTTGTAAATGGCTGCCTGCAGTGAGTGCCCCATCACCGAGGGGACTACAGATCACCAGCTACCACATGGTCCCAAATTCAACCCACATACAGTCAACTGGAGCTTTATATTACAAGAATTCCTAAACTCAATTCAATTATTTTTAAAATGCTTTCACAGGATGTGGTGTTGCTGGCAAGGTCAGAATTTATTGCCAATTCCTCATAACCTGTGAGATGGGTGGGCCTACAAGACCATTTCAGAAGCCAGTTAAATGAGTCACACATTGGCTGGAATTCTGTCCCTTAAGGGCATTCATAAACCAGGTATTTGCTACAATTGACAGTGGTCACATGGTCACCATTAGTATAACTTTCATTTCCAGATTTTATTGATTCAAATTTCATAACCTGTGGTGATTTGCACTCATGGAACATCATGTTGTGGCTCTGTATTTCAAAGTTGCTACACCAGCATCTTCCCAAGATTTCAAATTACCACACAGTAGGATTTGAATTCATGTCCTTTAGGTCTATCAATCCAGAGCCAGTCAATTATTCTGTAAATAAAGTGACAGCTACCTTATCACGTGTAGACCATGGTGTAGGGGAATACATCTTTGGATGAAACCAAGCTTGAAAGGGAAAAGGATGAGGATCTCAGCTGAGTTGGGAAAGTAGGTGAGAAAATGATTAAAAAGGCATGTGGTGTTTGGGCTGTGTATGCACAGGTAAACACTATATGCAAACAGTGTAGCAGAAATGCTACCAAGGTTTGAAGAATCTTTAAAACACTGGCTCAGATTAAAATATCAGGTCCAATTCTGGACTTCAGGAATAATGTGAAGCCTTAAGAGATAGTGCAGGAAATGTTTGCAAGAACGGTTACAGGGATAGAGGACTTCAATTCGAAGGTTAGGTTGAAGAATCTGAGACTGCTCTTCTTAGAGGAGAGACGATCGAGAGGAGATTTGATTGAAATGTTCAAAGTCACTGTGGTCCAGAGAGAGTAAATCAAGAGAAGCTGTTCCCATTATTGGAAGCATTGTGAACTGGAGGACACAGATTAAAGGTGACTGACGAAAAGAACCAAAAGGTGCCCTGAGGAAATGCTGTTTCCTAAATTGTGTGATCAGGATCTGATTGCTTAGCTTGAGAATGTAACAGAGGCAGATTCAGTCGTGGGTGACTTAGTTGCAGCTTTCAAAAGGGAATTACATAATCTCTTGAACAAAAGAAATATGCCAGGTTAGAGGGGAAAGTTGGTCACAAAGGGCTAGCAGAATTTCTCTTGAAAAAGGCTGCTGAACCAAATAGTCTTTGTCTGTTCTCTAATCATTCTGTGGTTCCATAGGTCTATACCACATAAATCAAATTTCTTAATCTATTTTACCGTAAACAAAATTTAATTCACTGATGCCTCATTGGCGCTAATTCATCTAACCACCTGCCTATCACAGTAACAGGGACAAATCCCTCCTCCCCACACCTATGGAAAATGCAGGTGTTTTAATGGATTTTCAGTGCCAACTCTCTGAATAAGGAATTTATCTTTGAGGCAATGAAGAATTTATAAAAGCTATGCACCTTTGCAACGTTTGTAAATTATTATGTCCTTTTCATATGGGAGATAAATTGAAAAATGGTTTGCCATTAAATATCTTTGAATTTTTTATCATCTACCTTTGAGAACTAAGTTATAACTTGTGCATAAACATGATGTGTAAACATTATACATAAACATTATAGTTACTTAGTTTTGTGTTATTAAACATTAAATATTAACATTCATTTCTGCTGTCAATCTTTTCATCACATGTTTGTGTCAGCTTTTCTTTCATTAATAATTGTCATGTTCACACTGAAAATGAGAAGCTGCTTGTTAAATCTTCCACCTTATAACACCACAACCACTAGGTGGTGCTGTATTCATAGAGTCATAGCATGAGATAGAGTCAAAAAGTGTGGCGCTGGAAAAGCACAGCCAGTCAGGCAGCATCCAAGGAGCAGGAGAGTCGACATTTCGAGCATCTTCCTGGTGAAGAGCTTATGCTTGAAACGTCAATTCTTCTACTCCTCAAATGCTACCTAACCTGCTGTGTTCTTCCAGAACCACATGTTTTGACTCTGATCTGCAGCACCTGCAGTCCTCACTTACTCCACATAAAGACATACAGCATAAAAACAGGCCCTTCGGTCCATCATGTCTGTGTCAATCAACAAAATCTAAGCTACACTAATCCTATTTACCTACACTTGGTCCATTACCTTTAATATCCCGGCATTTTAAGCGCTCATCAAGATGCTTCTTAAATGTTGCAAAAGTACCTGCCTCCACCAACCTCTCAGATACAGTGTTCCATATTTCTGTCACTCTCTGGGTGAAGAATGTTTTTCTCATATCTCCTCTAAACCACTTACTCCTCACCCTAAACTTGTACTGTCTGGTCTTAGACACGTCTGCCATGGGGAAGCGATTCTCCAAAACTACTCTGTCTATATAGAACATTACAGTGCACTACAGGCCTTCCGGCCCTCATGTTGCACCAACCTGTGGAACCAACATCTCTCATAATTGTATATACCTCAATCAGATCTCCCCCACCCATCGGTCTCCTCCGCTCCAAGGAAAACAAACCCAATCTATCCAGTCTCTCCTCATAACTGAAGCTTTCCATCCCAGGCAACATCCTGGTGAACCTCCTCTGCACCCTCTCCACTGGAATCCATCCTTCTGATCAGAACTAGACACCGTATTCCATGTGTGGCCTAACCAATGTTTTATAAGCTGTCTTTTTGTCTTCGTCTTATAAATCATTCCTCCAATTTCCTCAGTAACTGAAAGTGCTAACGTCCAAAATAAAATCAAACCCAAATAAAATTAATTTTAATTGTCAAATTAACACCCTATTTGAAGGCCTCAGCCACTCTTAAAATCACCCACTCTTATGCTGGTCTGCACATTCCGAGTTTAGATTGTGCACTGTGAACTAACCTGGATTAAGCGGATGATCCAAATTTGAACAATGCATCTGAATTGCTCAGTTTGCTGACTGTTGCAATATTGGAGTCCCCTCCTATAGGGCACTGAGGATCAACCTACAGCACACGGACTGCAGCAGCTCCTCCAGGGCAACTAGGAACAGGTAATAAAAAATTGCTGGCCAGCCAGCGATGCCCATACCACACGAGTGAATAAAAACATACATATTTCATTGGGTTTGAGCGCTCATGACGAGTTGTTTTTCAGTGTCAAATTAAAGAAACCCTGAAGGACATGTTTTGAGTGACTTACACATTCACTTAAATAACAATGAGTGACGAGGTTTCAAGAAGATTGAGAAGATAATGAGTGGGTTAAATATGTTGTCAACGTGCGTTTGCATGTGTAAGCAGGAGATAGAGAATGAGAGAAAATTTACAGAGTGCTGATGATAAACTTGCAGCACTATCTTACAGTGAACGAACTTTGAACTGTCATCAGCTGAAAAAGGAGAATGCTTGAATTTTATACTCATTTTAGTTTGCTTTTTAAACAGAAAGCCTCCAATTGTCTCATCGGTTCAGATCAGGTAGAAAATATAAACATTCAATTTCTCAATAAATTTATGATTTTGACAAGAAAAATAGAGCCGTAACCAATGTCTTCCCTCATTCAAATTTGGTATGTTGATTTCAAATAAAGGGAAATGGAACTTTGAGGGAAAATAGAACTTAATTTGAAAGTGTGATGTAGTA
Organism: Hemiscyllium ocellatum; assembly: GCF_020745735.1. NCBI lineage: Eukaryota > Metazoa > Chordata > Chondrichthyes > Orectolobiformes > Hemiscylliidae > Hemiscyllium > Hemiscyllium ocellatum. Next base: position 105,342,683 of record NC_083406.1, read on the forward strand.
AATCTCCTCCACTTGCCTAGAGGATGCAGCTCCAACAACACTGAAGAAGCTCAGCATTATCCAGGACAGAGTAGACAGTTGGTTGGCGTCCCCCCACTTTAGCACCTTAAGCATTCACTGGTGCACAATATTCAAGATGTCTTGCAGCAATTTGCTCAGCCTCCTTAAGTTAGTACCTTCCAAATTTAACCCCTCTATTGCCGACAAGTACAATGGTGGCAGGTACAATCAGATTGTAAACGCCCATAGGTTTCTCTCCAAGCCACACAACATTTTGACATAGAAGTATATTTCTTTCCCTTCACTGTTGCTGGGTCAAAACCCTGGAAACTCTCCCCCAACAACCCTGACAGTGTACCTTCATCAACTAAATTTGTACCTTCCCCACCTACTCAAAGGCAATTAGAGGTGGGCAATAAGTGCTGAATTAGCCAGTGATACAGTCCATGGATGAATTTTCAAAATGAAACAGATTGAGGGAGTGATTAACTCAGAACAAGGTTGAGGATAATGAGCCCTCTGTTGTTTTGCAAATCATGCTTGATGAAGATGTTATGAAGAAGCTACTCCTTTAACAAGGTTATGCTGTCCTTGGCACCTTTTTTCAGAAATGTCGTAAAAGCAGTGATTCTGAAAAGTCTGGCTTGGATGAGTTTTAGGGCCAGTTTGATTAGAGCTAACAGATACTGCTTCAGGCAAAAGGCTTTCAAGTTTAAAAGAAATATTTGCACAATGAAAGAGGAGTGGCCAGTTCTCCCAGTTCAGCTTTTCTCTGGTTTGGATTTTCGTAGGCTGGCTCTTCACTGCAAGCAGGCAGTCAGTTTTGTGGCTGCTGATCCAAGAAAAGGCGATATGGAAGAGTATATTCTATCCTGCCATTTAAAGACACTGTGTTTAAATGTACCTTTTGTGCTCACAGTGTTTATGGGGATTGTTGCAAGTATTTGGAACAGCAACATTAAATTGGGATAACCGGTTGGGTTTTCTGATAGGCTACGTTATTCTGTACTCTGTTCCTTTTTGTTTGTGTTTCATTCGGTAATCATAGAGTCATAGAGATGTACAGCGTAGACTAACCCATCCATGCCAACCAGACACCCCTACCCAATCTAGTCCCACCTGCCAGCACTTGGCCCATATCTCTCCAAACCCTTCCTATTCATATACCCATCCAAATGCCTTTTAAATGTTGCAAATGTACCAGCCCCACCATTTCCTCTGGCATCTCATCCCATACACTTGCCACCTTCTGTATGAAAAAGTTGCCCCCTAGATCTCTTTTATATCTTTCCCCTCTCACCCCAAACCTATGCCCTTTAGTTCTGGACTCCCCGACCACAGGGAAACGACTTTGTCTATTGATCCTATCCATGCCCCTCATGATTTTGTAAATCTCTATAGGGTCACCCCTCAGCCTCTGACACTCCAGGGAAAACAGCCCCAGCCTGTTCAGCCTCTCCCTATAGCTCAAATCCTCCAACCCTGGCAGCATCCTTGTAAATCTTTTCTGAACCCTTTCAAGTTTCACAAAATCTTTCAGATAGGAAAGAGATTAGAATTGCATGCAATAGTCCAACAGTGCCCTAACCAATGTCCTATACAGTTGCAGCATGACCTCCCAACTCCCGTACTCAATACTCTGACCAATAAAAGAAAGCATACCAAACGCCTTCTTCACTATCCTATCTACCTGCGACTTCACTTTCAAGGAGCTATGAGCCTGCACTCCAAGGTCTTTTTGTTCAGCAACTCTCCATATGACCAAGTGGTTTGACCAGCTGCATCCCTCCTGGAATATCCATTTTACATCTACCCATATTGCATAACCCAGAAGTAAAATGGGCGAACGAGAGATACTGACACAAATCATCTTGTAATCTTCCAAACATAAGACCAGTGCAAAACGCCCAATATTGCTGCTTTTTAAAGCTGTTTCTTCTGAGCTGAAAAGGAAAATGGTGATCTTGGCCACCAGCTGGGGAAACCTGTCACCTTGTTCCATGAACGTTGCTGTAAATTGTGCCAGTGGAGGGATTTTTCCCAGGATTGTGGAACCCAGGGGCAGAAAAACCACCAATGGCAACATCACAGGGAGGTTAATGGCTGTTACTGGTACAACACCTGCCTGAAATCTCAGATCATCCCTGGATCCCTGGTGATGGGTGAGTGATGATGGGAGTAGGATCACTGGGGAAGGAATCAACAACAAAGGCAGGGGTGTGGCTCATTGCGGGATCCCAGTCCTTCCCATTGCCAAGTATGTTAATAAAGCTCCAAGTGCCTTCAACATGGGAAGCTCATGTCCCCAACCTGGAGCCTACCACTGGGTTAACACTGTTAGCAGCACAATGAGGTCCTTAAGTGGTTATTAATTGCATACAGACTTCAAGTGACAATGAGGTAGGCATGCTGTTCACTGGCTCTTCCTAACATGGACTTATTATATTAGAAGCAAGGAAATGCTCCACCCCGTGGCCAGATTAAGTGCTCCACCCTATTGGCAAACATGTCATGGAACAGAATGGAAGACTGGATCCTATGACTCGGTTTTTATTGAGTTGACATGTAAAATATCTTTCCACATTTGGGCAGGAGCGAACCTGAAACTCAAAGCAATGACCATCTCCATTAATAGACAATCTAACCATCACCCCATGACATTTAATAGTGTTACCAACCCTAGGGGCTACCATTGACCAACTGGACTTGGCACACAAATACAGTGGCTTCAAGATCAGGTCAAAGATTCGGAATATCGTCGTGAGGAACTCACGTCCTAACTCGCCAAAGCCTGTCCACCATCTGCAAGGCACAATTCAATGGAATACTCCCTACTTATCTGGGTGAGTGCAGCTCTAACAACATTCAAGACGTTTGACACCATGAAGGAGAAAGCAGCCCACTTGACTGGCTCCACATCCACAATTATCCACTCTCTCCACCACTGATCCTCACTAACAGCAATGTGTACCATCTACAAGTTTCGAGAAAGAGTCAATGGACCCGAAACATAAACTGTGATTTTTCTTCACAGATGCTGCCAGACTTGCTGAGCTTTTCTAGCAATTTCTGTTTTTGTTTCTGTACCATTGACATAAATGCACTGCAGAAATTCACCAAAGGTCCTGCAATAGAGCATTCCAAAACCACACTACTTTCATCTGGTAGGATAAGGGCAACAGAGATACATGGAATCATCACCACCTGCAAGTTCCCTTCCAAGCCACTCACCATCCTGACTTGTTAAAAATATCACTGTTCTCTCAGTGTCAGTGGGTCAACATCCTGTAATTCCCTCCCTAATGCATTGAGGGTCTACCTGCACTGATATGGACTGCAGTGGTTCACAAGGCAGCTCACCACCACCAAGGACAACTACGGACAGGCAGCAATTGCTGGCCAGCCAGTAATGCTCATGTCCCATGAGTGAATAAAAAAAAACATCCATAAGAAATTGTAGGATCTTATTAGGCAGGGATTTTGGAACAAACACGTTTTCTGGAGTGCGGTAAGGTTCTGGAACTCACTATCATGGAATGGTAGAAATTGATAGTCTAGATTCATTTCTGAGCTGTCGCTTTGATCATGTTGAAAGGAAAAGATTAGCAGATCATGCAGATCACGCTGACAATTAGATCAGGAAGGATAAGTAGGAATTCATTGGGAACATTAATGTTGGAATAGAGTGATTGGACCAAAAGCCCTGTTTTTGCTGTGTTATTCCAACATAATATGAGGCAAAAAAAAAACCAGAGTGTGGAAGTTTGGAAATAGGCTGTATCAGATGAGGAGTTTGCGTGTTGGTTCTCATGAGTAAATTCATTGATTTTGCACTCCCTGCCAAACGAGATTAAAGGTTAGAGAATCATCACAAGTCTCACAGCTGCACCTCAGTATTGCACTGCTTTTGAGCGCTATTTCCTACTGGGAACACAAGTTGTTTGACCTTCTACATTCACTTCAACATGGTGAGCAAGAACTGAAGACTGTAGAGATAACAAAGTGTATCGAAGGCAGCCTACAGGCTTGTTAAACAGGTAGCTGACCCTGTAGTCACCTCACAAGGCACATCACTAAGTGTTCAATCATAACGCCTCAGTTTGGCTTGATCCATTACCATGAATGGCATAGATGTTCTTCCCAAAATCCAGAGATAATCACTGCTAATCTCTGTCATGTTTTTAAATTGAGAAGGAAAATTGAGAAATATCTAGAACAGCAATGACTATGATAACTTTTTGAAACTGAGGAAAATGAAAATTCAAAATGAACTTGGTTCAACTACAGAAGGAAAGCTTAAACCCTATTGGAAGTGAAATAGATAAATCTCCCAAGAGCCAAATGTTTAAGTCTCCAGATAAACTGAACTCAATTACAAAATAAATCCAGTCCCAATCAAAACCGTTATAAGTCACAGGGAAAACTGTGTAACCACCGGCACTATGGCACAGTGGTTAGCACTGCTGCTTCACAGCGCCTGAGACCTGGGTTCAATTCCCGACTCAGGCGACAGACTGTGTGGAGTTTGCACGTTCTCCCCGTGTCTGCGTGGGGTTGCTCCGGTTTCCTCCCACAGTCCAAAGATGTGCAGGTCAGGTAAATTGACCATGCTAAATTGCCCGTAGTGTTAGGTAAGGGGTAAATGTAGGGGAATGGGTGGGTTGCGCTTCGGCGGGTCGGTGTGGACTTGTTGGGCCGAAGGGCCTGTTTCCACACTGTAAGTAATCTAATCTAAAGAAAAACATGTGTAGAGTCAAAGAACAAAGAACAAACCAGCAAAGGAACAGGCCATTCGGGCCTCCAAACCTGCGCTAACATATTTTGCCCTCTCCATCCCCTTGTAATTGACCCCTCAACCCTGAGAAAAAGCCTCATACTTCCCATTCTATCCATGTCCATTCACAATCTCATAAATGTCTATCAGGTTGCCCCTCATCCTCCTGCATTCCAGTGAAAACAAACCCAGTCTAGTCAACCTTTCTTCATAGCTTCAGGCAACATCCGGTAAAACTTTTTTGTACCCACTCTACAGCAACCACATTCTTCTGGCGGTGTGGTGACCAGAACTATATGCAATAAACCAAATGTGGCCAATTTAAATGTCTATAAAGCTGCAGCATAACTTGGCGAAAGTGAGGACTGTCGATGCTGGAGATTAGAGTTGAGAATGTGGTGCTGGCAAAGCACAGCAGGTCAGGCAGCATTTAAGGAGCAGGAAAATTGATGCTTTGGGCAAAAACCCTTCAAAAAATGTCAATTCTCCTGCTCCTCGGACGCTGCCTGACCTGCTGTGCTTTTCCATCACCACACTCTCGACTGCAGCATAACTTGCCTATCCTTATACTCATTGCTGCTTCCTATGAAGGCAAGCATGCCATCGGTCTTTTTTACTACCTTAACAACCTGTGCTGCCACCTTCAGTAATCTGTAGACCTGCATACCCAGATCCCTCTGCATATCAATACTCCTAAGGGTTCTGCCATTCATTGTATAATTTACACTTGTACTTGACCTTCCAAAATGTATCTTCTCACATTTTTCTGGATTAAATGCCATCTGCCATTTTTCTCCCCATGCCTCCATATGACCTATATCCTGTTGTATCCTTTGACAAGGGTGGCACGGTGGCTCAGTGGTTAGCACTGCTGCCTCACGGCACCAGGTTCCCAGGTTTGATTCCAACTTCGGGTGACTGTCTATGTGGAGTTTGCACATTGTCCTCATATCTGCGTGGGTTTTCTCTGGGGTGCTCTGGTTTCCTCCCACAATCCAAAGAAGTGCAGGGTCAGGTGAATTGGCCATGCTAAATTGTCCATTGTGTAAGGTGCATTAGTCAGAGGGAAATGGGTCTGGGTGGGTTACTCTTCGGACGGTCATTGTGGACTTGTTGGGCCGAAGGGCCTGATTTTACACTGTAGGGAATCTAATCTAATCTAATCTATTCCCCCTCATTATCCGCAACTCCACCAATCTTTATATCATCTACAATCTTACTAATTGGACCAACCATGTTTTCCTCTAAATCATTTATGGACAAGAAACAACAGGTAAAAAGGTAAAAATCAACTAGGTAAAAACTTCTCTCTCCACGCTTCAGGCTCACTGCCTTTATTCCTGATGAAGGGCTTTTGCCCGAAACGTCGATTTCGCTGCTCCTTGGATGCTGCCTGAACTGCTGTGCTCTTCCAGCACCACTAATCCAGAAAAAGAAACAACAGAGGGCCAAGCACTGACCCCAGTGGAAAACCACGAATCACAGTCCTCCATTCTGAAAAGCGTCTGTATTCAACTTGCCAGCTCATCTCTGATACCATGTGACTTCACCTTTTGCACCTCTGCCATGAGGGACCTTGTCAAAGGTTCTACTGAAGTCTATGTAGGCAAATCAATTGCTTTTCCCTCATCAATCACCTTCATCACCTCTTCAAAGGACTTGGACAAGTTAGTGAGGTATAGCCTCCCCCACACAAGGCCATGATGTCTGTCGTAAATAAGCCCATTTGCTTCTAAATGCACATTGATCTTGTTCCTGAGAATCTTTTCCAATAATTTCCTTATCACAGACATGAGGATCACAGACCGGTCATTTCCTGGATTATACCTGTTATTCTTTTTAAACAATTGGACAATGTTGACTATTCTCCAGTCCTCTGAGATGTCACCTGTGGCCAAAGAGGATACAAAGATGTCTGTCAATGCTCCAGCAATTTGTTCTCTTGTCTCCCTCAATATTCTGGGATAGATTCCATCAGGACAAGAGGATGTATTGACCTTAACATTTAAGATGCACAACACCTCTGCCTTTTTAATAGCAACTTGGCTTAGGGATTCAATACTCCCTTCCCTGAGTCATAGAGTCTTACAGCATGGAAACAGACCCCTTAGTCTAACTTGTCCATGCCGACCAGATATCCTATATTAATCTAGTCCCATTTGCCAGCATTTGGCCTATATCCTCTAACTCTTTCCTGTTCTTGTACCCATCCAAATGCCTTTTAAATGATATAATTGTACCAGCCTCCACCACTTCTTCTGGCAGCTCATTCATACATGCACCACCCTCTGCGTGAAAAAATTGCCACTGAGGTCCCCTCTCACCCTAAATCTATGCCCTCTAGTTTGGAAATGCTACCAAATTCCATGCATGGTGAAATTTGTCATCCTGGTATTCATGGTGTGAGCAAGATTATTTTGCAAAACTAATCTGAATCTAGCTAATTTTTAAATGTATTATAATGTGAGACTGTGCTTTAGTGGCAACTCTCAAATTAATATTTCATCCTTCATATATATTCCAAGTTTGTTGCTAACAATAGTTTATAACATGGTGCTTGTTGGAAGGAAGCAATTATTTCATGCTGTGCATATGCTGAATTGCCGCTGTTCAGAAGAGGCAATTTGCTCTGAATAGTTCAACATTTATTGAACTCAGCTGAATAGAAGTAATTAATGCATGGCATTCATTTCTCAACAAACCTCCATGAATACATTTCTTCTGTGAACCACAAACTGCAAAGGAGGCAACAAGGTTAAGGAGAAAGGCTGTTAATACACCTGATTGTGACTCCATTTACTCCATCCAGCTGAGTGCATTGAAAGTAAAATCAAAAGGGCTTGCATTGATATAGCTCCTGGCAAAAAATGACTTGTATTGTCCAGTATAAAGATAAATTGTTAAATCAAATAATCAACAGGTACGGAGGGGAGAAAAAGACTTCTTTGAGACTTCACAATCGGAAAAAATATAACATTCACAACTGGAGAAGATGTAACAGTCATTGAATTATGAAGCTAAAAATCACACAACACCAGGTTATAGTCCAACAAGTTTATTCGGAAGCACTCTGGCTTTTGAAGCATCGCTCCTTCATCAGGTATCTAGCTGCTGAAGAAGCAGCACTCTGAAAGCTAGTGCTTCCAAACAAACCTGTTGGACTATAGCCTGGTGTTGTGTGATTTTTAACTTTGTCCACTCCAGTCCAACACTGGCTCCTCCACATCATTGAATATGAAGGCATTGATTTGTATTGTTGCTTTTACGACTGCAATACATCCCAAAGTGCTTTACAATTGATGGTGCACTTTGAGATGAAGTCACCATGTGTGCAGCAATGTCTCACGGCCATCCACGAGAATAATGACTATCTGTGTCAATGGTAATGGTTGTGGGATAGCTGACATTCAGGACTTTGTAGCAAAAAGCAAACATAATTGCTCCCCAGAGATGTGTATTCGTAACATGTCAAAAAAAGATCAACTTCTATATTTAGTGAAATAAAATAACAATGAAACAACACAGATTGTTGGAGATTCCTTATTTCAGCCAAACCTGGTGAATCTTCAAGCCTTGTTTTCATTAATTCTTTCATGTGATGTGGGACAGCATTTACTGCCCATACTTAATTGCCCAGAGGGCAGCTAAGTGTAGACCACATTGCTGTGAGTCTTGAGTCACATGCTGGCCAACTTGGGTCAGGACGGCAATTATCTTCCTTTAAGGGCATCTGTGACCCAGATGCGATCATTCAACATTTAATTCCAGGTTTTTTTTATTGAATTTCAATTCCACCATCTGCCACAATGGAATTCAAACCCATATCCCCAGAACATTACCTGCGTCTCTGAATTAATAATCTAGTGATCATATCACTCGGCTATCTCATGAACTTGGTCTTTCAATCTGAATGTAATCTCCCATCTGTCTTCTGCATGGTGAACAATGATGATCTCTCTCCACTTACTAAACTCTTAAGAAAAAAGAGCTAACCATTCTTAATCACACAGTCCCTTTATTCCAGGAATCAGCCTGAACCATCTTCAGTAGCAGTGCATCCTTTGTTAAATATGGGGACCAAAACTGTACACAATACTCCAGGGCTATCCTCCCTACAGTTGAAACAGGTTCCAAAGGTATGTTATACCTCAGCAGTCATGTAGAGGGAGTCAGAGGATTTGGAGGGACCATGCTACTGTACTGTAGTTTGGGATATATAAGTCAATCTTCAAAAGTACTTCCAAACATAGGCATTGAATTATACACTGACGATAAACATGCAACTATGGGGAGAAAAACGGAGGCCAACTATTAATGTGAATATAAAATCTCAAAGCAGTAATGGGAGGATAAATGAACACAGAGGGTATCTGATTTTTGGTGCCGATAAAGTGGATACACTATACACAAAATGAATTAATTTGTTATGATTTTCATATGCTTGAAGAAGTTCATAAGTATTTCTGCATAACTCAATAATTTGAGAGGAGAGATGATTTGTGGAGTATCAAATTGTTTGTTCTTCCCAGGCATGACTTGCCACCTCTCCCCACGCAGCTTCACTGAAGATGTGGTTGAAATGTGTAATTTCACCTTGTCAACTTGATGGATTAATGTACTAATTTAGAATAGATTTAAAGAGAGATAACTGGTCAGAACACAAAGTTTCTTGTCCATCCTTATATGACGTCTATATGCTATGAACATTGAAGTTAAGAAAAGGGAAAGCAGTGGTGTATTGAAAATGCCATTGGGCTAGTAAACCGGAGACCTAAGCTAATACTCAAATGGCATGGGTTCAAATCCCATCAGGATAGCCAGAGATATTTAAATTTGATTAAATGTGGAATTGAGGGCTAGATTAATGAAAGCCATGTAGACATTGTTGCAATAATACATTTTGCTCACTAATTTCCTTTTGAGAAGGATATCTATCCTTACCTAGCCTGACCTACTTGTGACTCCAGTACTCCACAGTAATGTGGTTGGCTCTTAATTGCCTTCTGAGATTGAGAGAGAGTCAAACAGTTGAAAGGACCACTAGGGATAAGCAACAAATACCAGCCTTGCCAGTAACACCTACATCCCATACAAGAATAAAGGGAAAAAAATCCTATTTACATTGTGAGTCACCCTGCATTCTATAATTTATTTTTGCTATAATTAGGGCCCAGATTTTAGCTGAAGCTAAATGTATGCACCTACATGCCTGTACAGTGATGACAAATAGTGCTTGTTATTATTCTGCTCATAATGTAAACACTCAGGACACAATGGACCAGCTCATCACCTTTTTCCAAATTCTGCTTGTTTTATTTTTAAACTGAAGATTGAAAAGTCAATCACTTTTACCATCTCCAATAAAAACACATTTAACATTTCACAGGAGTGTTATCAAACATAATTGATACTGAGTTAAGGAAGGAATCATCAGAACAGGTGATCAAAAAGCTACATCAAAGAGGATGGTTTTATTGCAACAATATCATTGAGGGATATATAATGTCAATGTAAGCAAACAATTTAACAACAACAACCTATACTCATACATCAACATTAGCATGGTAATATAACCCTGAGGCATTTCACAGAAACATAATCAAATAATAATTGTCCTGAGCCAAAAAGGAGCCATTAGAACTGGTGATCAAGACACTGATTCAATGAGTAATGTCTTAAGGAGCATCTAAAGATGGAGAAGCCTAGAGGAGGAAAGGGCCATGTCGTTTTGGAACGGAATAAATGAGAGAATATATAGAAGTTATTGGGTCTGACTTCAAAGCCCTTAAGGAGATAAAGAGAAAAGGCAGGAACAGAAACAGGGAGGGGATGGATGAACTTTGTTACTGGAATAAGTATGTTAAAAGGAATGATTTTATATCAATAAATGTATAATCTTTATTTGTGGAATAAAGGAATAACAAGAAGAAGATGACACTGGTGGGAGTTGTCTATATGCTTCCTAATAGGAGAGTGGTGTAGGATGATTTTAAATCAGTAGATAATGAGGGCACGTAGAAAAACAATGCATTAATCTTTAATCTTCATGTAATTTGGGAAAATCAAATTGGCAGAGATAGTCATGAGGAAGAATTCATAGAATACATTCAGGATAATTTCCTAGATCAAAAAATACAGGTCCTTAAAGAATGAATTTGGGGAAGTAATAATGGAGAACCATGAAGTGGCAGGGGAGGTGAACTAATACATTGCATCAGTCTTCACAACAGAAGACACTAATGGATTTTCAAAATCACTAAATATCCAAGAGGCACAGTCAGTAATCTTTCAAGAATCCTTAAATTCTGGAAAGGTCCCAGAAGTTTAGAAAACTGCTAAGGTAATACCGTTATGAGAAAAAGGGAAGACGACAGAAACTTTAGATCAATTGGCTCAACACCTGTTATCGGGAAAATGTCCAAGGCTACTATAAAGGATAGAATAACAGACCATTTAGAAATACATATAACCAAGCAGAATTAGGATGCCGTCATGAAGGGGAAGTCAAGCCTGGCAAATTCATTAGAATTCTTTGAGGAGGCAACAAGCAATATAGTTATAGGGGAAGCAGAGGAGATCATATAATCGATAAGGTACCACATATTAGGCTACGTAAAAAGATAAGAACCCATGTTGGACATAATATATTAGCATAGATAGATAGCTAATAGAAGACAGAAAGTTGGGATAATGGGTGCATTTTCAGGATGGTAACCTGTAGCAGCAGAGTGCCTGAGGGATCAGTGCTGGGGGCCACAATTATTGACAATACATGTTAATGTCTTGGGTCACTAAAGTGAATGCACTACAGTCAAGTTTATGGGTAACACACACAAAAAAGGAGAAGACGAGTAATGAGGATGACATGTGTCTGTGGAGGAATATAGTCATGTTAAGAGAACAGGCAAAAATTTGGCAGATGAAATATAATCTGGGGGAATATGAGATCATTGCACTTTGGCAGGAAAAATAGAGGAGTTGAATATTATTTAAGTGGAGATGGACTGCAGAAAGCTGCAGCATAGAAGGATGTGAGAGTACTCATGCATGATTCACTAAAAGCTAGCATCCAAACGTGGCAGGTGATGTGGAATGCAAATGCACTGTTAACCTCAATTTCAAAGGAAATGGAGTTTAAAAATAGGCAGGTCTTTCAGACCTCACCTGCAATATTGTGAACAGTTTCTGTTCCTTATTCAAGGAATATTACAGAAGAATGATATGGTGACACTGGAGGCAGATCTGAGAAGGTTTAAAGTTAAAAATCATACAACACCAGGTTATAGTCCAACAGGTTTAATTGGAAACACACTAGCTTTCGGAGTGACGCTCCTTCATCAGGTGATAGTGATGAAGGAACGTTGCTCCGAAAGCTAGCGTGCTTCCAAATAAACCTGTTGGACTATAACCTGGTGTTGTGTGATTTTTAACTTTGCACACCCCAGTCCAACACCGGCATCTCCAAATCAGAGAAGGTTCATTAGTCTGATACCAGGTATGAATTGGAGGTTTGAAGAATGAAAAGCAATCTTAGAGTCATAGAGTCACAGAGATGTACAGCATAGAAACAGAACCTTTGGTCCATTCCGTCCTTGCCGACCAGATATCCCAACCCAATCTATTCCCACCTGCCAGCACCTGGCCCATATCACTCCAAACCCTTCCTATTCATACACTCAACCAAATGCCTTTCAAATGTTGGAATTGTACCAGCCTCCCCCATTTCCTCTGGCAGCTCATTCCATATATGTACCACCCTCTGCATGAAAAAGTTGCCCATAGATCTCTTTTATATCTTTCCCCTCTCACCCTAAGCCTATGCCCTCTAGTTCTGGACTCCCCCACTCCAGGGAAAAGAAGTTGTCTATTTATCCTATCCATGCCCCTCATAATTTTGTAAACCTCTATAAGGTCACCCCTCAGTCTCTGATGCTTCAGGGAAAACAGCCCCAGCCTAGTCAACCTCTCCCATAGGTCAAATCCTTCAAGCCTGGCAGGATCCTTGTAAATCTTTTCTGAACCCTTTCAAGTTTCACAACATCCTTCGAATAGGAAGAAGACCAGGAAAAATAAAAGATTCTCAGGAGGGCCTTGCCAGGGGAGATGCAATGAGTTTGTTTCTCCTTGTGGGAGAGTGTAGGAACAGAGGGCATAATCACCATGTAAGGGGTCACCCATTTAAAACAGAGATAAAAAGGAATGTCTACTCTCAGAGGATAGTGAAGCTATGGAATTATTTACCACAGAGAACTGTGGAGGTTAGGTGTTTAAGCCTGAGTGACATCAAATTTTAATCTGTGTGGGGGTCAAGGGTCAACAGGCCAGAAAAGGCAGGAAAGTGGAGTTGGTGATGATCAGATCAGACATGATCTCATTGAGTTGCAGAGCACACTCAAAGGATTGAATGGTCTATTTCTGCTCATGTCTTATGATCTTACGGTGTGATTTCAAGAGAATGACAGCGCTGTTGCAATGTCATAAGTTATCTTTAATCAACCTGTTTGAACATGTTATAACACTTATCCATAGCAGGTGGAACCTAAACCCAGATCTTCTGTCCTAAAGGCAGGGACCAGCACCATAATATGCCGACTGGAAGTTAAATTGAACCACAGTTTCTTCCGATTACCAAGATCCCTAAGATCAACACAGGACATAATGAAAAGAGAACACACTTAGCATTTGGCTAAACCGTAGATGTGGAACTGCTTTGTCGAGGTGGACCAGTTTCAACATGCAACAGCGAAAAGAATTACATAATTCAAAGGTGTGAAATCGAACCTATGAAAGGATTTGTTTCTTTTTCAGACCCTGATGAAATATTAGGCTGGCAGAAGGCAATGGGTTTGCCCTGGGATTCAGGTTTTGATTTATAACAGCCTCCTGCCCCCACCAATCTCCAACACACCACAGTACAACTTGAACAAAGTAAAGAATGCAGAGGTGGGGAAAGATTGAATTACTGTAATGGTGTATCTGTACTCTATGATTTTATAAAATCACTTCAGTTTTGCTTTTGTAATTTGACACATTACCAGAGCTTCACAACTTGTGTAACATGCTTCCAAGTTGTCGCACAGTGTGTAACACATACAATGCTGTTTCTCAACGTAAGGCTTTCGATGTTCAACATTTTAAAAAAAATTTCATAAACTTCCTCTCTTCATTTAAAATGTTTGCAAAACACTACATCTTCACACTTATGTCTTTGGTGATTAACAGTTCTCCTGTTACAAGTCTCATTTGCTCATCTGTCAACGTTCATCATGCATAACTACAGGGCTACATTCAGGATTCCCTTCAAACATGCTTGCCCAAGAAAATAAATTTAATGGATGACTGCTCCTTTGTGTGAGCAAATTGAAGCAGCTCAAAACCCATTTATGACTGTTGTATTGATAACTCAACAGCGCTGCAAGTGGAATATTCTGCACCTTAATCTTTCAATTAGAATGTGAAAACTGTCAAGGGGCTTATCCCTTCTCCTTTGCTTCTTTAACGGAATTATCATTCTTTATATGTAAGCTTGCTTGAAATCTACTTTTCAGATTTCTAATTGACCTAAAATGACAACAGTGTTATGCCAGTTAGCCCAATGAGTAAACACTGGGGGTAATTTTCCCAAAGATGGTAAGTCCGCACTGCAGGGTCATGTGTGAATCCCACACCTGTGCAGGAGAGCAGCTGCACCATGTTCAAAACCTTCCAACTCAAAGCATAATGGCTAACATTCGATGTGATTCTTAATAGGATTGTTCAGCAAGTACTGTCCAAGTAAGTGAAGAGTTACACAAACAACCAATTTAAGATTGTCCATTGGCCTTACATTATGGTTCACTTACACTTGCAAGAAATGACATACTGCTCTCTTCAAGATTAAATCACATGTTTTGTTATTATGTCATTTTTGAATTAAGCAAATGCATGGAGGATAATTCTTCTGCAGTGTATTCTCTAGTATAATATGTTGGTCAATAGAACCAACTTGTCAACTAATCAACACTCTTCTTCTGCATTATAAATTGTTGTTCTTTGTGAAATTTGGCATTCTTGCATCCGTCCTGATGGGTGCACAACAAAAGGCTACATCAGCATGTCTCTTTTATCAGCAATCTCTAAGTATCACAGAAAGGGTAGGGTGCTGTCCTTTGAAGGAGCTCTGTTGCCTCTGAGTCAGCAGGTTGTGTGTTCACATCTCACTCAGACCTGAGCACAAGACCTAGGCTGAGTTTTCAGTGTCGCAACAAGGTAACACTGCACTCTATGTGTGGCACAGTCTTTTGAATGAGACGCTAAACTGATACTGTGTCTTTCCCTGAGGTGGTTTCTGTTTATACCTCAAATAACATAAAACAGATTATTTGTCCTTTATCACATTACTCTTTCAGGTGACGAGATGTGCTCAATTTGCTTTCTTAAAGTGAGTCTTCTTCCTTTTTCTGGACAGGAATCAGACCTATAAAGAAACTGTGAAACACATTGGAAAAGCGGTCCACAGTTTACCAGACCAATAGAAGTTCACACCCTACCTATCTGTCACAGGTATCATAAAACCAACTAACTTGCAGCAAAATACAACTTTGACCTAAATTCCTCTCTTATCCTTGCTTTTGTAATCATCTACAGCGGTTGTAAATGACTGATGCAATGGCAAAAAAAAGTCAAGCTAAATAGATTGCAAAAAAAAAGCAAAGCTTGCAGACTCAAGAATGCAGTAATGTGTTTAATTAATAAAAAATACCATACCCAAGCATTCTGCTTCATTTTACTGAATGTTGACCAATGCTAATTATTTTAAGCTCAAACTTTGAGAATCTTTCCTTCAGCTTAGCTGTATCCCTCACTTGAGCTTGATTTTTTAAAAAAAATATTGTCACGAGTATTCAATATAAAATACAGTGAAAAGTGTGTACCATTAGCATGCACTGGGACCATTCACATTAACTTCAAATACAATAAAAATAAAGAAAGATAACTTAAAGAGAGTCCAATTTTTCCTTCTCTGCTGCTTCAGTCCCATTATAGGCTACACCAGCCCACGCCATGCTACTGCTACAATCCTACTTTGGGCTAACCCAGCCCACACCATGCCACTGCTACAGTCCCACTCTGGGCAACACCAGCCCACGCCATGCCACTGCTATAGTCCTACTCCCAACCCATGCCATGGCACTGCCAGAGTCTCACTCTGGGCTACACCAGCCCACACCATCCACTGCTACAGTCCCACTCTGGGCTACACCAGCCCATGCCATGTTGCTGCGATAGTCATGTTCCAGGCTAGACCATCCCACGCCATGCCACTGCCAGGAAGTGGAAGTGAGAGTGCTGCTCCAGATGTCACAGGCCGTTGACTCTGCAACCACACTGCCTCTGAAGACATGGCTGCAGATCCCATCATGACCACCTTCCTGCTGAAGAGCTCTCTTTAACAGGTAGGTTTAAGTGAAAACTAAATCAAACTGAGAAAAGAAGCAGGAAAAGGCAGACGAAGAGGACAAGCCAGGCACAGGAGCCCAGATGCTATCTACTTCACAACCGCCATCTTCCCTATCACCTATTTTCCCTTCCCTTACCTCTTCTCTATTCCCTATTTATTTTCCTCATTGGTGTACTTGAAGGCACAGAAGATGTAAAGTGCCGTCTGCCTGCTACCTCTCTGCTTGCTTGCCCTGATTGCTTTCCCATTGAACAGTGTGCGGCTCACTCACTAACTTATCTTTAATCTATTGATGCCTTTAATTTCACTGCATGACCTGGTATCAGGCAAGAGCTGGTGTTATGTGGGGATCTTCTTTAGGGGGCTCCATTGTGTACATCACAGACACCCCCTTCCCTCACAAGGTCCTCTTAATACTTTTGCCCCTGTTCGCCCGGCCTTTCTCCGGATGACTGGGAGTCCAGAATATGGGTCATAGTCCAAGAATATGGGGTAGGCCATTTAGAACTGAGGTAAGGGGAAATCTCTTCAGGGAGAATGGGAGCCTGTGGAACTCTCAGCTACAAAAAGCAGTTGAGGCCAAAACACTGAATATTTTCAAGGATTTAGATACAATTCTTGGGATTGAAGGGATCAAAGAATGTGGGAAGTTTAGGGGAAATGGATACTGAGTTGAATGATCGATTGGTGATCATATTGAATAGTTGAGCAGGCCTGAAGAGCTGAATGGTCCACTTCTGTTCCTATTTTTAAAATTACAAACACATCCCCAACCCAGCCCCAACCCACCCTATGCCTCTTTCTGCAGTCTTTAAGTCAAACTTTTCTGATAACCTGAGATAAGTCATGTTGAGGTTGCACAGGATATGGTGAGGTGTCTTCTGGAAATACTGTGTCCAGTTCTGGTTGCCCAGTTATAGGAAAGGGATTATTAAGCTGGAGAGGGTTCAGAAAGGATTTACCAGGATGTTGTTGGGTATGGAAGGTTTGAGTTATAAAGAAGGGTTGGATAGGGCTGGGGCATTTTTCATTGGAGCAATGGAGTTTGAGAGGCGACCATACAGAAGTCTATAATATTATGAGAGGTATAGATAGAATTAATGGTAGCTGTCTTTTCCATAATATGGAGGATTTCAAGACTAGGGGCCACTTTTTTAAGGTGAGAGGAGAGAGATTTAAAAAAGACATGAGGGGCAAATCTTTTACACAAAGGGTGGTTCATGTGTGGAATGACCTTTCTCAGGAAGTGGTGGATGTGTGTACAATTACAATGTTTAAAAGACATTTAGATAAGTTCATGAATAGGAAAAGTTTGAAAGGATATGGGCTAGGACCAGGCAAGTGGGACTAATTTAGTTTGGGATTAAGTTTAGCATGGACTGTTTGGACCGAAGGGTCTCTTTCCATGCTGTATGACTCTCTGACTCTATGTAGCTTGGAATTTGGCTCAATAATTTCCTCCTCATTGGGGTCCTGCCTGCAGTCCCAACAATGGCCAAGGCTGGATTCTGGTGATGTTGAGACTGCGGAGTTCTCGACTTTCTCGTCTCACTATTTTCAACTTTGAGGTTTGATGTGTGGAATGGGGAGCACAGCATTCCAAAAGTTTCTAGCCCCTGGTTATGAGGCCCACACCTGGTTGTCAATACTCTCCCACCTTCTCCACTCCTTTCCGTTGTGCAGAATGTTTGGCCTCTATTTCATCTTTCTATCTTCCTGACCCATCCTTCCCTCAGCATCTTCTGAACTGCTTCCTTCTCCCAGTATTCTGTAAAGGCAAAGGCTGATTCAATACCAATGATGTTAATTTTAGAATGTGTCTATGAAAAGAAGAAAGCTCACTAAATGAAGAAAGTTCACGACATACAGATTTTAAAAAAAAGAGTGAAAAGCCAAACTTAAGTCATTGCCGATTTAGGTTGCCTACTGTAGCCTTGCAGAACAATATGTGATTAGAGACTGTTGCCAGGAACATGAGACAATGGTGAAATATTTCCAAATTCTTCAGTTGCTGAGAATCTTTTTCATTTTTTCACTAAACTTACCTCTCCTGGGTCAATGGCGACGACCTGAGAATCCCTTTGTTCCAATCTTCTGTATCACAGTCCTCCCTCAACCCTGTCTCAATTCTTCTGCTGTATAATTACATTCAGCTTGAACAATACACTGGGTCTTGACTGCCATTTGTGCAATGCCATGAGTGATATTCTGCCTGCATAACGAAGTGTAATATGATGCAGTACTGCAATCATTCTACCACGGAAGATAATGGACGTTAAATGATCTTGCTGCTGTAATAAATGTTGCTGCCGTTGTGTCTGTTTATTTATTAATAGAGCTGCAGCTGTTAATAATTGTGCAAGCAAAAACCAGGAATAAGAAAGATTTTTAACACTGGTCCTTGTTGAGGTTTGTGACTTAAGTTGTCTTACTTCATCTGACTCTATCAGCATATCTTTCCATTACTTTCTCATAAACACATCTATTATATTGTCCAAGTGATTCCATGCAATAAGCAAGTTCTATTCTCACTATTTTCTGAATAAACATGGTTTTCCCATAATGGTCATTAGGCTAATTAATCAATGAATTAAGTAAAATAATTAGATTTGGTAACCACTAAAGTGGAAAAAATTTTAGCCTATCAAAAACCTTCAGAATTTTAAAGACATTAATTAGGTTGCTCCTCAGTGTTCATTTTTCTAGAGAAAAAGTGTTCCAGATTGTGGTTAGGATTCTGTAAAATATCTCCTTTGATATACTTGGATTATATCTAATTTATTTTGATAGTGTAAAAGTTATATTTATCACAGTGCAATGCTGGCAATCCGAAATCCAACAACAAACAGAAACACACAGCAGTTTCATCAGCATCTGAACAGAGAAAATAATGGTTTACATTCTCAAGTGGGGTGTCTAACATCATGGGCAAAGTCAGAAGTCACACAGCACCAATTATGATCCAACAGATTTATTTAACATCACAAGCTTTTGGAGTGCTGCTCCTTTAGCAGATGAAGTCACTTAAATAGTAGTCACTTAAAATTAATAGGTGAAGTCACTTGACTTCTCCTGATAAGGAGCAGCGCTCCAAAGGCTTGTGATTTAAAATAAATCTGTTGAACTATAATCTTGTGTAATGTGACTGCAGCCCCCCCTCAAAACTTTTCAAGAAAGTAGCCCAGACCCTAACTTTGCGAGTCGTTTTAAGCAGATGTAACATGGATATTCCAGGAGAGAATCAGCTGGTCAAACCATTTCATTTTAAGCAAAACAAAATTTATTTGCAAGATTATTGAATGCAACGCAAAGACCAGAAAACAGAATACTGAATAACCTATCCTATTCGAAAACCCAACAGACTATCACAAAGGAATGATGCTGTTCCAAAATGCTAGCAACAATTCCCATACACACCCCTTTGCACAAAATGTAAAATCAAATCCCAGTTCTTACAGGAATGAAGTCAGAGAAAGAGAGAGAGAAAACCAGTCTGAACTTGTTTCCAGCAGCCTTTCTTCACAACCTTCGAAAACAAAACCAAACCAGAGAAAAGCTGAGCTGGGAGTCCTGGCCATTCCCCTTTCATTATACAAGTGTTTTTTTTGTAAACTTGAAAGCCTTCTGCTTGATGCTGTATCTGTCAGCTATTATCAAATTGGCCCCATAGCTCGTCTAAACTCAGACTTTTTAGAACCTGTGTTTTTATGACTTCCTGAAGAAAAAAATCAAGGACAACTTAACCTTATTAAACAAGCAGCTTTGTCACACCACCCCAACACTGGCATCTCAACATCATAAAATAGTTGGATCAGAGGTGCTGGAAAATTCTTTTTCATTAATTGTCCGAATGAATTATCTCTGTCACTACATGTGTAGGTGACATTTTCATCCCTTTTAGTTGGTTTGTAACAATCTACAAGGGAAGCCACTGGATGAATTTCAACTAAATTTCATATTTGCTATAGGGTAAAGTTCAAGAAAAAAACTGATTAGATTTTGGAAAGATTGAATTTTGAAATTGTTAAAGGCTCTGTTAACATCAGGAAATAAGGCAGATTGCATGTTCAAAAATAATATCATGAGGAAGGAAACACCTGCAGAAGAGTGCAGCAGGAATTAGAACCAGAATAAGTAATATTGGTAAAAAATTAAAACTTAAGTTTCTTCAGCTGAATGCACATTGTATTTGCAACAGATAAATGAGTTGCAAGCCCAAATAGAAATAAATGAATATGACTTGACAACTGTTACAGAGAGATAGTTGTAGGGTGACCAATTCCGTATTCAAGGGGATTTGATGTTCAGGAAGAATAGACAAAAAGGAAAAGGAGGAGTGGTAGCTTGTTTGTGAAAGGAGATAATAGTGAGTATTAATATAAGTGCATTAGATTGTGATGTGGAATCGGTTTGGGTGGAAATAAGGAATAGCCAGGGAAAGATATCAATAGTGGGAGCAGCCGATCAGCCTTGGAGAGTGTCTTACTGTAGAACAAAGTATAAATTAGGAAATAATGTAAATGTGTAATAAGGACACTGCAATTGTTATTTGTGATTTTAATCAACATATTAACTGGATAAATCAGATAGGCAAGGGTAATATGGAAGACAATTTCGTAGAGTCATATAGAACATAGAACATAGAAAAATACAGAGCAGTACAGGCCCTTTGGCCCTCGATGTTGCGCCAATCCAAGCCCACCTAACCTACACTAGCCCACTTTCCTCCATATGCCTATCCAATGCCCGTTTAAATGCCCATAAAGAGGGAGAGTCCACCACTGTTACTGGCAGGGCATTCCATGAACTCACGACTCGCTGAGTAAAGAATCTACTCCTAACATCTGTCCTATACCTACCTCCCCTTAATTCAAAGCTATGCCCCCTCGTAATATCTGACTCCATACGTGGAAAAAGGTTCTCATGGTCAACCCTATCTAAGCCCCTAATCATCTTTTACACCTCTATCAAGTCACCCTTAAACCTTCTTTTCTCCAATGAAAACAGCCCCAAGTGCCTCAGCCTTTCCTCATACGATCTTCCTACCATACCAGGCAACATCCTGGTAAACCTCCTCTGCACCCATTCCAGTGCCTCCACATCCTTCCTATAGTATGGCGACCAAAACTGCACACAATACTCCAGATGCGGCCGCACCAGAGTCTTATACAACTGCAACATGACCTCAGGACTCCGGAACTCAATTCCTCTACCAATAAAAGCCAGTACACCATATGCCTTCTTCACAGCACTATTTACCTGGGTGGCAACTTTAAGAGATCTGTGTACATGGACACCAAGATCCCTCTGCTCATCCACACTACCAAGTATCTGACCATTAGCCCAGTACTCCATCTTTTTGTTACTCTTACCAAGTGAATCACTTCACACTTACCTACATTGAACTCCACTTGCCACCTTTCTGCCCAGCTCTGTAGCTTTTCTATATCCTGCTGTAACCTGTCACATCCTTCCCCACTGTCAACAACTCCACCGACTTTCGTATCATCCGCAAACCTGCTCACCCAACCTTCTAGCCCCTCCTCCAGGTCATTTATAAAAATGACAAACAGCAATGGTCCCAAAACAGATCCTTGTGAAACACCGCTAGTAACTGCACTCCAAGATGAACCTTTACCATCAACTACTACTCTCTGCCTTCTTCCAGCAGCCAATTCCTAATCCAAACCTCGAACGCACCCTCAATGCCATACCTCTGTATTTTTTGCAGTAGCCTACCATGGGGAACCTTATCAAACGCCTTACTAAAATCCATATTCACCACATCCACTGCTTTACCCTTGTCCACCTCCTTAGTCACCTTCTCAAAGAATTCAATAAGGTTTGTGAGGCATGACTTGCCCTTCACAAAACCAAGCTGACTATCCTTGATCACATTATTCCTATCTAGATGTTCATAAATCCTATCCCTTACAATTCTCTCTAAGACTTTGCCCACAACAGAAGTGAGACTCACCGGCCTATAGTTACTAGGGTTATCCCTACTCCCCTTCTTGAACAAGGGAACCACATTTGCTATCCTCCAGTCTTCTGGCACTATTCCTGCTGAGAACGAGGACATAAAAATCAAGGCCAATGGCTCTGCAATCTCCTCCCTTGCTTCCCAGAGAATCCTAGGATAAATGCCATCAGGCCCAGGGGACTTATCTATTTTCACCCTTTCCAGAATTTCCAACACCTCTTCCCTACATACCTCAAAGCCATCCATTCTAATTAATTGTGACTCAATATTCACATCGGCAACAATGTCCTGTTCCTGAGTGAATACTGACGAAAAGTATTCATTCAGTGTGTCTCTCCAATCTCTTTAGCCTCCATGCATAACTTCCCACTACTATCCTTGACTGGACCTATTCCTACCTTGTTTCTCTGAGCAGTATTTTGCAGAACCCACTTGAGAGCAGGCTATGCTTAATGTTGTAATGTAGGTAGGGTTAATAAACAATCTCAAAGTCAAGAATCCTCTAAGAGTTAGTGATCACCACATGGTTAAATTTCAAATACAGTTTCAGGGAGAGCAACTCAGGGGCAAAACCAGTGTCTTTGACTTAACTATGGGAAAAGAAAAATATGAAGGAGCAGTTGTCTAAAGTGAGCTGAGTAAGTAGACTAATTGGAAAGTCAGTGGATGAACAGTAGCAGATGTTTCAGAAGGTATTTTGTAATGCAAGAAAAAGTGTATTCCTGTTAAAAAGTACTCAGCGAGAAGATGAACCACCCATAAAAAGATGGTTACGGAGAGTATCCAATCAAAACTAGGGCATGAAAAGCAGTGCAAACTAGTGATAGGTGAGGCGATTGGGAATTTGTTGGGAATCATCAGCAGATGACTAAAAAGTTAATACAGAGGGAGAAAGTTAATTATGAAAATAAACTGCCAAGAAATGTAAAAACAAACAGCAAGAGTTTCCATGGGGAAAAAAAAGAAAGAAGGTAGCTAAAGTAAGTGTGGGACAAAAAAAACCCTGCAGATGCTGATATCTAACATGGACAAGTAGGAGGCTGGAAGAACACAGCAAGTCAGGCAGCATCGGGAGAAGAAGAAGTCAACGTTTTAGGTGGAACCCTTCTTCAGGACTGTAAGTGTGGGACCACAACTGGACAGTTAATAAATTACTGACTGTTGACCAGAAATGGCAGATAATTTAAACCAATATTTTGGATGAGACTTCATTGTGGAGGACACTGTAAACATTCCAAAGATATAGGAAAATCAAGGTTCTAAAGGGAGGAAAGATCTTGTCACAGGCTCATGGTGAGTGACAGAGTATTTAGCAAACTAATAATAATAAAGGCAGACAAATTTCCAACACCTAATGGTCTTTAAGCTAGGCTTTTAAAGGATGTGGCTGCAGCGATACTGGCGATATTGGTCAAAACAGTCCTAAACTCATTGGATTCTAGAAGGGTTCCTGCAGATTGAAACATTGCTAATATGACAACAGTGTTCAAGAAGGGAGGGCAACAGAACCCAGGAAACTGTAGGCCAATTTGCCTAACATTTGTCAATGGAGTGGACACTTTGGAGAAGGTGCAAAGAAGGTTTACGAGGATGTTACCTGGTATGGAAGGTGCTAGCTATGAAGAGAGGTTGACTAGGTTTGGTTTGTTTTCATTAGAAAAAAGGCGATTGAGGGGGAACCTGATTGAGGTTTTCAAAACTATGAAGGGTATATACAGGGTAGATAGAGGGCGAAGGATTCAATAATGAGAGGTCACGCTTTCAAGTTGAGAGGTAAAAAGTTTAAGGGGATACACGCGGCATCTTCACACAGAGGGCGGTGGGCATCTGGAACACGTTGCCAGCAGAGGTGGTAGAGGCAGGCGCGGTAGATTCACTTAAGATGTGTCTGGACCGATGCATAAGTAGATGGGGAGCAGAGGGATACAGATGCTTAGGAATTGGGTGACAGGTTTAGACAGTAGATTTGGATCGGCTCAGGCTTTAAGGGCCAAAGGGCCTGTTCCCGGGCTGTAAATTTTCTTTGTTCTTATGATTAAATGCTAGATTCCATTATTAAAGAAGAAATAGCAGGACATTTAGAAACGCTTAACATAATCAGACAGAGTGGTGTTGTGAAAGTGAAATCATGTTTTACAAATTTGCTGGTGTTCTTTGAGGATATATCAAGCAGAGTTGGTAAAGGGAAATTGGTAGATGTATTTAGATTTTCAGAAGGCATTCAAGAAGGTGCCATCTTAAAGTTCATTACAGGAGATTACAATTTAAGCATGGATTGAGGATTGGTTATCAAATATAAGACAGAAAGTTTGTATCAATGAACAATAGTGTCCACTGGTACAACATACCAGCAGATTGCCCCAAAAGGATCAGTTTCAGGGCCTCAATTATCAATGATTCATTTTAGTGAATTGAAGCAGGAGGCAGAGTGTAATGTGTCAAATTTGCTGACTATCCAAAAATATGGATGAGGCCACATTGCAATGTAAACAGAAAGAGTTTTCAAGGAGATGTGGATAGGTTGAGTAAATGGGCTAGATTTTTGCAGATGCTGTTCGATGTAGGAAAGTGTGAGGACATGAACTTTGGAAGGAAGAATCAAAGGGCAGACTATTATTTAAATGGAGAGAGACTCAATACATGCTGTGCAGAAGGATTTGAATAATAGAATCCCTATAATGTGAAAACAGGCCCTTCAGCCCAACAAGTCCATACCAATCCTCTGAAGAGTAATTCACCTAGACCCATTCCCCTACAGTTTACCCCTGACCAATTGCACCCAACTGACACTCCCTGAATACTGTAGTCAATTTAGTATGGCCAATTCACCTAACCTGCACATCTTTGGATTGTGGGAGGAAATCTACGTAGACACACGGAGTATGTGTAAACTCCACATAGACTGCCATCAAGGCTGGAATCAAACCCAGGTCTTTGGCACTGTGAGGCAGAAGTGCTAATCATTGAGCCACCATGCCGCCCTTTGATTTGAGTGTTCTTCTGTAAGAAATACCAAGTTAGCATATAGGTGTTGGATATAATTAAGAAGGCAAATGGAATTTTGATCTTTATGTCTTAGGCTTGGAGTTTAAAAATAGAGAAGTCTTACTACAAACTTATAGGGTGCTGATGAGGTTGCATCTGGAGCACTGTGTGCAAGTTTGGTCATTTAAGAAAGGATGTACTGGCACTGGAGGCAGTTCAAACTGATTTCCTAGGCTGATTCATGGCATGAAGAGGTTGAAGGTTAAGAGGTGACCTTATAGAGGTTTATAAAATCATGAGAGGTACAGGTAGGGTCAATAGTAGGTGTCTTTTCTCTAAAATGAGGAATTTCAAGACTGCTGAGCATATATTTAAAATACGAGGACAGAGATTTAAGAAAGACATTAGGGGCAGAGTTTTCACACAGAGGGTAGTTTGTAAGTGGAATGAACTTCCTGAGAAAGTGGTGGATGTGGCACAGTTACAATGTTTAAAAGACATTTAGATAAGTACATGAATAGGAAAGCTTTAGAGGGATATGGTCCAGGAGCAAGTGTGTGGGACTAGTTTAGTTTGGGATTATGTTCGGCATGGACTGGTTGGACTAAAGGGCCTGTTTCCATGCAGTATGACGTTATAATGATGAAACATGTTCGATCTTCATTCATTAGGGTTTAGAAGAATGAGCAGTGATCTTAAGGAAATGCACAATATTCTTAGGAAGCTTGACAGTGAGAAGGTGTTTCCCTTCAAGGGATAATCTTGAGCTAGAGTCACATCTACAGAATAAGGAGACACTCATTTAAAATTGTGATACAAAGGAATTTCTTCTCCAATGGTGTGGTGTAATCCTGGGTTTGGATTAGTTGAAGATAGATCACTGATAGCATTCTAACAGGAGGTAAAAATATTAAGGAATTGCAGGTTCTGAGAAGTTGACCCAAAAGAGACCCTGAAGCAGATCAGACAAGATCTCTTTAAATATTGGGACAGAATGGAAGGGTTGAATGGATTCCTCCTTCTCCCATGTCTTATGTTATTTTATTTAGAATGTTGATGATCATTTTTGATTCTGTCAGCGCCTGTGGTGGAAGTTGTCACTTCCGTCAACATGTGAGCGGAGTTTTCACAGCAGGTTGTTGGGTATAGCTTGATCTGAAACCTCTTCAGAGACATGGAAGTTTTGAATTCAGACAAATGTTTTTGTTCTCAGTTTTATCATTACAGAGCATCAATCGGGCAGGAAAATGTCTCAAGGAAGAGTTACATAATTATAATAACAGTCAGTTAACAGAGCATAGAACTTCACAAAATGTCCTTTTTGTGCTTAAAGATTGTTTTGAATATTTTGTTCTCGGGATTAGCTTTAGACCCAGGCATGTTTTGGCAGGTAGGTGAGTAGTGCTGACTCAACGCTATCATACCATGCAATTCTAAGTACTCTGGAATTTCATTTTTAATAATGGATGCTAAATTCTTACCAATGACCAAGGTCAGAATAACCAGCCTGTAGTTTACTGTACTCTGTTTCCCTCTCTTCTTAAATAGGGGTGTTACATTTTCCAGTCCCCTCAGCCCCTCACTGACTTCTGTGATTCCTGAAAGATCACCACCAATGCCTCTACAATCTCCTCAGAAATCTCCATCAAAACTCTGGGTGTAGTACATCTTGTCCAAGTGATGTATTCACTTTAAGACCTTTCAGCTTCCCCAGCACCTTCTCCTGAGTGGTAGCCACTACATTCACCTCTGCCCCTAAGCCAATTGAAATCCTGATACGCTATGGGTGTCTTCCAATGTGAAGACCGATGCAAAGAATCTATTGCATTTCTCTGCTATTTCTTTGTTCTCTAATACTACTTCTCCAATCTCATTTTCTAATGGACTAATGTCCACTATTATGTTTTATCTATCTAAACCAACTCCTACAATCTCCTTTTATATTACTAGCTAGCTTACTCTCGAATTTCAACTTCTCCCCCTTATTGTTTTTTTTTAGTTATACTTCATTGGTTTTTAAAGGTTTCCCAATCCTCTGGCATCCCATTATATTTTTTTTATTGGTTTTATGCTGTCCCTGACTTCCCTTGTCAATCATGGTTGCCTCAGCTTCCCCTTAGTGTGTTTCTTCTTCCAAGGGAAAAAAATTTCTGCTGGGACTCTCAAATGGTCTCAAAAAATTCCTGCCATTGCTGCTCTACTGTCTTCCATTCTAGGCTTCCCCTCCAATCAACTCTGTCCAAATACTCCCTCATATCTTAGTAGTTACCTTTACTCTATTGTAATACTGTTACATCTGATTCCAACATCTCCCTCTCAAACTGCATGGCAAATTCTATCATGTTATGGTCATCGCTCTCGAGGGGTTCCTTTACCATAAGCTCACTAGTCAAGTCTTCCTCATTACCTGTCACAAATTCAGAGTTGCCTGTTCCCCAGTGGAGTCTATCACAAGCTGCTGCAAAAAAAATCTCATAGACATTCCATGAATTCCTTTCTTTGAGATCCATTACCAATCTGATTTACCCAGTCCACCTGCATATTGAAGTTCCCCATAACTATTGTAATAATACCTTCCTTACATGCCATTTGAATCCCGATTTATTTTCTTCCTCTTTATAACTCCGCTGGAAGGCCTGTACGCAATTCCCGTCAGGTTCCTTTTTCCTTTACCATTCCTCAGTTCTAACTAAAAAGATCCTATGCCCTCCAAATCTAAATCACTCCTTGCTATTGATTTAATTTAGTTTCTTACTAACCTTCACCATTTCAGTCAAAACCACAGAAGAAAAAAATGATATTTCACATTCTCAACATGAGGAGAAGGAAAGATTTTGGTTGAACATAAGCACTGTGTGAAATGTCCTCCAAATATGAATGATAAAGATGAATATTTGTCTGTAAATCTGCATACAATACACTGGAAAGCTCTGGGCTGAGTGGAGTTCATAATTCAACAAGGAAGTCTAATCACCAAACTCAGAAACCCTGGTCAATTATAAATTTTTAACAAGTTGCTCTAGATATTCAGCAATTCAATTGACAGGAGGGCACACAATTCAAAATTGCTAACTTAATTGGAAGGAATTATTTAACTCACATCAACTTATGTTACCTTCTTATTGATTATGTTGAAGGTTTTTTATTGTAATTATTAGTGTTCATCTTTTGTATCTTTTCATGCAAAAATCTAAGAATTATCTCAAGTAGTCTTATAAACACATGATAGCTATATAGAAACAGGATCATTTCAAATAGTATTGTTAAGCCCTGCTAGACAACTAATTGCTATTAATAACATTAGATTTCTGACAATGTCAGGCTAGGGCCTGTTCAATACAGTAGTCAGAAGCTAAAGAACTGGTTTCATCAAATGAATCGATGGGGAGGCTATTGACAGATTATATTGAATGTTGCTAAATTTCTATACACTGTGCATTACTCTTGGAAAGATTCTAACTCACATTCCACTCATATGAACTTTTATCCATTGCTGAAAGCAGTAAGATGCCATTGAAGTTTTGTTCTTTTTCAATCATCAGAATGAATACCAAATTTCAAAGGGAACAACAATTTATACTGTATGTGAAAAGGATGCTGATTTGTAGAGCAAGTGAATTTTCGTTGGTTAAGGCATTGCCATTGAGAGTATATCAAGAAATAGTTATTCCTAAATACTTGGTTAAATTTAAGAAAAGGTAAGTTATCTTTTATTATTGATAGGTTGCTACATAAGAGTGAATTAGCGAACAATCGCTCCTAGACTTTTATTCAATTGAAAAAGGTACAACACTTGGTCTTTCCTTTTCTAGATGAGCTACAATAAAGGCTAAAAATCCTCACCTTCTCTTTATGATGGAGAAGTTGAACTATATGAAACAGATTTAAATATTGTTGTTGGGTGTTAACCCAAGAGTCAGAATCAGGACTTCAGGAACTAAGCCCTCCAGTCTCAGATACAGAGCAAGTTGTCATTGTAGTTGGATGTGAGTACCCTGCTGGATGCCAATTTAGAGCACATGTCCTAGCCTTCATTTGCAGTGACTGCGGACAATGAGGAGAAAAAATATATGAATGCTCTAAGCTTTGGTTTGGAAAGACAGGGTTGAAATTCAACAAATGTATATACATTCGTAGATTTGGGACTAAACTTGTAAGGTCATAGTCTGACAGTATGGATAGTATTACACGATATCCATATTTTTGCAGGCTTTTGACATTCATGGCACCTCTTGACTACAAATGAAACTGGCAAAACACTGTTGCTGCATTGTTATTGATATGTATGGCTAAACAAAATGGAACCCTATTCTCTGGCCAAGAATTTCGTGCAAAAAGATATTATTCCACATTATTTCCTAGTAGTACTAGGAATGACTTTACTTTGACACATGCAAAATGGGAGAAAGTCACATGATATGATATACTGAAAATGTATTGCTGGAAAAGTGCAGCAGGTCAGGCAGCATCCAAGGAACAGGAGATTCGACGTTTCGGGCTTTTCCAGCAATACATTTTCAGCTCTGATCTCCAGCATCTGCACTCCTCACTTTCTCCTTATATAATATACTGTTTGCTTCTGATATTGGAGATAAATGGAAGGGTGTAGTCATGTAACACATGACATGTTTGAACAATCATAGCAATGCAAAGATTATTCCTTGTTACCCTTTAAAGAAATTGTTGTTGGTTGCATTCATGTCTGCTCTGTGGGTCTTGCTTCATTATCTGCAAACATTTTATTCTGGACCATTTTCTTTGCAGTCTTTTATCGGGTCATGGTTTGCGATGGTCTTCCATTCTTAGGGGCTGAATGAGGAGGACATTCTCAAATCGACATTCAGCTGAAGCAGGAATCAAACTTGCAGGAATCGAACTCTGAACCATACATTAGCCATCTCTGTTAACTAGCCCATACTGTTGACAAAGCTATTGTTATTTCTGCTATCACATTCATGTTTGACAAAACGGACCATTGCAAAGTTGCATCTAGAGGTCAATGGAAACACTTAAAAATTATAAAAGATGGAGATGGATGTAATTTTACTCAAGTGCCAGTCAAACACTCTTTCTCCTAACCATGGATTTCTTCTCCAATCAACAAGAAAAGGGTTTGCTTTTGGGAATAGCTGTGGACACCCATAGACACTTTACTTATTGCAGGAAATCCACTGCGTTAGTTTAAAGTCGATCGATAGCTGTTGTTTGCTGGGTTCAGTATCCTGGTAAATCAATCTTATTTTTAATTACTTTTGTTCAGCTATTTCTCAGATTGGCTTTCTTTTTAAAAAGAAGGTGAACTGTACCAGTGGGATGGCTGGTAATCATTTCTGTAGGTGCAGTACTTCAAGCAACTGGGAAACACATAAGTTATTCTCTGACACTTAAATTAGAAATTGTTGGAGAACCTCAGCACGTCTGGCAGTATGTGGGTGAAAACTGAATTAATGTTTCAATTTCAATGACCATTCTTCAGAACCCAGAAGAAAAGTCACTGGACTCAAAACATTAACTTTGTTTTCGCCTTGCAGTTGGTGCCAGACTTGTTGAGTTTCTCTCGCAGTTTCTGTTTTAATGTGTTTTAGATCTCCAGCATTTCAAGTTCTTTACACCCTGCACCTTTAAAGATCGGCCCATCGAGTTCAGCCTGGCCCTATTCTCTTGCTCGAATCCCGTAATATTAGGGTAAGTGTATTTCCCTTAAATAACTTGAAATACTTGATTGAAATACTTGATAGTCTCCTCTTTCACCACTCTTAAGGACAATGAGTTTCAAATCATTACCATGTTTTGAGAAAAGGCTTCTTCCCTCAGTACACTCCACCACCCCCACATCTCTTGCGCAAAACTTTAAACCTGTGCCTGTAAATCAACTAAGAGGAACAAAGTTTCTTTGTTCAGCTTACTAAATCTGACATAATCTTGTGAGTCTTCATCAATTCTCCATTCTACATTTGTTTCAAGGAGAACAATTCAGCTTCTCCCATCTCATCTTCTAGTCAAAATCCCTCACCACTAGAATCAGTCTGGTAAATCTTTCTGCACCCATTCAAGGATCCTTACAATCCACTTAGTGAGAGGTAATCGAAACTGAACCTAATACTTGAGTTACGACCCCTGAGAGCTTTGCAAAGATCCAAATCTCTGTTTACTAAGCCCATGATTGCACACTCCGCCCGAGCCATGTTCTCCTGCACCTTTAAAGATCTATGGACATAAACCTCTGTGATCCTCTGTCTCTGCGCTAGAACTGTGCCGTTGTCTGCAATCCCTCTCGATGTCCCTTGTTGCAAACTACATCACTTCACACTTCTTTGCGCTGCAGTGGTTCAGGAAGGCAGTTCACCACCACTTTCTCATGGGCTGCTAGGAATGGGCAATAAATGCAGGCTAGCCAATGATGCCCATGTTTCATGTGTGAATATATACAAAAACTAAGTTTCAACAGCCATCTATTTACCTATTTGATGTTGACTGGTGTCATCCAACTGTTAGTCATACTTCCAAAGCCCTAATCAAACTCCATTGTGTCCCTTCCTCCAGTCTGGAGAACTACCATATACCAGCACTTGTCAACTGGGCTCACACAACAACCAGGATTGCCAGACTTCATCTAAGTACACGATGTTTACAAGTTTTCAAAGGATTCAAGTCCAATTCCCTGGAATATTTTTCAAATAATTGGTGCGATGTAATCATATGAAGATAACATGTGTGGCTACTGGGGAGAGATGTGTAAATAATTCCATACCCCATGACAAAATTATTATTGATATTTTATGATTAATAGAAGTGCTTTCATGAGAGGCAGCAACACTGAGATTGTTTACTTCAAACACTCAATAGTTATTTCAACTTAAACCAATAGAAGAAAAGTAAGAAAGAACCAGAGATGAATGATTTTGTCACTTCACATAAGAGTTTACATTTGTATAGCATGTCAAATGGTATTATCATGCTAGATCATGATAAGTTTGACTTTTATAGTTTGTACCAAATTATTCTTGGGTTGAATTCTGCCTTGCCTCTACATGCTGAGAACAGTGCTTGGGTAGGAAGGGTGGGGAGGGAGGGGGTCTTGTTGTACTGGGATGAATAAAGCAGCAGAAAGTTGCATTGGTTTCCTTCTGTGTCACTCCTCATCCATTGGGAAAGTATTCCAGTAGGCCTACTCCACAATATTTTTCCAATGCCAGAGTGAGTACCCCCACCCAACCCAAGGAAGTCAATATTTCAAACAAAGCTTTCTTGCAGCAAACTGGGAATCCATTAGACTGAGAGCATCCTTATGCCAAGGAATGGACAATACATGTGAAAAGCAAACCTTCTCCAACTCTCATATCACGCTATGAATGAGTTCCACTCCATTTTTTGGATCCTCAGCTATGTTGAAGTTCAGTTTCTACTTGCCCATGGTGTCTCTATTTTGAGAATCTATAGATCTTGTCCACTGGAAGCTGACAGAATAAATGTATAAATACATTAAGGCTGTTTCAACTTAACAAGATATGTGATAGTCACAATGCACTAATGCCTGGAGTGCTAATGGGAATGTGTTTCATTGGTAGACTTTTATGAGAGAACAGAGTATGTATTGAAGAGCATTAGCCCTTCATTTTGAAAACTTTATTCATTTTTGTGGGATGTGGGCATTGCTCGATGGCCAGCATTTATTGTACGTCCCTATTTTCCTTGAGCATGGTTTAGTTCAGTTAGAAGGATCAGTGATCTTGCATTTTTATTGCTGAAGGGAAAACCCACAACTTGGAAAGCTTTTTTTTTGCCATTTGCAGGACTCCTAGTTGAAATTAGATGCATGAAATAGTTCCTCCTGAAGACAGGCGATAATTTAGAACATTTGGAAAATAAGTTACTTCAGTGTAGTGGTTTAGTTTGCAAGCTCCAGACTATAAATGTTCAATTAAAACCTTGAAGGGTTTCTCCAAAGCTGGGAAAGTCTAAGCTCTGTTGTGTGAATACTCAAGGAAGAGGCTATCAAATTCTCAAGACCAGGAAGTGAAAGCAACACGTATGCCAAATCTATTCATGTAATTGAGAAGGGGATTCCCTCCGGTATTTGTGTCCTGTAAAGGGATGCTGTGTAATATTATATTTTACTCCATGTATAAAAATTGTTCAGATTATGCAATATTTTTAATTTATTCATTGTTGTGGGATGTGGGAATCACTGGCTGGCCAGCATTGATTGCACATCCCTATTTGCCCTTGAACTTCGTATAGTTTACGCTCTCCTTTTTTGCATAGTAAAGTTCTGTTTTATTATTAAAACTAGACCTGCAGCTTTGCATGCTTGCCTTTCAGTAAAATACAGCCTTGTTAAATTTAAAAAAAAAATATGATTTAGCAAGTTAGATTTCAGTCTGGGATTGGACTAATGCAGTAATGACATCAGCTGGGATCATAACAATTAAAAAAAAATCTATCCTGGCAGTACTTAATGGTAGACACAGAAGTTCCTTTAAAGGAGGCTTTCATGAACAAAGTACAAGCAGATTAAAATGAAGAAGGAAATCATTGTTAAATATTCATCAAGTGAATAAGCAGGTTGAAGCAAGCAGTTATGTAAGCACTGACAATTGAAACATCTGTGTGCTTGAAAGATTGTTTCAGCTATCAAACTGCATATTTTCAATTATACAATCATTTCCTGTATTTAATGAACACCACCAAACAGGATCAGCGAAACTTAAGAGAAATGTCCTTGTATTTAATTTTGTTGCTGAAATAATATTGGAGAGCTCAGAGGATTAACCTGGTTGTGCACTAATTTACATGTTCACTGATACGGTATGCAATAATTTCAGATCGGCTGTGAAGAGCTGAACTATTAGTGATCTGCCTATAAATTCAGAAGTAATGAGATTTAACTTGTAAATGGCTGCTATGTGTTGTAAAATACATAAAACATTATGCACCCTGGAAATGTATGGGTTTGAACAAAATATACAAGTATGAGAGGTTTTACAAGACCAGCATTATTGCCTACTCTCATTTCCCTTGAGAAAAGTTGTTGGTGAACCACCTCCTTAAATTGTTTACAATCCACGCCAGAACATCGTTGGGGAGGGGGCTGCAAGAATTCGATCCAGTTATGATGGAGAAAGTGTGAAATGTTTCCAAGTCAGGATAGTGTAGTCTGGAGAAGGACTTCAAAGTCCTGGTGTTCCCACATGCTTGTTGCCAAGGTGATGAACTTTGTATGGTTAGGAAATATTGTTGAACAAGGCTTGGTGACTTGCTTCAGTGTCTCTTTTAGATAGTAGATAGTGTTCCTACTGTGGGGGGGGGGGGGGGGGGGGGAGTGAATGTTTAACATGGCAGTTAGAATGCTGATCAAATGGTCAATTGTCCTGGACAGTGCTGGAGATCTTACATATGAACATGAAAACAAGCAAATTAGGAGCAAGAGTAGGCCATTTGGATTCTCAACCCTGTTCTGAAGAATTCATATTGGACTTAGAATGTTAACTCTGTTTCTCTCTCCACAGATTCTACAGATATTTTGAGTTTCTCTAGCATTTAGTTTTAGAGCTAGATTTAGATTTAGATAGGTATAGGTTTTATTGTCACATGTACTCAGGTACAGGGTACAGGAGTCCAGTGAAAAGTGTACAATGTTGCCTTTCTTGGTGCCTTCTTAGGGAGAAAGGTACCTAGGTACAAAATCTTAGGTACAAAAATAGAAAAATGAAGAAATAAGTTACAGGCAAAACATTACAGCCTTTTCTTAAGCCATGAGTCTGCAGATATTTTATAATGGGCTTTCTCCACGAGGGCTTACTCTCCCCTCTGCTGGGCATGCTTGTCTATATTTGTTTTAGCTTTCTACATCATTTGGTAGGTGCCAGTGTTGTAACAGTACAGGAACACTCATTGGAGGTGTGTGCACTTATGGACAAGTCATCAGCATTACAGCTAGGATATTGTGTGGACCCTTGGTGTTTGTCATATCCAGTGAACTTATCCGTTCTTTGATGGCATGTGGAACTAATTGAATTGCCTAAAGACTGGCTTCTGTAATCCTGGGGACATCAGGAATCATTTGAGTGGATCATCATTCAGGCATTTCTGGCTTAAGCCTGTTGAAAATGCTTCAGTCTTGTCTTTTGCACTGATGTGCTAGGTTTCTCCATCTTTGAGGATGCAGATGTTCATGAAGCCACTACCTCTTGTTACTTGTTACACTGGTATTCATGGCTGAACGTGACAGGACTGCAGAGCTTTGATCTGATTTGCTAGTTGTGTGATTGCTCAGCTCTGTCAGTGTGTGCTTCTTCTGTTATTTAACACACATTTAGTCTCTATGTTGTAGCTTCACCAGCCTGACACCTGATTTTTAGGTATACCTATTACTCCTGGCATGCTGTTCTACATCCTTTATTGAGTCTGCCTTGGCCTTTTGGTTTGATGGTAAATGGGAGAGAAGTGCTGATTAATGAGGTTACAGATTGTAGTGGACTACAATTACTTGTTGCTGATGAACTGAAACTATAAGATCCGTTTTGAATCAATATCACTTGGCATGGTGAAGCATGTCCTCAGTATAAACTTCATCTGTGTAAGGTCTTTGTAATGGTCACTCCCCTGAGTCTGCTGTGGGTCTGGAGTCCTGTGTGTGGCAGACTGGGCGTCCCTAAAGGATATGTGAGTCTAGAGGAACAGGAGAGTTTACCCGTCTTCGGAGGCTTCCCGCTTTGTCAAATATTAATTCTTCAAAGATAAAGCAACATTTCCTTATGTCATGGCTTGAAATGGTGAGCCCTGCAGGCCAAGCCTATTAGTCAGTCTGCCTTACGGACAGAGAAGCTGTCAATGACACTACTTACTCATGGTGAAGTGCAGAACACAACCTGGATCTCATAAGGAGGCTCTACTTCCCTTCCATCCTACTTCTATTAAAGCTCTCAAAGATTAAGGGTTGGATGCTGTTCTGATAAAGTATCCAATTAATTTTTAAAATAGTAGCACCTTGGCACAGTGGTTCACTGCTGCCTCACTGTGCCAAGGACCCAGATCCAATGCCACCCTTGGGCGACTGTTTGTGCAGAGTTTACATACTCTCCCTGTGCCTGGGTGAGCTTCCTCCGGGTGCCCTGGTTTCTTCCCATAGTACAAAGACATTCAGGTTAGATGGATTGGCCATGGGAAATTGCCCATAGTACCCAGGGATGTGCAAGCTGGGTGGATTGGCCATGGGAAATGCAGGTTTTAGAAACACCCTTAACTGAGCAGGATTTTGCTGCTTCCTTTTCAAGTGTCTGTGGACTGTCTTTGACCTTCTGTGTGTGGCGCCTGGAACCCCATCAACTTGTGTCATTGTTTTATTCCAGGAATATTTAAATGGCCTGTTTTTACTGACAGTGTCATATTTGTAGAAAATGAAAGAACCACAGAGGCTGTAAATTAGAAACAAAAACAGACATTGCTGGAAAAGCTCAGTAGATCTGGCAGCATCTGTGGAGAGAAATCAGAGTTAACGTTTTGGGTTGAGTGACCCTTCCTCAGTTCTTAGTTCAGGTCACTCGATCCAAAACATTAAATCTGATTCCTTTCCACAGATGCTGCTGGGCCTACTGAGATTTTACAGCAATTACTGTCATATTTGTTTTGTTTCCTGGTGGTATCTCAACAACCTTCTCTGTAAGCAGCGTTTGAGAATACCTTGTGTCTCTAAGAATGGTTATTTATCTCCTCAGGAGATTGTGATATGAAAAGAATAATTTTCCCTGTGTGTAAGAAGCCTAACTCGAACTCTAACTCTTATCCTAACCCTTACCCTTACCCTTATCCCAACCTGAACTCTAACCCTTACCCTAACCCTTATCCTAACCCAAACCCTAACCCTTATCCTAACCCTTATCCTAACCCTAATCCTAACCCTTACCCTAACCTCCTTCAATGCTGTTTTTTATTTGGTGAACCAGCAGTTTTCCTGGACATATCCAGAGTTTCCACAATGGAGAGACACGGGATAGTCCCAACCGGTCCACCTTCCTGCTTCTATGTTTTGTATGGTAGGAGGGGTGCCTTTTCATACCCATTTTGTGTATATATCCCAAAATATCAAGGGCAAGCTTTTAAGAGTTTAAAGAAAAATTAAAGATAAGGCTATTTATTCTAGATTTACCTCAAATTTAATGCATTTTCTTTGACACCTCCTCTCAACCACTCTTTAGCACACACAAATATTTGATATAGGTGAAGTTCATGCACCTTTACAGATTGCAATTTTTTCAGTCCGTTCTTGTGGTACAGTGGTAGTGTCTGTACCCCTTAGGCCAAGGAGCCCGGAGTGCAAATCACACCTGTTCCAGAGGTGTATAATACTACCTCCAAATCGGCTGATTTGAAAATTTCTGCAACTATCTCAGCGGCTTTTGAATGCAGTGGTAATGTCCCTACCTCTGGACAGGGAAGCTTGGGCCCAAGTCCCACCTGCCAGAAGTGTTTGATATCTCTGAGTAGGTTTATTAGAAAAACAAGGTATAATTATCTCAGACCTGATTTATGATGTCCCATACGGCAGGCTTACATCATCTTAGACAATTTTAACAAGCTGAAGCTGAATCCAGTGTTTTGTTTTGTGAAGTGTCTACACCATGATGTGAGCTTACTTGCAGTTGAATTTCTCGGAGGATACTTTTCTGGTGAACTTTACCTGGGACAGACAATGTATTTTGCCTCTCTGGAGTCTTGCAACTTACTTCCAAGTTGAAGAGTTTTAGAGAGTCTGTGCTTTTTTGTTAGAGTGGCCCATTTGATCTGTTAACAACCTTTTCAATTGGTTTTAGGGAAAGATGTTAACTGATATAAGTATGGAAGGTTCGTTTGTCTCATTTTGAGATAGTAGTATGTACTAATTTCCCAAAAAAAGTGGCATGTGTCTTTCTGCCAAGTTTTAAAATACAAACTTAGCTTTGACTGTCAGAATCAGATATGACGGTACCAGGTGTGATAACTTTCAACCTTATTTTGAAATTGTGTCCCTCGTTCTAGAATCTCCCTTGGGAGGAAACATCATTTTAACATCTGCTCTGTCAATCACATCCTCCCCCCACTCCCATATTCAATGAGACCACTTATCATTCTTCTAAACTCCACTGAGTATAGACTCAACTGACTCAACCCTTTCACATAAGGTGGACCCCAACTCCCCCATATCGGTTTTCTAAGACACCAGTGGAGTGGAGCTCTGAGAACAAACTTATTTTCAAATTTATGAACTGTTTGGGTCTCTCTGCTCAGTCGAATTCAATGAGAAGAACTTAAGAAACAGATCGTTTAATTTACAAAAGTACTGTTTAGGCATACATTGCAAGATGCTGTGTTCAACATAAATGTCAGTTCGGAAAATCACCTGAAGCTATGGAAGGAGGCAATTGCTGGAGCTGTCAAGTTATTCTGCTTCAGTGATGGGAGCAGCTGTACATTGTTATTATTGCTGAGCACAATGGTTCCACTGTAGTGTGACAGAATTTCACAAATCAATTCAAAGCACAGACATGCTGAATGAAGCAAAGCTGAACTCACCTCGTGCCAAAAATCCAATAAACTGCATTGTAAGTATCGAAACATGAATGCTGAAGGAAGTGCCACAGCTGGGTGAAGGTAGGGGGGAGGTGGAAAGAGGCTGCCATTTACAACTAACGTCAAAAAGCTATCTTGAACACATAGGATCTGACAAAGCTTTAATATCCAGCCTCAAAACTGGAAGGTAGCTCAGGGAAACTTAATGAAATTCTCTGCTTATTGATGACTGCTAATAAATTCAGTTTTAGTCTAATCCCATGTGGGCTGAGTTTGCAATCTCAAGCCCTTCAAAGCAAAGAAGTCTGTTTCAGCTAGGGCTTGGCTGAACAGGTAACAACAAGGGCATGGACTGGTTAAGTAAATTTAAAGAAAAATACCTGTTGGATTGACTGTACTATTGTGCAATTCCTTTGGGTTCCATGTGTAAAGGACCATCACCTCCATAGCTTCCTGCTATGGCAGCTCAGTGGTTAGCACTTCTGTCTCACAGCATTAGGGACCTCAGTTTGATTACACCCTTGATAATCCTCTGTGTGGAGTTTGCACATCCTCCCTGTGTTTGTGTGGGTTTCCTCCCACAGTCCAAAGATGTGTAGGCTATGTGGATTGGTCATGAGAAGTGTAGGGTGGTGGGATGCTCTTCAGACAGGCAGTGTGGACTCGATGGGCCAAATGGCCTGTTTCCACACTGTAGGGTTTTTATGATTCAACAGCTCTGCTGTCCATAGCTCCCAGTGTAAAGGGTTATGTCTCATGTTGTTCCCTCTGAGTAAAAGACCATGGTTTCTGTGGCTCACTATGCAAAGGGTCATAGACTCTGCAGTTTACAGTGTAAGGGTCACAATCCCTGTGTTTCCTATTCTAAAGGGCCACCTTTGGCAGGATGGCAAAATTTTAACAGTTTTCCTTGCCTCACTTTATTTCCAGGGAATCCCATTGAATCTTCTATCTCAACTGCATTCAGGGAGTTCTCGCTTTTTAAAGTAGTTTTCACTTTGAAGTAATTTCTTTCTTCATACCGTCTCTCCTCATTAAAGTCCCATTCTCCATTTAACAGTCCACACGTCCTAGTCACATCTTGCGTCATTTCATCTCTCCTGATACTGTGCATCTCGTCATCACATGCATCATGTTACTGCATTGTCAGAGAGACCCCCT
This sequence comes from Hemiscyllium ocellatum, assembly GCF_020745735.1. Lineage (NCBI taxonomy): Eukaryota > Metazoa > Chordata > Chondrichthyes > Orectolobiformes > Hemiscylliidae > Hemiscyllium > Hemiscyllium ocellatum. The sequence goes on from NC_083406.1 coordinate 105,382,574, forward strand.
GACTGTGGTGAGAGAGATGTTGCCATTCTGTTCCTGCCCTGAAGTCAAAGATGTTGTTCTTTTCAAATAGTTCCCTGCTCAGGTATTGAAATAAGCTTTGCCTTTCATCTTTGCTTATAATTTTCAATGCTGTTTGTACTTCCTCTAGGAAAGGAATTATTGTGGGCTTATATTTATTTTACAAAGAATTCACTGGTGGATTATATGTTATAGTATTTTACCTGTACAGGTACAATGGCTGAGGGACTATACTGTGAATTTCTTTAAGGGTTTGGATCAAGCAAGAGCAGCTTTCAGTTAAGTTTTCACTTTGTGAGTTATTTCAGCCAGAAATGCATATTACTTCATTTACATAGCACAGTATTTCAACTTTTGAACATGCTTTTTTGTGGCAAAAATTGTCCTTAGGGGAAAAAGATATCCCCCAATGAGAATTCAAAGGATCCCTTGTATTTGTTGTAGGTACTGGTTGTCCTGGTTGGGTCCAAATTTTGTTGAAGGACTGGTTTGTTGAAGGTTCATGGAAGGGATCCTTCCATATGCACCACAAATTCACCTGCACCTCCACACACATCATTTACTGCATCTGCTGCCTCCTCTATATTGGGGAGACAGGCCACCTACTTGCGGAACGTTTCAGAGAACACCTCTGGAACACCCGGACCAACCAACCCAACCACCCCGTGGCTCAATACTTCAACTCCCCCTCCCACTTCACCAAGACCATGCAGGTCCTTGGACTCCGCCATCGCCAGACCATAGCAACAGGTCGGCTAGAGGAAGTGCGTCTCATCGTCCGCCTAGGAATCCTCCATCCACAAGGAATGAACTCAGATTTCTCCAGTTTCCTCATTTCCCCTCCCCCCACCTTGTCTCAGTCCCATCCCTCGAACTCAGCACCGCCTTCCTAACCTGCAACCTTCTTCTGGACCTCTCCACCCTCCCCCCACTCCGGCCTATCACCTTCACCTTAACCTCCTCAACCTATCGTATTTCCAACGCCCCTCCCCCAAGTCCCTCCTCCCTACCTTTTATCTTAGCCTGCTTGGCACACTTTCCTCATTCCTGAAGAAGTACTCATGCCCGAAAAGTCGATTCTCCTGCTCCTTGAATGCTGCCTGACCTGCTGCGCTTTTCCAGCAACACATTTTCAGCTGCTATCCATAATCTCCTTGCTTTCATTTCTCTTTTTCTTGGTTCCATTTCCACCTATCCTCTTATCTCTCCCTTTTACTCCCATCTATCCACTCAACTTCGACTTCAGCATGAATGCCAGTGTTTCCTAGCTACTAACAGTTCTGATGAAGATTCACCGGACTCGGAACATTAAGTTTGTTTTCTTCCCGTAGATGCTACCAGACCTGCTGAATTCCTCCAACTATTTCCGTTGAGGTTTCAGATCTCCAGCTAATAAAGAGAGTGTGCCTCAGGAGTGGCGACTCCTAAATTGGGGTCTGGCGCAGGTGACAATGAGGAGGTGGAGGATGGATGACACCACGTGTATCATTGGTGAGCTGGCTCAAGCCTCTTTTTCAGCGATATCTTTTATCCTGTTTATTCAGAAGCTATTCAAAATGACACCAGATTGTGTGACTGTTGAAATGTTTCACTGTATTTTACTGTAATATTCACTGTGAAATGCAACTGACAATAAATAAATCATTCATTCATCTGCATTTCTTTGTTTTTGTTTGAAGAAATGAAAACCTTTCTCAGCCTACAGCTATGGAAATTGACACACTGTTGCAATAGGAATATGGGTTTGTGATTTGGCTGAATATTGGATCATATATTATAGCACGGAAGGGAAGTGAGATAAGCACATGAAAGAAAGAGAGACGTAATGGAATGCATATGTGAGGTTTGATGTCTAATGGTGGGAAATGTTTGATGTGGTGTACAAACATGGACTGGACCAGTGGGCCAATTGACTTCTTTCTCTGTTATGGATTCTCTGTAAATGAATTCTCTGGTCTGCTTGTGGATCTTCCAGCAAAGTTACAATCATAAGCACTGCTCTGAAAAATACAAGGCCTGAGCGTCTAAAATGGAAAGTGAGTGCTCCATTTCTCCTGCTCTAACATCCTTCACTGTGATAAAGCACAATATTCACAAGAGGGAAATGGTTTACAATTGAGTTCAATGGTGAATGTCACCGCAAACAATGCTCTGCTATCCACCTGACATTGCCAAACTGTTCTAATTTGCAAGCAAGTGAAATAACAATTCATTCTTGTCCCTAGTGTGGATTTCAATCAGCAACAGACAGAGATGGATGTTGAAAATGTGTGGCCCTTTGTGATCATCCAGGTGAGAGATTTCAAAACATAGGGCTGACTGATAAGGCTCACACTGGTTTCCGAATGGTCAAGCATTTGACTGTTAAATGTGGTGTATAAACACAGCCTGGACCAATGGATCAATTAGCCACTTTCTGCGCTCTGAGCTCCAATTCAGATGTGTTTGTTTATCATTTACACAGAGAGACTGACAATTTTACAGCACCATAAAAAGGGCACTTCCCAACTGGGGTAAGCCAGTTTATATTTTCACAGGAACCAAGAGTGTGGTGTTGACAAAGCACAGCAGGTATGGCAGCATCTGAAGAGCAGAAGAATCAACCTTCCGGGCATAAGCCTTTCATCAGAAATTAGACTCATTCCTGATGAAGGGCTTATGCTTGAAACGTCAATCCTCCTGCTCCTCGGATGCTGCCTGACCTGCTGTGCTTTTCTAGGGCCACACTCTTAACTCTGATTTCCAGCATCTGCAGTCCTCACTTTTTCCAATTCCACAGGAACCCCCTTGCACCACCTCACCTTCATTTCACAGGAATAAATCCATTGGTATCAAACCAAATCCAGTGCTCAAACCCACGCCACACGATGTAACATCTCATACTCTTTACTGCAGGCCCTAGTAGTGTATTGCCTCAGGACAAGACCTCTCATCATTTCTCCACGAATTATGGTCTTACACCTTTCTCTTTCGTTGCTCATATGACCATTCCATCATCACTTTCAAGTCACACTGAGCATCAACATCCATTTCCTCCCCCTTTCCATCCATCCCTCTCATCCTCCTTTAATCAACACCTTCAAGAAGTTCACATCCTAGAGAAACTCCTCAAACATCCTCACACCACTGACATTGATATAATGCTGTTCCGTGTATTGTAAGGGCAACTTTTAGCTATTACTTATTGGTCTCCTTATTACAATGTACAGCACATGCTTGGAACGCAGGTTCCCCCTCCTCATTACAAAAGAGTCGCTTTGCTATCCATCACCTTGATCTTTCCATGAATTCAATCCAGTTTCCCGCATCAGGAATCATTATATGTGGATATGGACTTCTGCCAGGCTCTCTAGTGCCAAGAGGAAGCTGGTCAATGTTAGTGTGAAAAATGTGGACATCTAAGACAGCACCAGTAGAGAGGAGGTCTTACAATGGCGGAGAAGGGGCGAGACAGGTCAAAAGTTTGATTCTTCTTTATATTTGTCCTGAGACTCAGTTCTGATTCCAAAGGATAAGGTGAGTAGTCCCCTACCAGATCTCCCTTTGGAAAGGGAGAGCCATGAGGCCCCCTGTTGTCTCAATGGTTACTGCAACTTGTCCTGGTATATACAAAAAAAAACAGAAACACACCCACAGAATGTTGGAGAACCTCAACTGGTTTGGTAGCATCTTTGGACACTGAATCAGAGTTAACACTTCAAGTTCTTGTTCTGCTGAAAGACTTTTAAATGGTCCGTAATTGCCAGGAATTGCCTTAACACCATCAGTTTCTTGTTGTCCAGTAATGAAGGGATGACCTGAACGACCGAGATGTTGGGAAGGAAATGTTCGAGGTGTTCCCAAAAAAATTTTCCTGGGTGCCCTGCTGATGTAAGCACCTAACTTTGGGTTGCAGAGTGAAAAGGTGAGTTTATTGGATTATGTGCGTAATTTGCAAAGAATTTCAAATTGCACCTTTTCTCCACTGGTAAACCATAACGCATGAACTGCTGAGCTAAACTCTGACTAGATACTACGCTGCACTGTCAACTCAAAGTCGAATTTACAAATGTATGAACATAATGAACTGGAATGGATGATCAGGTTTATTGAGGCTGCCCCTTAATAGCAAGTGTAGTTAAGAGCATGATTATCTACCTGGGGACATTGATGGATGGGGCGTGTGGCTGAGACAGTAGAAAGACAAAACAAACGTTAGTGTCAAAAACAAATCTATGATAATCAATTCAAGGAAAGAAATATTTTTTCTGAGAATTCCTCTCTGTCCCCTGAAGTTCATCAATTCAGTTTCAGAAGAGCACAGGAGAATGATTTTTTTTGCCATTCCACTTTGTGCAGACAATCACATTAACTTCAGTCACAAATTCACCCAGCTCTGTTCTCAAATTTCGAATTTACTTTCTGACTCAACAACTTATGTCAGTTTGGCAACCTCCAAAATAAATCAATTCTCATTCTAATAATACTTCACTTAAAGGCTCCTCTGGTTAATTTTAGCCTATTTCATTTAAGTGGACTATTTACATACACTTAAACCAATACATCAGTTCAGTATTTCAAATGCCATCAATCAATCAACAACAATATTTGAATTTATATTGCATGTTTAACATATTAAGTGTCTCAACGTGTTTTGCATAATTGTAAGCAAGCGACATCTGATATAAAGCCAAATTAATATAAGGAATTGCGTTTATAATGCATTTTTCATAATCACGGGATGCCTTAAAATATCTTGCAGTCAATGAAACACTGCCATCATTGTTGCAATCTATGAAAAGCCACAGCCAATCTGTAGGGTCCCACTGACAGTTGGGAGGTGGAAGACCTGGAAAAATGGTGCACTGCGAACAACCTAGCTCTCAATGCTGGCACACTCAAGGAACTCATTATTGAGTTTCAGCAGGATTTTACTCATGCCTCCCTACACACTAACAGCACAGAAGTGGAATGACTGGAGAGGGTCAAACTCCTGGGAGTGGTCATCTACAACAGGCTTTCTTGGACTCTTCATGTAGATTCCCAGGTTATAAAGGCCTAACAACATCTCTTCTTCCTCTGGCAGCTGAGAAAATTTGGCACAATGGCGAATACCCTTACCAACTTTTATAGGTGTGCCATCGAGAGCATTCTGTCTGGTTGTACCACTACCTGGTATGGCAAGTGCACCATTCAAGATCGGAGGCAGTTACAGAGAGGGGTGAACTCGGCCTGAACAATCACAAAGGCCAACCTCTCATCTATAGAATCCATCTATCAGGCCCGCTGTGAAGTAAAGGCCGCCAGCATTCTCAAAGATCCATCCCATCCTGGCAATGTTTTTCTACAACCTCCATCATCGGGGAGAAGGTACAGAAGCCTGAACACATGCACCAGCCGTTATTGAAACCGTTTCTATCCTACTGTTGTTAGAATAATGAATGGACTCACAAAATCTTAGCATTCGCCTGTATCTGTGTTTTGATTTTTTCCTCTGTTTATCTATTATTTATTTATCTATGCTACTTAACTCTGTGATCTGCCTGTATTGCTTGTAAAAGAAAGCTTTTCACTGTGTCTCTTTACATGTGACAATCAATTCAATTCAATTCAACAATATGATGCCAACAAAGTAATTTTTTGTTGGATATTGATTAAGAAGTAAATATTGGTCAAGATATCACAGCTTTGCTCTTCACATAATACTGTCATAGAATCTTTGACATCTTGAAGAGTTACAATGCAGCACGCTTTCAGCAGTGTGCTCTGGAGAATTCCCCTTGGTTTTCATGCTAGCCTTGGTGTGAGATGTGAATGAGAGACAACCCCACGACTTATGTCTGAGAGGAAATGTTCAACAAACTTACAAATCATAACTTACACATAGAAACAAGACAAGGGGGAACCAAACGTTGGTCCAAGGGGAGATTTGCAAAATTGCCTTAAATGAAGAAAGAGAGAGTGAGACATTTGCAAAGAGAACTACTGAGTTTACAGCCTAGACTACTGAAGGTATGGCCTCAAAGAGTGGAGGCAGAGATGCCATAATTGAAGAGAGAGAATTGTTTGGCCAGTGGTGATTTCAGAGATTACAAGTCTGTCACACGCCTCTGCTTTTCAGAAGTAAGCCTATGCAGCTCTCCACGATTTACCACACTAAGGAATCGATGCTGCTAATAAAGGAGGATTGCTTTTCATTGTCTGTTTTCCGCAAAGGTGTGTGGAATGACAACCAGTGGGCTCTTACGTAGTAACATTTAAATAAAGTATTCAACAGGTTATCAAGGTCACATTTCATACAGGATGGATGCTACAACCCGCAGTAACTGCAGAAAATATCACATAACCATTGGTAAACAGGTAACTTCATTTAAACAGACAGAAAGTTAAATTTGTATTAACCAAGGACAACACAGCTTGTACCTTTAATGCAATTGAAGAAATGTAATTAGACATGATTAGCATGAGTTTTCTTTAGCAAGAGAAAAACTGCAAATTACAAATATGGAATATTTCAATTTATAATATTCCAGCTTGATTTTAAGAGATATCTCAAATGCATAAGGAGTCAGTAAAGATTTTCTCAATCCTAAACTACCGCTGACACTGTATGTTTCTGTCAAGCTATTAATAATGCTATCAGGGAAGATGCTGGTCAGAACTGGCAGGATTTCAAAACAGCACTTTCCATCACATTGTAAACGTGCAGGCTATTGTGGGCAAAATTGTATAGGCACCAGAGATATGTCATGCATGCTCATGTAAAAGTTGAACTTTCTTTTGAAGGTTAAATTTATGGGATCAACTATTACATGGACACTACTTTTGAGAAGCTGGAATTCATGTTACAGTCCAAAATATTGTATCATTAGCAGAAGTCCAATTGATCTCTAAATGAATAAAGAAAAAGAACACAACAAAATATGACTGTATTCCATGAGTGCTACAGGGGAAATTAGCTCAGCTGAGTTGCAGACAAAGGGAGGTTGTCACCCGAGACTGAACTGATGCGTCTTAAACTTTCATACCAAATTGGTATGAATTGTAAATCAAAACACGCAATAGCAGGAAAATAAAATCATTCCTGCATCGTAACATATTTTCTACATATAAGGTAATATCTATTTGTAATTTTTTTTCTTGTTAGTGGTGGGTGGGTGGTTACCCAATTACACAGATACAAGCGGTTTACGTAGAATGATTTCTGCTTTCTAAAACATGCCATGTGGTATTCTTCATTAATATTATATCATGTACTGGCAATGGTTAGTTGTGTGTGATAAATAATTAATATTGAGGGTGCATCGTGAGCTGGGAGTGCAAATGAACAAGTCTGTTAGCCCTGAGATCTATTTTACATTCTGCTCAAAAGAGATTGCTGTGCCCTTGGCAATGATCTCTGCATCCTCACTGTCCATGAGAGTAGTGCCAGATGATTGGAGGGTAGCAAATGTTGTTCCCTTATTCAAGAAAGGGAGTAGGGATAATCCTGGGAATTACAGACCATTCAGTTGTGCATCTGTGATGGAAAAAGTAATGGAGAGGATTCTGAGACAGCATTTATGATTACTTGGAAAACCATAGTTTGATTAGAGATAGTCAGCATGGCTTTGTGAGGGACAGACCATGCCTCACAAACCTAACTGTATCCTTCGAGGATGTGACAAAACATGTTGATGAATGTAGGGCAGTGGATGTGATGTACATGGTTTTAACAAGGCGTTTGATAAGGATCATTCAGAAAGTAAGGAGGGATGGGATACAGGAAAATCTGGCTGTTTGGGTAGAGAGGTGGCTATCCCACAGAAGACAAAGGGTGATAGCAAATGGAAAGTATTCAGCCTGGAGCTCGGTGACCAGTGGAGTTTTGCAGGGATCAGTTCTGGGACCTCTGCTCTTTGTGATTTTTATCAATGACTTGGATGAGGACGTGAAAGGATGGGTTAATAAGTTTTCCAATGACACAAAGGTTGGTGGAGCTGTGGATAGTGTGGACGGCTGTTGTAAGTTGCAACAGGGCATTAACAGGATGCAATGCTGGGCTAAGTGGCAGATGGAGTTCACCCTGGAAAAGCGTGAAGTAATTCACTTTGGAAAGTCGTGTTTGAATGCAGAATACAGGGCTAAAGGCAGAATTCTGTGGAGGAACGGAGGAATCTCAGGGTCCATCTCCATTGATCGCACAAAGTTGTCACCAAGTTGATAGGGTTATTCAGAAGACATATGGTGTATTGGCTTTCATTAGCAGGGGGATTGAGTTTAAGAGCCGCAAGGTTATGCTACAGCTCTATAGAGCCCTGGTTAGACCATATTTGGAATATTGTGTTCAATTTTTGTCATCTTATTGAAGGAAAGATGTGGAAGCTTTTAAGAGCATGCAGGGGAGATTTATCAGGATGCTGCCTCAACTGGAAGGCATGTCTTATGAAGAAACATTGAGGGAGCTAGGGCTTTTCTCATTGGAGCGAAGGAGGATGAGAGGTGACTTGATAGATGTGTAAAGATATTGAGAGGCATAGATAGAGTGGATAGCCAGAGACTTTTTCCCATGGCAGAAATGTCTATCACAAGAGGACATAATTTTAAGGTATTTGGAGGAAGGTTTAGTGGAGATGTCAGAGGTAGGTTCTTTACACAGAGAGTGGTAGGTGTGTGAAATGCACTGCCAGTAGTGGTAGTAGAGTCAGATACATTAGGGACATTTAAGCAACTCTTGGATAGGCACATGGAAGATAGTACAATGAAGGGTATGTAGGTTATTCAGATCTTAGAGTAGGATAAACGGCTGACAGAACATCAAGGCTGAAGGACCTGTACTGTTCTATGCTCTGTGTTCTGTGTGACATTTATATGCAGGATAATACCTTAAATTACAAAACTTTGTTCTGTTATCTGTGAAGAACTAGGGTCAACTTTCACCTGAGATATGTGGAAAATTCCAGATTTTTTGACCAATAATAGAGGGTCAACGTTTACATGAGATCGACCTTTACTCGCAGATATTTAATGATTCAGCTCTCCTGCTTATCTTTCAAACTATGAGCAACAATCAAATTATCCCAGATAGGTTGCCTCTGAATGCTGAATCTTGGAAAAAACCTCATGGCTCCGTACAACAAATATGACAAACATGCTGCACCCAGCAATGGGTTTGTTCAAAATTAACTCTTTCAGAGGATTGGGGTATCACTGCTCAGGTCAGTGTTTGTTACCAATTCTTATTTGCCTTTGAATTGAATGGCTGATGAAGTTATTTCAGTGCAAGTTAAGAATCTGTTACATTCTTGTGGGTCTCGAGTCACGTGTAAACTAAGGATAGTAGATTCCAGATGAGTTTTTGCAACAATCAATGTTAATTTCATGGCATTATAACTGAGACTAAAATTTCAACAGTGTTTGAATATGACCAGATGTCATGGTGGAATTTGAATCCATATCTATGGGGAATTGGCCAAGGTTTATTAGCTTTTGCTTAGCAACAATGCCACTTTTGCAATGTCTCCAGCCATGTTGCATCCCAATTTTAAGATGTGAGGTACATACAATACCCCCCTCCCCACTTTCATGTACCACGTTACCCCTGCCATGTTAGAATTTAGTATTACAGCCAGAAAGGAGATATGGAAATGAATAACATGGCATATCTTGCCTCTTTTTTTCCCAATGAGCTAGAATGCTTTCACCCTGTCCTGTAAATCCTGGATGACCTTTTTGCTTAAAGTTGACGAAGGTCATTGAGTGAACTATTTCCTTCAAACTTCATTTAGTTAATGAGGTCTGCTTTTGCTTGGCCTCATTATTACATGGATCACAACTTTTCACTCAAGATTAGCAATTGCTTCATGGTCATGCTTCCATTATGAGGACACATGTAAGTGAGATGAAAAGTTGGTGGACATTGGCAACTGGGAGACCGTCATTGATAGCCGTGGAGGCTGACTGCTTGCAAAGACAATGAAAGAGGTAAACGGCAACGGAGAGCTTCGTTGGCTGGAAAGAGGGTCCAGAGAAAGCAAGGGGGCAGCAAATTGTGAACCTTTTTTTCCCACCATCTCCCCCTGCCAGGCCTGAGTAGGCGTCCTGATGCTAATAACAGAATTGGCCACAATGGTCTAAACCATCATTTTAGATGGCGATCAGGTGACTTGTTCATGAGAGGTAGGCATGACTGGTAATCATTGCTCAACTATAAATGCATGTGAATAGGTAGTGCTTTTCTAAAGCTGAAAAGTTGGTAGAAACAAAGTAGAATAGCAACGTGATACCTAAACTGATTAGATTAGATTACTTACAGTGTGGAAAGAGGCCCTTCGGTTCACACTGACCCACCGAAGCACAACCCACCTATGCCCCTACATTTACCCCTTGCCTAACACTATGGGCAATTTAGCATGGCCAATTCACCTGACCTACACAGGTTTGTACTGTGGGAGGAAACTGGAGCCCCCGGAGGAAACCCACACAGACACAGGGAGAATGCACAAACTCCACACAGTCAGTCGCCTGAGGCGGGAATTGACCCCAGGTCTCTGGCGCTGTGAGGCAGCAGTGCTAACCACTGTGCCACCCACTGGTGCAACGGCCGGGAATCGAACCCGGGTCAACTGCTTGGAAGGCAGCTATGCTCACCACTATACCACATGATATGTCTTCTTATTCTGCTGACAAGACCCAAGCACACAATTTGTTTGTATTGTTTGTGTGATCTGTTTACTCAATGAGATCATTTTTTTCCCCACCAAATCAATATTGTAACTCTGTTTCGGTGTTGGGGCAGTTTTTCACTTCAGCGTGAATGAATTGGTGCAAATCTAACATTACCATCACATCTGTAAAGAGGTGATAGATACTGTGACGGTTACTGTCAATTAGACATTGATGGAATGTGTAAACAGAGGCATTTAGTAACAGCTATGCAGGTCAAGAATTCACACCAATGCTCCTTGCATTATATAAGCAGTTTTAACATCAAACATTTGTGCTTGCAATAGTGCTGTTGGGGTGGTACAGTGGTTAGCACTGCTGCCTCACAGCAGCAGGGACCTGGGTTCAATTCCAGACTTATGCGACTGTCTTTGAGGAGTTTGTGTTTTCTCCCACACTCCAAAGATATGCAGGTCAGGTGAATTAGCTACACTAAATTTCCCATAGTATTCAGGGATGTGTAGGTTAGGTGTATTAGTCAGGGGTAAATATCAGATAATAAGGAAGGGGAATGGGTCTGGGTCGGTTACTCTTTGGAGGGTCAGTGTGGACTTGTTGGGCCAAAGGGCCTGTTTCCACAGTGTAGGGATTCTATTCTATGAAATGGGGCAGATTTCAAACAGATCTAGCAACTCAAAATTTGGGCATTCACGAAGTGCTGACGGCCATCAGTAGGAGCAGAGTCATACTCAGCGCAATCTGTCATGTCACGATCCAGCATATCCCCCACTCTACCATAACCATCAAGTTAGGAGATCAGTCTGGTTCAATGAAGAAAGCAGGAGGGCATGGCAGGAGTAGCACCAAATAGCTAAAAATGAGGTGTCAAACATTGAAAGCACTATGACCAGGAGTCAGCTGTTTGACCCTTCAAGCCTCCTTTGTCACTCAATATGATCATGGCTGATCCTCTATCTCAATGCCATTCTCCTGCTTTCTCCTTGATGCCTTCAAAATCTAAACATTTATTGACCTCGTTCGCAAACATATTCAGTGACTTGCCCTTAAATGGTAAGGAATACCACTCTCGAAATTCGTAGATGACACAAAATTTCGCCCGGTATAATTGACAATGAAGAACATGTTGAGTCAACTACAATGAACTATCAATGGTTTAGTTGAATGGCCAGAAGAGTGGCAAATGGGATTCTGTCTGCAAATGTGTACAGGTATGCAGTTGAGAAACTCAAACAAAGCATGGGAATAGACAATATTGAGGGATTGAGAAAAGTAGAGGGAATTAGAGACCTTGGTTTGTGAGAGGTGGCAGGACAGGTAGATAAGGTGGTATGAGATGCTCTTATTGACTGGATCAGGTAACAAATACAAAAGCAGGGATATAATGCTAGAACTATGTTAGATACGAGTCAGGCCATAGCTGGAGTTTAGTTTATTGTTCTGTCACAACACTACAGAAAGGACATAAGTGTTCTGGAGAGAGTACTAAGGAGATTTACAAGAATGTTGTAGGATCCTGAAAATTGTAGGCATGAGAAAAGATTGAATAGGCCAGGGTTGTTTTATTTAGAAAGGTGGAGAATGAAGGGTAACTTAACCAATGTATTAAAAATAATGAGGTGCTCGGATAGCGTGCACAAGGAAGCTTCCCCTAGCAGAGTGACCAATTACCATGAGGCGCAGATTAATGTTGATCAATAGACAGGTTAAAGGAGACATGAGCAAATATTTTCTGAGGGTCTGAACTTCAATGTCTAACTTGATGGTTGAGGCGGAAGCTAAAATTCATCTGCAGCACATCCAGCACTTTAATCTGCAGGACTGAGGGCCAGATACTGGGAGGTGCTATTAGAATGATGGCTTGTTTAGTCAATTACTGCAGATATGATAGGATAAGTAGTCTTTTTCATGCATTTGTGATATTGCATATCAAGCATATATCTTGAGTTTAAAGACGATATCTACAATGTCCATGTGCTAATCTTCTTTAAAGGTACCAACTCTATTGTGAATAGCTATGGTTGTACTTTGTCATCCATCAGGAAAGTGAGTTAATCAACCAGCTTATTAAACCATAGTAATACACCTATATGAATTACCGTGAAAAGAGTTGCAATATACTCAGTTGCTCTGAATAATTTGTCTGATATTTGTTCTCAGACAGTCTTGGTGTTCGTGTTACCAGGGTTGACACAATAGTAAAATCACACAGAAATCTCAGAGGGTTGTAGAGCCAGGGGGAGCTGCAGCAAGAGGGTGGGTAATGCCTATGGAAGGTTCAGAATGGAAGATGACAATAATAAAATAAAAGAATGGCTGGAATGGGAACCAACTTTAGGCAATTGAGACCAGAATGATGGGCGAACTGAATTTAATGTGAGGGACTAAACAACAGTATTCAGGCTGAGCTGAAGCTTCACAGAGCTGCAGGGTGTCATAATGGCCACATTTCTGATAAATATAAAATCCTGAACACATTTATGAATCTCAGTATTTGCCGAGAAAATCTCCTCTGAATCTATACTCCAGTGCAGGCCTCTCTGATTTACAATTCCTTCTATTTCACCATTCACCATGCATGGAACTACATCTTTGATTTGATTTGATTTGATTTATTATTGTCACTTGTACCGAGGCACAGTGAAATGTTTTGTTTTTCCTGCAGATCATACCACATTAAGTGCACATATAAAATAGAACAGAGCGAGGAAAACAATGTTCAGTTGCAGAGAAGGTGCACAAAGACTGAGATCAACATTAAATTTGAAATTTGAGAGGACAAATCAGAAATAAAATGGTAGTGGGGAAGAAGCTGTTTTTTTTTAAAGATGAGATTTCCTATATTATGGAAACAGGTCCTTTGGCCCAACAAATCCACATGACCCCTTCAAAGAGTAACCCACCCAGATCTCTAACCTATATTTGCCCCTGACAAATTCACCTAACACTATGGGCAATTTAGCATGGCCAATTCACCTGACCTGCACAGCGGAGGAAACCAGAGAAAGCCCACTCAGACCTGGGGAGAACATGCAAACTCCAAATAGACAGTCACCCAAGGCAGGAATTGAACTCGGGTCCCTGGTACTGTGAAGTAGCAGTGGTGATCACTGAGCCACCATGGTGCCCATTCTTGAACCTATTCGTATGTGTATACAAACTTCCTTGCTTGCTGTTTCCCACTCTGCCTTTAAAGGCTTCTGTAGAACATTCTAGTTAAACTTAATTTCATTCTTAATCAGTCCTAACTCAGCATGTATTCCTCCTTTAGGAAGCACTTTTGAGTATTTTCAAAGTTACTGGCTGTGAAATGAGACCTGGATTGTGAAGAGATTGTCCAAAGCAGTTCTGCCTTTCCTGCAGTCTCCATACATCATGTGTGATCTTAAGCTCATTCACAAAACACCCAGTACACCTTCATAAGAAAACCCGATATGCTGTGTTGCATGGATAACTGCTGATGAATGTATATCTGGCTCTTCAGGTGAAATTTAACACGGAGAAAATCACAAAAAGAATTAAGAGGAGGAGAGGAAGTGGAGGTGAAATTGAGAAAAATGGAGAGAAAGAATGATATTTGCCTCTGGACAGCATTGGGCACTTTTAAAATTAATCTAGGGAAATTTTACATTGTAAGTCAAAATCCTGATTGTTCTATAATTGCAAGGCAGCACTTCAGACTGTAATGAGAAATTGACTTTGTGGATAGTGATGGCACCATTCCCAACCATAAAATAAACAGGCTACAATGCAAAATATGACAAGTGTGATGTGTGGCTCTACTTATTCATGGTCAGTGTTTAGATCTGCTTCTGAGAAATACAACACGGCATTACCAACAAGACACTCGGCTCTGCTGTTCATTTTATTCTGACTACAGACTACTGAGGCAGCAGGGAAATGAAACACTATTGATACTCATGGTTGAGTTTTAAAATGTGTCATGCCAGATATTAATGCTCAGGGATCAGTTAAATTAGAACTCTTGCATTAATATGAATAAAGCTCACAGCAATGACAGTTTAAGAATGTTGAGTAAAACAAAACTCAACCAAATAAGGACAATAAAGAAGCATGATTTTGTCAGGTTGTGGTGTCAGCAGAGATACATTAAGCTTGGACTGACAAATGGCAAGTAACGTTCCCACCACATAAATGCCAAGCAATAACCATGTCCAATAAAAGACAATCTTATTAAGGCCTCATGACATTCAATGGTGTTACCATCCCTGAATCCCCATTATCAACATCCTGTTATCACTGACCAGAAACTGACTGGAGTCACTGTGTAAATACTAAGTCTACAAGAACAGGTCGGAGTGGAGGATTCCTGCTGTCAGGAACTCACCTCCTGACTCCCCAAAAAAACCTGTTTACTATCTACAAGGCACAGGTCAGGAGTGTGATGGAATGCTCCTCATTTGTACGGATTAGACCCACTCAAAAAGATTGACACCATCCAAGTCAAAGCAGCTTACTTTATTGGCATCACATCCATTCCCTCCACTACGATGCTCAGTAGAGCAGTGTGTATTATTTACAAGATGCATGCAGAAATTCACCGACTATTCTGAGACAGCACTGTCCAAACTCACAACTGCTTTCATCTCAAAGAGCAAGGTTACCTGCAAATACCACTCCAAGCCAGTTGCCATCCAATCTTGGAAATATATCACTGTGTTTTTGAGTCAACATCACAGAACTCCCTTCCTGAGAGCAATTTAGATCGACTGACTGCACACAGACAGCAGTATTTCAAAAAAGTAGCTCACCACCACCTCTTCAAGGGCAACTAGGGATGGTCAATGCTGGCCAGTCAGCTACATGCACATCAAAAGTATGAATAAACAGAAACTTAACACTTTCATTAGGAGAGTTAGGTGAACGAGTATAGATCATAGAATGCTCACAGTGTGGAAACAGGTCACCTGGCCCGACAAGTCCACACTGACGCTCCGAAGAGTATCCCACCCAGACCCATTCCCCTACCCTATTACTCTACATTTACCCCTGACTAATACACCTCACCTACACAGCCCTGAACACTATGGGCAATTTATCATGGTTAATTCACCGAAGCTGCACATCTTTGGATTGTGGGAGGAAACCAGAGGAACCAGAGGAAACCCACGGACATGAGAAGAATGTGCAAACTCCACACAAACAGTTGCCTGATTGTGACATATTCTTGTCACAAAGCTATTAGAGAAAGGTTTTGTTGTTGCAGACACATGTAATGGCATGGGCTCTTGTGTTTTTTAAGGACACAAATGATCAACATATAGGACTGAATTTAATGCATTCTCCCATGATGAATTTTCCAGCAGTTATTCAGGAGGGAGTGTTGTGGATGGGAGTTCTGTCATCTCCCTGTCACTGGCCTGACTAGGCCTGTGATATGAAGGCTAATGCTTTGCTGCCCCAATGCCCACCGAGATCCTCAACAGGACATTTCATTCCCTCAAATCAAATGTCATCTTATGAAATAGCAGACCAGGTTCTAATGACTCCTTTTTCGAACGTGTAATAACGATTGACATTCTCGTAAGTCGAATATAATACAATTTACACCCAAATATGTAAATAATAATGCAGCAGCAATCTAGATGTTCCCACTGAAGGAACTCATTCCTTCATTGCTGATATGAACCCAGCAGTGGACGGGGGTCCATAATGTGATTGTCAGGACAGCAAGCTCTAGTTGGGGTGTTGAACAGTGAGTAGTGCATTGCTGAAAGGTCGTGCCCGAGTGAGACAGCCAGCATTGGGGAAGTACAGCTCGCTAAGATTCACACTCCTGTCATTGCTACCGAGCCCTCTCCCAATCCCCCCCCACTAGCCTGTAACCTCCACTCTGCCACCACATTCCTCCCATTGCCTATTTGCACTCAAGTCAATGCTGATACCGATGTTCAGTTGTGTGATGTAATGGTAGCAGCCTCTATTGGCACTGCCAATCAATGAGTGTTTCCCAGTCTCTGACTGGCTCTCAACCAGTCAGTGGCATGGACTTCCTCTGCAGGGAATGGTTGGGTTGGACGTGGAGTTCTTTAATCTCCAGAATAGCCTTCAAACTCATTACCCACTTACACTTCTAGCTGCCACTTCATCCTGTGGGCCATCCACGGTGTAAAAAAAAAGCCATGGGGTTCTGGCCAGGTCTCCTGTGTGAGGTGTCTGTAATCACATTTTTTGTTACAAATGTTGAATAAGATATATGGGAGAATCCAGGTCGAATAAGTTAGCTAAAGGGCCAACACTGTTGCTCTGGAAGCTCCCACATTTCTTGGTTCTGCATATTAATGCTTGCTGAGTGGTACAAATACATTCTGTGGAGTTACTGATCATCATTTGTCAAATGCCACACTGAATACTGACTACTAGCTAGCAAAAGATTTGAGTCAGTCATTTCAAAACTTTTGCTAATGAAGGTTGGAAGCAATATGGAGTCATACAGATGGATGGAGTTTAGCTACAAATCATCTGTGATTTTATTAAATGACAAAACGGGCTCTAGAAGCTTCCGTTCCAACGTCCCTGCAATAAGGATTGATATTTTCAGTCTACATATGGTTTATGTGAGTGTCATTGTGGGTCAGTGGTTAGCACTGCTGCCTCACAGCGCCAGGGACCCAGATTTGATTCCACACTTGTCTGTGTGGAGTTTTCACGTTCTCCTTGTGTCTGCGTGGGTCTCCTCTGGGTGCTCTGGTTTCCTTTCACAATCACAAAGATGTGGAGATGAGGTGGAATGGCCATGTTAAATTGCCCATACTGTCCAGGGATATGCACGCTCAATGGATTAGCCATGGGGAATGCAGGGATAGAGTGGGGGTGTGTGGGTGGGTGGGCTTTTCTTCCAAGGGTTGGTATGAACTCAATGGGCTGAATGACCTGCTTCCACACTGTAGGGAATTCAATGTCCTAACAGAGCATACAAAAGTACAGCACAGTACAGGCCCTTTGGCCCACAATGTTGTGCCAAGATTAGTCCTAATCTAAAATAAAATAATCTAACCTGTGTCCCCTCAATTCACGGCCGTCCATGTGCATGTCCAGCAGTGGCTTAACATCCCTAATGACTCTGCTTTCACCACACCACTGGCAAGGCATTCCATGCACTCACAACTCTCTGTGTAAAGAATATACTTCTGACGTCTCCTCTATACTTCCCTCCTAACACCTGAAAACTATGACCCTACATGGCAGTCAATCCTGCCTTGGGGAAAAGTCTCTGGCTATCAACTATATCCATGCCTCTCATTATCTTGTACACCTTGATCAGGTGACCTCTCTTCCTCCTTCCCTCCAGAGAGAAAAGTCCGAGCTTAGTCAGCCTCTCCAAGCCCCCTAAGACAAGCCCCCCCAGTCCAGGCAGCATCCTGGCAAACCTCCTTTGCACTCTCTCCAAAACCTCTGCATCTTTCCTATAATAGGGCGACCAGAATTGGACACAATATTCCAAGTGTGGTCTCACCAGGGACTTGTAGAGCTGCAGCAAAACCTCATGGCTCTTAAACTCAATCCCGTCTGTTAATGAAAGCCAAAACACCATCCGCTTTCTTAACAAACCTATCCACTTAGGTGGCAACTTTGAGAGATCTAGCACTTAAACACAAAGATCCCACTGTTCCTCCACACTGTCAAGAATCCTGTCTTTAATCCTATATTCAGCATTCAAGTTCAACCTTCTAAAATGCATCCCTTTGCATTTATCCATCTGCTATTCCTCAGCCCAACTCTGCATCCGGTCTATGTTGCGCTTCAGCCTGTAATAGCCCATGATACTATCAATGGAACCTCCAACCCTTGTGTCATTGGCGAACTTACTAACCCACCCCTCAACCTCTGCATCCAAGTTATTTATAAAAACTACAAAGAGCAGAGGCCCAAGAACAGAGCGCTACGGAAAGCCACTCACCACTGACTTCCAGGCAGAATACTTTCCATCTACAACCTCTCTCTGCCTTCTGTGATTCAATTCTGAATCCAGATAGACAAATCTCCCTGTATCCCATACCTCCCGACTTTATGAATGAACCTACCATGGGGAACCTTATCAAATGCCTTGCTGAAGTCCATATACACCACATCCACTGATCGACCTTCATCAACCTGTCTCATCACCTCCTTAAAGAACTCAATATGATTTGTGAGGCATGACCTGCCTCTTATAAAGCCATGCTGACTGCCTTTAATCATGCTATGTTTTTCCAAATAGTCAGAAATCCTATCTCTCAGAATTCTTTTCAAAACCTTGCTGACCATAGATGTAAGACTGACTGGTCTGTAATTGTCAGGGATTTCCCTATTCCCCTTCTTGAAGAGAGGAACAATATTTGCCTCCCTCCAATCCTCTGGTACGACTCCCGTGGAGAATGAGGAAGTGAAGATCTTCACTAGAGGCTTAGCAACGTCCTTTCTCACTTCCTGGAGCAACCTAGGATAAATCTGCTCTGGTCCTGGGGACTTATCAATCAAAATGTTTGGCAAAATTTCCAGCACATCAACTTCCTCAATCTCGATCTGTTCAAACCTGTTTCCCCGCTCCACAAAGTTCTCATTCACGACAAGGTCCCTTTCCTTAGTGAAAACCGAAGCAAAAACCTCATTTAGGGATTCCCCAACCTGCTCAGATTCCACTCACAATTCCCTCCACTATCCCTGATCGGCCAGACCTTCTCCCTGATCATTCTCTTATTTCTCACATATGAATAAAATGCCTTTGGGTTCTCCCTAATCCTTCCCGCCAAACCTTTTTTATGCCCCCTCCTGGATCTCTTCGGTCCATTTCTGAACTCCTTTCTAGCAAGCCTATAATCCTCTAAAGCTGTGCTAGACTCTTGCTTCCACCACCATACATGAGCTGCCTTCTTCCTTTTGACGAGAAGCTCCTTTGTTCTTGTCATCCAAGGTTCCTCAATCTTACTCCTTCTTGTCTGTCTCTGAGGAACAAATTTATGCATCACTGATGACAACTGCTCCTTAAACAGTCTCCACATGTCTGTTGTGCCCTTACTGTGGAACAATTACTCCCAATCTGTACTTCCCAACTCCTGACGGATAGCGCCATGATTTCATTTTCTCCAATTAAATATCTTCCCATGGTAACTGCTCCTTTCCTTCTTCATGGCTATGGAGAGGTAGTTTTGGTCACTGTCACCAACGTGTTCTCCCACTGTGTGATCTGTCACCTGTCCTGGCTCATTGTCGAGCTCCAAATCCAAAATGACCTCTCCCTCATCAGCCTGTCTACATACTGAGTAAGGAAACCCTCCTGAACACACCTAACAAAAACGATTCCATCTAAAGTATCTGCACTAAGGAGGTTCCAATCAATATTGGGAAGGTTGAAGTCACCCATACAATAACCCTGCTACATCTGCACTTTTCCAAAATCTGCTGGCCTATGAGTTCTTTGATCTCCCTTCTGCTATTAGGGGATCTGTAGAAGACTTCCAGTGAGGTGACTGCTCCCTTGCTATTCCTAGCTTCCACCCATACTGACTGTGTAGACAAACCTTCCTCAACAACCTTGATTCACAAGGGCATGTTTTTAACCCACGGAAAACTCCTTCCTTTGAGATAAAATTAGGACCCAAACTTAGAGGGTGATACTTAGGATGCAAAACAATTAAAAAAAACTGAGGGGCTTCTAAGTTAGTTTCTGAAAATAACTGCTGAATGAGCCAAATGTGGCTTTTGCATATTTAAAAATGAGACTTTGAACAGTTCTGATCAAAGTGTTCAGTGCAGACATATCGGGTGGCATGGTGGCTCAGTGGCTAGCATGGCTGCCTTACAGGACCCAGGTTCAATTCCCACCTCGGGGAACTGTCTGCACAATCTTCCCGTGTCTGGGTGGGTTTCAACCGGGTGCTCCAGTTTCCTCCCACAATCCAAAGATGTGCAGGTCAGGTGAATTGGCTGTGCTAAATTGCCCATAGTGTTAGGTGCATTAGGTAAATATAGGGTAGGTGAATGGGTCTCGGTGAGTTACCTTTTGGAGGGCCAGTATGGACGTGTTGGGCTGAAAGGCCTGTTTCCATACTGTAGGTAATCTAATCTAATAACATTCTTATCTTTAAAGTACCTGGCATAAACAAAGGGTTACTAAACACATTTCAGAAGGCAGACTTGTTGGGCCCTATTGAGGAACAGTGGTGGCCAGGGCCCCAAAACAACAGAGCTGGCTGCTGTGCTGGTTTGTTGATTCATTTCCCAGCATTCAACAGTTCGGCCAACGTGGACTCAGTGTCCAATAGAGCTACTTGCACTCGTGTGGTAGTAAGTCCATCTGCCTCATTAAGGGACTTATAAAGGATACTGAAAAGTGGCAGAGGGGACCTACAGCTGACTGGGATCTTCCAGTCAGGTTCCAGTTTCCTGAGGCAAAAAAAAAGAAGGGGTTTGACTATCTGGAAGTAGACAAGCCAGGAACCAGCGGTGCAGGCAGGCTCCAGTGAGTATAGTTAATGACCTAAAGGTGCAAACATCGGGGAAGAGCTTTCTCCAATTGATGGGCTCACCCCAAGTTCACTTAACAGTCTCTGAACCATTAACTGATTTGAAACCTGTCTTCATCAGGGAAAATGGCCCATCTCAAACAGTTGTGTCAAAAAGCTGGCTGCTGGAAAAAGCACAGCAGGTCAGGCAGCACCCAAGAAGAGTTGGACATTTTGGGCATTAATGCTTCATCATTAGCCCTTTGTCAGAGAGCTGTGTGCCAATCAAACCACCATCAGATTGCTGCACTCAACAGCACCATTGAGAGGGTGGCCACCACTGGGACAATGGCCAGCCTCAGAGAGGATTGAGATTTGTGGGAGCTTTAAGGTATCTGTATAGTCACACTGGGGCCAGGCTGGTAAGTGGGCCTGAAGCAGGTCTGAGCATCGGTGGGTGGGGTGTTGGGGTTAGTAAAGGAGGCACCAGTCCACCCCAGTGAATCCTGTTGGGCTCCCTTTGTTGTGGTTGAAATGCCAAAGATGACAGTGGGTAGTTTCTAAGGGAGCACTAATTGGTCATTTAAGGGGCTTAATTGGGTCACGGGCAGGTAAAGTTGGTAAAATTACAGAGAGGGGATTCAAGCAGAGGGGTCTTCTGGAGTGGCATCCATGGCATGGAGCTGCTGCTGAAGGGCTGCTGCAGGCGACAGTAAAATTCAGACAAAGGAGTCAGGTGAGCAGTGGCCTTAAAGGGACAGGCCACATTAGGAGCTAAACATTGCAAATATCCTTGAGCAGTGCCATGGGAGACTGACTGGCAACTGGCGAATATGGATTATAAACAAATTATTCTGTGCTGAAATACATGAGCTGCTTGTATTTATTTCCATTTCAGTTTTGTCATTTCAATAAAGTGCAGGCATTTTCTCTCAATTGTACAACAAACATTTTAAACATGAGTCTCTAAGATGTGAACGTGGCAGATTTTCTTAAAAAAATGAGTGATGTGAAGACTCTTACCCTGAACAATCACTGTATGGAGAAACTGAGCTAGCTATTCCTTTGCACTAAGCTTCGGACTTTAATTTGCCAAGGCTGTCTCAAGCTATTTTTATTCCTGTCAAGATGCGGCTGATGGAAAATTATTCATGTATTTGGTGAAACCTACCACAGTCTTTGTTTCTGCGCTGCTCAGTGCACTTTAGTGCTGTTCATTAGTAAGTTTCAGTCAATACTCAAAACAGGTCAATGGGAATAATCACACAATCAATAGCCCCTATTTAAGTTATGTTCACTGTGGAAAAGTGGAAGATAATCTTTTTGTTAAAAAAATATGTGCTGTACTGTTTGATGGATGTTTGTTTTTGAATCATTGAAGAACACAAGAATTAGAATCAAGAATTGAGCTCCTGGAATTTGATTGAAAATGAAATGTATAAGATCCTAAGGGGATCTTCTGATGTGGATGACTCCCCATGTAGGAGAATCATATCATCCCCACAGTGTGGAAGCAGGCCATTTGGCCCATTATATCCACACTGACTCTCTAAAAAGCATCCCGCCCCATCCCTGCATTTCCAATGGCTAACTCAGCTAGCCTGCATTTCCCTGGACATTATGGGCAATTTAGCATGGCTAATCTACCTAACCTGCACTTCTTTAGACTGTGGCAGGAAGCCCCATGCAGACGCAGGGAGAACTTTCAAACTCCACACAGACAGTTGCACGAGGGTAGAATTGAACCTGGGTCCCTGGAGCAGCAGAGCTAACCACCATGTCACCCCCAAGAACCTTAACCCAGGGACTCAGTTTAAAAATTAAGGGTCTCCTATTTGTGACTGACGTGAGGAAAACTACTTTTTTTTTAAGAGGGTCATTTTTCTGTGGAATTCCTTTCTCCAGAATGTGGTGGGGTTTGGGTGAATATACAGAGTTAGATATTTTTGATCAGTTCCGGTTGTATTGATTGACACAGTAGGCTCAATAAAGACTCCCTTCGAAAAACTTCTCCCCAGATGTTTCATGTCTATTGTGTGCCTTCAGTATTTTTAGTTTCATGTTCAGATATTCAGCATTTGTGACTTTTCTTTGCCCTTTGCAGTGCTGTTCGTGCAGGATGCTGGGACTCTGGTCCCTGACAGAGCCAGAGGGCTTGGGGACTGGGAAAATGAAGCAAAACGTCATCAGTCGCATGTGCCAACGGGCACCTGCATCCTGCTATCTTTTGGGGAGGTGGCTCGTGTGAATCTCTGCTAATGGGCAAAGCTGGAAGCCAATTAAGCTCATGAATGGGAAATTATCCAGGGGAAACTGAATCCTAATATGTCACAGAAATCCTGCATTTTCAACAATTTGTCAGCAGCAGGTGAGCGACTGAAGACAAGTCTAAGCATTTGGAAAGTGTCATGCAACCTGAAAGTTAAATGGCCTGATGGCAAGCCTCTGGACATTATCAGACAGGCAATGCATGCGAAGTTACTGGAGACCACAGTCATGGGTTAGTGCTGAGGATGAGGAAATGACCACTGTTAAAAATCACTTAACACCAAGCTATAGTCCAACAGGTTTAATTGGAAGCACACCAGCTTTTGGAGCGCCGTTCCTTCAACAGGTGGTCCAAGAAATTACCACTACTTTCCTCAGCCTTATCTTGCAATCATTTTTGCTTCACCCTTTTCTTCTGACTTGTTTTTTGCGCTTTCAAAAGCTTCCACTAAGTCACCCTGTCACTTCGCTGTCCCTAATGCCCGACAATTTCTTAGTCAAACCACTTCCAGAAGATTGAACTATAAGGCGCTTAATCCTTGGTTCTAGGTTACAGCACAAGAAATAAAGTTGTCCTGATTTAAAAATGAGGGTGTAGTTCACCCCCTTGTGCTTATGGCTGAGTGTTAATGTCTCTACCTCTGAGACAGGAGGTCTCAGTTCAAATCCTAACTGCTATAGAGATTTGTCATAATATGCCTGAACAGGTTGATATAAAAACAAATCTCATGTTTCTAGGCCAAATGCTGAATTAATTTTCTTTACTGCATCCCACCATACATGTCAATACAGAAACCAGCAGCATCGGTGAAGGGCTCACTCAACCACAAATACTTGACAGCAACGACAAGCGAAACCTTATGTGTGAAAACATGAAGTAAATGCTCCATATTATTCTCCGTGTACTGCAAAGTGAAGTAATCATTCTGAATTTGCATCACATTTCTAGAAGCATCTGGGGACGCACTTCTCTGCAAATCAGAATTCCTACTTTAATTACATGATTTTCATATTCCGCACTTCCATTATTCAGCCAAAATGTGCAAAGTAAAATATGGGTTTTCAAATAGGGCATATTCTTTACAGAAAGTCACTTCACAGAGTCATAGAGATGTACAGCGTGGAAATAGACCCTTTGGTCCACTTGTCTATGCCAGCCATATATTCCCCGTTAATCTAATCCCATTTGGCAGCATTTGGCCTTTATCACTCTAAACCCTTCACATTCATATACTCATCCGGATGTTTTTGAAATGTTGGAATTTTAGCAACCTCCACCATCTCCTCTGGCAGCTCATTCTATACACGTCCCACCCTCTGCTTGAAAACATTGCGCATTAGATCCCCTTTAAATCTTTCCCCTCTCACCCTAAACCTATGCCGTCTCGTTTTGGACTCCCCTACTCTGAGAAAAAAGATGTTGGCTATTTACCCAATCCATGCCCCTCATGATTTTATAAACTTCTATAACATCACTCCTCAGCCTTCGTGCTCCAGGGAAAATAGCCCCAGCCTGTTCAGCTTCTCCCTGTAGCTCAAACCCTCCAGTCCTGACAACATCCTCCTAAATCTTTTCTGCACCCTTTAAGTGTCACAACATCCTCCTAAATCAGGGAGAATGCAGTATTCCAATAGTGGCCTAACCAATGTGCTGTACATTTCATTTGTTTGGCACACTGACCTGCAGAAAGGTGGCACAGTGATAGTTTGGTGCACTGACCTCTACACCGCTGAAACCAGGTGCCAATGTATGGTCACCTCCTTCTACTGCCCTCTCAACCATGACCTCACCTCCCATCACCAAACTATCATCTCCTAGATCATCTACAACCTCATCACCTCAGGAGATCTCCCATCCACAGCCTCCAACCTCATAGACCCGGAACTCTGCATTGCCAGATTCTATCTCTTACCCAAACTTCACAAACCTGACTGCCCCAGCCAATCCATCGTCTCTGTCTGTTCCTGCCCCATCATCTCTTCAGACCTTGACACCATCCTGTTCCCCTTTGGTCCTCACATACATTCAGGCCAGTACACCACCAAACTGCTTGTAGAATCCCTACAGTGTGGAAGCAGGCCATTTGGCCCATCAAATCCACACTGACCCTCTGAAGAACATCTCACCTAGACCCACCCCAAGCCTGCATTCCCCATGGTTAACCCACCTAGCCTGCACACTATGAGCAATTCAGCGCAGCCAATCCATCTAACCTGCATATCTCTGGACTGTGGAAAGAAACGAGCATGCAGAGGAACTCCACGCAAACACGGGAAAAGTGTGCAGACTCCACAGAGGCAATAGGCCAAGGCTGGAATCGAACCTGGGGATCCCTGGTGCTGTGAGGCAGCATGCTAACCATGAAGCCTCCTGAAAGCTTCCACTGAGAGTCTCCAGTGGCTAGGATGCTGAAATAGACTTCACAGAATCACAAAATTGTTAAAGTGCAGAAGGTGGCCATTTGGCCCAAATGCCTGTACCCATTGTTTTTATTACCTCGTGCTCATCTCCTGCCTTTTCCCTATGTCCCTGATCCCCACTTCTATCAAAAGAATCATCCAATGCTCAGTGAAATGCTTTATTTGATCATGTCTGTCTCACATTTCCAGACAGCACTTTCCATATGCTATCCACTCACATCACCCTTACTTCATTTTAAATCATTACCCCCGCATTCTGTTATTTTTAACCTTTTTACCAGTGTGAACAGTTTCTCCCCAACTACTCTGTTCAGTCCAATCATGACTTTCAAACTCTCTATCAGATCTCCTCTCAGCTTTCTCATCTCCTAGAGAACCTTCAATCCATCCTTATAACTGAAGTCTCTTATTCCTGGCTAATACTCTTGTAAATTGTTCCTGTACTTTAGTGGGGCCAAGTGCCCTCCTTCTGCTATAAGACCATAGGAGTTGAAGTAAGGCCATTCAGCCCCTCAAGTCCGCTCTACCATTTAATCATGGCTGATAGGTATTTCAACTCCACTTACATGTACTCTACCTGTAGTTCTTAATTCTTTGTGGGATCAAGAATTTATCAATCTCTGCCTTGAAGACATTTAACGTCCCAGCCTCCACTGCACTCCGCGGCAATGAATTCCACAGGCCCACCACTGTCTGGCTGAAGAAATGTCTACTCATTTCCATTCTAAATTGACCCCCTCTAATTCTAAGGCTGTGCACATGGGTCCTAGTCTCCCCACCTAACAGAAAAAAAAAATCCCAGCATCCACCCTTCCTAAGCCAAGCATTATCTTGTAAGTTTGCATTAGATCTCCCCTCAACTTTCTAAACTCTAATAAATACAATCCCAGGATCCTTAGCCATTCTTTATATGTTAAGCCTACCACTCCAGGCATCATCTGTGTGAATCTCCGCTGGACACACTCCAGTGCCAGTATGTCCTTCCTGAGGTGTGGGGCCCAAAATTGGACACAGTATTCTAAATGGGGTCAAACTAGAGTTTTATAAAGTCTCAGAAGCACATCGCTGCTTTTATATTCCAACCCTCTTGAGATAAATGACAACATTACATTCACTTTCGTAATCACAGACTCAAAGTCCAAATTAACCTTTACAGAATTCTGGACCTAGCACTCCCAGATCCCTTTGTGCTTTGGCTTTATGAATTTTCTTATTGTTTAGAAAATAGACCATGCCTGTATTCTTCTTTCCAAAGTGCAAGACCTTGCATTTGCTCACATAGAATTTCATCAGCCATTTCCTGGACCACTCTCTTAAACTGTCTGCATCTTTCTGCAGTCTTCCCAAAATGTAATGACATTTCAAATAGCAGCAGAAACTTTGAATGAGTGATCCTGAAGTGAGAACGCCCTGGCTTGTATTAAGTTATGATGAGACATCCTTTAGGGACAGAGATAAGTGCTGGCCCATTCTTGACCTAGAAGCCTGACATGCTCACCTGTTTAATTCTGGAATTGAGAGGATTGGTTTACGAGGAGACATTGAGTGGCCATGGACTGTGCTCATTGGAGTTTAGAAGAATGAAGGGGGATCTTATAGAAACATCCAATATTATAAATGGAATAGATAAGATAGAAGGAGGGGGGTTGTTTCCACTTGTGGGTGAAACTAGGATAATGGGGCATAGCCTCAGAATAAGGGAGAGCAATTTAGGACTGAGTTGAGGAGAAATTTCTTTACCTAAGAGTTGTGAATCTATGGAATTCCCAGCGCAGTGACGCAATTGAGGCGACTTTGTTTAAGGCGAAGGAAGATAGATTTTTGCATGAATTAAGGGTTATGGTGGGTGGGTGGGCAGATAAGTGTATCCACAAAAAGATCAGCCACGATCTTATTGAATGGTAGAGCAGATGGGTCAGATGGCCTCCTCCTGTTCCTATTTCTTATGCTCTTATGTGCTCAATAAATGAAGGTTAAATTGGTAGAAAGCATCATCCTGTCTTGTTTGCAATGGCCCACTTTGTTGTGTATCCACAAGCAGCTGCTATGCAGTTCCTTCTTTGGCAGGAATATGTTTATATTGATTGAAGTTTGAAAGAATGAGACACAAATGCCCATAATCAGGTTCAGTTCTTAGAGATCTTGGGTTGCCGAGAAACTGCTTCAAATGTACAAACATGATCCTGAAGAAGAGATACATCCGAAACATTGACTTCGCCACCTCCTGATGCTGCCTGACTTGCTGTGTTCCTCCAGCCTCCTGCTTATTTACATTATAAATTCAAAGTTAAAAAAATCACACAACACCAGGTTATAGTCCAACAGGATTTTTTGGAAACTTTAGTTTTCGGAGCGCTGCTTCTTCATCAGGTTGTGGAGTATAAGATTGTAGGACACAGAATTTATAGCAAAAGTTTACAGTGTGATGTAACTGAAATTATATATTGAAAAAGACCTGGATTGACGTTAGGTCTCTCATCTCTTCAAAGCAGGAGTAGGTCTCTTGACCTTTTGATCCTACTCCAGCGTTGAATATGATCACGGCTGATCGAATTACTCCACATTCCCTCATCCTCCATGATCTTTCACCCCATTGTCCAACAAGAACCTATCTACCTCTCCTTAAAAAGTATTCACAGTGGTGGCACGATGGCTCAGTGGTTAGCACTGCTACCGCACAGCATCAGCGTCTCAGGTTTGATTCCAGCCTCGGGCGACTCTCTGTGTGGATTTTGCACATTCTCCCTGTGTCTGCATGGGTTTCCTCCCACAGTCCAAAGATATGCAGGTCAGGTGAATTGGCCATGCTAAATTGCCCATAGTGATAGATGCGTTAGTCAGAGGGACGTGGGTCTGGATGGGTTACTCTTTGGAGGGTTGGTTGGGCCAAAGGGCCTGTTTCCACACTGTAGTAAATCTAATCTAATCAAGTTTCTACTTCCAATACCTTTAAAGAAGACAGTTTGAAACACACAACTCCCTGTGAGAAAAAAATAATCTTCTCATCTATGTCCTAAATAAACCATTTTTTAAACAGTGATCTCTGGTTTTCAATTTTCCCACAGGACAAAACATCCTTTGCTCATTCACCTTAAGAACTTCCAGAGCTTATACTTTTCAATCCAGCCTCCACATACACTCCAGCTGTTGCAAGCCAACCTGTCTTTATAAGACAATTCTCCCATTCCTTGTAAACCTTCTCTGAACTACTTCTAATGCAATTATGTCCTTCCTTAAATAAGGAGACCAATCTGTACACAATACCCTAGATTAGTTTAGGTTCCCTACAGTGTGGAAACAGGCCCTTCGGCCCAACAAATCCACACCGGCCCTCCAAAGAGTAACCTACCCAGACCCATTTCCCTCTGACTAATGTACCTAACACTATGGGCAATTTAGCATGCCTAATTCACCTGACCTGCACATCTTCAGACTGTGGGAGGAAACCGGAGCACCCAGAGAAAACCCATGCAGACACAGGGGGAACATGCAAACTCCACACAGACAGTGGCCTGAGGATGGAATTGAACCTGTGACCCTGGTGCTGTGAGGCAACAGTGCTGACCACTGAGCCACTGTGCCACCCCAGATGTCTTATATAACTGAAGCATTCCACCCCTACTTCTGGATTTAACTCTGGTGATACTGTGCTTATATAAGCCTTGTGCTTATCCCCTTTATTTAGAGCTCCTCCAACTGTGTTAGCTCAAACATCCTGTAAGGATCTCAATCTCAGTTCTGTTTGGGTGCAATCCAGAGCCCAGAGGCAATACCAATGTCCAAAGCTAAACCTTTGCCTCCTGCACCATCTTTCCAGCCAGCTATTCATCTGTCTTATTGCCCTATTCTTGTACTCATGTGCACGTGGCACTGGGAATAATCCAGAGATTACCACATTGATTGCAAATTTTCTTCCAAGTTCTGAATTCTGACTGCAGTCTTACGTTTCTATAATAATTATTATCTGACAGCTCCACTCACTCCTCCCCATTCCCTCAACTTTTTCCCTGAAAATGAAGTAATTGAGGCGTTATCTACAATCAAAGCTGGAGTATTTAAGGAGACCATTTACACCATCTCACTCATGTTAACTCTTTAACCAATTCAAGTACCTGCCTCTCTCATTCGCCCTGTGTAGTCCTGTGGTTGCTAATATTCTCTAGAATTCCTTTGTTTTAAATCAGCAACTTGAAAAATGATTTCCAAAGTTAAACGACAACAGGCACAGTGAGAACGTTGCTGATTGTAACGTTAAAAAGGAGGATTTTCCAGACAGATGCAGCTAATCAGTAAAATAAATTAGCACTGCTAAATCCAATAGCTAATTGGATGTCCATGGTTGATTTGGGCACTGATCGGCCACTTAGTTGAAGCTGCAGTTGCAACTTCTTTGAATGCATCAGTGATAGTGTCATCCCACAGAAATCCAGAAAGAAGCTTCCCACCATCAGTTTGTAGTTAATATTAATTGTTTACATCTCTCAAACATTATGACTTGAAGACTCCATGGCGTAATCAAAAATGCTTAAGAAAATAATTTTTAACGTTTCCTTGACCTGACTTTGCCAGCCTTAATAATTGCCCACTGGGGATATGAAGAACAGATGTTAGCCATTCAGCCAGTTGAGCTTGCTTCATCTTTCAACAGATGATGGGGAGACATGAACTGGGGGTGATGGATGGAGGGGGTGGAGGGACGAACGTGGCCCAGGGGAATGGGGGCAGGGGGACAATGGGAGAAAGGGGTGGCAGTAGGCAGTGGATAGTTCTATTGCCAAGTCCAATCAGATGATATCCAGTAATACACTCCGTTAGGAGTCTTGGTCATTGTCGTAGCCTGCTGTACTCTTCATAACAGAAACATGGAATCCGGGAGCAGGAACAGGCCATTCAGCCCCTTGAGACTGCTCAGCCATTCAACGTGATTATGGCTGTTCCTCTAACGCAATGTTATATTCCCACTTTTTATCCATACATCTTGATGTCTTAAAGAGTGATCCATCCTTTTCTTGAATATATTCAGTGACACAAGCTCCAGAACTTCCTGTGATCAAGACTCCCACAGGTTCACTTACCTTTGAGTTGAAGAAAAGTTTCCTCATCTCAGTTCTATATATTTGACCCGACATCCTGAGACTGTGAGCCCTGCTTCCAGACTCTCCAACATAACTGTTTGAATTTTAATTTGTGTTTCAGCCCTGATGAAGGGCTTATGCCTAATATGTTGACTGTCCTGCTCCTCAGATTGTGCCTGACCTGCTGCGCTTTTCCAGTGCTACATTTTTTGACTCTGATCTCCAGCATGTGCAGTGCTCACTTTCTCCTAGCCCCGGTATCAGCCTAGTTACCCTTTGTTGTACTCCCTCAGTTACAAGTATATCCTTTCTTAGGTAGGGAGACCAAAACTGCACACAATACTATGGTCTCGCCAAGGTCCTGTACAACTATAATTATAATATGTTATCCCTACTTTGGAACTCAAATCCTCTTAGAATTTGGTTTCCAAATCCCTTGCTGTACTGGCCTGTTTACTTTCATTGCCTGATGAAGAAGGATACTTTCGTACATCGACACTTTTCAATATATCACAATTGACATAATAATCTTCTTGTTTTTCACACTATCATCTATAACTTTACATTTCGCCATATTGTACTGCATCTGCCATGTGTTAGCCCACACACTCAACTTGTTGAAACACCATGAAGCCTCCTTACCTCCTTCTCACAACTCACAATTCTGCCCAGTTTTGTGTCATCAGCAAATTTGACCTCATCCAGGTCATTTATGTATTAGCATGAATAGCTGGGAACAGAGTGTTGATGCTTGTGGTACCTTCTCATTACTTCCATTTTCTGTTTCCTGTCTGTCAACTAATTCTCAATCCATGCCAAAATGTTACGCCTATTTCACGTAACTTATTTTAAACATGAATCTCTCATGCAGGCTCTTTTCAAAATCTTTCTAAAAATCCAAATATACCACATCCACTGCCTTTCCCTTATCTATTTAATTAGTTATCTCCTCAAAAAAACTCATGATTTTCCAAGCCAATATCCTTCCTCATAATTGTATGGAGTTTATCCTTTACTAACAACTCTACCCGACATTCATTTTCCTTTTTGCCTGTCATTAGTTATATTAAGCATGATATGCCATTCATATACCCCCATACTGGCTTTGACGAATCCCATTGATGCATTAGACTCTATAATTTTTCCTACTGCAAATGTTAGGCTAATGGACCTTGAACTATTTGTATTTTTTCTCGATCACTTTTAAATAGTCGGCTGACATTTACTATGTGTCAACCTAAAAGGACTGCTGCAAAGGCTATCACAATATTAAAGTTGACCAGCAATATTTGCATCCAATAATGTCAGAGCTATGTCCATGAGTACTCGGGATTTAGAATATCAGGTCCTGCTGATTTGTCAGCCTTTAATTTTGCGAGTACTCCTTTTTTTACTAATACTGATTTCCTTCAATTCAATTTTCTCACTAGACTCTTTGTTCCCTAACATTCTTGGAAAGTTATTTGATTTAACTTCTATGAAGTTAGAACCAAAGTATTTGTTCAATTTTTCTGCTGCTTCTCTGCTCCTAATTATAATTTCCCCAGTTTCTGACTTAAGGGATCTACCTCACAGATTTATAAAAGCTGCTTTGTATTCATGCTTTGTATTCATGTCAGTATTCATGTTTTGATTCTCATACTCTATTTTTCCCCCTCTTAATGAAACTTATTTCTCTCTTTTGCTGAATCCTAAACTGCTCCCAATCCTAAGGTTCGCTACATTTTCAGTAGTTTTACATCTTTTATCTGTGGATCTAATACTATCTCTAATTTCTTTTGTAAGTCATACTTTTATTATTGTGCTGAATATGAATGAATGATGGTCTTTAAATATAGGTTTAGAGTGAGAGGGAAAAGATTTAAAAGAGACCTGAGGGGCAACATTTTCATGCAGAGGTGGTGTGTGTATGGAATGAGCTGCCAGAGGAAGTGGTAGAGACTGGTACAGTTACAGCATTTAATAGGCATCTGGATGGATTCATGAACAGGAAGGGTTTGGAAGATTATAGGCCAAATGCTGGCAAATGGGACTAGATTAATTTAGAGCATCTGGTTGGCATGCATGAGTTGAGCTGAAGAGTCTGTTTCTGTGCTGCACAATTCAATGTCTCTAATTGCCTATCCCCTGTTAACCCTTTTAATAAGATTCTCCAATCCATCATTGCCAATTTATATCTCAAACTTACATTATTCCCTTTATTTGAATTCAGGACTCTAGTTTCAGATTCAACTACTTCACTTTCTATCTTAAAAAAGAACTCTGTCACATTATAGTCATTCTTCCTCAAAGGACCTCACCCAAGATCTTTAATTAATCTATTTTCATTCCACAATATCCAATCTAGAACTATCTGTTTTCTGTTTGGTTTCTCAATATATTTATCTATAAAACCATCATATGCACAGTCCAAGAAATCCTCCCATACCATTTCATTGCTCAGTTGGTCTGTTTAATCAATACGTGAATTCTAGTCACTCATGATTACAGTTTCACCCTTATTACATCCATCTCTGATTTGTTGTTTAATGTCTTCCCTTACATCGCCATTACTATTTATGGGCCTATGGATAACTCCCAACACTTTCTCCCTGAGTGTTCCTTATCTCCTTTCAGACAGATTCCATGTTATGGTTTTCTGAGCCAAGCTCTTTCTTCACTGCTGCGTTAAGTAAATCTTTTACCAGCAATGCTACCTCAAGTCCTTTCCCTTTTTGATTTCAGTTCCTCAATAATGAATACCTATGGATGTTCAGTTCTCATCCTTGATCATTCTGCAACTACATCTCCATAAAAAACAAATATGTCATAACTGCTGATTTCTATTTGTATGGCTAATTAATCTACTTTATTGCAAATCCTCCACACATTAAGATACAAAACCTGAGACTTGCTTTTCTGACCGTATTAGTCTTTTAGCTGAATTTGGCAAGATTAACACTTTTTTTTGCCCAAGTTTTGTCAGCCTTTCATTTTTGTTTCTTACCTTTCAGTCTTTTCCTTTTTATCCTCATTTCCTTGTTCTGTATCTTCCTGTTCAGACTCCTAGCCACCTGCCACTCTGGTTTAAACCCTCTCTGACAACACTAGGAAATGCCCTGTTCTGAGGAAACCAGTTCTTCTCCTGCCCAGATGTAATCTGCTCTGCTTATGCCATTCCCACCTTCCGAGAACCAGTCTCAATGTCTTAGGAACTAGAATCTTGCCCTTCTATACCGTTGGGTATACCCTGATGTTTGTACTTTAGCTAACAAGTGACACTGTTAGTAATCCTACTACTTTGAGGTCCTACATTTTAATTTACATCTTAGGCCCCTGTATTCTGTTTGTAGCAGCTCATCTCTTTAATTTCTACTCATGGTTTTGGCACTGATATTTACCATACAACGTCTATTCACCATTCCTCTTCAGAATGCCCATTGGTGCTCTGGCACATCAGTGACCCTGGCACCAGGGAGGCAACACACTATCCTGGAGTCTCTTTCGTGAACACATAAATGCCCATCTGTTCCCCTCATTATTGAATCCCTTATCACTGTAGCATTTGCAGTCTTCTTTATCTTTTCTTGAAAGGTCACTACTCGTATCCCCTGGTTAGTCGTCTCACTTGACAGCATCCAAAGCAGCACATCGGTTAGAGATAAGGATGGGTAGAACTATCAGGAAACCAGCAAAGTTCTCCATCATAAGTCAACAAAGTTTTCCTCATTGGGACCAAGAGAAGCTGGCCGTCTCCATTTAAAACTCAACCTGTTTAGTACAGATTGTGTCAGGATAAAACATTAGAACAAATTACACTTCAGATCAAACAACTGAAGTTGAAGCAGTCCATGTCCAAATGCAGCAAGATCTGGACAGTATCCTGGTTTGGAATGACAAGTGGCAATTAACATTGGTGCCACATGAGTGCTAAGCAATGACTATCTCCAGCCAGAGAGAAGCTACCCATTACCCTATGGCATTCAATAGCATTACCATCGATCATTCCTCCACTATAAACATCCTGGGGTTTACCATTGACCAGAACTGAACTTGACCTATCGCATAAGTTATTTAGTTACAAGAGCAGGTCAGCGGCTAAATATCCTGTGGCGAATAACTCACCACTCGACACCTCAAAATTTGTCCACTATTTATAAGATGGAAGTCAGGAGTGTGATGGAATACTCCCCTCTTATCTGGATGGGTGCAGCTCCAATAATCCTCAAGAAACTTGACACCATTCAGGATAAATCAGTCTGCTTTTTTGGCACCAAATCCCACAAACATTTGCTCCCTCTGGCACTGATGATCAGTAACATCAGTGTGTGCCATCTACAAGATGAATTGCAGAAATTCATCAAAAATCCTTAGGCAGCACTTTCCAAACACGCAATGACTTCCACCTAAAAGGACAAGGACAACTGATTCAGAGGAATACCACCACTTACAGTTCGCTCCAAGCCACTCACCATGCTGATTTGGAAATATATCACTGTTCCTCCAGTGTCAATGGGTCAAAATCCTGGAACTCCTACCTTAGTGGTATTGTGGATCTGCCCACAGAAGATGGGCTGCAACGTTTCAAGAAAGTAGCTGAACAAACATCATCTCAAGGACAAACAAGATGGGCAATAACCAATCTAGTCAATGATGCCAATGTCCCTCAAATGAATGAATAGAAAAGTGTTGTCTTGTGTGCCCTTTGTATTTGTATGTGGTGAACACTGCAGGAATGGATAGCCAAGTATTTGTTTCTCAAACATCCTTTCAAAGCCAATGTCTGGCTTTTTGAGTTCATTAAGTATCAAGAAGCAGAGGATCTGAAATTAAAACTGAAATCCTGCTTGTACATGCAAACCCTGCTCATATGCTTTTCTGCAGTTTGTTACGGATTCAAACTACTATTCCCTCTGAAAATTGCTGCAGCTAAAATTTTAAAGGATCCTTATTTGACAGGGTTCTCTGCTTCGTGCTTTGTGAACTGGCTCCGTGCTGTGCTATTTGAACTGGTTCATTATCTTGTTTTCACTGTTGCTACTGTAAATATCTACCCTGATTTGACCTGTTGGTTCATTAGGAAAAATGTTTGCTGTGGTTGATATAATCAACCATCAGATGCAATAGAGGCATTGTCTGCAAAAACAAACTGTTTGTTTGAGAGGTTACATGGTGATGTATCTCTGAGCTAAAATAAGTATCAACTATATTTAAGTAATGCTACATTGTCCCTTGGCAATTTAAATGAGCATCATGTCATATTCTGAATTTATTTTCACTATTTCGATTATAGTGAACTCTATGCACTGGTCCACTCATTTGTAACTCCAACTGTTAATTCATGTATACGATTCACATTGGACAGATCCACAGCAATAAGGAAAACAATGAAAGAGCTGCATTTGTATTGCATCTTTCACAATCACTGGAGGTGTCAAAGTGCTTTATAGCCAATGAAGAGGTCTTGAAATGTCACTATTGTAATGCAGGAAACGGCAGCCAGTTTGCACACTGTTAGTTCCCAAAATTAGCAATGTGATAATGACCAGATTGTAATGATTGTAACGTGCTCGGCCAGTTGGACCTCCTAGAATATGAGTTCCCCGATTAGTTAGTGTGATCTAATCAGGGAGCCCTGGTTGACAGATCTATTCTGCTCTGTGGGACTTGATTGGCTGGAGGTGTATGTCAGTATGCTTCGGGCAGGTACCATGAGTGAATCCAGGAGGAAAGGCATCATCACCCTCATCTACAAGCAGAAGGGGGAGAGGGAGGAACTCAAAAATTGGAGACCAATCTCACTGTTGAATGCAGATTACAAAATTTTGTCAAAGGTAATCGCCAACCGGGTCAGGTCTGCTCTGGGGTCAGTGATTCACCCTGATCAAACTTGTGCTGTACCAGGCAGGAAGATCACTCCTCAGGGATACGATATCCTACATGCAGGACAGAAGGTTGGACACCTGCCTGATCAGCTTGGACCAGGAGAAAGCCTTTGACAGGATATCACACAGGTATATAAGAGATGTTCTCTCCAAAATGGGCTTTGGGGAGGGAATCTGCAATTGGATCAGATTGCTCTACATCAACATTGTCAGTGCAGTCTCAATCAATGGGTGGGAATCAGATAGCTTCCCAGTCAGATCTGGAGTCAGGCAGGGATGCCCTCTCTCTCCTGCCTTGTTTGTGTGCTGCAGAGAGCCATTTACCGAGTCCATCAGGAAGGATGCGAGCCTGAGAGGGGTGACTATTCCGGGCAGCGGGGGCCTGCAGGTTAAGGCCTCCCTTTACATGGATGACGTCACCATTTTCTGCTCGGATCTACTGCCCGTGAGCAGACTCATGTGAATATGTGACCAGTTCGAACATGCCTCAGGAGCCAAGGTAAACCAAGGCAAGAGTGAGGCCATGCTCTTCGGGAACTGGGCTGACCAATCCTCGATCCCCTTCACCGTCAGGACCGACTACCGGTAGGTGCTGGGTATTTTGTTCAGGGAGGGCTGGGGCATACGCTAAGCCTTGGGAGGAGCGATCAGCAAAGTGAGGCAGAAACTGGGCAGATGGAAGCTATGGTCGCTCTCCATCATGGGAAAAAACCTGGTCATCAGGTGTGAGGTACTGTCATTGCTATTATACGTGGCACAGGTCTGGCCTATTCTCAGAACCTGTGCCACTGCAGTCACCCGGGCCATCTTCTAATTTATATGGAGATCAAAGATGGACCAGGTCCGAAGGGACTCGATGTATAAAGATCTGGGCAACGGGGGAAAAAATTCACCCAATGCCACCCTCACCCTGATGGCCACTTTTGTGTGTGGCTGTATCAAACTGTGCATGGATCCACGGTACGCAAACACATTGGGCGGCATGGTGGCACAGTGCTTAGCACTTCTGCCTCACAGCACCAGAGACCCGGGTTCAATTCCCGCCTCAGGCAACTTACTGTGTGGAGTTTGCACATTCTCCCCGTGTCTGTGTGGGTTTCCTCCGGGTGCTCCAGTTTCCTCCCACAGTCCAAAGATGTGCAGGTTAGGTGAATTGGCCATGTTAAATTGCCCGTAGTGCTTGGTAAAGGAGTAAATGTAAGGGTAGGTTGTGCTTTGGCGGGTCGGTGGGGACTTGTTGGGCTGAAGGGCCTGTTTCCACACTGTAAGTAATCTAATCTAAAAACATCAAGTGTCACTACGTACTGAGGTTCTACCTGTCCCCGGTGTTGCGAAGAATGGGCCTGGCCTTGCTGCCACGGAATGCTTCGAGTAGTTGGACCATTCCGTATCACCTGTCCTTCGTGGAGAAGTTAATGAAGAAAAACACTTTTGACCACAAGTCCATCAGGAAGTGGTCAGCACGTAGGTCCTTGAGACCCTTAGGGAAAAGGAAAGGGCAGATCCTATCGAACGGCTCCCTGAGCAGACTGTCAAAGCCATTTGGCAGAATGCCTCATCGCCAGAACTTTCTAACAAGCACCAAGTCGTGAGAAGGGCTGGCGGTGAGAAGGGCTCTGCCTGTGAGATCCTTTATGCATGCCTGGACTGTCAGCCGCACCGCACGCTGCCCTCGAAGTGGCTGTGGGGGGGACGAGACTGTCACACACCTCCTTCTGGAATGTCCCTATGCAGAAGAAGTCTGGAGAGGAATGCAGTAGTGTTTGTCGAGGTTCGTCCCGAGCAACACCGTGATGCAGGACTCTGTGCTCTACGGTCTGTTCCCTGGGATGCACACCAAGACAAACATTAACTGTGCCTGGAGGATCATCAACTCGGTGAAGGACGCTCTCTGGGCGGTCCGAAACCTGTTGATCTTCCAGCTGAAGGAGTTGACTCCTACTGAGTGTTGTAGGCTGGCGCATTCTAAGGTCCAGGGCTACGTGTTGAGGGATGCGCTGAAGCTTGGGGCAGCTGCTGCCAAGGCACGATGGGGAAAGACCACCTGTGTAACATCTGCCTAAGAAGAACAGGGGGCCCACGCAATCATTTGGGCTCTGCTGACGCCTCAGCTGAATATGTAATCGTACAGACCTGGATATATGAATGATTACTCTGTCTCTGTATACCAAGAAATGGAATGTTTATGGATGTATGGCATGACCAATTGTACAGATCATCAAAATATTTTATAAATAAATAAAAAAAATAAACAGGAGTGTCAGACATTCTGTTCACTCTGAGAGCTGGCTCTGAGGGAGCTGAATCATTATCAAGGGCTCTCTGTGTGTTATTAAAGGGTGACTTGGTGACAGGATACCAGCCTCTGTGGAGGTATTTCACAGATAATCTGTTCTTTTTTTTGTGTGGTCATGATTGACTATTAGTCATGACATGTGAGATCACTTCACTTCTTTCAATTTGTGTCATGTCATATTTTATATCCCCCAACAGGTTGATGGCACCTTGATTTAAACCCTCATCTGAAAGATGGTGCTTCCAAGAGTGCAGCACTCCCTCAGTTATGCAGTGGAATGTCAGCTGGGATGTTGTGCACTCAAATCCTGGACTGCAGTTTGAATTGTTTGATTCAGGGGTGAGAGTGCTACCAATTGAACCACAGCTGACATATTTATAGCCACAAAAATGATTAATATCGCCTTAGGCTATGGTAACTGAGTTCAAAGTACAGCCTGCAATTTAGCATCGATTCACAAACTGCATAGAGAATTTATGCGGAAACTGACAGAGGGGCTGTCCTTCCCGAAGTTGGACATGAGCCATTGTACTTGGAATTGCAGTTAGATGAGGATTCCCAGAAATATGTTGCAAATCAATTTCTGAGACTGCCATTTGACGTATCATCAGCCTGTGGAATTTTTCAGCAGACGATGGAGAACATTTTGCAAGGTCTACCCATTTATTTAGATGATGGGCTAATAATAGGGAAGACCAATAAGGAGCACTTACAGATCTTGGATGTAGTGTTAGACATTTCTCCCAAGTGGGCGTAGGCCTTAGAAAGGAATAGTGTGTGCTCCAGGCACCCCAAGTGATCTACTTGTTCGACAGAGTCAACAAGAGCAAGTTACACCCGTCGGAAGATAAAGTGTGGGCACAAAGGTGCCCTGGTTCCATGTCTGTACCGGAGTTTAGGTTGCTCCTTGGGCTGGTGAATTATTACAAAATGTTCATCCGTGACCTACTCTCCATCCTGGCACCTTTGTATCAACTCTTAAAAAGGGTCACCCATGGAAATAATCACATAGCTAATCTGTAACCCACTGGAAAGTGAAGAAACAGCTGTCATCCTCAAAAATGCTGGCGCACTATTATCCTGAGTGAGATCTGGTATTGATATGTGATGTCTCCTTGTATGGCATCAGTATAGCATTAGTTCGTAGGTGGCCCTATGAAGAGAAATGCCTAATACCATGTGCATCCAGGATTTTGGCTAATGAAGAGTGTAAATGCACCCTGGTAGAGAATGAAGGTTTAACTAGATGAACCCTGGCCTCAGTTATACATCATCCATGCCTGTCCTTTCATGGGCTCAGTGTTCTTCATCATTGTCGGATGTCCACTCAATGTGGCGGGATGTGCATAGAGTTCATTTGTCAAACCCGGGGATGAAGATAAAAAAACCGCGCACATCTTCTACAGTGCATGGACTCCTGGAAATATTCATCACAGATAATAAGATAATGGGTTTGCCAACAGGGAATTTGAGTTTAGGTCTTTCCTTGGGCTGGTGAATTATTACAGAATGTTCATCTGTGACCTGGTCTCCATCCTGGCACCATTGTATCAACTCCTAAAAAGTGTCACCTATGGAAATAAACACATAGCTAATGTGTAACTCTCTGGAAAGAGAATAAACAGCTGTCAGCCTCGAAGGTGCTGGCACACTGAGTGAGATCTGGTATTGACATGTGATGCCTCCCTGTATGGCATCGAAATGCTATTAGTTTGTAGGTGGCCCAATGGAGAGAAACGCCAAAAGTCAAATGGCAATCAACAAATAAGGACAGATACATACCATTGAACATCTGGCAGAAAGAGCAATCCAAACCTTGAAAGCAAATTTAAAGAAACAGTCTCCAGCTTCTCGAGATACAAAGCTGTCCCAGTTCCAATTTAACTCTAATACCCCTCTCCCCCACCTCGTGGAACTACAGGGATAGCTCCAGCAGAATTGTGACTGGGGAGAAGCTTCTGCACCAGGTTAACTCTGATCTTCCCAGGTGTGTGTGTTTGTGTGTGTGTGTGTGTGTGTGTTTATGTGTGTGTGTGTTTGTGTGTGTATGTGTGTTTGTGTGTGTGTGTGTGTGTGTGGATTTGGGGTGGGTGCTGCAGGAACGGGGTGAAACAGCATCAGGAACACCAGCTGGACATAATACATCACCAAGTGTTGGAGATGGACGCGACAGATATTGACCCTTCGACATCTTTGTCACTTGAAGAAGAGAATGAATTTCTTCTGAGACGCTCCAGGTGTAAGATGTAAGCAACGATATATTACATGCTACCTGTATCCGAGGCCGGGTACGCCCAGTGCTAAAACAACCCAGTAGGAGCTACAAGAAAAAGAGCCAACTGATGTCCCCAGACTCAGAGGGAGAGGGAAATCATGATTGTGAAAAGGTCAGCCAGTTGGACCTCATAGAATATGAGTTCCCTAATTGGTGCTGTTAATCTGGCCCAATCAGGGAGTCCTGGCTGACAGATAGCAACAGGAGATCCTGTTCACTCTGACAGCTGGCTCAGAGGGAGCTGGATCAGTGTCAAGAACTCTCTACCTGTAAATAAAGGGTGACTTGATGACGGGGTACCAGCCTCTGTGGAGTTATTTCACAGGTAATCGGTTTTTTTTGGGGTCATGTTTGACTATTTGTCATGATATGTGGGATAACTCTACTTCTTTCAATTGGTGTCATGTCACGGTTTACATCCCCTGAGTAGGCAGATGGCATTTTGGTTTAATGTCTCATCTGAAAGATGGTACTACCAACAGTGCAGCACTCCCTCGATGTTGCAGTGGAATGTCAGCTGGGATGTTTTGCGCTCAAATCTTGCATTGGGACTGCAATCCAGAACTGTCTGATTCAGAGATGAGAGGGCTACCAACCAAACCACAGCTGACACATTTATAACTAAGAAAATGATTAATCTCTCTTTAGTAAGGCAGCCGAGTTCAAAGCCGAAAATGTGTTGCTGGAAAAGCGCAGCAGGTCAGGCAGCATCCAAGGAACAGGAGATTCGACGTTTCGGGCATAAGCCCGCCGAGTTCAAAGTACAGCCTGCAGTTTAATATTGATTCGCAAAGTCTGGTTGAAGATTTGTAGCTCGGGTGTCCGTTGTTGTGGTTCTGTTCGCCGAGCTGGAAGTTTTTGCTGCAAACGTTTCGTTCCCTGGCTGGGGAACATCATCAGTGCTATTGGAGCCTCCTGAGAAGCGGAGGAGGCTCCAATAGCACTGATGATGTTCCCTAGCCAGGGAATGAAACGTTTGCAGCAAAAACTTCCAGCTCGGCGAACAGAACCACAACAATTGATTCGCAAACTGCAATCTACACAACATTGTAAATGTATGTACATTTTGACCCCGGAGCTCTGTTTATAAAATGCCCAGCCTTTCAATTCTATTTTCCGAGTATTTTGTAAACTTGGCTTCATGCCAGGTTGGATTGATACCGTCCATGTAGCTCATTCAGAATGAATTGGCTTCGTTCAGGGAGAAAGTCCCATGCTGCTTGCATATAGGACATGCTAAGAGTTTACTTTGTTGCCATTTTTGCAGGGATTCCCATCTTCGACCACTCCATACTGGCGAGAATTCAATGATAAAGCTCCAACCCAGATTGTGTACCCATGCAGTTTGGATTTCAAACTACTTAAATTATTGCTGAAGAAAATAAGAACTCACACAAAGGAAAGTAAGTTTCTTCTAACATCAGTTTTAAGAGGGAATAATCTAAAATGCTGTAGTGAAGAGTGATGAAAGTTGATGCAATACAGCTAAAATCTTTTCAGAGACAACTGAATAACTACTTGAAGTAGAGTGGACCAATGACAGAGCACTTTCAAAGAGGCTGGTGCGAGCACAATGGGCTGAATAGCCTTTCCCTCTGCTGTGTGATTCACAGTAATTCTGTAAGGGTGGTTTCACTCCCTATACAGATGGGTCTGTCTATTCCAAAATCATTTACATATTAATTTAAGTTCATTCATAATACTTCTCTTCCTCATTCCAATGCAAACAGTCTTCTTTCCCTCTGGACTAATGAGAGGTTAGCTAGGAATGCATTACTAGGGGTTGGCACATAACTTAACATATTTGCTACACCCTTTTTGTAATCTCTAACATAAATGCCTTGGATTACCTGTAACCAAATCCAGGGAGGTAAAAACAATTACTGCAGATGCTGGAAACCAGATTCTGGATCAGTGGTGCTGGAAGAGCACAGCAGTTCAGGCAGCATCCAACAAGCAGCGAAATCGACGTTTCAGGCAAAAGCCCTTCATCAGGAATGAAAGCAGTGAGCTGGAAGCATGGAGAGATAAGCTAGGGGAGGGTGGGGGTGGGGAGAGAGTAGCATAGAGTACAATGGGTGAGTACAAAGGAGATGAAGGTGATAGGTCAGGGAGGAGAGGGTGGAGTGGATGAAGGTGATAGGTCAGGGAGGAGAGGGTGGAGTGGATAGGTGGAAAAGGAGCTAGGCAGGTCGGACAAGTCGGACAAGTCATGGAGACAGTGCTGAGCTGGAAGTTTGAAACTAAGATGAGGTGGGGGAAGGGGAAATGAGGAAGCTGTTGAAGTCCACATTGATGCCCTGGGGTTGAAGTGTTCCGAGGCGGAAGATGAGGTGTTCTTCGTCCAGGCGTCTGATGGTGAGGGAGCGGCGGTGA
This sequence comes from Hemiscyllium ocellatum, assembly GCF_020745735.1. Classification (NCBI taxonomy): domain Eukaryota; kingdom Metazoa; phylum Chordata; class Chondrichthyes; order Orectolobiformes; family Hemiscylliidae; genus Hemiscyllium; species Hemiscyllium ocellatum. Next base: position 105,426,253 of record NC_083406.1, read on the forward strand.
AGGAGGCCCAGGGCCTCCATGTCCTTGGCAGAGTGGGAGGGGGAGTTGAAATGTTGGGCCATGGGGCAGTGTGGTTGATTGGTGCGGGTGTCTTGGAGATGTTCCCTAAAACGCTCTGCTAGGAGGCGCCCAGTCTCCCCAATGTAGAGGAGACCGCATCGGGAGCAACAGATACAATAAATGATATTTGTGGATGTGCAGGTAAAACTTGATGGATGTGGAAGGCTCCTTTAGGGTCTTGGATAGAGGTGAGGGAGGAGGTGTGGGCACAGGTTTTATGGTTCCTGCGGTGGCAGGGGAAAGTGCCAGGATGGGAGGGTGGGTTGAAGGGGAGCGTGGACTTGACCAGGTAGTCACGGAGGGAACGGTCTTTGCGGAAGGCGGAAAGGGATGGGGAGGGAAATATATCCCTGGTGGTGGGGTCTTTTTGGAGGTGGCGGAAATGTCGGCCGATGATTTCGTTTATGCGAAGGTTTGTAGGGTGGAAGGTGAGCCCCAGGGGCGTTCTGTCCTTGTTACGGTTGGAGGGGTGTGGTCTGAGGGCGGAGGTGTGGGATGTGGACGAGATGCGCTGGAGGGCATCTTTAACCACGTGGGAAGGGAAATTGTGGTCTCTCCAATCCGAACCTCACCATTAAGCCAGTGGATAAAGGATGCGCAGTAGTAGTCTGGCGCACTGACCTCTACACCGCTGAAGATAAATGCCAACTTGAGGACACCTCTTTCTACTGCCCCCTCAACCATGACCCCACCCCCCATCACCAAACCATCATCTCCCAGACCATACAGAACCTCATCACCTCAGAAGATCTCCCACCCACAACTTCTAACCTCATAGTCCAGGAATCCCGCACTGCCCGGTTCTACCTCCTTCCCAAGATCCACAAGCCTGACCACCCTGGCCGACTCATTGTCTCAGCATGCTCCTGCCCCAATGAACTCATCTCTACCTACCTCGACACTGTCCTTTCCCCCCTAGTCCAGGAACTCCCCACATACGTTCGAGACACAACCCATGTCTCTACCTCCTCCAAGACTTCCGTTTCCCTGGCCCCCAATGCCTCATCTTCACCATGGATATCCAATCCCTCTACACCTCCATCCACCATGACCAGGACCTCCAAGCCCTCCATTTTGTTTCCTCTCCAGTCGTCCCCAACAGTACCCTTCCACCGACACTCTCATTCGTCTGGCCGAACTGGTCCTCACCCTTAACAATTTCTCCTTTGAATCCTCCCACTTCCTCCAGACCAAAGGGGTAGCCATGGGCACATGTATGGCCCCAGCTATGCCTGTCTCTTTGTTGACTACGTAGAACAGTTGAACTTCCGCAATTACACCGGCACCACTCCCCACCTCTTCCTCCGCTACATTGATGGCTGCATTGGCGCCACCTCGTGCTCCTGCGAGGAGGTTGAACAATTCATCAACTTCACCAACACACTCCACCCTGACCTTAAATTTATCTGGACCATCTCTGACACCTCCCTCCCCTTCCTGGACCTCTCCATCTCCATTAATGATGATTGACTTGACACTGACATTTTTTACAAACCCACCGACTCTCACAGCTACCTGGATTACACCTCTTCCCACCCTATCTCTTGCAAAAATGCCATCCCTTATTCCCAATTCCTCTGCCTCTGCCATATCTGCTCCCAGGAGGACCAGTTCCACCATAGAACACACCAGATGACCTCCTTCTTTAGAGACCGCAATTTCCCTTCCCACATGGTTAAAGATGCCCTCCAACGCATCTCGTCCACATCCCGCACCTCCGCCCTCAGACCACACCCCTCCAACCATAACAAGGACAGAATGCCCCTGGTGCTCACCTTCCACCCTACAAACCTTCGCATAAACCAAATCATCGGCTGACATTTCCGCCACCTCCAAAAAGACCCACCACCAGGGATATATTTCCCTCCTCACCCCTTTCTGCCTTCCGTAAAGACCGTTCCCTCCGTGACTACCTGGTCAGATCCACGTCTCCCTATGGCCCGCCCTCCCATTCTGGCACTTTCCCCTGCCACCGCAGGAACTGTAAAACCTGTGCTCACACCTCCTCCCTCACCTCTATCCAAGGCACTAAAGGAGCCTCCCACATCCATCAAAGTTTTACCTGCACATCCACTAATATCATTTATTGTATCCGTTGCTCCCGATGCGGTCTCCTCTACATTGGGGAGACTGGGCGCCTCCTAGCAGAGCACTTTAGGGAACATCTCCGAGACACCCACGCCAATCAACCACACTGCCCCTTGGCCCAACATTTCAACTCCCCCTCCCACTCTGCTGAGGACATGGAGGTCCTGGGCCTCCTTTACCACCGCTTCCTCACCACCACACACCTGGAGGAAGAACGCCTCATCTTCCGCCTCGGAACACTTCAACCCCAGGTCATTAATGTAGATTTCAACAGCTTCCTCATTTCCCCTTCCCCCACCTCATCCTAGTTTCAAACTTCCAGATCAGCACTGTCTCCATGACTTGTCCGGACTTGTCCGACCTGCCTAGCTCCTTTTCCACCTATCCACTCCACCCTCTCCTCCCTGACCTATCACCTTCATCCACTCCACCCTCTCCTCCCTGACCTATCACCTTCATCTCCTTTGTACTCACCCATTGTACTCTATGCTACTCTCTCCCACCCTCCCCTAGCTTATCTCTCCACGCTCCTGGCTCACTGCCTTCATTCCTGATGAAGGGCTTTTGCCTGAAACGTCAATTTCGCTGCTCGTTGGATGCTGCCTGAACTGCTGTGCTCTTCCAGCACCACTGATCCAGAGTGTAACCAAATCCAGTACTACCGTACACCTTACTGCTATTAAACTATTCATTTCCACATCTCTGACATTTTGCACAATGTTTTCTATACTTTCAGCCTTCCAGGTCCCATATTCCGGCATTTCCTCTCAAAATCTCTCTGCCCTTTTCATCTCATTTTCCTCCTCAAATAGCCTCTTTAAAAACCTCGTTTCTCCGTTGTATTTTGTCACTCCCTTCTTTTCCTTGTCATTCATTTGTTTTTCTTTGATTTCACCTCTGATTTGGAATGCTTTCCCATGCTACAGGTTTCTTTTTGGTAGCTATCCATCTAAAAACTCAATCCTCTCAACATGCAAAACAAAACATGACATTTCCCTCCAAATTTAGACCGATTACGAGCAGCAGATTGAAAGCTCATATTTGATGAGGATTGTTTTCCAAAGTGTTCAATGTTCTCTGCGAATCTATCATTTCTGCCAAATCTCTGGCACACTGATAATTCAATGGTTGCAGTACTCTGCAGATTATTCTGCTATTCTGACAGCTGTGACTTATTTTGAGATTTCCAATTCATCTTTTAGGTAATTTGTTTTCTTTTTAGAGCAGTGAGTTTAACCAGTTCATCTGATCATGCCTCACGTTTGACAAGCCACAATTCAAAGCTGAAAATGTGTTGCTGGAAAAGCGCAGCAGGTCAGGCAGCATCCAAGGAACAGGAGAGTCGACGCTTCGGGCATGAGCCCTTCTTCAGGAATAGAGGAAGAGAGCTTCTTCAAGGAAGGCATCCTTGCAACAGGATTCGCAGTAGGTTAAAATCTTCTAGGAGCAAGTGAGGACTGGAGATGCTGGAGATCAGAGCTGAAAATGTGTTGCTGGAAAAGCGCAGCAGGTCAGGCAACATCCAAGGAGCAGGAGAGTCGACGTTTTGGGCATGAGCCCATGCCCGAAACATCGACTCTCCTGTTCCTTGGATGTGCCTGACCTGCTGCGCTTTTCCAGCAACACGTTTTCAGCTCTGATCTCCAGCTTCTGCAGTCCTCACTTGCTCCTAGAAGCCACAATTCAAAGTGAACAGTAGTGTCATTGAGAACTGAGGCCTGTGCTACCCCATTACTTTTTAATTGAATAACCTATTGATTATTAAGAAAAAAAATTAGGCTCAAGACACTACTTTAATAGTGATGCAACATTGAACTGAATATATTATAATGCTCTTTCCGGATGGCCATTTTATAGTGGTACTTCCAGATTTTGCAAATCCTGATGAATATTAATTACAGGACAGTGACTCAGCAATATTTTTGCATTGCTGTCTCATTGAGATATTGGCACTGTTGGCAAAGCCAGCATTCATGGTCAATCTCTAACGGCTCCTTCCCTGATTTCAGAGGCCAACGATATTGCTGTTGGACTGCAGGCCAATCCAGGTAAGGATAACTGAATCCCAAATGACATTACCAAAGCAAATGGACTCTTACAACACTTGCTGCCTCGGTCATTATTTAGACCAGCTTTCTGTGGACTCCAGTGATTAAGGAAGATAGCTCACCACCGAAATAACTCCACAGAGGCCGATATTCTGTCAGCGAGTCACCCTTTATTTACTGAGTGTGGTGCTGGAAAAGCACAGCAGGCCAGGCAACATCTGAGGAGCAGGAAAATCGATGTTTCGGGTAAAAGCCTTTCATCAGGAATGAGCTTCATAAGACCATAAGACATAGGAGTGGAAGTAAGGCCATTCGGCCCATCAAGTCCAATCCACAATTCAATCATGACTGATGGGCATTTCAACTCCACTTACCCGCATTCTCCCTGTAGCCCTTAATTTCTCAAGGCATCAGGAATTTATCAATCTCTGAATCTATCAATCAGGGAAGTCATTTTTTATGAGGTTCACCAGGCTGACCTCATTACAATCATGACAACCACCACCTTCTCAAGGGCCAATTAGGGACAGGCAATAAATACTGGCCAGCCAGCAACGACCCCACCTCACAAATGAATAAAAATATGCCTCTGATGGACTCATCCCCTGGTAATACCAATACACCAGCACCTCCAGCTGTGTACTGGGAAGGGTGCAGTTGGAAAATGAATGTTGAACCCTCAGAAATGAATGCCATTTCAGATGAGGATCGGCAGCCTGTGCAGGAAGAGTAAAGGCGTTGGCATTAGGAAGCCAGAGGTAGGGTTCAAGGGCATTATAAAAGGAAGATATAATCTAAAGGTAACAAAATGTAACGAATAATGAATGTCAATGAAGGACATAATCCTGCAGGAAACCATTCAAAGAATTCTGTGTCCTTATCATTGTACCATCTCATTGGTGGATGTACGCAGGTACATTATCCAGGTTGAAGGTGCCCACTGCATCAAGATTGGATGATGCTTCAGATTAAGCCATTGCACATCATAGGCACTGGGTCCATTGCTAAGTCCAGTCGGGTGGAACTCTGTCTTACATTCCTCCAGGAATCTTGGTCATTGTGATAGGCTGCTTACTCTCCATAACAGAAATATTGAAACCAACAGGAACAGGCCATCAAATCTTTCAGGCGAAAGTGAGGACTGCAGATGCTGGAGATTAGAGTCAAGATTCGAGTGGTGCTGGAAAAGCACAGCAGGTCAGGCAACATCTGAGGAGCAGGAAAATTGATGCTTCTGGCAGGACCCCTTCATAAGGAATGATTCACCTCTCAGTCCTAAATAGCCTATCCCCCAGCCCCAGCCAAGGAAAACATCCTCCCTGCAACCAGTCTGCCCAGCCTTATTAGAATTTTATATCTTCCAATCAGATCTCCTCTCATTTTTCTAAAGTCTGTTGAACACAGGCCCAGTTGAACAAATCTCTCCACAAAGGACCCCTGCCATCCCCAGCATCAGCCCAGTGAACCTTCTTTCTCAATGGCAAGTACAATCTTTCTTAGGTATGGAGACTGAAACTGCACATGATAGTCCAGGCGTAATCTCACAAAAGCCCTATATAACTGCATTACAACATCTTTATTTCTGAAATCAACTTCGTCTATAGTGAAGGTCAAAACACCATTTGCTCTAAAAATTGCCTATTGCATCTACCTGTTTAATTTTGTTTACTCGTGTATAGAGACACCCAGATCTCATTGTGTATCCAGACTTCCCAGTATATCATTATTTGAATAATGCTCTGCCTGTTTTTCTTATCAAAGCGTATAACTTCACATTTAGTCGCAGATTCTGCCACTTGTTTGCTCACTCTTGGATAAATCACCTGAAGCCTCCTTACTTATTCCTCACAAATTACTTTAATTTCATCAGTCAAACTCGTTCATTCAGTTTGTCCAGTCAGTGTGTAGATAAAAATCAACCATGATAGTTGCAGGTATCTGCTTATAACCTCCATTATTTCATGCCTTATATTTTGCCATACAGTGTGGCAATCTTTCAACGACCTTTACCCGTGACGTGTTGTACTTGCAACAACACGACAGTTGGAGGAAGAGCATCTCATCTTCCGTCTAGGAACCCTCCAACCACAAGGGATGAACTCAGATTTCTCCAGTTTCCTCATTTCCCCTCCCCCCACCTTGTCTCAGTCAAATCCCTCGAACGCAGCACCACCTTCCTAACCTGTAATCTTCTTCCTGACCTCTCCGCCTCCACCCCACTCCAGCCTATCACCCTCACCTTGACCTCCTTCCACCTATCGCATCTCCATCGCCCCTCCCCCAAGTCGCTCCTCACTACCTTTTATCTTAGCCTGCTGGACACACTTTCCTCATTCCTGATGAAGGGCTTTTGCCCGAAACGTCGAATTTCCTGTTCCTTGAATGCTGGCCAACCTGCTGCGCTTTTCCAGCAACACATTTTCAGCTCTGATCTCCAGCATCTGCAGTCCTCACTTTCTCCTCTATAAATTCATCTGCCTGGCTCATTCAGCTTGTCCAGTCAGTGTGTAGATAAAAATCAATCATGGTAATTGCAAGTATCTGCTTTTAACTTCCATTATTTTACACCTTATATTTTGCCATACAGTGTGGCAATCTTTCAACGACCTTTACCCATGACATGTTGTACTTGCTCTTTTGTATTTTCATCCAAACTGATTCCAGTTCACAATGTGCGGTACCTATCTCACCACTCAGCACCACACCGATATCTGACTGTCCCTTTGATTGTTCGGTGCAGGCAAACATGTCAATCTGCCTGATTTTCTTTCTGTGCTAAAAGGCAGGGCAGAAATTCTGAGTGTGTTCAAGTCAGCACAAAGCAAGTGAGTGCTGAGAAAGAGTACTAAAAATCCCTGAGATGCTTCCTGTTCTGGTGGGTAAGGTGTGTGCGTGTTCCTGTGCATGTATGTGTGTGTGAGCATGTACATATATCTGTGTTTACAAAGTAACCTGCCTGTCCCATTGCAATGGAGCATGTCAGTGAGCTGCAAAGTGAAATGCCGAAGTGTCATCTGAGTAAATGTGAGGTTAGACATGAGGCTGGTGTTTTGCTGATGCCAATTCCCGTGAATGCAGGATGGAAACGATCACTGCCCAAGGAGTGTGCCATGAAATGTTGTGGAATGCTCACTGACATGGAGGCCTGGCAAATATACTGATGATCTGCACCCATCAGGCAGTGGCTCTGATGTTCAAATCAGGAACTGGCACTGTCCAGTTTCTGATCAGTACCTGGGAGAATCATGATCTGAATAGAAATGTGGTGTGATTAGTTCATAATGAGATGCCAATGCCTGTGAATAGGCTCCTCACAGTCTCCTACCAGGGTTCTCAACTAAGAATTAAAATTTTAAACGGCAAAATCAGAGTTGTTTTTCTTGATGTTGGAAATCTCATTTTGTAATTCTTGCTACTTTTTCCTATGTATCTAATCGGTGTCCATATGACACATAGGAAGATTCCACTGAGAGAGAGAGAGAGAGAGAGAGAGGGAGGAGTTTAGAGAGTGATTTTCAGGTCTTGCAGCCTAGGCAGATTAAGATAGGCCCATCCCATGGGGAAAGATTAAAATCCGTGATGCTCAAGACAGTAGAATTTGAACATTATAAAAATAGAAATTGCTGAAGAAACTTAACATGTCTGGCAGCATCAGCACAGAAAAGGCAGAGTTAACGTTTCGAATCAAGTATTACCCTTTTGTAGTCACTGGACCCAAAGTGCCAACTGTTTTCCCTCCACAGATGCTGCCAGATCTGTTGAGTTTCTCCAGCAATGTCTGTTTTTGTTTCAGATTTCTATCATCCACAATTCTTCAGTTTATTATGAAATTGGAAGGTAGCTGAGGCCAGAGGAAGCTACAAGATAGAGTGTGGGAAAATTATGAAAAAACTGCATGGGAATTTTAAAATAAAGGATTTACCGAACAGGGAATCAATATCGACTAATATGTTTTGCATTGCTGGGTGAACTAGATGTGGTGTGATTTTTTTTCATTTATCTCATGGTTGTTCACGAGGCGGCTAATGTATTTTCTATATTTCAATCATACTTTCAGACATTCTTTCAATGCAAATGACCTTTGGGAAGTCCTGCAATGGCAAAAGGTCCTGAAAAACTCGCAGATTTGGAGCAAAGTTTTAGATTAGATTACATTCCCTACTATGTGAAAACACACCCTTCGGCACTGACCCTCTGAAGAGTAACCCACCCAGTCCCATTTCCCTCTGACTAACGCACCTAACACTATGGGCAATTTAGCATGACCAATTCACCTGGCCTGCACATCTTTGGACTGTGGGAGGAAACTGGCGCACCCAGAGGAAACCCACACAGACACGGGGGGAATGTGCAAACTTCACACAGACAGTCGCCCGAGGCTGGAATCGAACCTGGGGACCCAGGTGCTGTGAGGTAGCAGTAATGCACTCAAAATCAGCCACTCATAGTGATTGAAAATGGGGCTCTTGGATGGGACTTTCTCAGTTCTATTTAAAGGTATTATCAATTTTGTAATTAAGCAGCTGAATCTTCCTGTGGTTAAGCAGGCTTATATCATACCTCAATCTTTTAAATTGCAAAATCTCAATCTTAATGTCCACTGCAGATTTTTAATCAGTAAAGGAATTTGGGGTTATGGGGAAAAAGCAGGGAAGTGGATTTGAGGACTATTAGATCTCACTGAATAGCAAATTGCATGCCTCACTCTCTCTACGTACCTTATGATCTGTGTGTTCTTGTTTGATATGATCTGCCTGTACTACTCGCAAAACAAAGCTTTTCACTGTATTTAGGTACGTGTGTCCATAATGAGTCAAATCAAATCAAAAACAGCCTTGATGGGCTGAATGGCTCACCTTTGCTCCTATGATATGCTGTAGATAACTGCATGCTATCAATCGATTATGCACTGTCAGCAAGAGTAGAACATTAGGAAATCAAAGCAGTTGAAGTAAAATGCCAATCAAGCCCATTTCATTGTTGAGTACAGGAGTACAGGCCTAGGGGCAGAACAGTGGCTTAGTGGTTAGCACTGCTACCGCACAGTGCCAGGGGCCTGAATTCGATTCCACCCTCAGGTCTGTGTGGATTTTGCACATTCACCCCATATCTCTGTGGACTTCCTCCCACACTGCAAAGATGTGCAGGTCAGGTGAATTGGCAATGCTAAATTACCCATAGTATTAGGTGCATTAGTCAGGGGTAAATATCGGGTAGGGGAGTGGGTCACTCTTTTGTGGGTCAGTGTGAACTTGTTGGCCCAAATGGCCTGTTTACATACTGTTGAGAATCTGATCTAAACATTATGGCTGATCTTTGAGTTTATCACCTGCTTTTCCCCAGATCCATTGATTCTTTGAGCAACTAGAAGTCTTTTTCACTCAGCCTTAAATATGTTCAATGATGAAGCATCCACAGTCCTCTGGGGTACAGAATTTTCAGTCTTCATAAACTTTTGAGCAAATAAACCCTTCTTAAACCAGGTCGTTACTAAATCAACGAACAGTTAAAAGCAACAGAGTGAGCCGCTGATTTAGACATTGACCATTCCTGATATTGATAAAATAGGGCAGGATCCTTTTAACCAATGGAACCAAGGTCCGATTAAATGATCAGTTTTATCCAGGCTTCACTCCCTGAAGCTGCCCCAACACAGGAAACAATCCATGTGGAGAAGATACCCTTCAGGAATGTCAAAAACATTCCTGCGTGGGATGAGGAGGGGCTAGTCTCTTCTGCCCAGAATGGAGCATTGGCGAAATCTTCGTGAAAACCCCTCTTCCCTCAACATTCCTGAAAGCAAAGAGGACAACCAGGGATAGTGTAGAGAAAGAAATGGCCATTTGCTCCCTCAATCCTCTGCAAGAATCCAGTCAGATCCTCGTCCTCCAGATCTTCGCTTACCAGCAAGTATTTTCATTCTGCATCCTCCTGCATCCTGAGGCATTGTGAAAGGCTTGATAGTCAATTAACTCATTTTGAAAAGCAGTTGCCAAGTAAAGAAATGCAGCAGCAAATTCACTCATAACGAGCTCTCTGACTAACAGCAATGAGATAAGTGACTGCCTGGGAGGCCCTGCTTGAACAACAAAGCAGCCTTGGCAAGTTTCCTGGAGATTCTGATCAGCTCAGTAAACAAAAGGTGTGTCAGGAGCGCAGTAGCACAGGGCAGGTTCACAATGCCTGTAGCTTCGACTGTTTGCAAATTTTATTATGAGAAGACTCTTGAAATTAAGGAGAATCTGCTACTCTCGACTACTCCCAAGCAAACTTCGGCAGAGGGTGAAAGAATCGTGTTGTGCCTAAGAAAGCATTTTCAAACAACTTACACCAACAGTGACCTTCCCCATAAATCCACTCCATTTATGAATGCATGAGCAGTTATACGCAAAACTATAAATTAAATAGCCGCCATTTGTTTTAAAAACTCCCCAAATTCTTACCTTATGATGATGCTTTTGTTTGAAATATTATCTTGCTCTCTTATATTAAAGGTCTAAATGATAAAAGGGCAGTTCCTTATTTTATCCAATGCTGTCGACTGAGGGAACTCCCTCCGGCAGGTTTCTATGGTGACTTGGGTTGTGGTTTTCTGGCAGCTGGCCAAAGAGGAAACTTGTTTGAGCACTGCCAATGATTGAATGACAGTCAATTCTTCAATTTTGTCCCTTGTTTCTGATTTTGGTGGCACTTTTTGATTGAATATGTGAAAAAAAAGATTGAAAGGCGTACGAACCTATTGAATGTGATTCTTTTGTTTTGGTCTCCTACGAGGGAAATTGTCTGTTTGAGCATAAAGGGAACTTTTCTTTATTCGTTCACAGGATGTGGGTAGGCTGGTGAGACCTGCACTTATTGCCCATCCCTCATTGGTTTTGGGAAGGTGGTGGGGAGTTGCTTTCTTGAAATATTGTGACTTGGGTTAGAGCAGCTGTTATCAAGATTGTTCTATGAAGTAAAAACAGTGGAGTTCTAGGTCAGGGTGATGAACATCTTAGAAGAAGACTGGGAGATGATAGTCTTCCCTTCTGCTCTCTATCCTTTGCCTTTTGGGTAGTAGGGGTCAGTGGTTTGGGCAGGTGAATGGAAGGAACCTTGGGGAGATGGTACACACTATTGTGGGCGGCATGGTGGCACAGTGGTTAGCACTGCTGTCTCACAGCGCCTGAGACCCGGGTTCAATTCCCGACTCAGGCGACTGACTGTGTGGAGTTTGCACATTCTCCCCGTGTCTGCGTGGGTTTCCTCCGGGTGTTCCGGTTTCCTCCCACAGTCCAAAGACGGGTGGGTCAGGTAAATTGGCCATGCTAAATTGCCCGTTGTGTTAGGTAAGGGGTAAATGTAGGGGTATGGGTGGGTTGCGCTTCGGCAGGTCGGTGTGGACTTGTTGGGCTGAAGAGCCTGTTTCCACACTGTAAGTAATCTAATCTAATAGGTTGGCAGAGCGTGAGGTTTAGGATGATGGATGGCTTTATCGTTTGGAGCTGACTTCTTAGAAATTGTTATGGCTGCACCATCTCAACAGCTGGAGGTTATTCTATCACATGGAAACATTGGAATACAAGAACAAAGAACGAGGTTAAGGACATGATAGAGTTTTTTTATTATTCATTCATAGGATGAGGGTGTTGCTGGTTAAGTCAGCATTTAGCACCCATCCCTAATTGCCCAGAGGGCAGTTAAGAGTCAAACACATTGCTACCAGTCTGGACCACATGGAGGCCAGACCAGGTAAAGATGGCCTGAAAGGACATTAGTGAATCAGATGAGTTTTTCTGACAATCGACTCAGGTCACTCTTAGACTCTTCATTCCAGAATTTTATTGAATTCAAATTCCACCATCTGCCATGGCAGGATATGAATCCAGCTCTGCAGAACATTACCTGGGTTGCTGGATTAACAATCCATCGATAATATCGCCTCCTTGGTGCCTCACAGCGCCAGGGACCCAGGTTCGATTCCAACCTCGGGCGAATGTCTGTGTGGAGTTTGCACATTCTTCCCGTGTCTGAGTGTGTTTCCTCCGGGTGCTCCGGTTTCCTCCCGCAATCCAAGATGTGCAGCTCAGGTGAATTGGCCATGCTAAATTGCCCATAATGTTTAGGAATGTGTAGGTTAGGTACATTAGTCAAGGGTAAATATAGGATCATAGGGTAGAGGAATGGGTCTGGGTTACTCTTTGGAGGGTCAATGTGGACTTGTTGGGCCGAAGGGCCTATTTCCTCACTGCAGAGATTCTTAAAAGAAATTCTAACCCCTAGATGATCCTGTAGGTAAGCTACAGACACAGACAGAGGAAAATGATTGTGATATGCATGTTGACATGGTAATCAGGGCCATAAATATTTAAGGATATTAGATATTTAGGAAGGGCAGAGAAGAAGGAAAATGAGATGGAGCTGCTTGACAATATAAGATCTAATCTGTACATCAACTGTGTGAAATTAGAAGTAAAAGCAGAAACTGCTGGAGAAACTCAGTAGGTGTGGCAGCATCTGTGGAGAGAGAAAGATACTTGAATGTTTCAAGTCTGAAATGACTTTTCTTCAGATGCTGTTTGACTTGCTGAGTTTATACAGCATTTTCTGCTTTTACTTCTAATTTCAGATTTCCAGCATATACAGGATTTTAGACAATAGACAATAGACAATAGATGCAGGAGTAGGGCATTCTGCCCTTCGAGCCTGCACCACCATTCAATACGATCATGGCTGATCATCCTTAATCAGTATCCTGTTCCTGCCTTATCTCCATAACCCTTGATTCCACTATCCTTGAGAGCTCTATCCAACTCTTTCTTAAATAAATCCAGAGACTGGGCCTCCACTGCCCTCTGGGGCAGAGCATTCCACACAGCCACCACTCTCTGGGTGAAGAAGTTTCTCCTCATCTCTGTCCAAAATGGTCTATCCCGTATTTTTAAACTGTGTCCTCTGGTTCGGCACTCACCCAACAGCGGAAACATGTTTCCTGCCTCCAGAGTGTCCAATCCTTTAATAATCTTATGTGTCTCAATCAGATCCCCTCTCAGTCTTCTAAACTCAAGGGTATACAAGCCCAGTCACTCCAGGCTTTCAGTGTAAGGTAGTCCTGCCAAACCAGGAATTGACCTTGTGAACCTACGCTGCACTCACTCAATAGCCAGAATGTCTTTCCTCAAATTTGGAGACCAGAACTGCACACAGTACTCCAGGTGTGGTCTCACCAGGGCCCTGTACAGGTGCAGAAGAACCTCTTTGCTTCTATATTCAATTCCTCTTGTTATGAAGGCCAGCATGCTATTAGCCTTCTTCACTACCTGCTGTACCTGCATGCTTACCTTCATTGACTGGTGTACAAGAACTCCCACATCTTTTTGTATTGTCCCTTTACGTAAACTGATTCCATTTAGGTAGTAACCTGCCTTCCTGTTCTTGCCACCAAAGTGGATAACCATACATTTGTCCACATTAAAATGCATCACCATGCATCTGACCACTCACCTAACCTGTGCAGGTCACCCTGAAATCTCCTAACATCCTCCTCACATTTCACCCTGCCACCCAGCTTTGTATCATCAGCAAATTTGCTAATGTTATTACTAATACCATCTCCTATATCATTAATATATATTGTAAAAAGCTGCGGTCCCAGCACTGATCCCTGCAGTACCCCACTGGTCACTGCCTGCCATTCCGAAATGGAGCCGTTTATCACTACTCTTTGTTTCCTATCAGCCAACCAACTTTCAATCCAAGTTAGTACTTTGCCCCCAATACCATGTGCCCTAATTTTGCTCACCAACCTCCTATGTGAGACTTTATCAAAAGCTTTCTGAAAGTCCAAGTACACTACATCTACTGGATCTCCCTCGTCCATCTTCAGAGTTACATCCTTTCATTTTAACATGTGGAAGCTTACCAGGCTCTGAATAGGGCAAACTGTGGTGGGGTGTGTGATGGAATGGTATGTGATATTCAGCGAGGGCCATCTCAATGTCAAGATCATCTCACCATATCTTGTTTGCTTTTTTCAAACACTGGGGTTAGATGCTCATGAGACTGTGATGTGCTCCCAGTTGACAATCATTATTGTTTGTTAAAATGCTTGTTTACAGCCCAGCCCAGCCCAGCCCAGTGGGTTGTGATCTCACTCTAACCCGCTATTGAGAAAACTTGATATGGAAACCAAATACCTTTTCATCATGGACATTGGCATCGCCACCATCCTGGCATTCTCCAGTGGACTGCCACTGTACCCTGCAAGGTCTGACTGGTCTAGAAGGGTACACCAGTAACCAGCAGAGTATGCTTGCAAGGGTAAGATATCACACAGAGTCTTTAAATATCCCTGGTTGTCTACTGGGGCTGTTACCTTTATCTCTCAGAACAGATTCACCTGATGTCTACCAGCCTGTCCTCACATACTTGGTTTGCCTTGCCCTGCCAAGCCTTGCATTGGCAATTGGCGCAGCTGATTGTGCAGTAGTCCTTACTCAAGGGTGTACATCTTGTCACAAGTCAGTCTGCCATGTCAGTCTCATACTGCAGCACCTTGTCTCATGCCAAATGCACAGCATCTGCAGTAAGCAGTAGGCCATGTCTCAGGGGAATAGTCCATAGTGAAGTCCATGGGGCCACCTGCCCTAACACAGCTAGTCATGAGCAGCCTCCTGCACCAGTCCTGGGCTATCATCACATTCAGGTGTTTGGAATGGGTGGTGTTACACAAGAGGACCCAGCCTCTGTACTGCAGGTAGTAGCTCACGGTTAGTCCTTTGTCTCAATAGGGGCCAGTACAAGGGGGAAGGTCAAGGACAGGTGTGTCCACCAACCAGCAGTCTGCGCAGGAGAGGGTCAACTGAGAGGGCACTGGCAGGTCAGGGTCAATCGAGAGGATGGGCCACAATCATCCTGTCACCTTTGTTTATGAACATTAAGGGGGAAAGGAGCTAGTGGAATGGGGCTCTGGGACAAATGAGTGTTGGGGGAAGGGGAGCAGATAGGTCAGATTTACACAGCTTGGGTGATGAGCTAGGGAAGTGGGATCAATGGAATGCGCATCTAGAAAGGAAGAGCCTGATATTGGGGACCTCAGCAGCATGTTAACACTGAAGGCTCACTCAGAGTATCACTTACGCTTGTTTGAAATATGAAGCACATGAATAGTGCATAGTGTTCAGGAGGACGGCTGTGAAGGGACTCACGATGGATGATGAGGGAACTGCATCTGTCACAGGGGAACAACATTGTCCTCCAGCACGTATTATGTTCATCACATGGGTGTCCAGGGTGCCTCCACCCTCGCCATCTCAGTTTCCAGGTCTCTGTCAGTGTCCCTGCTGGGGAACTCCCTGAGATACACTCTCCAGCTCACACGGCCAACTAAACCTTGGCCAATGGCAAGAAGGTGTTTGAGTGAGCTGGTGCCATGTACAAAAACTGATACCCCTAGCCTCACATATTTTACTGAGTGATCCTCACAGACCCCTAACCACTGTGCCTCATAGATGTCCAAGGAGTGGTGTTGCAGGATGGTACAAAGCATCTACAGGTTCAATAGAAACAAAATAAATGGTAAAATGGAAGGATTATGAAATAGTAAACTATTTATATACCATTGGTTGTAAAATAAATATTAACATGAAATAATTTTCCAAATAAACTGTGGCCATTACGTGATAAACAAACTATTTACATTAGTTAGAATGATTATTATGTACAGAGATTTGAACTTGTGCTATCAGTACATTTTTCCCCTCCTGACTTCCCAGTGCATTGCACTGAGCTCCCCTGCTCCACAGATGGTGGGGGGTATATGCGACAGAGGCAAGGTGATCATCTTTGGCTAGAACTTCCAACAATGGGAAGGGACAGGTAGATTTGAGGTCGAGGGCCTAGTCAGTTCCAGTAGGTAAAAACAATGACTGCAGATGCTGGAAACCAGATTCTGGATCCACTGTCTCCTGAGTGGAGATGATGTGTGTGAGGCTCCTTTCTACAGCTGGGCATCTTATGGCACTGCCCTCTTGAGAGTGCAATTGGACAAAGAGTAAGGTGACCTGCACCTCTCTTGCTCTGCCTTCCATCTTGAGAAGCAATGTGTAATGCAATGAAGTGCAGGTGTGGTTGTCTGTCCAGCAGCCTTGGAGAGCGCTGGGCTTTCTTTGCTATGGCAACTGATAACCTGTAGATGGAGCCAGATACACTGACTGCACAGTTGCATCTTCTGAGCAATGGCAGGCGACAAATCCATGGAGAGGCTCCATTGCTTCCTATTGATAAGAACCAGCAACTCCAGTAGGCCGTTTTGTCATTGCTGCTTTCTCCTTCCACATCTGGTCAAAAAGTCTCTATTTTAATGGCTTACACCAACTATACGCTCTTCGAAAAAATAGTCAGTCAACTGTGGCTGACAAAAGAGGCTAAGTATGTTATGTGATTAAAAGAAAAGACTTATAAAATGGCCAGGCGGAGTAGCCAGGGAATAAGTGAGAACTGCAGATGCTGGAGAGTCAGAGTCAGAAAGTGTGGTGCTAGAGAAACACAGCTGGTCAGGCAGCATCCGAGGAGCAGGAGAGTAGAAACTTCAGGCATCAGCCCTTCATCCGGAAGTAGCATAAGTCTGGGGATTGGGAATTTTCCTCGAATGCAGGAAAGGAGGACCAAGAAAATGATAAGGAAAGGAAGAATGGACATATAGTCCAGCAAAAAATGTATCTGTAAGAGATGGAAAATTCCTACAGATACATAAAAAGGGAATGTTTGGCTATGACAAGTGCAGATCCATTACAGATACTCAGGAGAATTGATTATACAGAATTGAGAAAAGATAGAATCTGAATTATTATTTCATTTGTTTTTTCATAAGACAATATGATATAGGAGTAGAATAAGACCATTCAGCCCATCAAGTCTGCTCCACCATTCAATCATGGCTGATCTGTTTCTCAAGCCCATTCTCTTGCCATCTCCCTTTATTTAATCCTTAAATCCCCTGACTAATCAGGAGCCGATTGACCTCTTGTATTACATATGCTGAGCAAGATACAAGAATTCTCCCAGATTTGAAGATCTAAGTGACGAGGGCGAATGGGAGTTGAAGGCAAATAGTTTTAGTATCTAGGTTCGACTGGAAATATTAAGAGGGGTGAAAGATGATAAGTCTGAATGCCAGTGGGACATATGGCAAGTGCATATGCAGTAAGTGTTTGAAATCGAACAGCTTCAACCCAGGCCTTATATTCTTACGTTCTTATTTGTGGCAGATTGTGGAATTTGAGTTTAGTAAAAATCTGGAATTAAAAGTCTTGTAGTGACTGGGAAACTTGACAATTTTCAGGAAAATATGTTGTTGGAAAAGCGCAGCAGGTCAGGCAGCATCCAAGGAGCAGGAGATTCGACGTTTCGGGCATAAGCCCTTCTTCAGGAATCTTCAGGAATCCTGAAGAAGGGCTTATGCCCGAAACGTCGAATCTCCTGTTCCTTGGATGCTGCCTGACCTGCTGCGCTTTTCCAGCAACATATTTTCAGCTCTGATCTCCAGCATCTGCAGTCCTCACTTTCTCCTCGAAAATTTTCAGGAAAAGCCCATCTGGTTCACTCATGTTTCCTTCATGGAACAAAATCTCTCCATCCTTACTCAGTCTAGCCTACAATGTGGTTGAGTCTCAACTGGGTAATTCAACTTGGGCAATTAATGCTGAACTGGCAGGTGATGTCCATGACGCATGAATTAAATTTTAATAAGTACAATGTGTGCTTTTATGGTATTTTACAGAGGTATTTTTGTAAACTGTAAAGGAGTGTTTTTTAGGATTAATGGAATTATGTATTATGTGTGTGTTTCAAAATCTTTGGTGTTTGTGTTTTATGAACAAAAATGTTGGGTTTATTCTGTTGGTCAAGCAGGTTCCTGTGAAGGTAGAAGTGGGTACTGCAGATGCTGGAGATTAGAGTCAAGATTAGAGTAGTGCTGGAAAAGCATAGCAGGTTAGGCAGCATCCAAGGAGCAGGAAAATTGACACTTCAGGCAAAAACCCTTCATCAAGAATTCCTGATGAAAGGCTTTTGTCCAAAGCGTCAATTTTCCTGCTCCTCGGATGCTGCCTGACCTGCTGTGCTTTTCCAGCACCATTCTAATCCAGGTTCCTGTAAAGTTTACCAAACCTGCATGTGACAATCATTCATCTGAGCTTGACAAAAGAAACCTCATTAAAAAGTAACCTCACCCACCAGATGAAGGAGAGGTGCTCCGGAAGCTAATGCTTCCAAATAAACCTGCTGGACTGTAACCTGATGTTGTGTGATTTTTAACATCATTACATTTCAAACTTTATTAAAATTAACACCTCCTTTTGTTAAGATAGATTTGCACCGACTGGACTAGCTGAGCAGTCTTAATGATCCCCTGATATTATGATAAATTGCGATTAGATTAAGATATAAGTGTAGAATGTTGAGTTGCAAATGTGGGAGACAAGTTGCTTGTAACAGATTCTCAGAAAGAGCTGTGAACAGATCTGTCACGTGCTGCTATTTATAGGAAGGTTGTTGACAATGATATAATTGAGGAATGATCTTAACCTTCTTCACATAGTAGCATGGGATATTCTACATCCACATGAACTGGCAGGTGAGATCCTTTATTTAAATTCTTATCAAAAAAGACAGCAGTAACAACAATGCTGAGCAGTGCAGACACAGAGGTAAAAACGAGTATTCCTGATGAAGGGCTTTTGCCCGAAACGTCGATTTCGCTGCACTTTGGATGCTGCCTGAACTGCTGTGCTCTTCCAGCACCACTAATCCAGTGCTGACACAGTACTGGTGAGGTCAGCCTAGATTATGTGCCGAATTCCTTTGGTAGCGCTTGAGTTTTCAATGTTCTGACTCAGAGGACAATGTGACCAAAGGACTTAAATTAACAAAAACAAAAATTGCTGGAAAATCTCAGCTGGTCTGGCAGCATCTGTGAAGGGAAAATAAGTTAATGTTTCGGGCCCACTGACCCCTCTTCCAAACCCCAAAATGGACCTGAAATGTAACTCTGACTTGAATTAGCTTTATTGTCACGTGATCTCAAATGAGTACAGTGAGGACTTTACAAGTCGCCATATTGACTGGACAGATTTCTCTCCAAAGATGCTGCCAGACCTGCTGAGATTTTGCAGCGATTTCTGTTTTTGTTTCAGATCTCCAGCATTTACAGTTCTGTTGGTTTATTGAGTTAAATTAACATGTTATCAATGGAGCTGGATGCAGTATTTACAACAAACATTAACTATTCAATGATCTCATTCGCCAATCACATCTGCCCTAAATCATCTAATTAAAAGTAGCGTAACATAATTTTATTTTGTGCAAAGACAGAAATTAATCTTTATCTTTAAGCAAACTCACGTTGACTGTTCACGTCAACACATGGTACTCTACATCAAGTGATATCTGATATGAACACACTTATAATCCAGTAGAGAAAGTGCAATTGTAGTTGCTGTCATTTTTGGTATTGCCTGCTGCTACGCATTTTTCATTTTTCCAGCATTTTTCCAAATTAATCCAAGCTTTTTTCTGACCCCTTTTAGGTTTCTTCAGATACAACTGCCCTGAGCTTCAGGCCACAATCTGGTTCAATGGAGACTCCAATTTCTATCAGTGTTTTAAGATCAGCTCAAATTGTGTAGAGATCTCCACTGCACAAAACCTCTGTTATTGCTGATTGAAAAGCTGGTTTAATACTGGGGAAAATAGTTCAGCCACATTAGGTATCAGAAAAAAAATGGGTATCAGGATTAAACTCTCCATTGGCTGGAGTCATACCTGGCACAAAGGAAGAAGGCTGTGGTTATTCACGGGCAGTCATCTCAACCCCAAAACATCTCTGCAGGAGTTCTTTAGGGTGTGTGCTAAGCTCAATTATCTTTAGTTAAAGTTGGAAATGGAAATGTTTGCTGATGATTGTATAGTATTCATGGCTCCCCAGATACCGAAAGCAATCCATGTCCAAATGCAGGAAGACATGGACAATATTCAAGCATGAGACGACAAGTGGCAAGCAAAATTTATGCCACAAAAGTGCCAGACAATAACTATCTCCAACAAAAGAGAATCCAACCATCACTCTTGACATTCAATGGCATTATCATCACTGAACTCCCCAGTTCGCAACATCTTGCGGGGTTAGCATTAACCAGAAACTGAATGACAACAGGCATATAAATAAAGTGGCTACAAGACCAGGTCAGAAGCTAGGAATCCTGCAGTCAGTAACTCATTTCCTGACACTCCAGAGCCTATCAACTATCCATAAGGCACATTCAGGAGTTTGATGGAATGCTCCTCAAATGCTTGGATAAGTGCAGCTCCAACAATACTCATGAAGCTTAACACCTTCCAGGACAAAGCAGCCCACTCGATTGGCACCGCATTCATAAACATTCACTTTTTTCAGCACCAATGCTTAGTATCAGCAGTGAGTCTGATGTACAAGATGCACTGCAGGAATTCACCAAGGCTCATGAGAAAACACTTACTAATTCTCGGAGCACTGCAAGGAAATAAGCAGCAGTTACATGGGAATGCCACACTCTTATAAGAGGGGAGATACTAAAGGACAACGTACTTGTAAGCCATGGAGGAACTCAGTTAAGTCTGAGGAAAGTAAGAGCAGTTTTGGCCACTTTTGGAATATTGCATGCAATTCTGGTCACTCTCCTATCGGAAAGATGTTGTGAAACTTGAACAGGTTCAGAAAAGATTTACAAGGATGTTGCCAGGATTGGAGGATTTGAACTATAAGGAGAGGCTGAACAGACTTGGACTGTTTTTCCTGGAGCATCGGAGACTGAGGAGTGACCTTATAGAGATTTATAAAATCATGAGGGGCATGGATAGGATAAATAGACAAGGTCCTTTCTCTGGGGTGAGGGAATCCAGAACTTGAGGGCATAGGTTTAGGGTGAGATGGGAAAGATATAAAAGGGACCTAAGGGGTAATGTTTTCATACAGAGGGTGGTGCCTGTATGGAATGAGCTGCCAGTGAAAATGGTGACGCTGGTACAATTAAAGCATTTAAAAGGCATCTGGACAGGTATATGAATGGGAAGGGTTTAGAGGGATATGGGCCAAATGCTGGCAAATGGGACTAGATTAGTTTGAGATATCTAGTTGGCATGGGCATGTTGTAGTGAAGGGTCTGTGTCCAGTTGTACATCTCTATGACTCTAATTGCTCTACTGCTCAAACATGAGCAGTGAAAGCAACAGCTAGTACTGTGTTTGTAGTACTGCGCTGAGCAACTTAGAGAGCTGCTGGAGAACACACAATATCCCAGGTAGACCCATGGATGAAGCTGGGGGGAGATCTCCACTTCCACAAGAGGTTATTGCTCGGACAGCTGGAAAACGGAGTACCAAAGAGATTACAGAATGTCTAAATGACACCTTTGAAACATCGTGGCATTCTGAAATTAGCGAGGAGTGACAATGGCTTCAGCTCATGAATGAAAAATTCAGTCATTTCATAAACAGTCAGGAATTCCAGCACCATGCATCAGCTCCATGCCATCCCCAGACAAATGGAAAGGCTGAGGCGGCAGTGAACATCAAATGCGGACTCAAAGGAATCGAGCAATTCCCACAAAGATGTAGACAAAGCAATTTTAAAGTAGGGAAATACACTTACTGAAGGCGTGGAGATTAATTCAATACAAGGAATATTATCGCAATGCATCTAAACTGCCTTCCAACAGCTAAAGTGTTACTGAAGCAAGAAGTAGTAACATACATAGTCACAACCTGACTGCCTTCCTGAGCAACTTTAACACTCTCTCAACGCAGCCATCTATCAAGTCAGTCCCAACCCAATTAGCCACCTGGAATCTGACTTCCTAGCCCAACCGAACGAATGCCCATTCACCCTGGCTACATCCTGACATACCCACTCTGATTCCACACTGCCCAATCCGACTCACTTCCTGGTCCCTTTGACCCGACTGAATGCCAGACCCTACCATGTCCCTATCCAAACCACCTCCCCTGATCCAGCTACCCATCTGACCCGACCCAACCTCCCAACTCGAACGCCAGCTGAAACCAACTGGACTCCCTGGTATGACCAACTACCCAACTCAACCACCCACGTGACTGAACAATTCACTCAATCATGAATCCATTCACTTACTCAAAGACTCAAAACTTTAAATACTTGTTTGACTGCGGCAGGTAAAGGGGTGGAGGTGGGAATGAGTCCTCTCTTCCCATCTCTCCTGTTCCCCCACTCTCTGGTCTTGCTCCATAATGATCCATTTCTGCTGCAGCTAGGATCAAAGGCCCCAGTTCAAAATGGACAGTGTTTGTTGAGGCAGAGGGAGCCTTATGGTAGCTACCTTCAGTAGCTTTTTAGCTATTGAAAGAGTGGCATAGATCTAATGTGATAATAATCTTTTTGTATTGAATTGCTCTCCACACCTTCAGTAAGCTTGTTTTCCTGCTTGAAGACTACCTTGTTTACATCTGTATGGGATTTGTTCAATTTCTTTATGAGTTGGTAAGTTTCACTGCAGTCTCAGCCTTTCTGTTTGTCTGAGGGTTAGCGTAGAGGCCTATAACTGTTTACGGTATCAGACTTTGTTTTATAATGTTGCTGCAAAGCCTATTGGATTGCTGCATTATGTTAAAAGTGCTACATAAAATAGAAATTGTTGCTGTTGGTGTCTGACTTGAAGAGGAACTTGCAGGTGGACTTACTGCCCTTGATCTTCCAGGTGGTTGATGTTACAGCTTTGGAAGGCACTGGGAAAGATGCCTTAATGAATTAGTATAGTACGTGGTGCAGATGGTAAACATTCCATGCTACTGTGCAGCAAGGACAAAGGGTGTGAATGTCGAAAGTATTGGATGGGTTTCAGCTTCATTGCCCAGGCTCATGTCAGCACCTTGAGTGTTGTTGGAAGTGCACTCAACCAGGTAACTGGAGAGTATTCCATCACACTCCTGACTTGCATTCCTGGTGGATGTAAATGGAGCTAAGACTCCTTCAAATACCCATCCATTTAACTCAGAATCTTGAAGGAACTGCTTAAAGTGCACTGGATTCTTTGGATGATTGATAACAGCACAGTAAATGGATTCAGCCATATGCTGTGAATGACAAATTTGCTCTTCTGAACAGCAGGAGCAGAAACAGACTAAAGGGTTTTTTTTAGATTAGATTCCCTGCAATGTGGAAACAGGCCATTAGGCCCGACAAATGCATACCGAACCGTTTCTCTGGCTAATGCATGTAATACTATGGGCAAATTAGCATGACCAATCCACATCTTTGGGTCATGGGAGGAAACCCACACAGATACAGGGAGAATGTGCAAACTCCAGACAAGCAGTCACTGAGGTGGGAATTGAACCCAGGTCCTTGCTGCTGTGAAGCTGCAGCACTAACCACTGAGCTACTGTGCTGCCTTGGTGCAGAAGCTAATTATGTGGCTCATTATAACTCATGTAGAAAGTATGCTTATTGCTCATGTCATGGCAGAAAATTATTAAGGATTTGTATACCGATAACTATAGTGTCTCGTATTTTCTTATGGCACTTCATATAGCACAAAGCTCTATGATACTTCTCAGGAGTGACTATCAAATAAGTATTTAAGTGAAGCCACAAAAGGGAGTAATAGTGCAAATGACCAAAGGTTTGGTCAAATTAGACAGGCTTTAAAAATGGGAAGCAGAGAGGTAAGAGGCTTGAGGTGGATTATTCCAGAGTTTAGGGTCAAGACAGATGAAGACACACAAAGAAACGGGTGCCGTTAAGATTAGGGATGCTCAGGGGGCCAGGATTGGCTGAGTGCAAAAGGGCTGGAGCTTGACGAAGTTTCATTGTTTGGGAGAAACCAAGCCACAGACAGATTTAAAAACAAGGATGAATTGTTTCACTCTGAGCAAGTGTTGAATGTGGAGTCAATGTAGATCATTGGGTGCAGGATTTGATTTGATTTAGAACCCAGGAAGAAGAGTTTTAATTAACTTCAAGTTCGTATGATTAGAGTTGGGACATTATCCAGGGGGTCCATTGGAATATTTATGTGCAGAGAGAGAGAAAAGTCAATTTTCCTTGCTCATAGGAAATTAAAACAAAGAATTTAGGGACAGGACTAGTCTGCCTACCATCAATAAGTTTATTGGTGATCTGGTCATCAACTCATCTCCACTTTCCTGTCTGCACCTCCTAACACTTGGCTCCCTTGTTTAGCTCAGCTTAAATACATTTAAAGACAATCTCTGCTAATTTCTTTTCTCGTACTCGGAATAGATAGAGAAGCTTTAAATACCTCTAATTTCTCATTTTTATTATTGACAAAAACACAGAGAGCCAGAGTGTTTTACTCACGTCCTTCCTTGCTGTTTGCACTGACTCTTTTCATGGATGTTGTGTTGCAGGTCCTGTTTTCACTCCGAATTACCAACTTTCCTTTGCAAACCTGGACAGTAAGATTCTTAAACCATGAGGCATCTGACATTGATATACTTGAATCTCACCAACACAGGCCAGAGATTGAACTTGGGGGTTTAATTGTTTGCAACTGAGCCACTCACACTCTGAACTGCCACACCATCAGAGAAGCTGAAATTCTCATGCGATGCTCAGTGAGATGATGGTAGATCTTGCTTTCATATTTGTCTGCACATGGATTACGCTGCTATAGGAAGGACTTTATTAAACTGGAAAAAATGCAAAACAAGATGTACCGGAATGTTACTAAGACTGAAAGATTTGTATTTTAATGAGAAGCTGGAAAGGCTGGGACTTTTTCCCCTGGATCATTGGAGGTGGAGAGGTGACCTTGAAGAAATTGAGGGCTGTAGATACTGAAGATCAGAGTCAAAACGTGTGGTGCTGGAAAAGCACAGCAGGTCAGGCAGTATCCGAGGTGGAGAGTCAACGTTTCAGGCATAAGCCTTTCATCACATTCCTCGTGAAGGTCTCGTGCCTGAAACGTTGATTCTCCTGCTCCTCAGATGCTGCCTGACCTGCTGTGCTTTTCTAGCACCAACCTTTATGATACTGAGATGCGATCTTGTCAAGTCTTAAAAAATCACAAGGGGCATCGATGAGGTGAATAGCAAAGGACTTTTCCCTCGACTTGGGAGGCTTAAAACTTGCGGGCATTGGTTTAAGATGATATGGGACTGATTTAAAAGGGACCCGAGGGTTAACTTTTTCGCACAGAGGATAGCGCATTTATGGAATGAGCTGCCAGAGGAAGTGGTAGAGGCTGGTACAATTACAGCAGTTAAAATACATTTGGAAAGGAACATGAATGAGAAAGGTTTAGAGGGCTATGGGCCAGATGCTGGCAAATGGGTCCAATTTAGGAAATCTGGTCAGCATGGATGAGTTGGGCCCAAGGGCCTGTTTCTGTTCTGTATACCTCTGCACCTATATGACTCCAAGACTCTTCTTGTACCAATGTTTAAAATAATTCCAATTGTTCAAATGAATGGAACCATAGACGTTTTGGTCCTTCTCTTGACTTTTTCAATGGTCAGCGAGCTCAAATTGATGCTTGCTTGGCCATTGCGGAGGGTAGCTCAGAGTCAAAGTATATGCTCTGCAGCAGACCGGGTGAGGATGGCAAATTCCCCTGGCTAAAAGACATTCAGTTTTTACAACAATCACGGCTAATTACTGAAACAAATGGCTATAAGGAGATTTGAACACATGCCCCCCAAAAAATGAACCTGGGTCACCGAACTAGTAGCTCAGCAGGATAAGCAGTACTCTGCTGTCTCATCTGAATGAATGTTGCTTCGTATGGTGAAGTATTTTGATCCACAGACAGTGAAGGAACAGTGAGAAATTTTCAAATCAGGATGGTGAGTGATTTGGAGGAGAATTTGGAGATAGTGGTGTTCCTAGGTATCTGTTACCTTGTCCATCTATATAGAAGTGGTCAGGGGTTTGGAATGTACCATTTATGAATCTTGAGAGAATTTCTGCAATGCATCTTATAGATCATGGTGAAGTATTGAATTGCACAGTGTCTCAATGTTTAGTTGACTTCTACTAAATGTAGAATCTGAGTCATGGAGACTAAGAAGTCCACATCCAATTCTCAGGCTGTGCTCTTGGATAATCAGTGTTCGGGGGGCAAGGTGATGAAAGGAGGTGGGGAGAGGGAAAGCGTGAAAGAATCTTGAACTCAGAGGCAAGAAAATGGGATTTGACCCTTTCTTGGGCATAAGAGTTACTATGTGTGAGGTCACATCCGTACCTGGACCAAATGGAACATGTGAACTTTGTGTTATCTTCTCTTTTCAATAATTGTGTGTGAAGCCCATCATGTCAAAATCCAATATGTTTAGGGCACGGTGAGGATCTTTATTCTGTTTGCAATAGGAGGAAAGCCAGTGCACTCTGCCCACTCATAAATTTTACAACCTGTTCCAGGTCAAAAGACATGTGTGAATAGTAGTTCTTAAACATTTAAGGCCATGTTTTTCATTCAAAGAAAATGTGATCTGTGTCAAACACTAAGTGACTGACAAAAATCATAGGGCTGGTGTGGAAAAGATCATGTCTTGCTTCTTTAAAAGATCAGGAGCCACTCACTGACACTAGCTTGAAACCGATGACGTGACTGAAGGGAAACATGATGTGATCTATTTTTAACTGTCAATCCATCTTTATCTTTGCTGTAATCCATCATGAGAAGCTTTCAGAAGCACTAAACCAATTTTTTAAACTCAATTAATTCTAGAAGGTTCCACATCTTACTCTAAAATTACACATTAAAATTATACATTAAGTGCACTGCACTCTCTGTTTTGAGAGAGCTGCCCATTTGTCACCTAGCGTGCTTGTATCATTAACCACAACTCATTTTAGAGTTACCACTGTAAAATGGAGAATTGATTGAAAGAAATAGTTTACTTGTGATCTGAATGCCACAGCAAGTGCATTGGCATAATTTTAATGGAGTGAAGTGCAGAGACAGAGAAATCCTAACGGGGCTTCAAAGATATAAATCTCTAAAAATGTCAGGACGAATACTGTTAAAAGAGCAAACAGGCTTATTGGCTTATATAACATACAAGCAAGGAAGCTATGCTAAATTATTTTTAAAAACTGTTTCGGATCCAGTTCTAGGTGCTGCATTAGAGGAAGGATGCTTAAGATGAAGAGGAAGCTTGTGAGCATGTTGCCAGGGATAGAGGATAGCAGCTGAGAGAAAGTGAGGACTACAGATGCTGGAGGGTTAGAGTTGAAAAGCCTGGTGCTGGAAAAGCACAGCAGGTCAGGCAGCATCCGAAGAGCAGGAGAATCAACATTTCAGGCATAAACCCTTCATCAGGAGTGCAGTTATGGAGAGAGACTAGAGAAACTGGTATTGACCTTAAACAAAAGAAGGTTATAGGGAGATGCAATGATGAGCCTCAGGTTCATAAGTAGGTGGAGAGAATAAATCCTATTGGAGTCTTGTGACATGGGCTACAGTGTCAAAATTAGATGAGAAAGATGGTGAGGTCCATCTTGATTTTGGGGACAATAGTTGCATCTTTTGATTTTTACTGAACTGCGAGGCCAACTGAGAATTACTATTTGTTAAACACCTAATTAATATCAATCTCCTTTCTTACTGAACACATTGAACAAACTACTTTTTGAGAAAGCTCCACGTGGAAAGCAGAGCGATTTCAGATTGTCACTTGCTCTAAAGGACCTCCATGTTGCTTTGGATTTAATAGCATCACTTGGCATGATTCACGGGCACCAGCTGCATGCACCCCTCACCCAGTGGCAGTTGTAGCCTTCATTTGCCGAACCCTTCAGGATCTTTGTGGCATCTCTCTGATCCACTTGCAGGCCACTCAGGGAGCACAGACTTGCACTGCAAGACCCACAAATAGGTGGCATTGAAAGGCTGCAGCAGGGACAGTTTAAGTGCAGGACCAGGCACCCAGTCCACATCAGAATCAGATGGCTGCCTACTTGTTGTCTTAGTGTTTATGCTCACATCACCCATGTCTTGCCAGCCATGCAAGTTAGTGTGCTCCCCTACTATCAGCATCCTGGGTTTTACCATTGACCAGAAATTGAGCTGAAATAGCCATGTAAACACAATGGCTACTTGGGAGAGTTAGAGGCCAAGAATACTGCAGTGAGCAACTCATCTCCTGACTCCCCAACCTTGTCCACCATCTGCAAGCTCAAATCAGGAATGTGATGGAATACTTCCCACTTGCCTGAATGAGTGCAGTGCCAACAATACTCAAGAAGCTTGATGTCACCCAGGACAAAGCAGCCCGCTTGATTGGCACCACATCCACAAGCCTTCACTCCCTCCACCACCCAGCGCTCAGTAGCAGCAGTGTGTATGATCTATAAGATGCATTGCAGAAATTCACTCAGGGTTCTTAAATAGCACATTCCAAACCCCTGACCACTTCTATCTAGACGGACAAGGTAACAGATACCTAGAAACACCACTACCTGCAAGTTCTCCTTCAAATCACTCACCATCCTGAATTGGAAATTTCTCACTGTTTTTTTCACGGTGTGGGACAACATCCTGGAATTCCCTTCCTAAGTGCATTGTGGGTTGGCTGCAGTGGTTTAAGAAGGCTACTCTTCTCAAGGCCAACTGGAGATGGACAATAAATACAGGCCCAGGAGACCATGTCCATGCCCATGTCCTATAATTGAAGAAAATGAAAGTACTCAATACAGTATTTACAGCATGTGTCATTGGGAAAGGATTTGTTGACAAATGTTTGCACTGAGAGTTACTCATTTTGGAAACCTGGTCTAAAATTTGCCAGTTCAATATGCACTTGCCACAATTGATCCATCAAGTCAAACTAGGAGCTTCTTGTGCTTTTCTTAGTTGAGGCACGGATAAGGGTCAAGGTAACTAATGACGCCATCAACAACAACAAGATCAAGGGGTCTTTGGTCCATGTGACAATGGGAGAGCATTAGAGAGGACAGGCGCAGAGAGATCCAATTCATAGGATCTAAAGGCAGAAGACAGGCAACCTCGGTATGTAAAGAGGTTTAGGATATCTTGTCACCTGCTGGACCTGGCAACTATATTTACTCAGTGACCCTCCACGTTGTCACTTTCAAAATCATAAATTGCTAGAGAAACACAGCTCTATATTTGGCTTGAAAGATATTTGAGATTATTATAAATTTATAACTTGTAATCTTCGGGCTAGGGTCTTTGCTGCAAAGAAAATGGTGTTGGTCCCTTACTAAACATTAAGACTGAATGCTGCTAGGATTAATATACCAGGAACAAAAACAGAAATTGCTGGAGAAACTCAACAGATCTGGCAGCATCAGCTGAGAGAAATCAGAGTTAACGTTTCAAGTCAGAACTGGGTCCAGAACTGGGTCACTCGACTTGAGACATAAACTCTGCTGCCAGAGCCTGCTGAGGGTTTCCAGCAATTTCTGATTTTGTGTCGGTTTTCCAGCAACTGCAGTTCTTCATTTGGTTTTGTTTAAAATTGTCACTTTTGTCAATTCTGCAGCTTTTACATTTTTCTTCAATGACTCTATGCACATCTCTATTTGGGATCACTTAAACTTTGTTAATATGCTTAGATCTCAGTCCGAATAAGTGGCATTGATCTGGTCATTGGCAATCAGCTTGGAATCTGCCAGTCCAGGTATGATCAAAGCAGTTGAATTATGTTGAGAATGACTGCCCTTGGCATTAAAATAGCATTTAACCAGGTGACTTCAAGGAATCCCAGGAAAATTTAAAGGAGTGGGGATAATATTGACTTTTAACAGTGTAACAAATGAGCTTGTCTAACACCTTTCCTGACCTCCTTGTCCGTTGAAGTCAGTAGAAAACAATCTGAGGCAAAGTGTGAAGGAAGCTCGGGTTTGCTGTCACAGGTTCCGCGCCCTGTAATTTGAGTTAAAATTGCTCTCACCCAGGGACAAAACGAAAGGTTTACAATGAAAGGACGGACAATGAGAAAAAAAGCCAATGTTTCTGAAACTGTACAGAAAAAAAACCCATAAAACACAGAGCCAAGAAATGGTTACCACAGAATCATAAAGCAGCAGAAATTGGTAGATAATTATTTATTTGTTTGGACTGCTTGTATGTACAGCTTGCTGCATGCAAAGTAAGGTGAGATGAAGGAAGTGGATGATGCCTCTATTACAGTGTTTGTGAAGCTGGTTGTCATAACCAGCAAATGTTTTGCATTAAGTAGGGAAGTGTTTATGCACTGTCACACATTTGCTGTTATGAATCTTTCATTATAGATCTGTAAATTGTATGCAAGGAGCGCTAAATAGGAAGAAATCATTACATAGTCACTGTGGTTCACAGACATAATGGATTATCTCCTTTGTCTAGTGCTCAACATGAACTTACACAAAATCTGGAGCAGCAATAAAATTAACTTTAAATTCTGCAAAAGATATTATTTATATTATGGGTAAATGTTGGCTAGTTAAAGGAATTTCAATGAAATTATCCTTCATGTGTGAATTGTAGAGTATTTAGCATTCAGCTCAAGAGTTTTATGTAGCAAAAAGACAGTAGCCCTCCCAAAGCTTACTGAGTTTAGTTGATAAGGTATACAGCTCAAGGTGATTCTGGGCTCGATCCAGATTTGTTCTAGATTTGTTCTTTTTTTGCAAAGCATTGCATGAGTTCTGCAAAGGATCTCAGTACCAAGAAGAGAGACAAATAGTTAGTCAAGCCCAAATTGCTTTGTAATGGCCAAGTAACATGTGCCCAATCACAGTCAAAAGCTCATACACAAGCAGTTATCACTAGAAGTAACAACCAGTGTAAGACAAACTCCATAAAACTGTGCTCTAATAGGAAGGGACCATCTTCAGATGAGAAAAATGGAGGCAGAGAAAATAAAAATCAATATTTTAAAAATGCATGTTCTAAACATCAGATGTCATTCTTATTGCTGTGACTTCTTCCTTTATACCCCTATCTTTATGCATATTGTAGACTCCTAAACTGTCACGTTTTAATCCTTGTATGAACTCCAATTGACCATTACTAAATTAGAGTCATAGAGATGCACAGATGGAAATAGGCACTTTGGTCCAACTTGTCCATGCCTACCAGATATTCCAACCCAATCTAGTCCCACCTGCACATGCAATTTCTTATTGTCAGGAATTGTACCAGCATTAGAATTGATTGTGGAGGAGTTCCTTCAATGATTCAATAGGTAAATGGGTTTATGAGTGATATAACAACAGATCCTGATTTTAACAGCTGCCACTATCTGGTGAGGGCAGTTTAAGTCACACTGACCTTCATCCTGCTCTCTATTCCCTGCTTCTTGCTTCCTGATCTGAGCAAAGAATAGCAATAGCTCAGTAACTTTCTGGAGGCTTTATATTTCCATTCATGATCTTGTACACACATTTGACCTCAGTCTGTTGCAATGTTCTAGCTAAGTCCAATGCAAGCTGGATGAACTGCATACTATCTTCCAATTAGGCACTTGGCCCATAATGTTTCAGCAATAGCTACAGCCTGCTTGGTGGTGATGGTGCAGCTCAGCATAAGAATTCCAACCTCTGTTGGTGGAATCTTGCACTTGGGGGTCCTAATTCTGATGGAAGGCCTGCCACTAGCAACATCACCTGGAAGACTTTTCATCTGCAGATTATTTCCTGGTATTTATTGCACTGTAGGCTTAAAAGGGGGCCAGTCTGGCAGCCATGTCCTTCAGGATTTGGTCAGCTTAATCAGTGGCTGGAGTGCCTGCACTGCTCTAGTAAGTGGGAATTAGGTCCCTTGCCCCTATGTGCAATCTGAATTCTTTCTTCCCTGAGGAGCAAGGTTGAGCATGGGAATGGGTGGGGTGGGGGATTGGGTCCCTCTTCACCGACTGGTGGCTCACATTCCCGATGAAGGGCTAATACCCGAAACATCGATTCACCTGCACCTCAGATCCTGCCTGACCTGCTATGCTTTTTCAGCACCACACTCTTGACTCTGATCTTCAGCATCTGCAGTCCTCACTTTCTCTTAGCTAACAAGAGATGCTGATCAATAGGTTTCTTGGTCTGAAACCATGAATGTTCATATATTTCATTGCCAACATGGAGGACAGTCAAGGTCATTGCTGCCTGATCAAACTATCCTTCATCCAGGGTAGAAAATGTCCATCTATGAAACTGATGAGTCTGTGATCTTGACTGAAAAATACAATTCAATGTTGTTTGACTGTTCTCTGGGACTGTTTACTAGTCCCTCAGGTTAATTGAAAGGATCTTGGAGGGTTAATTGGATTGAGATCGTCATAATTTTTGCCCTGAGGAGATGCCTGACCAGCTGTTCAAAGGATCTTTATTTTTTTTAATAGCCCTACTGATTATTTACAATGGTCGGGCTATTTGATAAGACCAAGAGTGGACCACGTAGTAAGATGATGATGATAGGTGCCACTTACAATGTCAGTGAGCTACTTGGATTTTGTACAGTTTGGAATCTTTCTTGGACAGATTGCCACAGTCCACAAATTACCAGATTTATTAAATTCAATCTCTCAGTTTGTCATGGTGGATTTGAAACCTCAACTTATAAATCAATGATTGCAGCTTCAGGTTGAATTGAATTATTAATTAAGTTAGCCAGAGTGTTAGACATGGCTTTGTTTGCAGTATACTTCTCTCTGCATCAGAAGGTTGTGGTCCTGACTTATGGACATAGCACATCACCCAGGAT
This sequence comes from Hemiscyllium ocellatum, assembly GCF_020745735.1. Taxonomy (NCBI): domain Eukaryota; kingdom Metazoa; phylum Chordata; class Chondrichthyes; order Orectolobiformes; family Hemiscylliidae; genus Hemiscyllium; species Hemiscyllium ocellatum. The sequence goes on from NC_083406.1 coordinate 105,459,161, forward strand.
GATACACCAGGACAGTACTGAGGGCGTGCTGCACTGCTAGAGTTAGCATTGAGGAGAAGTTAAAATGACAATCATCTGTCTTTCAGCTAATAAAAAGATTCCATGACATCATTCTGAAGAAGAGCAGACTGTCCTTCACGGTGCTTTGGCTTGAATTTGGGATGGCACGATGACTCTCAGCACTAGGGACATGGGTTCGATTCCAGCCTTGGGTGACTGTCTGTGCAGTATTTGCACATCTTCCCCCGTCTGCATGTGCTTCCTCTGTGTGCTCTAGCTTCCTCCCACAGTCCAAAGATGTGCAGGCTAGATTTATTAGCCATGGGAAATTCAGTGCTATAGGGAAGGGGTTGAGTGTGGGTGGGATAGTCGTCAGAGGGTTGGTGTGGACTTGATGGGCCAATTGGCTTACTTCCACACTTTAAGAATTCTATTGTTATCTAATCTATCTCTCAATTGATATCACAAAGAACAATTTATCTGGCCATTATCACATTGCTGCTTGTGGAATCTGACTATGCATAAATTTGGTATGATATTTCCTTCATTGAAGTGGGATTCAAACAACCCTTCATTGGCTTTAATGCACTTTGGAGTACCCTGAAATAGTAGAAAGTACTGTATAGATGCTAGTTTGCACTTTTTTCTTTAAATTGTTATTTCCCAACTGACATAAGCTTTTCTGATCATGATGATGTTACTATTTGTGGCAACTTGCTATGTGCAAATTGGCTGTTGCATTTCTTACAGACAACAGTGACTACATTTCAAAAACCTGTTCATTAGCTGCAAAATGTTTTGACGTATCCTGAGTTCTGAAAGGCACTATATTAATGTGAATTCTCTTTATGTTTTAGGGAATGAGTAGGAAACCACTGGCCTTAGAGAAGAGGAACAATATCAGCCAAAGCTTCCTGATCACAATGGTCAGCCAATGCCCTCTGCTGGAGGTGTCCCGCTGGTAAAGAGATGAGTAGGTAGATGGCAGATGGAATTTAACATGTAGCAGTATGAGATACTATACTCTGGTAGAAAGAATATGGAGAGATAATGTAAAATAATGAACACAACTTTAATGGGGATGTCGAAACAGAGATACCTCGATGGAAATGTACATATATAGTTGCGAGCAGGACAGAGGAAGCGAGTGGTTAATATAGTATCTGTATTTATATTCTGTAATGGCATAGAATACAAGAACAAAGAGGTTAGGCAGAAATAGAATGATTTGTACAGTATAACATTTAGAAATATATATCATATATATTTCTTGAATGTTTATATTGTGTGAACACACACATATGTTTAGCCTCTGCTTGTGTATTGAGTAAAGTTCTGAGCACAACAATTTCAGAAGAATTGAGGACGTTTGAAGATGGTTCTGTGACTAATTCCAGAGATGAGAAATTTCAGTTATGACAATAGATTGGGAAAACTAGGACTGTTTTCCTTGTGGAAGACAAGACTGTGAGGAGATCTGATTAAAATATTCAAAATAATGAGATGTTTGAACAGAGGAGAATAAGGAGAAAATCTTCCCACCTGATTTAAAATAATTGGTAAAAAGAAGCAAAAACACCTTCAAGCAGGAAGTCGTTAGGGTCTGGAATGCACTAGCTCCAAGTGAAATGGAGGTAGGTTCAATCAAAGTATTCAGAAGAAATTTAGCTGGTTACTTGAAAAGGAACAATATACAGGGTTATGGGAAGAATGGTGAAATGCTCACTTAGAAATGACATGACGTCTGAAAAGCCTCCTGTACTGTAAGGGTTTTGTGATTTAGTGATGTCCATGCACTACTCCTGATTTGGCACAATTTAATTGCTGGGTTGGGTGTAGAATCACAATGGCCTATGTGTAATTGTTGCCTTCCTAATGCTGCATTGATTAATATCAGCAAACTTCAGTTCAATGAGGACAATTTTGTACTTCGTGCAGTAAAGTAGAGCAACTTTTCATCAAGATGAACATTGGTTTGCCATTCTATGAAATATCCATAAAACAGCATTACCAGAAATATAGCGAATCAACAAATGAAGCACTGGGAGAACAATAAATAAAATAAACACATTATTGCAATAATTCTATCATTCTGAGGGTAAGGAAAGAAGCCAAAAATGTAGTATTGTTGAATATGTTATAATATAAAATTAAGCCATACTTTGTAATTTTATAAAAAATCTGTTATTCATGTAGATTAGTGATGCAATATTTCACTTAAAATTGTTAAATTTGCTGGCTCGAAATGCCTTAGAGAAATTTGGCCCTATTAATAGCAGATTGGAATTCATATTCTCATGGATGGTACTAATTACTAATCTTATCTTCAGTATCCATATATATAATGTGCTCATTTGGGATTGTCACATGTTTATTTTTACATTTTGCAGTGCCCTACTGAGGTCTTCTTCCTTTTATTTCAGAAGATGTTGAAGAAGTAACAAAAAAGATATATGTAGGCAGAGTGATGGATGTGATCTGAAAGGACTTCAGTAAAGCATTTGACAAAGTTCCACATGGTAGACTGATTAGCAAGGTTGGATCATGCAGAATACCGGGAGAACTAGCTACAGGTAGACAACACTTGATCCGAAATCCCTAAATCCGAAAAGCTCTGAATCCGAAGGTTTTTTTGTGAAGTTTTTTTTCTCATTAACAGTGTTGTTTGACGTGCAAACAGTTAACCCAACTCACCCCCACTCGATGCGTGTCACTCAGATGCGACATGTGGGGGTGTGGCCCAGCATTGGCAGGCCTCAAATCTGTTTCAGGGTCCATTATAATCACAGTGAGTCTGCTGTTTGGTAAGATTTAAAAACAAAATCACCATCAGACTGTCACATGTACTGAAATTCAAAAAATTCTGAATTCCAAAAACTAGCTGGTTCCAAGCATTTTGGATAAAGGATTGTACATCTGTATTTGGATACAGAAGTGACTCAAAGATAGAAGACAGAAGGTGTTGGTGAGACTGGAGACCTGTGGCCAGTGGAGTGCCACAAGAATTCATGCTGGGTTCCTGCTTTTGGTCATTTATGTTAATGATTTGGATGTGAACATTGGAGGTATGGTTAGTAAATTTACAGATAACACTAAAATTGGAGATGTAGCGGACAGCAAATAAGGTCAGCTCAGAGTACAATGGGAAAGAGATCAGATGGGCAAATGGGCTAAGGAGTGGCAGATGGAGTTTAATTTAGATAAATGTGAGGTGCTGCATTTTGGAAAGGCAAATCAGGGCAGGACTTATACACTTAACAGTAAGATCCTGGAGAGTGTTGCTGAACAAAGAGAACTTGAAGTGCAGGTTCATAGTTTCTTGAAAGTGGAGTCACAGGTAGATAGGATAGTGAAGAAGGTGTATGGTATGCTTTCCTTTATTGGTCAGTGCATTGAATATAGGAGTTGGGAGGTGATGTTGTGGCTGTACAGGACATTAGTTCCACCACTTTATAAGTTTTGCATGCAATTCTGGTCTTCCTCATATAAGAAGGATGTTGTGAAACTTGAAGAGGTTCTGAAAAGATTTAAAAGGCTGTTGACAGAGTTGGAGGGTTTGAGTTATAGTGAAGGGCTGAATGGCTATTTCCCCTGGAATGTTGGAGGCTGAGGAGTGACCTTGGAGAGGTTTATAAAATCATGAGGGATATGGTTAGGATAAATAGCCAACATCTTCTCCCTTAACAACACTAAATTACTTCTATTTCTCAAGGACTATTTCACACATTCAACTTCAGTTAAGACTTCTGCCAAAAACACACCTTCCTTATACCTCCCTGCAAAGATGAATGAAAATATATCTTTAAGAGACATTTTCATTCCCCATCAAAAGTTATCTTGATATTATTTCAATGTCATGCTAACAACAGTAGTAACATAGTAATAATAACAAGTAATAATAACATTAAACATACAGTGAATAACATTGCAAACTTATTTTATATGTGTTCATAGGAACCACCTCACCTGGTGGCCTTCATGTGCTCTCAATAAAGCATTTGTTATAGCATTTCCTTTTCTAGACACGTGAATGGTTTTCAAATTGAGTGGCTGGAGAATTAAACTCTACCAAAATAATCATAAGTTCTATAAACATCAACTGATTGTGGTTCATATAAATAACAGTTTATTTCATGTTTTTGATTATGTAAATCTTAAAAGGATATATTTATCTTGTAACATTTCAGTTTCTTTAGTTTCCATTGGTTGTTCTCCCGCAGTTGGTGATTCCAATATTCTTGATTCAATCAGAATAAAGTCAATTTATTCAACTGGAATTTGTTTCACTACTCCCATTAAACTTCTCTTTTTGCTAAGTCACCCTTTAGTGAACTCTATAATAAGAATGGCTCATAAAGTCCATGCACAGCTCCAAACAATATTCTCTTCTTCGTTTCGTGCCTTGGAAGACAAATAGTATTTTTGGCAAACATTAGTGACTGACTTGCTCCAGTGTCTATCAATACATTTATTAATTTATCTCCTTGAATTGTAACAGAAGGAAATTCCTCTCATTTAGAATACAGTACTCAGAACCTCCAGATTGTTCTTGACAAGACTTGAAAAATAAATCTTATTTCTGTCCTGAACAATCTCTCCCATTTACTACATTTTAAAGAAACATGATCTTTTTGTATTGGTGCTACAGTTTTGGTTCTACTTTTCCTGTTCTCTTTTCTGAAGATACCTTAGAAATTCTTACTAATGTAATTGGTCTCCCATTTAAATTCCAGCAGCTGACTTTGGTATGCACACTTTTATTACAATGAAAGCATGTTACCTTCTTGATATCATTTTTTGTTTCTAACCTTACTCCTTTCTAACTGTTTTTTTGCCTATTCTCCAAAATGATTCCCTCTTGCATCTACAGATCTTCTGTTTCTCAACTTCCTTGTGGATTTCCCTGTGGCCATTTCCTTATTATCTGTGTGAGATATTGTAGGTGTCTGCTAAAACAGTTGCTTTTGTGATCCTGAATACCTTGGTGCTCATTAAAAAGTAGTTTTCTTTAAGTTGCAGGAACGATATTTCTGAATTATTCCATGATCATGATCCTGTACATTATCAAAACTTATGTTGAGCTTGATCAATACCAGTGATCACATTATATTTCTTTGGCTCTACAAATGTTTGATTAGATTTCTTTCCTGTAATCCTAAATATGAATCGGTGAGCTTCAGGGGCAAGTTCATTAGCATTGAATGACAGTTTTTACTCTGCAGATTGTTCTTTGGACAAACTGGTGAACAGTCACAGCTGTACCTGTTAAAGCAATCTGAAACATTAAAGTTCAATTTTTTTTGGCTACCTCACCTATCCAGTTACCTTCTTAAATGAGGTAAAACCTCCTTGAAATTCCTTCCTCAGTAGATTTAGGCACTAAGCAAAGATCCCTGCTTCAACCAAATCTCTCATTTGAATTGGAATCCAAACTGCTATCCTTCTTTAATCCTTTGATTTTAGCTAACTCACCCTCTCTAACTTCCCTTTTACTTTGGAGTTCAAGCTTTGAAAACAATTCCATCTTGCTTTCCATTACTTCCTATTTTCTTTTACTCCTCATGACCCTTCTTTTTCTATTTTTCTCTTTGCCCCTTTTCCATTTCATGTTTTCCTTAACTCCTTATAATATATATATTATATATATATATGTATGTATGTATGTAAATCTTATTCCCTCAGTTACATTACTTGAGATTTGCTTCTTGTTTGACATGATCTCAATTGCTGATATAGCTGCTTGTACCTGAATCATTGCACTCTGACTAACATCATGAGAAGCTTCATTAATGAACTCAAGTGGCATTTGTAAGTTCTCTGAAGCAGATTCAGAAGCACAGTCTCTCATGTTGAGTGTACTGTTTTATTCACTTTTATTTCTTTTGCATAGTACACTTCCGTTAAAACCAAATCTGCTGTCGGGTATGCTAACTTAACAGTGAAAGACCACCATGTTAATAAAATAATTAAAATTATCTATCAAGCCATATTTCATTTTGGGATCTATCATGCCTTATGGTAACATCAGCTGTGATCATAAATAATTATTCACTGCTCTTCCAAATACCTTAATTGAATCTGCCACACACTCTCGGTTTAGCTATAGTCAAACATGTTAAATAATCCACTACTAAATATTTCACTTCCAGAAATGCTTAAAAATATTCAAAGCCATCTTGCAATTCTCTTCAATAGACATCACAACAATGCAACTGCTTCATATCTACCACATACCCTTTAGTTTACAAAGAAATACACGGGTCTTTGTGAAATCCAATGAATTCAAAAATCCTACCCAGAGCCAACAATTGTTATGATTTCGGCTGATCTCACTAATGGATAAAATGGATCTTGATACATCATATTTTAAAATATTTCTTGGTTTTAACAAGGTGGTCTTTCGCTGAAACACTAACTATAATGCTGCAGGTTTAGGTTTACAATAAAACAAACCTTTATCACACATAGAACATAGAACATTACAGCCCTTTGGCCCTCAATGTTGTACTGCCCTGTCATACTAATCTGAAGCCCATCCATCTACACGATTCAATTTACATTCATTTGCCTATCCAATGAAGACTTAAATGAACGTAAACTTGGTGAATCTACTACCATTGCGGCAATGCATTCCATATCCTTACTACTCTCTGAGTAAAGAAACTACCTCTGACATCTGTCTTATACCTATCTCCCCTCACTTTAAAGCTGTGTCCCCTCGTGTTTGCCTTCCCCATGCTTGGAAAAAGGCTCTCCCTGCCCACCCTATCTAACCCTCTGATTATCTTGTACATCTCTATTAAGTCATCTCTCAACCTTCTTCTCTCTAGCGAGAACAGCCTCAAGGCCCTCAGCCTTTCCTCATAAGACATTCCCTCCATACAAGGCAATATCCTAGTAAATCTCCTCTGCACCCTCTCCAAATCTTCAACATTCTTTTTATAATGCGGTGACTAGAACTGTATACAATACTTCAAGTGTGGCCACACCAGAGCTTTGTACAGCTGCAGCATAAGATCTTGGTTCCGGAACTCAATCCCTCTATTAATAAAGGCCAAAACACTGTATGCCTTCTTAACAACCCTGTCAATCTGGGTGGCAACTTTCAGGGATCTGTGTACATGGACACCAAGATCTCTGTGCTCATCCGCACTCCCTAGAATCCTACCATTAGCCCAGTACTCTGCATTCCGATTACTCCATCCAAAGTGTATCACCTCACACTTGTCCACATTAAATTCCATTTGCCACCTCTCAGCCCAGCTGTGCATCCTATCTATGTCTCTCTGCAACCTACTACATCCTTCATCACTATCCACAACTCCACCGACCTTAGTGTCGTCTGCAAGTTTACTAACCCACCCTTCTAAGCCTTCATCCAGGTCATTTATAAAAATGATGAACAGCAGTGGACCTAACACTGACCCTTGTGATATGCCGCTAGTAACTTGACACCAAGATGAACATGTTCCATCAACTACAACCCTCTGTTTTCTTTCAGTCAGCCATTACTTATCCAAACTACTATGTCTCCCACAATCCCATTCCTCCACATTTTGTATAAATAGCCTACTGTGGGGAACCTTATCGAACGCTGAAATCCATATACACCACATCAACCGGTTTACTCTCATCTACCTGTTTGGTCACTTTGTCAAAAAACTCAATAAGATTTGTTAGGCACGACCTATCCTTCACAAAACCGTGCTGACTGTCCCTGATCAGATTATTCTTTTCTAGAAGGTTATAAATCCTATCTTTTATAACCTTTTCCAACATTTTGCCAATAACTGAAGTGAGGCTCACTGGTTTGGAATTACCAGCATTGTCTCTACTACCCTTTTTGAACAGGGAAGCCACATTTGCTATCCTCCAGTCCTCAGTCACTATTCCTGCAGACAATGATGATTTGAAGATCAATGCCAAAGGCTCGGCAATCTCTTCCCTTGCTTCTCAGAGGATCCTAGGATAGATTCCATCTGGCCCAGGGGACTTGTCTATCTTCACATTTTATAATAATTCCAATACCTCTTCCTTATGAACATAGGATAGAATAAACCAAACTGTTTAAATACGCTGCATGTTTAAAGATGTTGAAACACAGGATAAAATATCAATAATTCCAGAATTATTTTACACCATTGACATCAGAAATGTTTCCCTCTATTTCACACCTATAAGACTTAATTTAAACTTGGCTTCAATGACCTATCTTGAAAATTTGATTGCCTTTTCCTGGATCTTTCAAATAACTGAGCTTAGACTTTCCCAGCTTCAAATAATTTAGCCAAACAATTCTGGCCTGGAGCCTTTAAATTCCTTGCACTGAGGTTTTGGAAGTTTTTTTAAACTGTGCATCAGTATATCTCTTATCCTTAACAATTATTTTATGTATCCAGAATCAGGAAGATTTCTACAAAACCTTAACGTAAACACTTTTCTTGTCTAAATTTTCTCTCAATTTCCCCAAATCAATTCCAGAGTCTTATATCTGAAAGTCTAATTCACTACATTGTTTAAATTGTTCATAAACATTTCCAATGTGAACAGACCCTTATTACTCCCTGAGAAGTCTTTAATATTTTAAATTAATATTAAAGTAAATCACCACGGCTACACTTACAAGTTAATATATCACAATAAATAAGTACAAGTTAATCATTAAACCCTTTTAGGCAGAGAGAAAGCCCATCTGTCACTAGTTCAAAATTCAACAACTCTGTCATATTGGCTGAGTCCACATGACATGATATTAATGGTGCTTGATACACTTGTTTAGATTAGATTAGATTACTTACAGTGTGGAAACAGGCCCTTCGGCTCAACAAGACCACACCGACCCGCAACCCACCCATACCCCTACCTTTACTTGTTAGCTGTAATGTTTTTAGATCCTTATGTTTTCATATAACATCACCTTCTGCAAATAAAGTAGAGGATTCCTGCTTTGTCGAAGTCCTATTTCACATCTCCTCAAGATGAATCCCACAAATCTCACGCTTAGCAGTTTTTCTAGATGAATCCAGTTGCACATGGTTTTAATTAATGATTTCCACTCTTTTCATAGTGCTATCAAAAGAACCTGCTGTTTGCAGCTCTAATAACGATTTCCATCCCTTAATAACTTAATTTAGTTAAGCCCGCTCTATATGGGTCTACAGATAAATCCCAATTCTTTAACAGATTTCCTGAGATGATGAAGCATAAATATTCTCTACTGCTTTAGTTTTCTTTTCTTGAATGTGCCCCATTGGATAAATTCTTTCCAGCTTTGTCATAGTTTTATGTGATGAATCTCCCAACTTTTCTGCAGCCTCAGTAGTCTTTAAACATTATTCTTCCATTAGGCTTTGTCTGCTTAGACTTCTAAATTGCTCCTTTATTGTTTTAATTCTGTGCTTTGGTTTTAGATTGCTTCATGACCCTTGTTTCCCCGAATGTACCCATGATGTGCACAGTCCACCCAATATGATGGCTATGCTTCATACCTGCAGTAAGTACTTTCCTTGCCTATAGCTTTCCTGGCCTATAAACTGTGCCAGTTTTTCTCCTGCCCACCATGGATTGCAAGCATGATTCACAGGCCCTTCACCATCTGTTCACTCACTGGCTGAACTCTGAGTCAGATTAACTCTCACAGGCCGCAATCTCATGATACAGCTGGTATCGCTTTGGAGGAACCAATATTCAACCCTCATGATGTTATATTCCACAACCACCTGATGAGGGAGCAGTGCTCGAAAACCAGGACTTCCAAATAAACCTGTTGGACTATGACCTGATGTTGTGCGATTTTTAACCCAACCCCAGGGAGTTTCGACTTCACCCACTGCAGCTTACAGCTTGCCAGGTTTGAATGGATTTTACCATTGACTGTACATTCTGGCTTTTAAAATCTTTCAATTCTGTAGGATTCTCAAATGTTCAGCTCCTCTAGCTGCTGCCTATCTGCATGAACAGCCTTCTTAACAACTTCAGCTAATTAATCCAGCCCTACACGATCTGTAAATAAATCCCAACTCTTTAATGGATGTCCTAAGATGATGAAATCTTAAAAACAGAGTTGGGGAGTTATTTAGAACTTCACTGCTTGCTATCTAATCCCAGTTGGGATACTGCTGCACAATGTTGCATGATGGACCTTCACCACAGCTTATCATGGTGTAAGATTCATCTGATAGATTTTCAGCCACCATCATCTTCCATTGTAGGGATTTGTAGGGCCTGGTTGGGTTAGTGAGCTAGAGGGAAACAACTTGGTAATCCAATCAGAAGAGGCCGTTGTCTTAAATAAGATGTAGTCTATAGCAACAATGTACAAGTTACATTTAAATGACACATATTGTTGCTAAGCCTACGAGGGAGACCTCAATGTTTGGTCTTATCCTTTTTAGATCCAAAGTGATTTTCCCACAAGAGTCCATCACCATACTTGGTTGTGCTTAATACAGTCAGAAAGTCATAAAGTCATACAGCTGTACAGCACAGAAACAGACCCTTCAGTCCAAATTGTTCATGCCGACCAGATATCCTAAATCATTCTCGTCCCATTTGCCAGCATTTGTCCAATATCTCTTGAAATCCTTCCCACCCAAATACCTATCCAGATGTAATTTAAATGCTGTAATTGTACCAGCCTCTGCCACTTCCTCTGGTAGCTATTCCATATGTGCACCACCCTCTGCGTGAAAACGTTGCCCCTTAGGTCCCTTTTAAATTTTCCTCCTCTCACCCTAAATCTATGCCCTTTAGCTCTGCACTCCCCCACCCCAGGGAAAAGATCATGTCTATTTACCCTATCCATGCCCCTCATGATTTTACAAACCTCTATAAGGTCACCCCTCAGCCTTCGACACTCCAAGGAAAACAGCCCCAGCCGATTCAACCTACCACCTCCCCACCTCCTCCCCACCCCCCCCCCCCCCCACCCCAGCTCAAATCTTCCAATCCTGGCATTATCCTTGTGAACCTTTTCTGAACCCTTTCAAATTTCACAACACCTTTCCTCAGTATTAACTCTTTCAGATGCTGCTAGAGATACATGATATTTTCTTTCAACAACAATCACTCCCGTAAATGGACGTAGCGTCTTTTATGTTCTGGAGAGCACCCCTAGGAGTTGGAAACCATGCATATGCCTTTTGATTGACGTGTGTGTAATTTCCCAGTGGCTGTGTAGCGACACCTCTTAGAAGTAACATTGAACACACATCCGATAGACCATGTAGACACTTCCTGAAATAGATAGTGCTTGCATAGTTTCTGCCTGATACCAAATGAAACAACAATCAATTAATTATCTGAGTGAGGAATTAGGAACAGGAACAGCCCATTAAGGCTGAAAGAGTGTCCTGTGATAGATCACAGGTTTTTTGTACATCATTTCCATTGACCCTATATTCCTTCATGTCCAGAGCTAACACAAATCTAGAGACCTCAGACTCAAAATCTCAAACTGATCCAGATTCCATTAATCCAGAATAAAAGGCATCTGGATGAGTATATGGATGGGAAGGAATTAGAGTCTATTTAGTTGACCTCACCATAGTGCTCATATGTTAAACATTGTTAGCAGTTACAGAGAAAGGAATACACTTTATGGATTCTTGGTGGGAGTTCAAGATTCCTGTCCTTCGTGTGATAAAGAGTTTCTCTTCTCTGTCTAATTTGATGAGGTAATGTCTCCTCATTCTTGATTCCTTTCTCTGTAATCATTAACAATGTTTAACATGTAAGCATTTTGGTGAGATCACAGCTCAACTAACTAGACTCTAAATTCTTCCCATCCATATACTCAGGCACATGCCTTTTAAATGCTGTAATTGTACCAGCCTCCACCACTTCCTCTGGCAGCTCATTCCACACATGCACCACCCTCTGCATGAAAAAGTTGCCCCTTAGGTCCCTTTTAAATTCTCCCCCTCTCAACCTAATTCTGTTCCCCACCCCAGGGAAAAAACCTTGTCTATTTACCCTATCCAACTAAAGGGAAGCTAAGTTTTGCAATCTTTCATAACATAACCCACTGAACCTTCTGAATATTCACTGTGATCCCTCCTAGGCCAGTCTATTCCTCCTGACGTGTGGTGTCCAAACCAATTGCAATATCCCAGATGAAATAGGACTAAGGCTCTAAACTATTGAATGTAATTTCCTCACTGTTAAAATCCCTTGCGATATAAACCAACATTTATTTCGCTTGTTTAATTTCTTTTTGACCCTGCCTACTAATTCGTCATGAGTTGAAATCCTGGACTGCCAAGCATTTTGCTCCTTTACTATTTATATTATAGGATTGTATTATTTAGAAAATAATCTGATTTATGAGATTTAAAAGATTCATATTGCATGTAATAGACATTATTATCCAGATATACTTCCACCATCTTATTGGTATCAGACGGGTTTGATTCTAAACTCACAATCTGGTTTACTTTGCATAAAGTATGCAAATAATAAGATTTGCGTTTCTATTGAAGCCCACCCACATCCTATAGCTTGTCATACCACAATAATGTAAAATATACAAATCAGGTGTAATGAGTGAAGTTTGTAGATTTCAACCGAAATAGCACTAGTCTTTTATTCCTCAACCTACACAGCTTACTTGCAATTCCTGGCATCTGTCAGATACTATGACTAAGCTGAAACTTTATTTCATTCTCCCTCCCCCACCCCCACCCCCCTCCTCACACACACACACACACACACACACACACACACACACACACACACACACACACACACACACACACACACACACACACACTCTCAGTCTGCCTCTCGCTCGCTCTCCCATTCATGTTCAAACAGCCATGTCATACATTTAAGCTTTGGACTTCACCACTGCTTCAGTCTGGAAAAGTCCATGTCAACTTGTAGTGGTAAAGCTTTATTCTCCTGTTTGTGGAAATCCTTCACAGGAGTTCTATTTCCCCAATCAGCAGAGGCAATGGAGTACACAGACCATCTGTCTGGAAGCCCAAAGATTTTCATGTTTCTTTGGAATGACGCATGTGAATGATTGAAATATATTCCTGACAACTTTACAATTGAAATGTACTGGAAAGAGGAATGTGTTGCTGCAAAATTATACAGAAATTAACTGCATTGGAGTCACTTGAGTATGGCAAGTCTCAGTGTTCAAATACATTTCTCCAAGCATATTGCACCTGAATTTAGTCAAGCCCAACTAAACTGTAACAACTGCTCATGACCAATCTTGACTGACTGAGAAAAATGCACCAAAATACTCATTGCAGAGAAAGCAAAGAAATATTATCCGAGTTAAGTTCTTGAAATAGAACCTGAGATGAGAAGCTTGCCTTATGAAGAGATATTGCATAGTTTAGGTCTAGGTTTTTTTTAAAATCAACCTGCTCAGGGATATTATAACATGCCCCTTGAGTAGGTGGGACTTAAACTAAGTTGACCTAGTTCAGAGGTAGGAACACAGAGTGAGGTGAGAGTGACAACCCTTGACATCAAGACTGCTATTGACCAGGTGTGGCATGCCAGAATCCTAGCAAAACTGGAATCAATGGGTATTGCGGACAACCTCTCTGCTGGTTCGAGTCATATCTGGCACATAGTAAGGTGGCTGTGGTTGTTGGAGGCCAGTCACCACAGTTCCAGGACATCAGTGTAGAAGTTCCTCAGGATAGTGTCCTAGGCCCAATCGTCTTCAGCTGCTTCATCAGTGACCTTACCTCCATCATAAGGTCAGAAGTAGGAATGTTCATTGATGTTTGCACAATATTCATCACCATTCATGACTCCTCAGATACTCAAGCAGTCTATGTTCAAATGCATAAAGTCCTGGACAGTACCCATGCTTGGTTTGACAAGTGACAAATAACATTTGTGCCAGATAAATGCCAGGCAATGACCATCTTCAGTAAGATTCTGGATCAGTGGTGCTGAAAGAGCACAGCAGTTCAGGCAAGAGACAATCTAACCACTACCCATTGATATTCAATGGTTTTACCATCACTGAATCTTCCACTGTTAACATTCTTGGAATTATCACTGACCAGAAACGCAAATAGACTTACCACACAGTGACGACAAGGCCAGGATAGTGGCTAGCAATTTCTGATTTGCTTCTAGAGTGAAAGGTCAGTTTTAAGATAAGGGGTAGAAATTTTAAAATACAGATGAGGAGAAATTACTTCTCTTAAAGGGTCATGAATCTGTGGAATTCGCTACCTCGTATGTGTGGTAGATGCTAGGACACTGAATAAATTTAAGGAGGAGATAGACTGATTTTTATTTAGTAATGGGTTGAAGGCATTATCAAAAGCAAGCATGAAAGTGGATTTGAGACCAAGATGAGATCAGTCATGGTTGTATTTAATGGTGAAGCAGGCTTGAGGGGCTGAATGGCCTATTCCTGCTCCTAGCTCTTACACTTAGAGCAAGACTTTCACTGTGGTAGTGTGAATGTTCATGTATTTGCAATATTATATCAACATGATAATCGTGTGTTAAGCACTGTAAAGGTTTCAAGGAAAATAGAGCAAAGACAGGGAAATGGACCTCAGGTATAGACCTGAAGTGATCTATTTGAATGGCAGGGCAGGCATGAATGGGAGAGTGGTTTAGTCAAGTGCCTAGTTTTTCCTTGTTTAATAGATTTCTGTATACTTCATTCAAGCTACAGAAATTGAGGCCATGAATGAGGTCACTTGTATCATTACCCTGGTTAATTAATCAACTTTGCGCTTGACCGGGCAAATTGAGGTACGTTAGCTGAGAAAATAATTTATGCTAATTAGATGAAGCTAGAATAGTTTAACTGATAGCAGAAGTAATTGGAAATTGTGTTTTATTTTATAATTCAGAGTTGATAAATGGTTCTAAATTAATAAATTGTTTTATAATTTTAAATTCATCGAGTCTATTGTCCAAAACTTAGCAAGATAATATTTTGACATTCAAAGATATTATCATTGCTGAATCCCCAACTGTCAGTATTCTGGGGGTTACCATTGACCATAAACTGAACTTGACCAGTCATACAAATGCTTTGGCTACAGAAGCAGGCCAGAGGCTCAGAATCCTTTGGCAAATATCTCACCTTTGGTCATCAAATTGGTTGTTCATCATCTATAAGGCACATGTGAGCAGTACAATGGAATACTCTCCACTCACCTGGATGGGTGCAGCTCCAAAAACAAACAAGCAGTCCTATACCATCCAGGACAAAGCAGGCCATTTGACTGGCACCTGAACCATTCCCTTCTCCATTCATTCCCTTCACCATCAATGCACAATAGCAGCAATACATACAATCCACAAGATGCACTTCAGCAACTTGCCAAGATAAGTTTATCAAAATCTTCCAAATTCATGAAAACTCTTCTATCTACAAAACCAAAGGCAACAGATTTTTGGAACATCACATTCAAGTTCCCTTCCAAGTGACTCACCATCTGACTTAGCACTATATCCCACTTCATTCACTGTCACATTATCCAAATTAATAGTTAGACTAAGAGTTACAGCAGGTTTTTATTCCACTAACCTATTCAGGAATCTGAATGAATAGAAAATGAAGTAAAGTTTAAATTCGTTTGGGGAAGAAAAATCCAGGTCCTACAAAATGTTCTGTTAATGTCTGTGCATGTAGTGTCTGTATCTACAAAATAAATAAACAATACAATTCAATTTGTTTCTTCCTGATTCTTTTCTGTGGGTTATCTAACTTCAAATTCCTGCTTAATCCTTAATGTCTGTGTATTATCCTTTGTAAATGGGTTGGAGTAATTATACTCTGCAGTAACCAAAAATTCCTGTGGGTGGAATAGGTTTTGATGCAGCATTAGCCACATGCATAAGAGAAACCACGCATAACAACTATACGTGTCCCAAATAGCTAAACATAACCCTTGCTAGTGTGTTCAAATATAGCTAGTGGGTTGCTTCTGGGTTTTTAAAACAGACAGTGATCAGTTCACTTTCAACTGCTGGGTCATGTAAACTGTTGGATTGCAAAAGTTATGTACAGTCAGATATTCTCGTGCATGTAGTGTCTTGAGGTTGTACAGCCAGAGAAATTAACTGAGCTGCAGGACTGCCTTTTCAGGTGAGTATCAAAAACCTTCTTGCATTATTTTGAAGAAAAGGGCAGTTCTGCTCTTTCTAATATTTATCAGTCCAGCGACACCTCCAAATGTAATGTCTACATATTAAGGTAGGACCTTTGCTCTACATATACTGAAATGACTTTTCTTTAACATGAGAGCAATAATTGTCCACCAAAAGGTACTTAACTGGCTGTAAAATATTTCAGGATGTCCTAAGGTTGCAAAAGATGCTAATACAAATGCAACTCTTCCATTTTCATATGTAGAATCATTTAGTCATAGAGGGTTACAGCATGGAAACAGGCCCTATAGCCCAACTTGTCCATGCCACCCAGTTTCACAATTAATCTAGTCCCATTTTCCTGTGTTTGGTCCATATCCCTCCATACCTATCCAATTCATATACCTGTCTATTGTTTCTTAAATGATGAAATTGTACACACCTCCACCACTACCTCTGCTAGACACTCACCACCCTCTGAGTAAACAAATTGCCCCTCTGGAATATTTTGTATCACTCTCCTACACATTAAACCAATGTCTCTTAATTTGACACTGCCCTATCATGGGGAAAATCTGTTGGGCTATTTACGTTATCTATGCCTCTCATGATTTTATAGACCTCAATAAGGTCACCCCTCAATCTCCTACATTAACAGGAAAAAGTCCCAGCCTATCCAGCCTCTCCTTATGACTTAAAACTTTTGGTCCAAGTGATTGATTGATTTGATTTATTGCCACGTGTAGCTAAGTACAGTGAAAAGCTTTGTTTGTGAGCAATACAGGCAGATCATGGTAAGCAAGGACAAACATATCATCGAGTGAAAAAATTGAACAGACTGATGGATATAGGTTAATTACACAGGATGTGCATGAGGCAAGATCAATGTCATTTGAAGTTAGAGACTTAATTCATTAGTCTAATTATAGCAGGAAGAAGCTGTTCTTGAATCTGCTTTTGTGTGTGTGTGTGTGTGTGTGTGTGTTCAAGCTTTTGTATCTCCTGCCTGGCAGAAGAGCTTGTAGGAAAGCATTATCAGGGTGGGAGGGGGTCTTTGATGATGTTGGCAGCTTTTTCATGACTACAAAGAAATGTACATGGAGTGCATGGATGGTAAGTTGGCTTCTGTGATGGTCTGGGCTGTGCACACAACCTTCTGTAGTTTCTTACAGTCCTGTTGCCATACCAGGCCCTTTTGCACCCAGACAGTACGCTTTCAATGATGCATCTGTAGAAGTTGGTGAGGGCTCTTATGGACATGCTGAATTTCCTGACCCTTACCTGAGGAAGAAGAGACGTTGTTGTGCCTTCTTGACCATTGCATCTGGGTTATTGTCACTCTCAACCCTCTCAATCACTACTCCATTGATGTAGATGGGGAGTGAGTTCTCCTAATTTCTTTCGGAAGTCAATAATCAGTTCTTTAGTTTTGCTGAAGTTGAGAGAGAGGTTGTTCTCATTGCACCCCATCACCAAGCCCTCTATCTCCGTTCTGCATTCTGACTCCTCGTTGTTTGGTATCCTTTCTATGACACAAGTGCCATCAGCAAATGGGTAGATGGTGCTCATTAGGAATCTGGCTGTACAGCTGTGGGTGTACAGGGAGTACAATTAGTGGCTAAGGATGCATTCTTAGTGTTAAGTGTTATCATGGAGGAGCTGTTGTCTATCTTCACTGATTGCGGCCTGTGGGTCAGGAAGCTGAGGATCCAGTTGCAGAGGGTAGAGCCGATACCTAGGTTTTGGAATTTTGAGATTAGTCTGGAGGGGATAACAGGTAGCATCCCAGTAAAACATCTCTGCAGTCTTTTTGGTTTAATAATATCTTTTCTATAGTGGGGCAACCAGAACTGTATGGGGTACACCAAATGTGGTCTTATCAGCAAAATGGAAGTCAAATTCACGTAAAGCCAACTCAAGACCAGTCACTAAAGACATCAAGAAGGGTTAAGTATTGTGAGCAAAGATTTTGCAGAAGAGATTGCTTCATTTTGTATCTATTCAATGGCACTTGAGAATGCTGCACTGAGGGCTCCAGAATGAGCTCTTTAAATAGTAATTTTGCTTCTTCCAGATCAGTAGGAAATAGAAGAGGGTGTTAGAATTTGTAAGAGATTAGCTGAACTATTAATCAGCAAATTTAAATGCTGACAGCTCACATGCAAGAGGGTGTACTTATAAATAAAATTGATGCAAGAACTACTGAAAATGTCTGTTTGTCACATTAATATGAATCAAAGCATTAGTTTTGTTTGCTCTTAAAAAGAAAAGCAAACTGCATCAAATTGGATTTGTTGTATATTAATAAGCAGTTAAACAAGAAAAGTAAAACATGGAAATTTGCTAGAGTTTTTAAAGTTCCCCAATTTTTTTTTGCTGAGAAGTTGCCAAATATTTTGGGAGCTGCTACCCCTGGTTCAACAGATTGTGACGAATGGACAATCCTCCAGAAATATCTAAACTCTCCTCATCCTATCTTCGAAAAGTCAGAGCTCCTCTTCAATTGGAAACAAAGTCATTGTTCCGGAAAATATTTTTTATTAACAGCAGACATAAAATGGAGTCGAATCTGCTTACAAGGTAATAGCTAATTTAATGTGCACACCATTCTGTTGGTTAAAAGAAATTGCATTTTTGTGACAAGCAAGAGATACATTGTGAGTAGTAAATTGCTAAAAATTGCCAATTTGTGGTGGTCTGTTAGCCTTGTGAAAATGACAGCTCATCGTGCATCTAAAGAAATTGCTAACTTAAATTATACTCTAAAATTAAAATTAGGTGGCTGTAATAGGTACTTTGCAGGTAAAATTGGAATTTTGTAATATATTCTCCGTATTTTACTATTATTTAAAGTCTGTCATTGTGAGCTCAGAGACTGAGTTCTAACTGAGAATTATCAGAAAATTCATTTAAAGATCAACTACGTTACAACTCTATCACAGACTTTGGTATAGTCTGGGCTCTTAACAGACTGGTTAACTAATTAACTTTCCAGGTGGTTTACAAATTACAGCAGAGTGGTGCTGGAAAAGCACAACAGGTAAGGCAGCATCCGAGGAGCAGGAAAATAGACGTTGCGGGCAAAAGCCCTTCATCCTGATTTTCCTGCTCCTCAGATGTTGCCTGACCTGCTGTGCTTTTCCAGCACCACTCTAATCTAAATTCTGGTTTCCAACATCTGCAGTCCTCACTTTTGCCTCCAAATTACAGCAGTCATAGCAAGAGAACTGACAGGAGTAGTAGTAGCAGAAGTAGAAGTTAGAAGCATGAAAAGTAGGATCAAGAGTAGTCCATTCATTCTATCAAACCTCCTCCACCAACTTGTATGATGGTTGATCCTCTATCCCAGCATTATATTGTCATGCTCTTTCAATACCTCTTTTCCCCGTTCATGAATAGAAATCTATTTATTTATTTTTTAACTATATTCAGTAACCTTCACTACCTTTTGCAGTAGACAATTCCACAGGTTCCTTACCCTTTTAGTGAAGAAGTTTCTCCACATTTCAGTCCTGACCAGTTAATGCTGCATATGGAGGCTGTGCCTCCTTGTTGAAGACTCTCCAATGAAGGGAAATATTATCCCTGCATCCAGTTTGTTCAACCTGCCAAAGTTCTAGACAACTCAATGAGCTCCCCCCTCAACTCCAGTGAATATAGGATGATTTCTCCTCATACAAAAGCTCTACCATTACACAGGAGACCAAAAGCTCCAGGAATGGTCTCACCGCGGCCCTGCACAGCTGCAGCAAAACATTCTTTCCCCTGCAGTCGAATCATCTTGCTATGATGCCTACGTACTCTTGTCTTACTTACTGTCTGCAGTAACTGCTTGCTTGCTTTCAATGATCAAACTACAAGGACACTCAAGTCGCTTTATAAAATAACATTTCCGAATCCATCACCATGTAAGTAGTACTCTGCCATTCTGCTTTTTCTGACAAAGTGGATCACTTCACATTTATTTACATCATACTGCACTTGTTATATGGTTGCACATTCATACAATTTGTCTAAATCAACTTGAAATCTCTTAAGTTCCAACTAACCACCCAGAATTCATTTTAGTTTTGAGTCATTAGAAATGCTTTCAGGATCTAATATTAGACTAAATTTATTTTATGAGCCATGGTTGACCATTCTTTCTATTGTAATTTAAGACCAGAAATAAATGTATAACTATTCCAATGGGTGCATTTGATCCATAAATATTGGCTATTGCCTCTTCACTTCATGCCTTTTAACGCAGTAACCAGAATTTTGGCAGCCAACTCACATCTCATACCTTTGCAATTCCTTTTGGTTAGACTAGGGCTCTAGCTTCAAACTAGACTATTTCATTGTCTATCCCAATGAAATATTGTATGTTGTTAAGATTGATTTCCACAAAAGATCTCACCATTCAAGATTATTGCTAAACCCTCCAACTGCACAATTTCAAGACCAGGATAGCCTATTCTTGAACAAAAATGGAAATTGTTGGGAAAACTCAGCAAGATCTGTGGAGAGATATCAGAGTTAACCCTTCAGAGGAAGGGTCATGTGAGCCAAAACATTAACTCTGATTTCTCTGCACACATCTTGCCAGACCTACTGAGCTCTTCCAGCAATTTCGGTTCTCAATTCTGATTTACTGCATTCGCAGTTCTTTGTGTTTTTAGCCTATTCTCTAGTTGGCCTTTCAAAGTACTGATCTAAAGATCACACCTTGTTCATATTCTAGGAGTGTTGAGTGAACATCTGGATTTCCTACTCTATGTAAGTGCAAGTCATCCATGTTTACTGTAACACCCCTATGACACACATCTTGAATTTCTGTTAAATGCTGTTTGAAAACTTACCTCCACTGTTTGGAGACTCACTTGAAAACACAGTCAGTGAGCAATTGAAACATTGATGCTTGACTCTTGCAGATAATGTTTTGATGCTTGAATGTTTTAAATAATTTAAAATTTAATTATTTTCTCTTTCTGCCTCATTTTTCTCATTCTTAAGGCAAGTTATCCTTTTCACTTCCTACCCCAGGTTTCACTTTAATTGACCCTGTTTCTACAAACTTCATTTGATGTCTTTTACCTCTCAGGAGCCATAAGTCTCATTGGCTAAGGTGCTAAACTGTTGGTCCCACCAATTACCGAGGTTTCCAATAAACCGTTATCAACAGTTTGTGTTAAAATAATTAGAAGCTGAAGAGAATGAGAGGAAACTCATCACAACTCACCTTGAGAGACCTTTAGTTGTATGTTCCAGACCAGGCCTTCCCAAAGCCTTTCCCATTGTAACCTTATTTTGAGGCAGGAGATCAGTCTCAGAGAGGACTGAGATCAGGAGCCTTTTAAAATTAAATCTGTTCTCGCTTTGTCAAATTACCACAGGGATCATTATTGCTTCAGAGCTCATGACCCCAAAAGTTTAGCTTACAACTTTACTTGGGGTTGTGACCTCTACTTTGGAAAGCACTGCTCTGAATCATTCCTTTATTATATGTTTCAAGATTTCATAACTGAGTATCTCTGGTTGACATTTTAATGAGCTGCACAAGGTAATGGAATTAAAATGCACCAACCGTCAGGTTAACAAGCACAACCTTTCAACGATGCATGTAGTCAGTCTCAGGTGATGTGGAAGTGAACACTCACTTCAAGGAATTGTTGTGACTATAGCTTGTAAACTCAAACGAATGGATCGCACGAAACTATTAATTAAAAAGAAAGTCCGATGAAGGAATCGTGTCTATGCTGAGTTGGAGCTTCAGGCCACTGTGGATGTGACTCATTTCCTTGTTTTTTTTATAGGCTTAGCATTGAAGGATTGTGCTTAGATTTTCTGTATGAACAGGCAGTAGTTTAATGACATATACTCAGGATACTTAATCAATTCTGTTACATAATTAACTAAACGTGGAAATCAATAGAATTGAAAATGTTTCTACCCTTATGGTTGCTATCTTTAATTTGGCCCTGGACTTATCATTCCCTTAAACACACATCAAATGGTGGAGGATCGATATAAAGGATCACTTAAATATATAGATCTGGTGAAAAACAGAGACATGCTATTGAAAATTTGACATTGTTCTCATCAGGACAGAATGGCAAGAATACTAAATCCCAAAGCTCCGCTGTTAACTGTGCCCTGGCGCATTCGCTATGGCAACACCTCTACCAATCACCCACTTCGAGTCATAGCGATATACAGCATGAAACAGACCCTTTGGTCCAATTCAGCAATGCTGGCAAGATATCCCAACCCAATCTAGAACCACCTGCCAGCACATGGTCCATATCCCTCCAAACCTTTCCTATTCATATGCCCATCCAGAGTCCTTTTAAATATTGCAATCGTACTAGCCGCCACCAGTTCCTCTGGCACCTCAATTCATATACATGCCACCATCTTCATGAAAAGGTTGTCCCTCAGGTCCCTTTATATCTTCCCCCCCGCAACCTAAACCTATGCCCTCTAGTTCTGGACTCTCCCTCTCCAGGGAAGAGACTTTGTCTATTTATCCTATCCATGCCCCTTATAATTTTATAAACCTCTATAAGGTCACCTCTCAGCCTTCAACACTCCAGGGAAAACAGCCCCAGCCTATTCAACCTCTCCCAATAGCTCAAATCCTCCAACCCTAGCAACATCCTTTTAAATCTTTTCTGAAACCTTTCAAGTTTCACAGCATCCTTCCGATAGGAAGGAGACCAGGATTGCATGCAATATTCTACCAGCGGCCTAAGCAATGTCCTGTACAGTCACAACTTGACCTCCCAACTCATGTACTTGTGCCTGCAGCATGTAAACTCAAATAAATGGATCGCACTAAAAGTATTAATTAATTCTTTACATGATTTGGAGATGCTGGTATTGGACTGGGGTGGACAAAGTTAAAAATCACACAACACAGATTATATTCCAACAGGTTTATTTGGAAGCACTAGCTCTCAGAGCGCTGCTCCTTCATCAGGTGGTTGTGGAGAATAAGATTGGAAGACATAGAATTTATAGCAAAAGTTTACAGTGTAATGTAATTGAAATTATATATTGAAAAAGACCGGAATTGTTTAAGTCTCTCATTTTTTTAGAATGACCACGTTGGTTTCAGTTCTTTCATGTGTAAATCGCAAAACATTTTTAAAAGTTACATTCTAAAGTGAACATTAACAGCTGGTGTCATGTAGGCCCAGATAATGCATTGAAGATGTGTGCTGCTCTTTCTGAGACTGTATGTGCCCCAATGGTCAGACTGATTCTAATCTAAAAAAACGGATTTACAGAATCTTACGTGGATTCATGCAGTTTTAAGCAAAGTAAAATGTAATTCTGCAAGTACAAATTCACTCCACAAACTTACACCTGTATGTGTACAGGTGTGCCTGTGTATATGGTGGTGGTGGGGGTGGTGGTGGGGGATGTGTGGGGGGTGGGGCTGGTGTTGGCACAGTTATGAGTGTCTGTGAGAGAATGTGCGTATGTATGCGTGTGAGTGCAAAGGGATATAAGTCTGTGAGAGAGTGAGTGTGGGAGTGTATGTGTGTGCATATGGGAGAGGGTCTATGTGAGTGTGTGTCTGTAGGAGAGTGTGTGTGTTACATGCAGAACTTATACACATGGTTCCTCATTTTTGTTGTTGTTTTTGGTGAATGCAATGGAATGAAAGAAATGGCACCAACGACCACCAGTTCTGAAAAAAAGTTAAGGGAAGATGTGATAAACAATGAAATTGAGGGTCTTGGGTTGACACGATGTGTTAAAAAAATGGAGACAAGCAAAATCATTACCTCCAATGCTTTGGATCACTGGCAAAGAATGAGCTAATCTCTGACTGTATGGTTCCTGATCTGAGGCTGGCCTGTCAAGTCTTATTCTCACTACTTGGAAGGAGATAGAGTGTGGAGATCGATAAAAGTAACTATTTGTGGATGAGGACAGACAATGCCTTGTGAGGATCTCTTTGCATTTATTACCATGGTGTGAGAAAGGTAACCAAAAGATTAAAATTTAAAATGCAATCCAAAAGGTCATGACACAGCTGATCTTCAGTCATCATTATAATGCTGCTTCAAATGGAACAAGCTCTTTCTCATGCCTCTCAGTTCTCATCCCAAAGATATGTAGCACTTAACTGCACCCTGTGTCTTTGAACCAAACATCTTCAAAAGGTGAACAGCTGTCTTGTATGACCATTGAGTTATCGTTGTATATTATCACCGCAGTCAGAGCTTTCAAGCCCCTAAAATGAATAGGCTTTGATTACATTATGATTACAATATGGACTGCTCATTTACACCAGTTGTGCCTTTATCTGAAACCACCTTTAACATGCTGCCAGGTGCCAAGCTCCAAGCATTTACAACGGCTGCTGCTGTTATGGAGATTAGTATTACTTGGGCATAAGGAACAACAGCACAGCAAGATCCCATTTTAAACATTTCACTGATGACAACAAATGGACTTAGAAAGGCCTCGTATTGCTGGCAATGGATTTCCTGCTGAGTAAGGGCTTTTAGTGAGTGAAGAGCTTTCCATAGTACAGATCATTCAGTATTACAGAGGTTCAAGGTTCTCAGGGGGGAGAAAATACAATAAGCATTGAAATAGAGTCATAGAGTCATAGAGATGTACAGTATGGAAACAGACCCTTTGGTCCAACCCATCCATGCCGACCAGATATCCCAACCCACTCTAGTCCCACCTGCCAGCACCTGTCCCATATCCCTCCAAACCCTTCCTATTCATTTACCCATATAAATGCCTCTTAAATGTTGCAATTGTACCAGCTTCCACCACATCCTCTGGCAGCTCATTCCATACATGTACCACCCTCTGCATGAAAAAGTTGCCCCTTAGGTCTCTTTTATATCTTTCCCCTCTCACCCAAAACCTATGCCGTCTCGTTCTGGACTCCCCGATCCCAGGGAAAAGACTTTGTCTATTTACCCTATCCATGCCCCTCATAATTTTGTAAACCTCTATAAGGTCACCCCTCAGCCTCCGATGCTCCAGGGAAAACAGCCTCAGCCTGTTCAGCCTCTCCCTGTAGCTCAGATCCTCAAACCCTGACAACATCCTTGTAAATCATTTCTGAACCCTTTCAAGTTTCACAACATCTTTCCGATAGGAAGGAGACCAGAATTGCATGCAATATTCCAACAGTGGCCTAACCAATGTCCTGTACAGTCACAACATGACCTCCCAACTCCTGTACTCAATACTCTGACCAATAAAGCAAAGCATACCAAATGCCTTCTTCACTATCCTATCTACCTGCGACTCCACTTTCAAGGAGCTATGAACCTGCACTCCAAAGTCTCTTTGTTCAGCAACACTCCCTAGGACCTTACCATTAAGTGTATAAGTCCTGCTAAGATTTGCTTTCCCAAAATGCAGCACCTTGCATTTATCTGAATTAAACTCCATCTGCCACTTCTCAGCCCATTGGCCCGTCTGGTCAAGATCCTGTTGTAATCTGAGGTAACCCTCTTTGCTGTCCACTACACCTCCAATTTTGGTGTCATCTGCAAACTTACTAACTGTACCTCTTATGCTCGCATCCAAATCATGTATGTAAATGACAAAAAGTAGAGGACCCAGCAATGATCCTTGTGGCACTCCACTGGTCACAGGCCTCCAGTCTGAAAAACAACCCTCCACCACCACCTTCTGTCTTCTACCTATGAGCTAGTTCTGTATCCAAATGGCTAGTTCTCCCTGTATTCCATGAGATCTAACCTTCAAAGTTTGCGCGAAGATTTGTAGCTCGGGTGCTTGTTGTAGTGGTTCTGTTCGCCGAGCTGGAAGGTTTAGTTGCAAACGTTTCGTCCCCTGGCTAGGAGTTTGTGGATGAATGCCATGCCTCTAGGAATTCCCTGGCTGTTCTCTGTCTGGCTTGCCCTATGATAGTAGTGTTTTCCCAGTCGAATTCATGTTGCTTGTTGTCTAAGTGTGTGGCTACTAGGGATAGCTGGTCGTGTCGTTTTGTGGCTAGTTGGTGTTCATGTATGCGGATTGTTAGCTGTCTTCCTGTTTGTCCTATATAGTGTTTTGTGCAGTCCTTGCATGGTATTTTATACACTACATTAGTTTTGCTCATGTTGGGTATTGGCTCCTTTGTTCTAGTGAGTTGTTGTCTGAGCGTGGCTGTTGGTTTGTGTGCCATTATGAGTCCTAAGGGTCGCAGTAGTCTGGCTGTCAGTTCTGAAACGCTCCTAATGTATGGTAGTGTGGCTAGTCCTTTTGGTTGTGGCATGTCCTCGTTCCGTGGTCTATCTCTTAGGCATCTGTTGATAAAGTTGCGCGGGTATCCGTTTTTGGCGAATACCTTGTATAGGTGTTCCTCTTCCTCTTTTCGCAGTTCTGGTGTATTGCAGTGTGTTGCACAAACTCCATCAACAAACACATCGACCTAGACCCAATATACCAACCACTACAGCGGACAGCTGAAACTGACACCCGGAAGAGGCAAGGACAGACCACTATAAATACCGGAATAAACATCAAAGATGCGCTTCGCAGGAGGCTCCACAGCACTGATGATGTCTCCTAGCCAGGGGATGAAACGTTTGCAACTAAAACTTCCAGCTCGGCAAACAGAACCACTACAAGATCTAACCTTGTTAATCAGTCTCCCATGGGGAACCTTGTCGAACGCCTTACTGAAGTCCATATAGATCACATCTACTGCTCTGCCTTAACAATCTTCTTTGTTACTGCTTCAAAAAACTCAATCAAGTTTGTGAGACATGATTTGCCACGCACAAAGCCATGTTGACTATCCCGATCAGTCCTTGCCTTTGCAAGTACATGTACATCCTGTCCCTCAGGATTCCCTCCAAACCACTTGCCCACCATTGAAGTCAGGCTCACCGGTCTATAGTTCCCTGGCTTGTCTTTCCCGCTCTTCTTCAACAGTGGCACCAATTAGCCAACCTCCAGTCTTCCGGCACCTCACCTGTGACGACCGATAATACAAATATCTCAGCAAGAGGCCCAACAATCACTTTTCTAGCTTCCCACAGAGTCCTCAGGTACACCTGATCAGGTCCTGGGGATTTATTCACTTTTAACCATTTCAAGACATCCAGCACTTCCTCCTCTGTAATCTGGACATTTTTGCAAGATGTCACCATCTATTTCCCTACAGTCTATATCTTCCATATCCTTTTCTAACAGGAAATACTGATGCAAAATATTCATTTAGTATCTCCCCCATTTTCTGTGGCTCCACACAAAGGCCACCTAGCTGATCTTTGAGGGGCCCTATTCTCTCCCTAGTTACCCTTTTATCCTTAATATATTTGTAAAAACCCTTTGGATTCTCCTTAATTCTATTTGCCAAAGCTGTCTCATGTCCCCATTTTGCCCTCCTGATTTCCCTCTTAAGTAAACTCCTACTTTCTTTATACTTTTCTAAGGATTCACTCGATGTATCCTGTCTATACCTGACATATGCTTCCTTCTTTTTCTTAACCAAACCCTCAATTTCTTTAGTCATCCAGCATTCCCCATACCTACCAGCCTTCCCTTTCACACTGACAGGAATATACTTTCTCTGGATTCTTGTTATCTCATTTCTGAAGGCTTCACATTTTCCAGCTGTCCCTTTGCCTGCGAACATCTGCCTCCAATCAGCTTTCGAAAGTTCTTGCCTTTTACCATCAAAATTGGCTTTTCTCCAATTTAGAACTTCAACTTTTAGATCTGATCTATCCTTTTCCATCATGATTTTAAAATGAATAGAATTATGGTCGCTGGCCCCAGAGTGCTCTCCCACTGGCACCTCAGTCACCTGCCCTGCCTTATTTCCCAAGAGTAGGTCAAGCTTTGCACCTTCTCTAGTAGGTACATTCACATATTGAATCAGAAAATTCCTCTTCATCTAAACCTTTGACACTATAGCAGTCCCAGTTGATGTCTGGAAAGTTAAAATCCCCTACCATAATTACCCTATTATTCTTACAGATAGCTGAGATTTCCTTATAAGTTTGTTTTTCAATTTCCCTCTGACTATTGGGGAGTCTATAATATAATCCTAATAAGGTGATCATCCCTTTCTTATTTCTCAGTTCCACCCAAATAACTTCCCTGGATGTATTTCTGGGAATATTCTCCCTCAGCATAGCTGTAATGCTATCCCTTATCAAAAATGCAACTCCCCCTCCTCTCTTGCCTCCCTTTCTATCCTTCCTGTAACATTTGTATCCTGGAACATTAAGCTGCCAGTCCTGCCCATCCCTGAGCCTTATTTCCATAATTGCTATGATATCCCAGTCCCATGTTCGTAACCATGCCCTGAGTTCATCTGCCTTCCCTATTAGGCCCCTTGCATTGAAATAAATGCAGTTTAATTTATTAGTCCTACCTTGTCCCTGCCTGCCCTGACTGTTTGACTCACTTCTGTTCTCAGTTGTACCCGTCTCAGTTCGATCTCTTTCCTCACTATCTCCTTGGGTTCCCCCCACCCCCCCACCTTACTAGCTTAAATCTTCCCAAGCAGTTCTAGCAAATTTCCCTGCCAGTATATTAGTCCCCTTCCAATTTAGGTGCAATCCGTCCTCCTTGTACAGGTCACTTTTACCCCAAAAGAAATTTCAATGATCCAAAAATGTGAATCCTTCTCCCATACACCAGCTCCTCAGCCATGCATTCATCTGCTATATCCTCCTATTCCTGCCCTCACTAGCTCGTAGCACTGGGAGTAATACAGATATTACGACTCTCGAGGACCTCCTTTTTAAATTTCTGCCGAACTCTATGTAATCTCCCTTCAGAATCTCAACCTTTGCCCTTGCTATGTCGTTAGTTCCAATGTGTGCAATGACCTCTTGCTGGCCCCTCTCCCCTGTGAGAACATTCTGCACCCTCTCTGAGACATCCTTGATCCTGGCATCAAGGAAGCAACACACCATTCTGATTTTTCTCTACTGGCCACAGAAACGTCTGTCCGTACTTCTGACTACAGAATCCCCTAACACTTGGATCTCTTGGAAGCCGACGTACCCCTAGTTGCATTAGAGCCAGTCTTAATACCAGAAACTTGGCTGTTTGCGCTACGTTCCCCTGAGTTTCCATCACCCTCTACATTTTCCACAACAGCATACCTGTTTGAAATGGGAAAAGCCACAAAAGTCTCCTGCCCTAGGTGCTGACCTCTCTCACCCTTCCTGGTGTTAACCCATCTATGTGACTGTATCTGAAACTTCCCCCCTTCCTATAACTGCTATCCATCACATACTGTTGCTGTTGCAAATTCCTCATTGCTTCTATCTGTCTCTTTACTCGATCTGATAAGATTCGCATCCAACAGCATTTATGGCAGATATAATCCGCAGTAACCCTTAAACTCTCTTTAAACTCCCACATCTGACAAAAAATATATATCACTGCAAAGGCCATTTTTGCTCCTTCACAATCTACAGACCCGGAAAATAATACTGTCTTATTCCTCTGCAAAGACTGGCCCAGGTTAAATTAATAGCTAAGACTTATACTTTAAGTTTAATCAAGAGACTTATCTCCAAAAACATATAATCAAGAAAGAATCCACTGTACTGCCTTTCTCCTGGACAGACGTAATGTCCCTTATCTTTTTCTTTTTCTTTTTCTCTTTCTATCTCTCTCTCTCCTCTCTCTCTCTCTCTCTCACTCACACACACACTCTCTCCCTTTGTCTGCTCTTCTCCCTTTTAAACTGCTGTTGTTTTGACTTTTGTTTCCCAAAGTTCCAAAATAATGCACCAGCATATACAACAGTAATTGCTGCTCCTGGAATTCAAGGAAAATACCTCCAACACCTATCATACCTCAAAAAAACGAGCAGCTCTTACAGCCAGACATTTTTCCCATCCTCCATCTTGGATTACCCAGAATCCTTGGGAAAATTTAAATCTCTCTTTGATAATTTATATCCGTTGCTAGACAGGTAGGTCTTCCATAATGCGACGGTTGTGTTCTTGTGCAATTCTGTGTTACAGAAATATCCCATTCTAGAAATAGTGCTTAAAGTGTTGGAGATATGATCATGTTACAGCCAACACGTGTTTTACAAACAGTGTCCCCAATTTGTCAATCATGTTATAGCAAATATGCGTTAACGAAACGCGTGTTATAGCAGAATGACCTGTACTTTGATTTAATGAGTTTGAACGTCAGTGGGCAAATTTCCTTCAGCCACAAGTGTTTTGAAACTCCTTTCTTATAATTTTGCTGGAGCCCATGAACCGTTTGCTCCACACTTGTGATGCTGTTAACAATATGACAGGAGTTTTGTTGGTCTTGTGAGCAAACCATGAGATATTAGAAGTGAACAGATAATGTAAGGACAAACGTCACTATTTTAATGAAGGTGTTCCAGTCAAAAAAATGCCTGTTTTAACTCGCCTGTTCAGTGAAAACATCCATAATTGTTCTCTGCTCCTATTTCTCTCTGCTGCCATACTTACTATAATACCCTCTGCCATGTGGCTCAGGTTAGATTCCGGATTAAAGTCCAAATTCGAAGGCTTGTGCATTAAGATCAATGCTGACTCTACAGTGAAATATTGAAGTTTGAAAATCTAAGCCTGCGTTCATTCACTATTCTATTTTAAAATATCTTCTGTGTAATGTGAAATCTCATTTAATGGCGTCAAAGTAGTTACTATCCTTTCACAAACATAAACAAAAAGATTTTTCGGGCCCCACACTACCCAATTATGAGGACAATATTTTTGAAAATGAGGAAGTTTTGTTCTCAGAAGGAATGAAAATTTAACTTCAAATGGAAGTGGGCAAGGGGACAGTGGTCATCTTGGCGTCATGATTGGCTGTCCCATGGTATTTGGCAGAGAGGGTTTAAGCAAGTGATTGACACAGCAGAGATTGCCAGTCCCCATAATAAGGTCGATCACTAGGGGTAAGTGGGGAGAGATGGGTAAGAGTGAGAGGACCCAGGGAAATAAGCCATAATCTTCCTGAGAAAAGACCAGGAGTTGCCCTACACCAGCCCATGGAAAGAAAAAAAAGACACCTCTTCAAACCTATTGCCCCCCACTCCTCCATTCTAGTGGATACCTTCAGGCTCAGAGAAACATTCTCCACTGTCATGGTTGTATAGTTTCTTTCCTTAATTCACTAATGTATCATCTAATCTGCTGCTTCTTAACAGAAGTGTGGGCTTCCTCTGGGTGTTCTGGTTTCTTCCCACTGTCCAAAGATATCCAGGTTAGGTGGATTGGCCATGGTAAATTGCTCATAATGTCCAGGCATGTACAGGCCAGGTGGATAAGCCATGGGAAATGCAGGTATAGAGTAAGTGGGTGAGTCTGGGTGAGAAACTCTTCATACAGTCAGTATATGTTGAATTGCCTGCTTCCACACCCAGGATTCTACGTCAGATCAGCATGCATCATTTGCAAATTTACTGTTTGTTTTTTCCTTTTGAGATTAATGCCCTCCCTCATCTTTTTTTTTGCCATTTGCAGTTGATTTTGTGCCTGCAGTGGGCTGACAGGTGTTGCCATACTCCCCCATGCACCAATGGCTGTGGGACAAGCAAGACAGACCAACAGACCTTTGGATTAGATTCCCTACAGTGTGGAAATAGGATCTTCAGCCCAATAAATCCACACCAACCCTCCGAAGAGTAACCCACCCGGTCCCATTTCCCTCTGACTAATGCACCTAACACTACAGGCAATTTAGCATGGCCAATTCACCTGATCTGCATATCTCTGGACTGTGGGAGGAAACCGGAGCACCCGGAGGAAACCCATGTAACCACAAGGAGGATGTGCAAACTCCACACAGACAGTCACCCGAGGCTGGAATTGAACTTGGGAACCTGGTGCTGTGAGGCAGCAGTGCTAACCACTGAGCCACCGTGCCACCCCTTTATTTATATCTTGCATTTGGTTGTTGGTTTAGTGGGTAAGTAGCAAGTTATAAATTGACCCATATATTTCTTCTGCTTAAGTGAGAACAATGACATGGGAGCTAAGACCATAAGACTACAAGAGATAGTTACAGGACCATTTGGACCCTCGAGCCTGCTCAGTCATTCAATCAGATCATGGCTGATCCAATATTCCTCACATCCACTTTCCTGCCCTTTCCCCACACACCTTGATTTCCAACTCTATGATGCTCCAATTATAGTTACAAATATTTGGCAGGTCGCTTAAGAAGATTAAGGCATTCAGCACTAAAGTGTTTAACTCAGTGTTTGTCCGACAGCACTGTGTGGCTGAGCTGTGGCCTGGTTAACTTGCCTTAAATGAGAGGGCTCTTATTTCGGCTTTCGGAACAAGGATTGCCTTCAACACCGGGACTGATATTGCTTTCATTCACTGGGTGAGACAGTTCATTAACTCTTCCTATCAAATCTAACCTTTAGCCCAAGTCAGTTATTATCTTCCTCTGGTCAGTTTAAAAATAGAACTTATTACAGTTGAGTGAACCTACAGCTTTTACCAATTAAGGGTTCAGCAAAGACAACTTTGAATTAATCAGATAAATACTAGGCTTCGTTCTGCATGTTATGATTGATTATAGGTGTCCATGCTTTAAGTCGTTTCCTTCTGAGCAAATAAAACAGCCCACCCATTTCCAACTAATAGTGTTACCTAGCCTTACCATCAGAACTTTGGGGACAAATTAAGGTGCTAAGTATAATTTTGGTTATTTTCCAGATGTATATAAATCTTTCCAATGTTAATACTTTCCTGAAGACTTACCTTTTTGAATAGTTATTAATCATTTGTTCTGTGGAGTTGTTCACCTGGAATGAGGAGAAATGTCTTCATGCAGGGAGTGGTGAGTCTTGAAATGCTTTACCACAGAGACCAGCGTTGACATTTCACATTAAGTGCTCTGATGAAGTCCAAGAACCGATTTCCTTCATTAGCCAGGCCTCTTGCATTTGAGCACCCAGTCAGCCTGAAAACAAGCCACCAGCTCACCCCACATCTCTGTATTGCACCATCAAGCAATCCTCTTGACCTCTGAAATATGCAGTCCTGCCACAAAAGGGCAAAATAAAGTAACCAAGACTACCAGAGAATAAAGTCCAAGATCTGGCGTATGTAAGACACACACTGAATCATGTATGTTCTGGGACCAAACTCATGTGCAAAGGCCTGAGTTGAATATTGTCTCCCATTTCAGATTCAGGCTCACAGGTGAGCCACTGTCCTTGTGCATTCTGGCTGAAGAATCCTGCACTTCATCAATCTGACTTCTGAGAAAGATTGCTTATTGTTAAAACACTTTGACT
Source organism: Hemiscyllium ocellatum (assembly GCF_020745735.1). NCBI lineage: Eukaryota > Metazoa > Chordata > Chondrichthyes > Orectolobiformes > Hemiscylliidae > Hemiscyllium > Hemiscyllium ocellatum. Next base: position 105,492,495 of record NC_083406.1, read on the forward strand.
TGCTGAATTGAATGCCTGAGATATTGTGCTGTTCCCAGGACTGGGAAGCAAAGTGATCATGGGAATTTAATGTTGTGAGACCTCAAAACTCAAAAAAACCAAAAGCAGGATGAGTAATTGCATTTATGTTCTTGGAATTCAAAAGGTGGGTGGATCCACTGGATAACAAACACCAGGAAATCCTTTTGAACACATTTACACCTCATGAATACTCATTAAAAAGGTCTCTCACCCAGTATTAAGTACACTTTTACATTCAAATTCTCTTCAAGCAAGCAACACAAAACCCATTTGGTTCATTAATATTGGATGGAATAAATCTACCATCCTAACCTGGTATAGTCTGCAAGTGAGTCCAGTGCTCAACAATGTGGTTGATTCTCAACTGCCCTCTGAGATGGCTTAGCAAGCCACTTGATCGTATCAAACAGGAAAAAGAAATGAAATTAGATGCACTACCTGGCATCAGTCCAGGCAATGGAAAGGACAAGAGGGCAGTCAGTTCTGTTGACCCTGTCCACCTTACCGACATCTGGGGGCCAGTGCCAAAGTTGGAGATTGTCTCACAGACTAGACAAACATCAGCCTGACAGTCATACTATTGGAATAGACATTGTCTCAGACAGCATAATCATTATGTCTCACTGTCAGGATAGACCCAGTAGAAATGGTGGCTGAGTGGTCATATGTTCAGATGAGCTGCCCTGGGAGCCCTCAGCATTGACTCTGGACCCGCACAAAATCTCACGTCATCAATTCAAACATGGGCATGGAAACCTCCTGCTGAGTACCCCAATCTTACCTCCACATCTCAGCTGATGTGTCAGTAGCCTCCATGCTGGACACCATTAGGAGGAAGCACTGACTATGTCAGAGGAACACAAGGTATTCTGAGTGGGGGACTTCAGTATTCATCAGCAAGAGTGACTTGGCAACACCACTATTGACTAAACTGCTCAACCCATACAGGACATGGCGGCTAGAGTGTGCCTGTGGCAGGTGGTAAAGGAAGAAACAAGGACATAAAAAACATTTTTGACTTCAGAACTCCAAAGAATAGTCACATTGATCTCAAAATGTTAACTCTGTTTATCAATCCACAGATGCTGGCAGGTCTGTTGAGTTCCTTCAACATTTTCTGTCTTTTTTTTGCAATCAACAACCGTGCAATTATTTATCATCATTTGGGACCCTCATCAGAGGTTGCATTTTTACACTGCAAACTTCCCATTCGTCATTTAAGAGAGGTTGCATCTCTTGATGTGCCAGTGTAGATAAACGGAGAAATGCCATGAATGGGTCCCAAACTTTCCCTTCTCTGACGATACTATGGCTTTCTGAGATGTATTCTGCCCTAGGCTTTTTATGAAGAACAGTTGACACTGAGGAGACAAGCAGTCTGCTCAAAGCCAATAAAGTAAACAGCCTGTGAGGCCTTGGAGTTTTGTAAAAGTTCTAACAATAGAAGCTGTATGAATGGGTGGGGTCAAGCTCCCACAGGATTATGATTTTTAGTTTTGGCTTTCAGCATTTGCTGGGGTCTTGAAGCTAGATGTGAAAGCTCTTATTACTCTCTCCGTTACACCTAAAAGCTGGGGTTCCCTTCTTGCAGATAGAATTGCATGTGAGATAATCTATTTTGCTGAATTTGCTTTTGAGAAGTGTGTGTTTATGGGATGTTACGATATTGCAGCAGTTCATTTGTTGTCATTAATAGATGTAGTATTTGGTTAAGCATTTCGATAGAGTTACAATTGAGCAAATTCTTTTTTTAAATTTTGTCTGTACTTTAATTGCAGTGTAAAAATAAAGTGTATTTTGATTGAAGTCAAGTAATTTGGCCAACTGGACTGTATCTGAAATGCAATGTCTTACACTTACCTTCAAAGTAGGAAAATGTTAGATCTTGGCTACCTCCTTAATATGTTTTGAGGGAGTGTGGTCCAGTCCATAACACTTTATTCTTGAGTGCTCTCATGAACCCAGGAATTACCTTAGCTCTGATCTTTCCTCGAGAGTAGTATATTTGGGAATGCTGAGTATTTTTGCTGTTCAAGATTGATTCCCCAACACATGGGCTAAAATACATTTCTCACATCCTTCGAATGAACATTGTTGGCAGGAGAGTGTCATAAACAACATTTTATGAGCTGGATGTGATTACACTTGACCGCAAGCTAATATTTTGTGGCCCAGACCTTCTATTATGTAATGAGGCTGGGACTATTCTTGTCAGCTAAATGGTGAAAGTGCGGTTCCCCTTGATTGAATGTGCACAGTAACAAATGCTGAGGAATAGCGTTGTATAATACTCCTGAGAAACAAGCAAAAAACATAGTTGCAGTGATATTGCCCGCTGTCAAAATAATTGTAGCCCATGAGAAATTTGCAGGTAATCACTGTGCATGTTCTTTTCAAACCGTTACTTATTGACACTGGTCACTACAGTTATGGGTTCCAGAGTAAAACTTTAACAAGATCATTGTGCTAATGAAGTTTGAAAGAACATAGTGCATCTCAAATTGGATAGTGCCAAGCTGCTGAAGCAGACTGGGCTGTCAACCTGGAAGGGCGCTCCCAAGGCTTTCTCAAAATCAGTGATTTACTGCATCTCAGCTGGCAGCTTGACAGTGAAATAGTTGTAAAGTTTGAGCTGTTGACAGTAACCCATTAGTTGGGGATTGGGGAGAGAGATTTGTGACAATTTGCAGCAATCGAGACAGAAGGGAGCAATTAGCATTGGGAATAGTCTGCAGGCCAGGACAATGTTCTTTGGGACTGCTTTGGAGTGGGGTTCAGCACTATATTAAGGTGAAATAAAAACTTAAGCTTACACATGTATTTGGTCATTCTGAATGCAACTGACCTGGTGGTCATTATATAGAGGTCCACTCAGCTTTCAAAAGAGGACTTATAGCGTCAGAGTCATAGAGATGTATAGCTTGGAAACAGACCCTTCGGTCCAACTCGTCCATGCCGACCAGATATCCCAACCTAATCTAGTCCCATTTGCCAGCACTTGGCCCATATCCCACTAAACCCTTCCCAATCATATACCCATCCAAATGCCTTTAAATGTTGCAATTGTACCAGCCTCCACCACTTCCTCTGGCAGTTCATTCCATACATACACCACCCTCTGAGTGAAAAAGTAGCCCTCTAGGTTCCTTTTATATCTTTCCCCTCTCACCCCAAACCCCACCCTCTAGTTCCAGACTCATCCACCGCAGGGACAAAACTTTGTCAATTTACCCTATCCATGCTCCTCATGACTTATGAACCTCTATGAGGTCACCCCTCAGCCTCTGACGCTCCAGGAAAAACAACCTCAGCCTCTTCAGCCTCTCCCTACATACATACTCACACACATGCACACACTCATATACATGCACACACACTCAAAACCTCCAACCCTGGCAACATCCTTGCAAATCTTTTCTGAATCTTTTCAAGTTTCATAACATCTTTCCAACAGGAAGGAGAACAGAATTGCACAATGTCAAAGCATCAATTCAGATGGGGAGATGGTTCAACATGTTCTGTATCAGGATTGCCATTTAGATGTTCTGGACAGAAGAGAGCGTTAGTTAAAATCAGCAGCTTTTATTAACTGCTCATCCTCTGGTTATGTCTAGCGGTGAAGCGCTAAATCAGTTCCCCTTGTTTTTAACCTTTTCGGTTGGTCTCCACAAAAGTTTAAGTTATATTTAGCAACCAAAATGTTAATGCTAAAGTTTTATTATAAACAACAAGGAGAGAATCGCGAGGTTTTCTTGAGCTAACAAAAATACAAGCTTATTATTTTTCTATTCCCAAGACAATAATAAAAATGGGAAATCATGTGTACGGCTTTTGTGCAATCACTTGGGCCCACAAACTTGTACACGCGCACACACACACACACACACACACACACACAGACTCATTCACACACACACTCACATTTACCCACATGCTCACACTCACACACATACACACACTCACACACACATGCACAGATTCACACTCACACTCACACTCACACACGTGCTCACACTCTCACATACGCACACACTCACACACACACACATACAGGCTCACTTATACACACATGCTCACACACACACATGCACACTCATTCACACACATGCACAAGCACACACACACTTGCTCACACATATGCTCACATTCACACACATGCATACTCACACACATGCACACACACACGCTCGCACACATACTCACACTCTCACACATGCTCACACGCACGCTAACACACACACATGCACACACTCATATACATGCACACGCTCACACACACACACTCACATTCATGCAATGCTCTCACTCACACACATGCACATGCTCTCACACACAGACATGCACACATACATTCACACACACGCACAAGCACACACACACATGCTTACACTCACACACACCCGCACACACGCTCACACTCACATGCATGCACACACTCATATACATACTCACACACATGCTCACACTCACATGCACTCTCACACACATGCTTACACACATACGCACACACACATGCTCGCACACACGCTCACACTCACATACATGCACACATTCATACACATACTCACACACATGCTCACATTCACACGCACTCTCACACACATGCTTACACACACGCACACACACATGCTCGCACACATGCTCACACTCACACACATGCACACACTCATATACATGCACACACACTCACACACACAAACACTCACATACATGCACATGCTCTCACACACACATTCACACACATGCACAAGCATACACACACATGTTCACACTCACAGGCATGCTCGCACACATGCTCACACTCACATACATGCACACACCCACATACATGCACATGCTCACACACACACTCACATGCATGCACATACTCTCAATCACATATATGCTCACACTCACATGCACGCATACGTTCACACATATAAATGCACAAACACAAACGTACATGGACAAAGTTTGAATGGGATAGTACTGTGTACAAAAGGATAGTTAAAGAATACATAGTTTAATGCCAAATCACTGAACATATTTAAGAAAATTATAGATATTTAGATAGAAAAACATATGGGGAGGAAGTAGGAAGATGGCATTGAGATGGAGGATCATCCAAGGTCAGGTGGTCAAGTGGCATGTTTGAGAAATAACCAAATACCAAGTATCCTGTTCTTGCTCCTAGTTCTTATGTGCTGTACTTGTCCGGAAATGAATATGGTATAATCTTCTCAGATTGATTCTGGATTTCAATTCTTGCCATACACACTTCAGCTTTTTGACTGTCACCATTTTCCATCTAAACTCCAATGAGTTAAGGTCCAATCTACCCAATCTCTCCTCCTAAGACAGTCCCTGCATTCCCAGGGTCAACCTTGTGAACCTTGCCCGGATTGCCTCCAATGTGAGTGTGCCTTTCCTTAGAAAAGTGGATGAAAACGGTTCACAATATACCAGCTGCAGTCTAACTTGTAAAACATAAATACAGAACTAACACCATGAGCAGCAATAAGATTCAAAAACAGGATCAATTATGTTTCCATGTGCCAATTGCATCTTTCTTCCATGCGTGCATTCCAGTTTAGTTCAGTTTAAAACTTGCAGAGGAACTTTCAAGATATCCTGCGTATGTTTGAACATTTGGCAAGACTTGTGATGGTGCAATGTCGAATGCAGATATTTTTCTTTATTATGAATTGTAACTCACCATAAACTGAGGAGATTTGTCTCTATGTCTATTTGATGGTTTCTGTCTCATGGTGGACTGAAAAATTAGGCTTATACTACATAACAGGATATAACTTTAGCCTGGTTTAATAATAATACATATATAACATACACATAAATGTCAAAATCATTCAAAATGTTCAACTAAAGTGTGACTGTAGAACTGAAATAATAATTGCCTGTATTTTATCAAACATTAAGCATTGCATTATGAGTCTCACACACATAAATATCTGTGAAAGACACAGAATTGAATTAATGTAAAATGAACAGTGACAACCCCCTTTTTGTTCTGTCTGTATTTCATGTTTATCATGGCCTTGCTTTGGACGTGTTTATGTTCTGTCAATCCTCTGGCTGCGTTCACATCTCCGACAATATTTGGCAATATGTCAGATAATTTCAAAAGTAATGAGAATTTTGATGACCAAGTGAATGGTAACCAGTGACTTTAGTGCCAATGAGAAAGGAGAAACAATCTTCTGCAGTAGTTCCCAAGCGGTTATATGACCTTGAAAACTGTAACATTTCTTTAACCTGGGCCCCAGGGAAGAATGCATGACACAGAAGAATTTCAATACATGAACAGATACTTTATGGCCCTATTTGTGATGGGACAGAAGATTGGTATTTTCATATAAATGCTGTCAGTATCAGCACTGCCTCATTATCACTCCTTGATACCTCCGCAGTCTTGAAATGCGTGGGTGTTTGTCTGACAGTCAAATACTGGATGAGCATAAATTTTCTTCAGCTACATATTGGAAAATTTGAGGCCTCCAAACTCCATTTCCTAATCACTGCTCTCTCCATTCCCTCAAACTGAAAACTTGGCCTTGAGATGACTTTCAACCAAGTATCTACACAGTTACTATCTATTTTGGTTGTTATTTCGAAGGGAATGGAGTATAAGAATAGGGGCATCTTGCTAAAATGATATAAGGCACTAGTTACATCACAACTGAAAATGTGTTGCTGGAAAAGCGCAGCAGGTCAGGCAGCATTCAAGGAACAGGAAATTCGACATTTCGGGCATAAGCCCTTCTTCAGGAAATGAAGAAGGGCTTATGCCCAAAACGTCGAATTTCTTGTTCCTTGGATGTTGCCTGACTTGCTGCGCTTTTCCAGCAACACATTTTCAGCTCCTACTAGTTACATCACACCTGGAATACTGTGAACACTTTTGGTCCCCTTATTTAAGGGAAGATATACTGTCATTGGAGGGACTCCAGAGAACTAGTTTGATGCTGGTAGTGGAGGGCTTGTCTTCTGCAGAGATAGATTGGGTCTGTAGTCATTGGATTTTAAAAGAATGAGAGGTGGCCTTATTGAAACGTAGAAGATTCTTACAGGATTTGAGAGGGTAGATGCAGAAAGCTTGTGGGAGAGACTAGGATCAGAGGGCACAATCTCAGAACGAAGGATTGCACATTTAAGACAAAGATGAGGGATATTTTTGCACAGAGGTTAGTAGACATATGGAATTCTTCACTCAGAAAGCTGTTGAACTGTGTCATAAAATGTATCGAAGGCTGCGATCAACAAATTTGCAGTCTGTAAGGGAATTAAGCGTTCAGGGAAAAGACAGGAAATTGGAGTAGAGGGTTATCAGATCAGTATTGAATGATGGAGCAGACCCGACGGGCCCAATGGCCTACATCTGCTCCCTCGTCATATTATATTCCTCCTTCTGCCTCTCTGAACTCTGCTCCTGCCCTCTGCTCATTGCTACTGAAGTCCACACCAACGCCTCTGTAACCCTGAGATTTGAATATTCCAGAATACCTTGGCTCATCATTCACATTTTATCCTCTGTAGACTCATCCAAACTCTGCTCTCTGTGTCATAAGTCACATAATAGTTTTGGCTCACTGAAACATAGGTGGTGCCCTTTGAAACTAAACCTTGATTGAAAATTCTCAACCTTGTTCACCCATTCCTCCACAGTCACCTCCCTATCTCTGTAATCTCCTGTGGTATCACAGCCCATTGAGATATATCTGTGTTCATACATACTGTGTCAAGATTTGGAGGTGCCGGTGTTGGACTGGGATGTACAAAGTTAAAATCATACATCACCAGGTAAGCCTGTTGGACTATAACCTGGTGTTGTGTGATTTTTAACTTAATACTGTGTCAAGAAACCCTCCAGAATGGTCCTTATAAATTCTGCCCCATCTGAGCCCCTAGCATGAAGAGACCCAGTCAATAAAGGGGAAGTTGGAATCACCCACTACAGCAACCCTGCTGTTTTTACATCTTTCCAAAATCTGTATACATATTCGCTCCTCTCTCTGCCATTGGTTGTTAGGAGGCCTGTAGTGTACCCCCAGCATTGTGATTTCACCTTTCCTATTCCTGAGTTCTACAATAGTGCCTCTGATGTATCCTCCCTCAGTACAGCTGTGCCAATTCTCCTTTAGCAGTAATGCAACTCCCTCAGCCCTTTACATCCCCTCCTATTACCCCATAAACATCTAAATCCTAGGGACATTCAACCACCAGTCCTGTTCCTCTTTCAGGCAGAAGTGAGTACTGCAGATGATGGATATTAGAGTCTTCATTAGACTGGGGCTGGAAAAGCACAGCAGGTCGGGCAGCATCCGAGGACCAGGAAAATCGCCGTTTTGGGCAAAAGCCCGAAGGTTTCCTGATGAAGGGCTTTTGCCAGAAACATTGATTTTTCTGCTCCTCGGATGCTGCCCGACCTGCTGTGCTTTTCCAGCACCACTCTAATCTTGACGTTGTTCCTCTTTCCAAGTCTCCATAATTGCAATAATTTCATTGTTCCAAATGATCTCTTGAATATCCTTGAATTTGATCGCACCACCATTGTAGCTGTGCCTTTTGCTGTCTGAGCCCCAACTCTGAAATTTCTTCCCTGCACATCTCTGCCTCATCTTCTTACATTTACAGAGCCATCTAAAACCTATTTTAATGAACAATCCTTTGGTCATTTGATCTAATATCACATCAGTGACAAAATTTTGTATTGTAATTCTCCTTTGAAATGTCATGAGACATTGTTTCACATTAACACAGCTAAATAAATACAAGTTGTTATGACTTTAAGAGAGTGGATGCTTGAGTCAATTAAAATAGTACAACAGGACTACTAATTTACAATGATTGAAAAAGGCAAATCTGCTCTATTACCCAGTAATGTAGACCTTTACCGTTCTTTCAGGATCATATTCCATGACTATGTTTATTGTTAGAGAGCCATAAATCATACAGTGTAGAAAAGAGGACTTTCGGCCCACCTATGCTGATCAACAAACACCAACTACACTAATTCCTTTTAACTGCAGTTGGTCAATAGCCAATTATGTCCTGGCATTTTAAATGGTTTGTCCAGGTCCTTCTTAAAGGTTGCGTGAGTACCACCCTCCAATACCTTCTCAGGCAGTGCGTTCCATATTTCTACCACACTATGGATGAAAAAGTCTTCCCTCAGATCCCCACTAAACTACTTATTCCTAGCCTTAGAAGTAAATCGTCTGGTCTTAGACACGTCTGCCATGGGGAAAGGATTCTCACAGTCTACCCTGTCTATGGCATATTTAAGACTGATAAGGAGAAATTTATTCTCTGTGAATACCTAGAATTCTTTGCTGCAGAGATATGCCTGAGTCTGGGTCGTAAAGTATATTCCGAGATAGATTTGTAACCAGCAAGGGAATCACGTGGTATCGGGGAAAGGCATGAAAGTGGAGTTGAGAATGATCAGATCAGATAAGGTCTCATCGAATGATGGAGCAGACTCGATGGGCTGAATTGACGATTTCTGCTCTAACATCTACCTGTCTTATGACCTGGTGGTTAGCATGGCCAGTTTTTTGTTCCGCATGTCCACTCATCACTAGACAAAGGAAAGTGAAGATTGACCCTAGACAGAAAATAAGATGGGGGAGAACCTGAACCTGAATTGGTCTTCCTTTCCTCTCACTAAACCTTGAGGACACAAAGAATGAGGCAAGAGAGGAGCAGGTGGGGCTAGTTTAGCTTGGGATTATGTTTATGGTTAGACTGAAGAGTCTATTTCCATGCTGTATGACTCTATGAGAATCTATCTGAAACCTATCTGAATGGATAGATAACTGGACTTCCCTGACATGTGCAGGTGATGCACTTAGTCATGTCAGTCTCTGACCACGTTGAGGATTTTCAGGGCTGCTGCTGCAGTGATTGGAATGAGGTCAGTCAACTTAACCTAGTCCAATTAGGGAGTCCTGGCTGACAGATATTAACAGGAGTGTTGGGGATCCTGCTCACTCGAGGAGCCCTCTTGGGCTAGCTGGGTCAGTGTCATGTGCTATGCAAGTGTAAATAAAGGATGACTTGGTGATTGGATACCAGCCTTTGTGGAGTTGTTCAGCCACAACATCTCATATCTTAGAATCATAAAAACCAGAAATAGAACACAAGACATGTCATGGCAGTAGCCTGTCAAGGAGGAGAAAGTGAGGACTGCAAACTTTCCTGCTACATTCCTGATGAAGAGTTTATGCTCAAAACATTGACTTTCCTGCTGCTTGGATGCTGCCTGACCAGCTGTGCTTTTCCAGCACCATTTTGACCGTACCCTCTCAAGGAGCAGCACGGTGTCTCAGTGGTTAGCACTGCTGCCTCAAAGCGCCAGGGATCTGGGTTTGATGTCTGAGGCTGGGTTGCCTAAAGTATATTCAGAGATGGAATTCTAACCAGCAAGGGAATCAAGTGTTGGGGGAAAGGCAGGAAAGTGGGGTTGAGAATGATCAGATCATTGAATAGGTCTCATTGAATAATGGGTCAGACTAGATGGGCTATATTGACGACTTCTGCTCTAACATCTACCTGTCTTATGACCTGGTGATCAACATGGCCAGTTTCGTAACTCCTGTCTGTGTGGAGTTTGTACATTTTCCCCATGTCTGTATTAGTTTCTTCTGGGTGCTCTGGTTTCCTCCCAGAATCCAAAGATGTGCAGGTCAGGTGAATTGGCAATGCTAAATTGTCCATAGTGTTAGGGGCATTAGTCCGGGGTAAATATAGGGTAGGGAAATGGGTCTGAGTGGATCACTCTTCGGAGGGTAGGTGTAGGCTTGTTGATCAATGGCCTGTTTCCATACTGTAGGGAATCTAATCTAATCAAAAGGTCAACTAGGGATGAACTAGACCCAGCAATGTTGTCTACATCCTGTGTGTGAATAAAATGGCCTTGCAAAATGTTTCTTACTCAAGAATTATGGCACTCCTTATAAAGTTACTGTCGCATTTACTTCCAAGCTGAGTATGCCAAATCATAACAACTCACTTCACAAAATAAAAAAAATCCCCTCATTTGCCCACTAGATCCCTTGCCATGAATGTATTCTTATAAACATCTAATCCCCCCCAGTGAGAATGGAATGTGAACAAATGTTGGCTGGAAATGAATTTGACATCCAGGAAGGCTTGTGGAAAGTAAATACAAATTAACAAGTCATTAAATAGTTCTTTATGTACCTTCTAAATCGTGTTACCACAAAGGCAATAAAGCTTGCATTTTTAAAAATTGCACACTAATTTGTTTTTAGCATGCTCGAGATCATCAATATGTATGAATATTCAGCAGTCCCTCATTTTAAATTCACGATCTTGGCTGCATGGTTTTCCAGTGGAAAGTGTTACCACAGCTGCAGCTGTGGCAATTAAGTTCCTTGGGTCTTGGCTGTCGATTGGTGATATACAAAGGTTGGAAATGTTCCCTTTGAGGGGTTTGTGCAGATGAAGGTTCAGTGTCGACAATTATCTGAAGGCAGAATTTTTAACTCTTTCTGTACGTGCTAGACTGATTAGATTAGATTACTTAGATTAGACTACTGACAGTGTGGAAACAGGCCCTTTGGCCCAACAAGTCCACACCGACCCACCCATATCCCTACATTACCCCTTACCTAACACTACGGGCAATTTAGCTTGGCCAATTCACCTGACCCGCACATCTTTGGACTGTGGGAGGAAACCGGAGCACCCGGAGGAAACCCACGCAGACACGGGGAGAACGTGCAAACTCCACACAGTCAGTCGCCTGAGTCGGGAATTGAACCCGGGTCTCAGGCACTGTGAGGCAGCAGTGCTAACCACTGTGCCACCGTGCCGCCCATCTTCATATGAAACCGAAATTGTTCCAACAGCAATTTTAACTCTTACTGCTAGATACAAAAATGAGAAATTGTGAATGAGCTACTGCTATTGTAATATAGAACATAGAACATTACAGTGCATTACAGACCCTTCAGCCTTCAATGTTGCACCGACCTGGGAAACCAATCTGAAGCCCAGCTAACCAACACTATTCCATTCTCATCCAAATGCCTATCTAATAACCATTTAAATGCCTTCAAAGTTGGCAAGTCTAGTATTGTTGCAGGCAGCGCGTTCCATGCCAATACTACTCCCTGAATAACTATTATGTTGTTATATATATTTATAGGATTTTTTATTCACTCAAAGATAAGTGTGTATTTCTGGCTCGACCAGGCATCATTTCCCATCCCTAATTGCCCTTGCTGAGCTGCCTTATTGCACTTTTATAGACCATTTGGTATAGATGAACCAACAATGTCATTACAGAGGGAATTCTGGGGATTTGATCCAGGGACACTGAAGGAGCAGCAACATATTTCTAAGTCTGGATGGTGAATGGAGATGAAGAGAACTTCCAGGTGGTAATATTTTCATGTACCTGCTACCTCAGTTCTTCTAGATGTAGTCTCATGGTTATTTTTTGGAAGTTGCTGGTTAAGGAATCATGGTGAATGTTTGTGGCGCATCTTGCAGATGGTGAAACTGTTGCTACTGACCGTTGGTGGTGAAGTGACTGAATGCTTGTTGATGTGAGTCAATCAAACAGGCTGATTTGACCATCCTAAGTGTTGTTGGGGCTGCACTCATCCAAGCAATGGGGAGTAATCCACCACACTCTTGGTTTGTGCCTTGTAGATGGTGCACAGGCTTTGGTGAGTGAGGAAGTGAGTTACTCATGACAGGATTCCTTGTCTCTGACATGCTCTTGTAATCATTACATATATATAGCAAGTCCAGTTGAGTTTCTGGTCAGTAGTAATCCCAAGGATGTTGTCAGTGGGGTCCCAAGTGATAGTGCTATGTTGAATGTCAAAGGCAATGGTTAGATTCTCCCTTGTTAGAAATGGTCATCACCTGGCCCTTATGTGGTGTGAATGTCACTTGAGCTGAGCTGAACACAGCAGTCTTATGATTACAAAAAAAGAAGTTTGAGATTTTCACTGTATTGCAGGGGTGAATCAGATTCTGAACACTTTCATAGAGTCACAAAGTCATGAAGTCATACAGCACAGAAACAAATCATTCCATTTACCTTTTCTGCACTGATCACACATCCCAATCTGACTTAGTCCCATTTCCCTGCATTTTATCCCTCTGAACTCTTCCTATTCATATACCCTTCCAGATGCCTTCTATGTGTTGTAATTGTACTGGTGTCCACCACTTTGTTCCATATATGCACCACCCTCTGCATGGAAAAGTTGCCCCCTAGGTCCCTTTTAAATCTTTCCTTTCTCAACTCGAGTTTTGGAATGTCCTATCCTGGGTAAAAGACATTGTATATTTACCCTATTCATGGCCCTCATGATGCAGTAAACCTCTATAAGGTCACCCGTCAGCCTCTGATGCTCCAGATAAAATAGCCCAATCTATTTAGCCTCTCCATGTAGCTCAAACCCTCCAGTCCTGACAATATCCTTGTCAATCTTCTCTGCACCCTTTCAAGCTTCACCGCATCTTTCCCATAGAAGGATGACCAGAATTGAATTCAATATTTCATTTCCTTCAATGTCAATTTGGAAAGTTTTACAGATCTCAGTTGTCCCTAGGTTAGGCAACCTCTCCATTTGGGCCTCATCCCTGAAACTACAACTCTTAAACACTTTAGCTACATCATGAAATAAAACCATAAACCTAGTTAAAGGGGACAGCATTACTAGAACCAGTCAGGTAGGTCCCGGCAACTAGGGTAGGGATGGCGGAGTAAAAAGTGAGGTCTGCAGATGCTGGAGATCACAGCTGCAAATGTGTTGCTGGTCAAAGCACAGCAGGTTAGGCAGCATCTCAGGAATAGAGAATTCGACGTTTCGAGCATAAGCCCTTCATCAGGAATCTTTCTGTGGGGCAGCCCTTACTACTGGCGCAGCACCCCTTACACCACATGGATAGCCACCTGATACACCTGGTTTCTTGTTGGCACGTAGTGTTTTCATGATGAAGAGTAAAAGATATTTTTAACACTATCACTTGAGCAGCCAGTATCCTGTGGTTACCATTGAGAGTCTTAAAGTGTTGTGCTGGAAAAACACAGCTGATCAGGCAGCATCCGAGGAGCAGGAGAGTCAACATTTCCAGCATAAGCTCTTCATCAGGAATGCGGGGGGACCCAAGGGAGCTGAGAGATAAATGGAAGGGAGGTAGGGTTGGGGGGAAGGTAGCTGGAATGCGATAGGTAGATGAAGGTGGGGGGTGATGGTGATAGGTTGGAGTGGAGGGTGGAGCGGATCGGTGAAAAGGAAGATGGACAGGTAGGCCAGTTCAAGAGGGCGGTGTGGAATTGAAAGGTTGGATCTGGGATAAGGTGGGGGGAGGAGAGATGAGGAAACTGGTGAAATCAGCATTGATTCTATGTGGTTGGAGGGTCCCAAGGCAGAAGATGATGCGCTCTTCCTCCCGGCATCAGTTGACTAGAATTTGGCAGTGGAGGAGGCCCAGGGCTTGCGTGTCCTTGGTGGACTGGGCGAGGGAGTTGAAGTGCTCGGCCACAGGATGGTGGGGTTGTTGAGTGCGTGTGTCCCAGAGATGTTCTCTGAAACGTTCCACAAGTTGGCGTCCTGTTTCCCCAGTATAGCGGAGACCACACCGAGAGTAATTGCTACAGTAGATGAGATGTATGGGGGTGCAGGAAAATTGACCAGAAACTCAACTGGGAGAAATTGAGGACTGCAAATGCTGGAGATCAGAGTCGAAGAGTGTGGTGCTGGAAAAGCACAGCTGGTCAGGCAGCATGAGGAATCCTGATGAAGGCCTTATGCCTGAAATGTTGATTCTCCTGCTTCTCGGATGCTGCTTGACCAGCTGTGCTTTACTAGCACCACACTCTCTGACAGAAACTCAATTGGACATGTTTCACCTGGGAAGGCAAGGACTTGAACCCAGACCTTCAGGTTTAGGGACATTGCCACTGCACCACCAGATCAGACAAGAGTGGCACTCAGTTAAACTGTTCAGGGGGCTGGTACAGGTATGATGGCCCAAATGGCCGCCTTCTGCACTGTAACAATTCTGAATGGCATTGGGTGCTGAAACCTACATGTTCCTGTTTGACAAAGTGCCATCCCCCTGCCACTTCTAGGCGTGCATTTAATCGCACTCCTTATGTAAATTCTTCTAACTGATGGCTCGTTCAGCCTCCCTGATGCTAAGAAGATTGGATGCAGAGAGATTCTGAAATCTTATTCCATGATCCCTCACTTTCCAGATAACAAGCATTCAAATATTTGAATCAGTGCTGACAACTTTCGTAATTTTACTGAGATTGTTGATTGCAGAACTGCAGTGAAAAAGTCTAACTTTACATCCGATGAAGTGAGATTAGAGACAGAAAGGCTTTTTCCACTTGGGTTATTAAAGATGCAAATTAGTAAACTAAATAAGTAAACTGCAAACAGAGCAGCTGGCATTTTTTTGACTGCCTTCTTCAAGAAAAGTGTTGATGCAAATCTGATTAAGAAAATAGTTATTGTAGAGAGGTCGATGATCAAATACAACAATTTCTGTTTGCGCTGGGGCCATGTTATCTGTTGAATGCAGCTGTTCAACTTTAATAATGTGAACTGTAATATCAGATTCATATCCTGAAGTACTGTCTCATTATCTTTGTGAGGGCAGGAAGAAATTTCACAGGAGTTTTATTTTCTGGGAAATGTTGCCTTTGATAATCAGCCTTGCCGCAAAACAACACTGTCTGCCAATTTGTTTCTGTTACCATTTACGTCCTTTAGTCTCCATGGTTTATATGGATAAGCATCTACACGGACTGCAATGATTAAAATCACAACAGGTGAGAGTGCAGCGCTGGAAAAACACAGCAGGTCAGGCAGCATTTGAGGAGCATGAGAATTGACGTTTTGGGCATAGACCTTTCCTGAGGAAGAGATTATGCCCAAAACATTGATTCTCCTGCTCCTTGGATGTTGCCTGACCTGCTGTGCTTTTCCAGTACCGCACTGTTGGCTCTGCTCTCCAGCATCTGCAGTCCTCACTTTCTAAAAAAATCACAACAGCATAAAGTGTATGAACAGAAGTAGGTCATTTAGCCTTTCAAGTCTGCTCTGTCACTTAGAGATCATGGCTGAACTGATAATCCTTAATTCAACTTTCATTCCTTTTCCCAACAGCCCCTGATTTCCTAACTGGCCCAAAATCAGTCTAACTCAACCTTAATGACCCAGCCTCAACAACCACCAGTGAAAAGAATTCCACAGATTCACTATTGTCTGAGAAAACAAACTCCTCCTCATCTATGACTTAAATGTATGACGTTTGTGCCATTTAGTCTGAGATTACGTCATCAGGTACTGGACTCTCCTCACAAGTGAAAACAATCTTCCCATATCTCCCTTGTCAAGTCCCCTCAGAATCTTGTATGTTTCAATAAGATTGTGTCTCATCCTTCAGAATTCCAGTACATACAGGCTCAATCTACTCAACCTCTCCTCATAAGACAGTCTTTCCATACCTGGCATGAGCCTGGTGAACCTTTTCTGAGTCTGCCTCTTGTGTCAGGATATCTTCCCTTAGATACCAGGTCAAAACTGTTCACAGTATTACTGCTGTGGTCTGACTGGTTCCTGGTATAGTTTTACCCAAACCTCCCTACTTTTATCTTCCAACGCCTTTAAAATAAAGGCCAATATTCCCTTTGCCTCCCTATTACCCTATTATTAGATGCTATCTTCATTTCTGATTCATGGATGCAGACTTCCAATTTCCTCTACTCTGTACCTTTTGGCACTTTTTCTCCATTTCAATGATCTCACTCATAGTGAGATCCATGAGAGTAAGAAGAGGTGTATTTATAGGTGAAAACTGCACAGAAAGATTACTTGACTTGAGTCATATTCTCTGAGGTTTAAGAGATTTGATCAAAGTTTTCAAGATACTGATAGGAATGGGGAAGAATTATTTCTGATGACTGAGGAATCTAGGATTAGGGAGCCAAGTCAAAAAGCTAGAAACAAGTGTTTAAGGGTATAATTATGTCCAAAAAGATTAGTAGGAATTTGAAACCCTCCTGCAAATGGCAAAAGATGTTAGATATAATGTTAACTTTGAAACTGAAATTGATTTTTTAGAAAGAAAGGTGTTACAGAGGATAAGGGACAAAGGCAGTGGTACAGGATTCCATAATCAGCCATTATCTCATTGTGTAGAGATCTGTTCTGTGGCTAAATGACTGATTCCTCTTGTAATATTGCTGTATTATTCCTGATGCCAGTTTAAATGTTATAGCAGTCCTTCCTGTACCTTAACAATAAATAAGATGACATAGATGTTTAATACAGCGCCTTCTGGAATGGTGTTTTTATTTATTTGTTTCACAGGATGTAGATGTCAACATTTATTGCTTTGAGAGTAGTTCAGGGTAAATCTCATTGCTGTGGATCTGGATTCACTTATAGGCCAGACCAGAGAAAGAAGACAGAGTTTCTTCCCTAAAGAACATTAGTAAACCAGATGTGCCTTTACAGTAATCAACAGCAAGTTGCTTGGTTTGTTTTCAGATTTGTGTTGAATTCAAATTTCATCATCTGCTGCGCTGGGATTTGAACCCCTGATCACAGAATATTAGAATGGGGTTCTACATTACTAGGTCAATGACATTATCACTGCATCATCAATTTCCTTAAAACTAGGGTGACATATTTATAATACAAATGATCTTCAGATGAAACTGAATCAATTCCAGCAAACTTTTAAACCCAATGCAATCTTCCATTTCCCACTAGAGTCATAAATGTCCAGATATCCCAACCCAAACTAATCACACCTGCCAGCACCCGGCCCAGATCTTTCCAAACCCTTCCTATTCATATACGCGTCCAGATGCATTTTAAATGTACTAGCTTCCACCACTTCCTCTGGCAGCTCATTCCATACACGTACCATCCACTGCATGAAAAAGTTGCCCCTTAGATCTCTTTTATATCTTTCCCCTCTCACCTTAAACTTATGCTCTTCAGTTCTGGACTCCCACACCCCAGGGAAGAGACTTTGTCTATTTATCCTATCCATTTTCCTCATGATTTTATAAACCTCTATAAGATCACCCCTCAGCTCCAGAGAAAACAGTCCCAGCCTATTCAACCTCTCCCTATAGCTCAAATCCTCCAAACCTGGCAACATCCTTGTAAATCTTTTCTGAACCCTTTCACGTTTCACAACATCTTTCTGATAGGAAGGAGACCAGAATTGCATGCAATATTCCAACAATGGCCTAAACTATATCCTGTACAGCCGCAACATGACCTCCTAACTCCTGCACTCAATACACTGACCATTACAGGAAGGCATATCATCTGCGTTCTTTACTATCCTATCTACCTGCGACTCTACTTTCAAGGAGCTATGAATCTGCACTCCAAAGACTTTGTTCAGCAACACTCCCACGGACCTTACAATTAAGTGTATAAGTCCTGCTAAGATTTGCTTTCCCAAAATGCAGCACCTCACATTTATCTAAATTAAACTCCATCTGCCACTTTTCAGCCCATTGTCCCACCTAATCAAGATCCCACTGTAATCTGAGGTAACCTTCTTCACTGTCCAGTATGTGTCCAATTTTGGTGTTATCTGCAAACTTAAGGTTCAGCTCACAATCACATATGGAAATAATAACAGGGTCCTGTCTACTTTAATTAGATTGAGAAAACTCTGATCGGGTCACTTGTCATCTTGGTCAGATTGGACAAAACATTCCATTTATAACACTCACACTGGTAATATCCCAGAGGGAAAAACATTTTTCTTTCACTTATTCGTGGATGTGTGTGTTGCTGGCTGGGCTAGCATTTATTACCAAGCCCTACCTGCCCCTTGAACAGAGTCGCTTGCTAGCATCATTTCAGAGGGTAGTTAAGAATTAACCAGAAGTTCTGAAATCACATGTACCCCGCCATTCACACCTCATCTAAACACATCCTTTCTTTGCTTACTTATTATTTTACCATTTACTTTTGCCTGCACTATTGAACCTTTTGTCATTTAATCTTTCCTGCCTGCTACCTTATTCCAGATCTTTCCTTCTATTCATCTTCCTGTTCCTTCTCCTTTCATCTGCCTTAAATTTACAACATTTCCATCTCTTTTCAGTTCTGGTGAAAGCTGTTGAGTTGAGCCAAAAATATTCACTCTGTTACTCTCTTATTTAAAGCTGTCAGACCTGTTGAGTATTTGCAGCATTTTCTCATTTCATCTCCGTTATCTTTGTCTTGTCATTAATCAAATTATTTGACCCATTGACACTGAATGGGAGTTTTAACCTTCAACTCAAGTCAATCAGGAAACGTTCTGATTTAATTGTTGTCAAACTTAACAATAAGTAGAAATCCAAAATGTTGATATGTGCAAATTAACTGGAATTTATTCCTTTTCATTATTCACTTTTGTAATGTGGTCTTTACTGGCTGTTCTGAAAAGATGTCAATTGACACAAAATATTAACTCTACATTCTTTCTATAGATGCTACTATCCTGCTGAGTTTCTCCAGCAGTATCGATGTTTGTTTGTGCTTTCTCAAACTGTTTCAGCTCATATTGTGGAAGTATTTCCACAATGCTTTTAGAGAAAATTTTGACCCAGTGACAATGAAGGAACAGTAATATACTTCCAAAGTCAGGATGATGCTGAAAATGTGTTGCTGGAAAAGCGCAGCAGGTCAGGCAGCATCCAAAGAGCAGGAGAATCGACGTTTCGGGCATGAGCCCTTCTTCAGGAAACGTCAATTCTCCTGCTCCTTGGATGCTGCCTGACCTGTTGCGTTTTTCCAGCAACACATTTTCAGCTCTTATCTCCAGCATCTGCAGCCCTCACTTTCTCCTAAAGTCAGGATAATGCCTGGTTTGGAGGGGGACCTGCACATGGGGTGGTGCTCCCTACATCTGCTGACCCTGGCCTTCGAAATGGTAGTGTTTGTGGGTTTAGAATGTGCTGTTGAAGATGTCTTGGTGAATTTTTGTAGATAGTACACACTGCTGCAAACTGAACAGTGGTGGAGAGAGTAAATGTTTGTGGATGTGGTGAATGGGCAGCCTTTAATTTTTTGAGAAGATGATTATACCTGAATGTTAACGTTTACCACCTTACAAGATGAAGATTTGTTCCTGTGGACTGGATGTAGAAAGAAAAAATAAATCCCATGCAATAAATCATAGTGCAGCAGGCTTATCTTTATGGCACGGGCTCAAGATTTGAATTCTGGGTCTACAGTGGAAATTTATATTTATCTTCATGCCACATTGTGTCTTGAAGGACTGTGAAACACAGTTTTATCCAAAAGTCTTTTTGCTTATCAAGCTGTGTAAGCTGTACAGGAATGTTAAATCCCTTTTGGTTGGATTCTTTTTTGAAAGTATTGCACTTTAAATATCATAATGTCTATGTATGCAACCTATATCTAATCCTTCAGCTTTAAATCTATTAGCATGTTGATCTAGCTGAATGCTATTTTGTGCTTATAATGAGGATATGGTGGGCCTCAGCATTAATTAAAGGATGATCCATTATGCAAAGTTTCAAATGCAGCCTTGATTGATAGGTAACACCGCTTTGAAACTCAAACTTTTCATTCCACTTTATTGCATTACTTGAATGTCATGCAGGTCCTGGTTCGACTCCACCGCCAAACCGTTACCACCTGACGCCTGGAGGAGGAACGCCTCATATTCCACCTTGGGAACCTGCAACCACACGGGATAAATATGGATTTCAATGGCTTCCTCATTTCCCCTCCCCCCACATTATCCCAGTCCCAATCCTCCAACTCAGCACTGCCTTCCTGACCTGCCCATCACTGCCCCCTCTGACCTATCACCTACTCCCTCACTTTCATCCACTTGTTGCTTTCCCAGCTACCTCCGCCCAACCACAGCCCCCTCCCATTTACCTCTCAGCCCCAACCCACAAGCCTCATTCCTGATGAAGGGCTAATGTATGAAACATTGATTCTCCTGCTCCTCAGATGCTGCCTGACCTGTTGTGCTTTTCCAGCACCACACTCTTTGACTCTGAACTCCAGCATCTGTAGTCCTCACTTTCTCGTTATTTTTCATTCCATCCATTTAACAATCAGAAAGTTTTAGACACTTGTGGAAGAACAGCTCACAGGGGTGGTAAATTGCCAAGACTCTCAGCTTTGCCTTAGTAGGAGGTAGCCAAGAGCTCCCTTGGACAAAATAGGAGGATATGGGTTTGGGATCCTATCAGCTGTTCTATGCTGTACAGTGAAGAGATGTGCAGGTTCTGTTCTGTTATGTCACAGTTAATATGTAGTATTCTTTTAAGAGTAGCAACAAATTACTGCAGATGTTGGAATCTGTACTGAAAACAACAAATGCTGGAGATCACAGCGGGTTGGGCAGCATCCATGGAGAGAGAGCAAGCTGACGTTTCGAGTTTAGATGATTCTTCATCTCAGCTGAAGTGAAGTGTGAAGTGACAGCATTCATGCTTAAATTTGAGGGGGTGATGCTGGGGGATACTCAGTGTAGGGTGCTAGTGGAGAAACATGTTAGCAGTTTACATTCTCTCGGAACGTGAGAATGGCACAACAATGGTGTGTCTCCTGACAGACTTGGAAGGACAGTAACTGGGAGGGGGGAGGGGAGAACATGACAACAAGCTAAAAGAAAGGACGAAATTGTTCACATTTTAAATGGTGTTGAACTCAATATTAAGTCCAGAAGATTGTAAAGTGCCTAGTCTGAAGATGAGATGTTGTTCCTCCAGTTTGCATTATGATCCACTGGAACACTGCAGCATGCCGAGGACACACATGTGGGCATGTGAACAGGACGCTGTGTTAAAATGACCGGCTACCGGAAGGTGGGGATCCTGCTTATACACAGATCGGAGGGGTTCTGCGTTTGATTTCTCTAATGTTGACTAGGCCACCTTGTGTGTAGCAAACATAATACACAAAGAAATGAAGTAGGTACAGGTGAAATGTTGCTCACGGGGAAAGACTGTTTAGGCCCTTGGATAGAGTTCAGGGAGGGGCGGAAGGAGCAGGTGTTGCACCTTCTGCAGTTACATAGGAAGGTGCCATGGAGAGGGGGTTGTGAAATGGACTAGGGTGTTCTGGATGGAATTTTCCTGTGAATTGCAGACAGGAGGAGGAAGGGGAAGATGTGTTTGGTGGTGGCATTCTGCTGGAGTTGTCTGAAATGGCAGAGAATGATCCTTTGAATGCAGAGGCTGGTGCGGATGAAAAGTGAGGACAAGGGGAACCTGATCATGCTGTTGTGAGTGATGGGAAGGCTGATAGGCCAGATGTGGTTGAGGGCCCTGTCATCGCAGAGGGTGGGAAACCACGGTCATGGAAGAAGCGAGCCAAGTCAGCAGCACTGACATGTCGATGTCACGTTGGCAGTTTTCAATGAAGAGATCGAGGGCAGGTAAGAGGCCAGGAGAAGGGGTCCAAGTGGAGGGTGAATACTGGAGGCGGGTGAAGGGATCGGTGGAACAAGGCGGGGGAGTTCTGCCCAAAGAAGTGAGCGCAGAGACGGTGGTCCAGAAAAGTAGTTGAACATCTTGACAATCCTGAAATTCATTCAGGTGGGAAGCTTCTTTTAAGAGCCATGCTCAATATATTATCACCGGATCACAGCACGTGGCTTGAGGGTAGGTCTCAGACTCCTTCTGAACTGGGGCTAGTTGAAGCGTGACACTTTGATGAAAGTGTATTATAGTTTGCAATGAAACAGTAGTCCATGCACTTAAGGAACTGTGATAAATATCTTTCAGATATTTTTATATTTTAATACATGTTACCCACATTTAATTCTAATGTTATGATGGGCAACATAAGCATTGCTGCAACAACACAGAGAATGCTAGAGAAACTCAGCAGGCCTGGCAGCATTTGTGGAGAAAGAAATAGAGTTAGTGCTTCGTGACCAATATGACCCTTCTTCAGAACTGTTCTGGAGAAGAGTCAAATTAGGCTTGAGACTTTAACTCTGTCTCTCTCTCTCTCCACAGATGCTGTCAAACTTGTTGCGTTTCTTCAGCATCTGTGCGTTTGTTTCATATTTCCAGAATCCACAGTATTTTGTTTTTCAAGGTACTGCTGCATGCCATACAAAGATGCTGCTGTGAAATCCAAGCCAAGGTGGCAGTTCATAGAAAACCGTTTATAAAAGAGTTCATAAAAGTGGCAGAGACTTAAAAACAACATTGTTCATCAGCTAGACAACAGCCTTCGACTTTATAGCATTTGTAATGTAACAGCATCAATTTTGTGAGCAGACATCTGTAAATTGAACAGCTGGAAGGCACAGCAACCTTCTTTCTGTTTAAAATAAAAGTCCTGTCAAGCTGGTAGCATGTCTCCCTTAAAAAATAGGGCAAGCCATCAACCTGCTTTTCTGTGTGAGCATGCTGCTAAGAAATAGCAGTCAGAAATGTTATTACTGCATAGGAACAAGCCTCACTTGAAGAAGATGCAACTTTGAAAACACTAAAAAGCAGTTTTGTAAACACGCTTACCTCTGCACAAAGGTCAGTTGGTTTCGGCGTTCAATCTGGTGCCCAATGCAAAGGGAAGGCCATGTGATGTCATCATCCCTTATTTAGTGCAAATACCATCTAGTAGCAGAAACCTGTGACTACATACCTGCATACTTTAAAGGAACAGACCAACTAGACTGATGCCCATTGAAGGATCAGCAACAGTGAAAACTAAAGTGAAACAGGAGCCACAATAAAAGTAAAAATAAAAGGTGAGTAAGGAAAAACAAAGAGAAGAAAGAAGTGATAACATCTTGCGTCTTATTAGAATCACAGAAACATAGTGTACAGAAAAAGCCCATTGAGTCTGTACCACCAAAAATCATACTTTTCTATACTAGGAGAAAGTGAGGACTGCAGATGCTGGAGATCAGAGCTGAAAATGTGTTGCTGGAAAAGCACAGCAGGTCAGGCAGCATCCAAGGAACAGGAGAATCGACGTTTCGGGCATAAGCCCTTCTTCAGGAATGAGGAAAGTGTGTCCAGCAGGCTAAGATAAAAGGTAGGGAGGAGGGACTTGGGGGGAGGGGAGTTGGAGATGCAATAGGTGACTTGGGGGAGGGGCCCCATACTATACTAGGCCCATAGACTTGAGTATTATGACATTTCAAGTGTTCATCCAAGTGTTTTTTTTACTTTAAAAAAAACCTTTGATGAGAAATGGAAAGCAAACAAACACTTATGAAACCCTCACAAAAAAAACACAGAAACTCAATAGGTCTGGCAGCATGTGTAGAGAAAGAAACGTGAGTTAATGTTTTGAGTCTAGAATGACTTCTTCAGTTGTTAAGTGTTGACAAAATGGCAGGATATATTATTTTTAAAGAACTTACTATTCAAAAGATATCTGGATTAAAAATAAAAACAATCACTAGATCTGAGTGAAAAGGATTCAGAAAAGTACAATCAGCTTTGATTCTAGCGACAAAATATGATAACAGACTAGATCTTTCAGAGTTTCTACACAGTATAATTCCAATGGATATGCCAAAACACAGGTTTAGACTCAAGGATAAAGCAACATTCTAAAGAAAAACTCTTTTGTGGAAAAACATTGGTTTTTAGGAAGTTGTTTTCTTCAAATATAGATGCGAAGATTTTGAGGAATTGGAAAGTTTATTCATCAAATAATATTGAACTCAATATAAGTAAATCTGACTTTTCAGCTCAGGAGAAAGCATTTTCTGTAACTACAAATCTTGACATTTGTTCTGAATAAGTGTCAAACCAGGCTCAAGATATTAACTCTATTACTCACAGGTGCTGCCAGACCTGCTGAATTTGTCCAGCATTCCTTGTGTTTGTATTGACCAGACTCCACTCCAAATAATACTGTGGGTGTAACTTATGTCTCAAGGGCTGCAGGGACTCAAGAAGGCAGTTCACCACCACTTTCTCAAAGATAATTAGGGACGAGCAAGGAATGCTGGTCTGGCCAGAGAGACCACACATCCCGCAAACAATTGAGGAAAAATTTCTGTACATTTCAAAACTGATTTTACATATTTATGCTTTTTATCTCTGGAGTGAGAAGTTTTGACTCTGTTAAAGTCTCGGTGATAGACAACTGGAAATTTTGTAATCAAGGAAGTTTTGTACGATTGCAAAGCAGATACTAATTTGCCTACAAATGTTTGCTTATGTCTGCTTATATGGAAATAAATAACAAAATTGCTATAAGATGGATTTTGGGCTTGACCCAGAGCTTTCTTATAGAGTCATAGTGGTTTACAGCACAGAAAGAAGGCTCTTTGGCCCATCCAGTCTGTATTGGTCAGAAACAAGCATCTAACTCTTCCAATCCCATTTTCCAGCACTTTGTCCATAGTTTTGAATACCTTGGTATATCTAAATACTTCATAAGTGTTTTGAGGGTTTCTTCCTCTACTGCCCTTATAGGCAGTGAGTTCCAGATTCCCAGCACCCTCTAGGTGAAAACAGTTTTCCCCACTTCCCCTCCAGCCCCTTACATGGAATCTATGTCCCTGGTCATGGATCCCTTCATCAATAGGAAACTTTCTTCCTGCCTATCTATTTATGCTCCTGATAATTTGATACATCTCAATCATGTTCATCTCAGATTCCTCTGCTCCAGGTCAAACAAACCCACTGTGTCCGATCTCTATTCATAACTCAAATTCTCCAGCCCAAGCAGCATCCTGGTAAATCTCTTCTGCAGCTTCTCCAGGGCAATCACATCTCTTTCATCATGTAGATTCCAAAATTGTTCACAATATTCTGACTGTGGTCTCAGAATAACCTCCCTGCTCTTAAACTCTATGCCTTGACTAATAAAATCAAGTATCCCACGTGCCTACTTGACCACTTTATTTACCTAAAGAGTATGGTGCTGGAAAAGCACAGCAGGTCAGCAGCATCCGAGGAGCAGGAAAATTGACATTTCAGGTATAGCCCTTCAACAGGAATGAAGGGTGTTTGCCCGAAATGTCAATTTTCCTGCTCCTCGGATGTTTCCTGACCTGCTGTTCTTTTCCAGCACCACATTCTTGACTCTAATCTCCAGCATCTGCAGAACTCCCTTTTGCCCACCTTATTTACCTGTTCTGCTACCTTAAGTAACTGATGGATATGCACGCCAAGGTCCACCTGAGCATCAGTGTTTCCCAGTTGGAGAAGTAAACACAAGCTGAAGTAGATTTGAAACTGTGCTAGTGCAATTATTTACATGATCTGGAGGGCTGAAGCGGTTAAGGCCACTTGGAGTAGAAACTATGTACCTCTGCAATAATAGTTTGCACCGTGGGTGTGATCTTTCTTGACTTTTGGCCTCATCGATGGGGTGCATAGTGTGCAGACTCTTCGTGCCATCTCTATCGAATTGGCAATGTCTGCTCGCAGCCAGGGTTTGCTCTGCTGGTGGTGAGATGTTATGGAGGCTGCAGACTTGCCTCTGTCATTGGGATATTTAGTGATTGTAATCTGCTGCCTGCCTGCCTGCCTTTGTAGAGTGGTTAACTGAGCTGCTCCCAGCCAGTCTCTTGGAAAATTTCCCACCACTGACACAGGGCCAAGAGCTGTCCTGGGCATGACTCCCTCCTCTTTGCCTTTCGTATCCCTACCTCCAAATCTGTTGCCATGGACACTGCCTGACCTGTAAAGACCTTTTAGTGTTTCATATTTTTATATTGGATACCCCAGAATCTACAGTATTTTGTTTAGACATGTTAAGGGTTTGAACCATGGCAGATGGAGTTCAATAAGCTAAGTGATGAGTACAGATGCTTTCGATGCAATAGAGAGCAGAAATACTTTTGCAGAATTCATTCTATATTTTATGCATGCGACTTCCAAAGTTGGTACTTAATTAAATACCTTCTAACTCAGAGACAGTAGTCAACTGAAGCAATCTGGTGCAGGGATAAGCAATAGGCATGCAAGTCAATTTTATTTAAAAAATGGCATTAGCTACTTGTGCTACCATATGATGCCAGTGCATCACAGAAAATACTTCTCATGGTTACTCATGGATGAAGGATTAAATCAATTAGTTTGTACTTTTGCTGACGAATTTGTCAGCAAATTGAGAGCATCTTGTCCTGAGTTCCGATCTGTTTTCTTGATTGTTCAGTGTCCCTGATGGAAACATAAAATCAAATCGCAAGTATTATACAAATTCGTGTTAAAAAACAAGTGTTTCATTTTGATAATAGTCACACTTGCCCTGCAATAAGCAACACGTGACCTCCTTGAAGTAACATAATTCAAAGTCACGCTAAACACTGCAAATGATAGTAATTTGCTGACTGTGAGGGAAAATATCTGGTCAGACTTTATGTGAATAGCATTATATTAATAACATGCTGTGAGATTTTCACTGCTGTAAGCTGAAATTGTTTCTTCGGTTTTCTTTTGCTCAAGTTAATTAAATTCAGTCAATGTTCAAATATAATTCCGCATCTGCTTCAAAATGTGAAAACAAATAAGTGATTCGTGAAGTAAAGCTAATTCCTTCCAGTGCGCCGTGGAACTTGTTAATGTGCATTAGGCGATGTTGGCTCGGAGATAAAAGAGGAATCAGCTTAGGCAATAGAAGAAACAATGTCTATATTAGCAGCCAGCTGGGGGTCCAGTAGCTGTTTGAAAGAGTTAAGTATTAGTGGGCAAATTACTGGAGGTGCTCCAATCGGAAGTGGGATATAGAGTCAATCTACAGTTGGAATCTGAAGTTCCAGCAGCAAAGAGCCTGGATTATTAATAGTGAGTACCAAACGAATCCATATTACCAACAGAGGAGTGAAACTAAACTGGATCAGCTAATCAATAGAGTGTTCACAATAGTAGGTCAGAGTCTAGGAATACTGCAGCAAGTAACTCACCTCCTATCTCTCCAAAGCCTGTCCGCTATCTACAAGGCAGAAGTCAGGAGTGTGATAGAATAATCTCCACTTGCCTAGATGAGTGCAGCTCCATCTGCATTCAAGAAACATCACACCATTCAGGACAAAGCAGTCCAATTGATTGGTACCCAATCCGTTACTTTCGCCATTCACCCTGTCCACCACTGACACACGGTTGCTGCAGTCCATCTACAAGGTGCACTGTAGCAACTAATCAAGATTATTTCAACACCACCCTCCAAAGCTGTGAGCTTGACCACCATAGAAGGATGCTGAAAATGTGTTGCTGGAAAAGCGCAGCAGGTCAGGCAGCATCCAAGGAGCAGGAGAATCGACATTTCGGACATGAGCCCTTCTTCAGGAATCAGTACTTTATAATTACAGTCAGAATCCCATTCCTGAAGAAGGGCTCATGCCCGAAACGTCGATTCTCCTGCTCTTTGGATGCTGCCTGACCTGCTGCGCTTTTCCAGCAACACATTTTCAGCTCTGATCTCCAGCATCTGCAGTCCTCACTTTCTCCACCATAGAAGGATCAAGGCTACTGATGTTTCGCTTTTTGCTACAGTGCCCCAACAGGGAATGACCAACATGTTTAATGTTGTTTTTAAAAGTGTAGATGTAATGTGAAAGCAAGTCTCTACTTCTAGAAGCTGCTCTCTCATTAGAAGGAAACGACTGGATAATGCATTTAACTTCAGAGCCACCATACCTCAGACAAGAGATGAGGTTGAGTGGTGCAGGAATTGAACCACTGCTGTTTACTTTACATCATAAGCCAGTTGGCTAGCCAACTGAGCTAACCGATTGCCGGGGCAGCAAATGCATGGAAGCACCACCACCTGGTCACCCAGCATCCTGACTTGGAAAATACATTGCTGTTTCTTCAATATTGCTGAGTGAAAATCTTGGAAAATCCTCCCAACAGCGCTGTGAGTACACTGACAGCAAATGGACAGCAGCACCTCGAAAAGGCAGCTCGTCACCACCTTCTCAAGGGGAACTAGGCAATAAATGTTGGTGTTACTAGCTATGCTAGCAGTCCATGAAAGAATAAATTAAAAGTAAAGCCCAGGGAGCCACGGATGATGGAAGCTAAATCCTCAGGATCAGAGCAGGTGAGGGTGAGGTGCAATAAAAAGATAGCTGTAGGGAGGTGAAGTGATGGCAACACTGGAGCGGCCTTCAGAGCTTGAGAAATAGATTAGCTCCCACAGATGGGTCCTGAAGGGGGATCAGAGTGAATGGCCACAAGAAACAAGCAAAAAGTGATAAAGCAAAAGTCACTCAATGTGGAACTCAGAGTAAGGTGGGAAGAAATACACAGTGACCCACTGAAAACTAAGGCGGCTGAAGTCAGCAAGGTATGGGAGTGGAGGCAGACCAGCAGTGAATACAGGCGCTGTAGAGGGGTCTTGTGGCACTGTGGGAGTGTCCCTACCTCTGAACAAATGTGGATTCAAGTCCCACCTGCTCTAGAAGTGTACAGTGAATCTCTGACTGGGTTGGTTTGAAGATAAAGTTAAATAAAGTTCTGAGTATATTGCAGACTTCATTCTATTGAAAAAAAATACAAGTTCTGTAGAAAGCAGTGAGAACAGCAGAAGTGGCAATAAAACCTAGGAAGCGACAGACGAACAGATTTTATCCTGAAGAAAATGAATTTTGTTCCTAGGATTCATAAAGCAATAAAGTATGGGTGAAAAGCGAGCAGTACATTATAATTACAGTCAGAAGCAAGATTTTCAATCTTGGCTGTGGCAGAAGCATCACAGACTCCCTACAATGTGGAAGCAGGTCACTTGGCCCATCAAGACCACACTGACCCTCCAAAGAGCATCTTATCCAGACCCACACCTCTACCCTGACCCCCTTCATTTCCCATGGCTAACCCACCTCACCTGCACATCCTTGCACAGTACGGGCAATTTAGCATGGCCAATTCACCTAACCTGCACATCTTTGGACTGTGGGAGGAAACCCACTCCCACATTGGGAAAATGTACAAACTCCACACAGACAGTCACTCGTGAGTGGAATTGAACCCAGGTCCCTAGCACAATGAGAGAGAGCAGTGCTAACCACTGAGCCACCATGCTGCCTAATAGAAGACATCCTGATATTTCAGGAGCCTTAACTCACAGCAAATGACCCAATGGCACTCTCAGAGTAGGTAGAGAGAAACGCTTTCCTTTGGCTCAATGGTCAAGAGGTCACTGACATGAAGGACTTTTCAAAAGGAACATGAGGAAATGGTTTTAGAGAGTTAGACTAGAATGTAACATTCTAAGTCAATTGAAGATGATTTTACTTATCTTGCAGGGAATGGCGGGTGACTAAAGAACAGAAGAGAAAATAACTGAAGTTGTGAATAGATAATGGATTAAAAAATATGATTTCTCTTGACTATTTCTTATCTTGCTCTGCTTTGTCCCTTAACTTGCTCAAACATTTTTGCTCTGTCTCTATAATTCTCTGTTCTTTTAAGTGTGATTTTTTTGAATTATTTAGTCATACCCTGTTTAAAATAATATCCATTCCCCATCTTAGTTCCCTTCTTTTGTGTTTCTATCTTGATTTCATTTTTTGCCATTAGCTCTCCCAGAATCAGAGATGCTGGCATTCATTACTCAGTCACGTTTTGTAAGTGAGGGAAGAGGGTTATAAAACAAAGAGGCTTCTATAAATACCTCCTCTTTCGGGAGCTGGCATTAGAGCTTTTGCTTAAAATAGAGTTCCCCACAGACCCAGGATCACAGTAGAATCTCATTCTGACTCTGTAGAAATACACTCCAATACAGATATGAATAATGAGACTGCCAAACACACATGTCACATGATATATATTTATTGAGCAATACCAAAGTATTACCTACATTGCTATACCCTCATTAGGACTCATTAAAGTCTCAGTGGTGAGTTTGTTGTTTAATTTGGCAGCTAATCTTTTTCTCAATTTGCATAATTTCAGAAGTGACTGCAGCAATGGAGGAGGATCAGAGAGCAGCTTTGTGCTGAAAAGCTAATTAAGAAAAACAAACAATCACTGTTTTGAGATTTCATTTAGAGATTCCGATAATCTTTTCAAAGTCGTTGTAATTACAGGAATAATCTACTTCCTGGTGACTACACGCTTGTGCCTGAATCAGCTCCAGGAGCTTGGTTGATTGGTTTTGAACGCATTCTACTCTCCTGAAGGACAAATGAAAGTGATTTACTTCAGAAGTTCACAGACAGCTACCTCGGTCAATGAATATAATTCACAATTCCACATTCAGAGCTAAAGGAGGGAAGTAAAGTGCTCACTTGAATTAGGAAAATGATTCAAATGGGTCTTTTCTTAATTCACTGCCAGGCCAGCAGTTATTGCTCATTCCTAATTGCCCAGTGGGCAGTTAAGAGTCAACCACATTGCTGTGGGACTGGAGTCACATGTAGGCCAGAACATGAAAGGATGGTAGTTTCCTTGCCTGGAGAATGTTAGTGAACCAGATGAGTTTTTCATAACAATGCATTCATGGTTATCATTAGATTCTTAATTTTAGATATTTATTGAACTCAAATTCCACCATCTGCCAGGACAGTGTTCAAATCCAGGATTACCTGGGCCTCTAGATTAACAGTCCAATGAGAAGACTACTAGGTCATCACCTCCACTCAATGTAGCTTGTATTCTAATGTTGCACCTAGAATGCAAGCTGTCTGAGATGGCGTGTTGGTGAATTTTGTTTGTGTAAATTATATTAGTGCTAGAAAATAGAATATACAATTCAGACTCATATTTTCCCGATCAGGTAGTTTTACACAAAGAGGAGCTCTCTGCAATTTATCCCTTTTATTACTAGGACTCCAATCTCCCCAATTCATGCCTAATTTAATTTGTGCCATCCATATAAATGTTGGTGGAATACAGCTATTAGTCAGAGGTGTTGACACATCTGAAGCAGAAGAATCAAAAACTTACTTTTTTGCTGACTTGATTGCAATAGCAGCAAAGTCCCTGCAAATGAATTAATGTAATATTTCCACCATATTCTATCTCAAACGTCTTGTGGCCCCAGTGATGAATACCCATTCTTTTTTGTTCTGTGCTATTTGCTCTTACCTCCATAGATTGAAGAGTTAACTTTTGCAATAGTTGGAAATGGGTTGGAAAATTCCCCAAAAATCATTGGCTGGGAACTCTCTCACACCCCCAACCTTGCCCAGTTGCTGCCTTTAGCTATTTTCACTGGAATCTGAAGAGGAGAGGCCGCATGAGAAATGCAAAGCAGGACCTCAAGGTTTCATTTGGGCCCTGACTGCCATTTTGTGCACTCACCTTACAAGAGTACATGTCATACCATTGTCACCTGAGCATCAACCAAAAAAGATCTCCCGAAAAGGGAGTTCCTCTCCCTTTCTTTGCATTTGGGGCTTCTACTGCCTTTCTGTGTCCACCTGGAATATGGCTATGATAGGAAGGCCAATGGACAGCCTTCCCACTCCTCAGTCCATAGACACTCTTAAGCAGACAATGCGCATTTAATGCCCTTATACATGCAGCCACTGATATTAACACAGCAGTGGGTGGGGAGCTGGCTATGCAGGGAGCATGAAAAAGAAATGGTGTCAGGTATACTGCCAAGTTTCCACAGTCAGGTCACTCA
Organism: Hemiscyllium ocellatum; assembly: GCF_020745735.1. Taxonomy (NCBI): domain Eukaryota; kingdom Metazoa; phylum Chordata; class Chondrichthyes; order Orectolobiformes; family Hemiscylliidae; genus Hemiscyllium; species Hemiscyllium ocellatum. The sequence continues at coordinate 105,525,080 of NC_083406.1, forward strand.
TTTGAATCTATCTCTCTACCTCCTTGCCCACCCCTCCCATCGCTGTCAGTCACCTCTGCCATGGGATCCAGTGACAGATCAAAGCCTCAGGTGGGTGCCTAGTGGCAGTAGCCATTGCTTCTCAAGTGGCGGTGCCATTCACAATGATCTCCCAAGAACAGCAACACAGTCATCTTTTCCTCTCTTGTTTTCGGCTGGGAATGACTATTGTCCAGGACACTATGGTGAACTCCCTTTACACTGAGAAATGGGTGTTTCATGTCGACCTGAGAAGGTAGATCTTATCTGATAGAAAGCACCTTTGATCATGCAGCACTCCCTGAATAATTTGCTGGCTCAGCAGTGCAGATTTTATTCTCAAAACACAGGTGTGGGACTTTATCACACATCCTCCCAGCTCAGAGTCAAGAGTATGTTGCATATTAGAATAACTTTTCTTACACCATATTTCACCAATCAAGAAGAACACGGAATGTTTTCTGGCAGAAGAAACAATGTGGTTAATGCAGCTTCAGTGAATTTAACAAGATTTGAAGCAAAAGTTATTAACTTTACAATGATCTTACAAATTCAGCAATGAAATAACTGTGAGCATTTGTTACAAAGACAACCTGTCCCTTGTGCAGAGATAGCTGTGTGAAATTGATTAGAAATTGACGAGCAAACCATAGCAAGAGATAGAATCGCTGTTAATAGCATAGCTTTGCATTTCATTCGGTTATAGTAGCACTGACTAAGCAGAATATATCTTCCAGTATATCTATCATGACTACGGTCTGGATCTAAATTCAAAACAAGAGAAGGCAGAGTCTAAATATTGGTGATTTAGCAGATGTGGCATGATGCAAGTATTCACAGTAGGTCAAAAGATTGTCAGTGCTTTTTCATATCCGTATAAATAGATTGTCAAATTAAAGGCTGCAAGAGAAATGCCATTTGTTTTACAATTGAAGGCATGAGATGATTAATTTTTTACGATAACGGTTCTCAGCATGGGCTGTCATTTATTTCATTAATCCATCTTTTCATTGCAGATTTGACATATTAGAGCCACAGGAAGTGTGTTTCCTAGTTTGCTATGCACAGATGGAGAGCACACACAAGCAGAAGTACGAAGCTATCGTTTTTGGTTTGCTTCTCAAGGTGAGAGACATCCGTGCCAAGGAATCAAATTTGTGGATGACACCAAATTGAGGGGTGTCACTAACCCAGAGGAAGACTGCGACAAAGTATGGGAAGACAATAAACTTGCAGAATGAGCTTGTAATTGGAAGTTTAAACTGAATACAAATCAGTCTGTGCTGGTGCATTTTGATAGGAAGAATAAAGAGTCCTTGTATTCTATGGAAAATAAAAATCTAACAGAGGTTGAGGAGGAACGGAAACTGGAAAAACAGATACAAAACTGATTGTAAATAGTGGAACAGAGTTATAACTCCACTGGAAAGCTCATTCTTATGTTGATATAATCAGGAAGAAGTTAAAGTAAAATTATGTATTACATTGAATTTAAATCACACATAAAAGTACCAAGTACACCTCTAGTCTTCATACTATTAAAATGCATGTAGAGGCACTGGTGAAGATACAAAAAAAAAATTTACACTGATTGCATTGAAAGCGGTGGTTATACGAACGGTGGTTATATCGCATCAAGAATAATGGAGCAGGCTGGGGCTCCATTGTCGACAATGTGGGGTGTCAGAGATTTTTTGACTTATGAAGGGGATTGATTGAGTAGGTGTAAGAAAATATTTCTAATTTGTGGGAGAGGTCAAAACTAAGTACCATTTGTATAATAAAATAAAGAACTGTGGGTGCTGGAAACAAAAGCAGAAAGTGTTGGAGAAACTCAGCAAGTCTGACAATATCTGTAGAACAAAAAACCGAGTTAGTGTTTAGAGTCCAGTGATCCTTTGACATAAATGGTAGTATTTATGCTGATGGCAGGGGTTGGTGGGGGTTGGAAGGTGGAAGGAGTGAGTACAGTACATGAAGATTGTGCCAAGAGAGGGAGGAATAAAAGGAATGGCAAAACAAAGGAATTGCTGATGGTAAGCCAAGAGGGCGATAAATGTGAATGGGTGCCAATGAAAACTGTGAATAGTTGAAAGTAGGTTAGCTCTGCTGGGAACAACCAAGATAAATTAGGACTTGTGGTGGTGGGAAACACACATGGAAGAAAGTGTTCATGTTCTGGAATTATTCTATGCAATGTTGAATCCTGAAGACTGTAAGGTACCGAGGTGGAAGATGGAGTGTTCCTTTAGCTTGTGTTGAGCTTTGCTGGAGCACTGTAGCAGGCCAGAGGCAGAAATGTTCGCATGGGAACAAGATATATGTTGGTGTGGCAAGCAACTGGAAGCTCAGAATCATTTGTCCTGACAGACTGTGCAAAGTTGTCACCCAAACAGTTTTTGGGGAGATACCTGAACATCTTCTCATCCCCTTTTTCCAGCACTTGGCCCACCCTGTGAGAACTTGCCATGGACAGGGTTGGTGATGACTATGGAGAGCCAGGTCAAGCACTGCCCAGGGCTTTAGACACAAGCCTATACTCCATCTTCCCACCCGTAAAGTTGGCGAGTCTCCTACTTTTGCAGGCAGACCGTTCCCTACTATTCTCTGAGTAAAGAAACTACCTCTAACATCTGTCCTATATCTATCACCCCGCAATTTAAAGCTATGTCTCATCATGCTAGCCATCACCATCCAGGGAAAAAGGCTCTCACTGTCCACCCTACCTAACCGTCTGATTATCTTACATATCTCAATTAAGTCACATTTCAACCTTCTTCTCTCTAACAAAAATAGCCTCAAGTCCCTCAGCCTTTCCTCATAAGACTTTCCTTCCATACCAGGCAACATCCTCGTATATCTTCTCTGAATACTTCCCAAAGCTTCCACATCCTTCCTATAATGGTGACCAGAACTGTACACAATACTCCAAGTGCAGCCGCACCAGAGTTTTATACAGCTGCAGCATGACCTCGTGGCTCTGAAACTCAATCCCTCTATTAATAAAAGCTAACATGCCATATGCCTTCTTAACAACCCTATCAACCTGGGTGACAACTTTCAGGGATCTATGTACATGGACACCGAGATCTCTTCATCTACACTATCAGGAATCTTACCAATAGCCTAGTACTCTGCATTCATGTTTTTCCTTCCAAAGTGAATCACCTCACACTTTTCCACATTAAACTCCATTTGCCACCTTTCAGCCCAGCTCTGCAGCTTAACTTTGTCCCTCTATAACCTACAACATCCTTCCACAACTCTACCAACCATAGTGTCATCCACAAATTTACTAACCCATTCTTCTACATTATCATTCAGGTCATTTATAAAAATGAAAAACAGCAGTGCCCCAACACAGACCCTTGCAGTACACCATTAGTAACTGAACACCAGGATGAACATTCTCCCTTATTCTTGTTGAAGGGCTCCTGTCCAAAACGTTGATTTTCCTGTTCCTCGGATGCTGCTTGACCTGCTGTGCTTTTCCAGCACCCTCTACTCTTGACTCTGATCTCCAGCATCTGCAGTCCTCACTTTCATCTAGTTGATATCCCATCAACCACCACCCTCTATCTTCTTTCAGCTAGCCAATTTCTGATCCAAACCACTGAATCACTCTCAATCCCATGTCTCTGTATTTTGTGCAATAGCCTACTGTGGGGAACGTTATCAAATGCCTTACTGAAATCCATATACACCACATCAACTGCTTTACCCTCATCCACCTTTTTGGTCACCTTCTCAAAGAACTCAATAAGGTTTGTGAGGTATGACTGACCCTTCACAAAACCGTGTTGACTATCCCTAATTAACTTATTCCTTTCTAGATGATTACAAATCCTATCTCTTTTACCCTTTTCCAACACTTTACCCACAATCAAAATAAGGCTCACTGGTCTATAATTACCAGAGTCTTGAACAAAAGGACAACATTTGCTATCCTCCAGTCTTCTGGCACTATTCCTGGAGACAACAATGACATAAAGATCAAAGCCAAAGGCTCTGCAATCTCCTCCTTAGCTTCCCAGAGAATCCTAGGATAAATCCCATCTGACCCAGGGTACTTGTCTACTTTCAAACTTTCCAGAATTGCTAACACCTCCTCCTTGTGAACCTCAATCCCATCTTGTCTAGTAGCCTGTATCTCAGTATTCTCCTCAACAACATTGTCTTTTTCCAGTGTGAATACTGACGAAAAATATTCACTTAGCACTTCCCCGATCTCCTCTGGCTCCATGTACAACTTCCCACTACTATCCTTGATTGGCCCTAATCTTTCTCTGGTCATTTTTTTTATTCCTGATATACCTATAGGCAGCTTTTGGGTTTTTCTTGATCCTGTCCGCCAATGACTTCTCATGTCCTGTCTGGCTCTTCTTAGCTCTCTTTTTAGGTCTTTCCTGGCTAACTTGTAACTCTCAAGTGTGCTAACTGAGCCTTCATGTCTCACCCTAACATAAGCATCCTTCTTCCTCTTGACAAGAGATTCAACTTCTCCAGTAAACCATGGCTCCCTTGCTCGACCACTTCCTCCCTGCCTGACAGGTACATACTTACCAAGGACACACAGTAGCTGTTCCTTGAATAAGCTCTGTATTTCAATTGTGCCCATCCCCTGCAGTTTCCTTCCCCATCCTGTGCATTCTAAATCTTGCCTAATTGCATCATAATTGCCTTTCCCCCAGCTAGAACTCTTGTCCTGCGATATATACTTATCACTTTCCATCGATAAATTGTGGTCACTATCACTAAAGTGCTCACCTACCTCCACATCTAACACCTCACTGGCTTCAGTACCCAGTACCAAATCCAATGTGGCCTCGCCCCTTGTTGGCCTGTCTACACACTGTGTCAGGAAACTCTCCTGCACACATTGGACAAAAAACTGACCCATCTAAAGTACTCGATCTATAGTCTTCCCAGTCAATATTTAGAAAGTTAAAGCCCCCATAACAACTACCCTGTCACTCTCACTCCTATTGAGAATCATCTTTGCTATCCTTTCCTCTACATCTCTGGAACTATTCAGAGGCCGATAGAAAATTCCCAACAGGGTGACCTCTCATTTCCTGTTTCTAACCTTAGCCCATGCTATCTCTGTAGACTAGTCCTCAAAGGTCCTTTCTTCTGCTATAGTACTGTCCTTGATTAACAATGCCACCCCTCCCCCCTACTTTTACCATCTTCTCTGTTCTTACTGAAACATCTAAATCTTGGAACCTGCAATAACCATTTCTGTCCCTGTCTCTGAAATAGCCACAACATCGAAGTCCCAGATACCAACCCACGCTGCAAGTTCACCCATCTTATTCTGGATGCTTCTGGCATTGAAGTAGATACACTTCAAATCAACTTTCTGCTTGCCAGTGCACTCTTGCGACCTTGAAACCTTATTTCTGACCTCACCACTCTCAGCCTCCTGTACACTGGAACTACAACTTAGGTTCCCATCCCTCTGCTGAATGAGTTTAAACCCTCCCGAAGAGCATTAACAAATTTCCCCCCAGGATATTGGTACCACTCTGGTTCAGGTGAAGATCATCCTGTTTGTCGAGGTCCTATCTACCCAGAAAGAGCTCCAATTATCCAGGAATCCGATACCCTCCGCCCTGCACCATCCCTGATGCTACGTGTTCAACTCCTCTCTCTCCCTATTCGTCGCTTCCCTAGCACAGGGCATAGGCTATAAACCAGAGATAACAACTCTGTTTGTTATAACTTTAAGCTTCCACCCCAGCTCCCTAAATTTCTGCTTTAAATCCCCATCTCTCTTCCTACTTATGTTGTAGGTGCCTGTGTGGACCACGACCTGGGGTTGCTCCCCCTTCCACTCAGAATCAGAGACAGCACAAACTCTGGCACCTGGGAGACAACACACCAACCATGAGTCTCTCTCATTCCCACAGAACCTCTTGTATGTTCCCCTAACTACGCAGTCCCCAATGACTAATGCTCTGCTCCTCTTCCCCCTTTCCTTCTGAGCAGCAGGGACAGACTCTGTGCCAGAGACTTGTGCCCCATTGCTTACCCCTGGTAAATCATCCCCCCCAACAGTATCCAAAATGATATACTTGTTTTTTTAAAGATTAGATTAGATTAGATTCCCTACAGTGTGGAAACAGGCCCTTTGGCCCAACTAGTCCACGCCGACCTTCTGAAGGGTAATCCACCCAGACCCATTCCCGCTGACTAATGCACCTACCACTATGGGCAACTTAGCATGGCCAATTCACCTGACCTGCACATCTTTGGACTGTGGGAGGAAACCGGAGCACCCGAAGGAAACCCACCCAGACACAGGGAGAATGTGCAAACTCCACACAGACAATCGCCCTTGAGGAGGGGAATGGCCACCAGGGATCCCTGCACAGTCTGCCAGTTCCCTTTCCGATCCTTAATAGTAATCAAACTACCTTCTTCTTGTACCTGAGGCATGACTACCAGTCTATCTGATGTGGGTCATTTATCCACTTTCAGACCTTTCAGCTTCTCTCGCACCTTCTCTTTAGTGATGGCCACTACACTCACCTCTGCCACCCGACTCTCTTGAAGTTCTGATATGCTGCTGGTGTCTTCCATGCTGAAAGTTGAGGCAAAGTACCTATTCTGGTTCTCTGTCACTTCTTTGCTCCCCATTACTATTTGTCCAACCACGTTTTCCAGTGGAGCAATGGCCATTGATTTTTTTCTCTTGTCTTTTATAGATATTAAAAAAAGCTCTTGCAATCTTCTTTTATGTCACTAGCTATCTTATGTTTATATTCCATCTTTTCTCCCCTACCCCTCCTCATTTTCAAAGGTTTCCCAATTCTCTGGTTTCCTACTGTTCTTCACCACATAGTCGCCTCAACCTCTCCTTAATATAATTCTTCTTCCTTAGGATGAATTTCTGATGTGCCTTCCAAATTTCCCCCAGAAACACCCAATTCCAGCTTCTCCCTCTCAAAGTGCACAGTGAAGTCTATCATGCAGTTGTCCTGGAACATTGTTGTTGTATTTCCGTGCGTATAAGATGTTATAGAAAATCATGCTGTGGAAATAATGGGGCCTAGGGGAAAAACAGAGTTAGTGGCAAACCACCAAAGATATCAGTAACAATCTAAACAAAAATAGTAGGTCGCCTGACAGAAATGATAGCATAGTCTAAGTAAATTCTGACCTGTTCTTACTGACCTGTTGTATGGTACTGTACAGTGCAATTCATCAGAATCTTCAACTGATTACTCTTGGTTGTCATCTATACCTGCTGGCTGCATTCGAGTAGGTCTTCTGATCCTATCCAATGGTAACACTGCACAAGTCAGATCCCAGAATGAAACCTGCCTTGAAGGGTCAAGGACTGAGTCTTATTTCGCTCAGTGTCGGTTTTGTCAAGATTTTCGGTGGGTTTGTCATCGTGATGCTTGGGGATGTCTATCACCTTATTTTACAACAACCACCTGATTTTTTTTATTCACCCTCCCCCCCACCCTCTCACACATTCCAGCACCATCATACCATGTGCCATTTCCAAAACAACTCACCACTTCCTGGATATCCCAGAATTGACCAACATCCGTGGTGCAGCACCATCTTTAAAAAGATACTGTGTGCCCAGACTAGAGCTGTCAGTGCAGAGATGCCCTGCATGCTTCCTGACATTGGCCCTGGACGTAGCAGGCAATGGAAAGTTGGTGGACAGGGACATGGAAATGCTGCTGATGGGGATGGGGTGATGCAGAGGCATGACGTCTTTTTCTCCCAAGCCAACAGAGGGCACCATTCTACTGGAACCATGCCAACCTGGACCAGGGTTGCCATCCAGGCCAGTACAGTCTCAACCATCTGAAGGAGTATACAGAGTGTAGGAAGAAGGTCAATGGCCTTCTCCACTCTGCCAATGAAAGTGCCACCATCTTCACGTTGATACCCCACACTCACTCTCTACTGCTACTGTACCCATCATTTCCTGCAACATCTTCCCCACTCACTCTTATCCTTGCTAACAACTGACCCTGACTAATCTTGAAACTCTTCTGCACAACCTACTCACCTCCTCAGGACATTTGCACACATGCATCAAATGTAACAGTGTGCCACCCACCTTTCTCTCCGTCACCCACTATGTGCAGAGTTTCCCAACTCTGACCACCTTGAGTAGCTGACTGACCATGCCCAAGCCCCTGTACTGGTATTTTTTTGCACTTGGTTACCATAGTGATTAGTCACTGAAACAGATTCACACGAGTTTGCAGATATTCTTTAACATCTAAACATATTTTTTAAACAAAGAAAGAGAAAAATGCTCTTTATACAAACAACATAGCTAAGTTACAAACAGCTCCTCAACACTTTTTTTTAACTGTTAGTCAATTCGAGTTAAATTTTACTCTTATTTCAACTTTTTAGTTTTTTAAAATTTAACAGATTGCTCCCAGTTTCTTGTTCTCAGACTGTAGAGACATTTTCACAATGCTTTTCCAAGTCCATTAGCACAAACATTTCATAGTACCTTTCGCGAAGCTCTTCATGAGAAAGCACACAAGCTGACTGATCATGTGGTGCTGACGCGGAGGTCAGTCCTTCAAACATCACGACACCTAGTTCTGGGGATGAGAATCACATAACAACGAATGGGCATTCTAGGAGAACTACCTTTCTTATGGTCACTGCCCCCTAGGGCTTCCTTCACTTTAAGCTCCCTAATCTAGTCTACCTCATTATGCATCACCAAATCCAAAATTATTTGTCCCCTAGGGGGGGCTCTACCACAAACCACTCAAAAAAACCCACCTTGTAGACATTCCATGAATTTGTTTTCTTGGGATCTGCTACCAATCTGACTTTCCCAGTCCACACGCGTATTGAAGTCTCCCATGATTATTGTAATAGTGCCTTTCTCACATGTCTTTTCTATCTCCTGATTTATTTTATTCTTTACATTCTAAATACCGCTCGGAGGCCTGTACATAAATCGTATCAGGATCTTTCGTCCTTTGCAGTTCCTCAACTCTACCCACACAAATTCTGCACTTTCCAACTCGAGCTCATTTCTTGCTATCAATTTAATTTTGTTTCTTATTAACAAGCACTGCCCCCTCTGCTCATTTGCCTGTCCTTTCAATAGGATGCATATCCTTGGATATTTAATTCCCAGCCCTGCTCGCTTTGCAGCACATCCCTGTGATACCCGTAACTTCGTACCTGCTAATTTCAATCTGTGCAGCAAGCTTATTTACTGTGGTTTGTACACTGCGTGTATTTAAGTACAACAGCCTCAGACCTCCATTGGCTGCTCCCCTTCTCATAGTTGTCCCCTTATCCACTGCACCTGAAGTTAGATTCCTCACCCTTTTCATATTCTCTGTCCTATTTCGTGTTCTGGAAACTTTAACAACCTCTGCTGAGTCCATCCCCACTTTTAACATTATTCCATCAGTGTTCAGCAAGTGAACCCACTTTCTGCCCTCCAGTACTCAGCTTGAAGCCCCATGCAGAGCGCTCATTATGCAATTCACCAGGACACTGCTTCCAGCATGATTCAGGTCGAGCCTGTCCCATCATTACAGCTCCCTCCTTCCTCAGTACTAGTGCCAATGACCCATGAATTCAAACTCATTTCTCACACACACATTTACCTCTTTAATCTAGTTGACCCTGCACCTATTAACTGTTGAAAATTGTGTTGCTGGAAAAGCGCATCAGGTCAGGCAGCATCCAAAGAGCAGGAGAATCGACGTTTCGGGCATGAGCCCTTCCTGAAGAAGGTCTCATGCCCGAAACATCGATTCTCCTCCTCTTTGGATACTGCCTAACCTGTTGCGCTTTTCCAGCAACACGTTTTTCAGCTCTGATCTCCAGCATCTGCACTTTCTCCTATTAACTGTTGCTCAGGTTTTAATCTGGAGATTATTATATTTTTGGTTCTGCTTTTCAATTTAGCCCCGAGCTGCTCATATTCCCTCAGAAGAATATCTTTCATTTTTTGACCAATATTGTTGGTATCTAGGTGCACTACAACAAATGGATCTTTCCCCGCTCAATCTACCTTCCTCTGCAGCCCAGATGAGATATCCTGAACCTGGACTCCAAGCAGGAAACCCAGCCTTCGGGATTCTCAAGCCTGGCACAGTGTCTATGCCCCTGACTACACTATTCCTGATGAAAACTACATTCCCCTTTTCTCTCCCTCGATGGTCAGTTTGCTCATCCTCCCTACAGCAAGAGGAAGCATTTCAAACCTGTTTGACAAGCTCAAGGGCTGATGCTCCTTCAGCACTACCTCCTGGATCCCTCTACTTTCCTATCTCATAGTCACGCCCTCCCGTCCCTGACCATTGACTGAATTTGAGGTTGTTAATGTAAGGGATGTGACTGCCGCTTGAAGCACAGCATCCACGTAACTCCCTCCCACCCCACCTCCACCCGATGGATCATATTGTTCAAAATGTAGACCCTAGCTCCTCAAAAAACAAATGCTCGTTATAGATGTGGTCACAATGAAGCACAATGGGGCCCACTAGCTCCCATACATGCAGCTTCAGCACACTGGCTGGTCCTACATCTGTATTCATTCATTTAGCTCATCATTTGATTCTTAAAGGTTTATTACTGGTCTTTTAGCTTGTAACTGGTAAGTACTTCACCTGTTTACCTTCAATCTGAAATTAACCTGTAATGGATAGTCAGGTTAACAGCTATTATCAATCCATGAATTTACGGTTTTCCAGTAATATCACTCTTTCTTTTGTGCTGAGCCCACAATCCTGGCTTCTGTTTATCCTACTTAAAATAAAACCTCACAAACTACGAGCCAACAAAGCAAGCAAAAAGCACCCTCTTCCATCTGAGCTGAATTCTCACACTGCCTCCAAATTCCTGAATCTATCTATTAACTCAGACTATGTCAGACCAGCCATGATCCCAATGAACGGTGGAGCAGACTTGATGGGCTGAATGGCCTGCTTCTGCTCCTAGATCTAATGGTCTGATGTAGGAACATATGAATGATGTCCCCTTTGTCATGCCCCCTCATGAATAAGATCAACAAGACTATGGCAGATTTGATTGTGACTGTAACTCCCATTTCCTGCCTTTGACTCCCTAATTAACCAAAAGTCAATCTATCTCTATCCGAAACATATTCAATGACCCCACTTCCATCCCTCTCTGGGGGAGAGATGTCAAGACTTACAGCCTTCATGAGAAAAAAAAGAAATCCTCTTCATCTGCTTTCCATATGCTGTAATGTGATAAGGGATCATGGATTGATATTCACTGCTGCTAAGATTATGAATGCTGTGTGAACACAGCTCAAGGCGTGGAGAACAGCAAGCCCATGTACACTGATACCCTTGTACCTTTGGGACAGATAGAGAGAATATGAGGGGAACTGCCAACAAACGCAGTCTATTAAATGACATTTCACAGAACAGACTTTTCTTGATATTCTAAGGAAATATCTCAGGCCAGCAATTGTTTAATGGTTGTGGGAAGGTTTAAGATGAGAAGATGAGAGATTGTGGAAATTGTGCATTGAATTTTAAATGATGAAAGTACCTATGTAGAATATTATTTGCAACAAATAACCAGAGGACTTCGAGCAGATAAATGCATCAATATCAACATAAAATGAATGTAATATGGATCAAGCTACTGCCTCACCAATCCTATTACGTACATACCCAGTTTTCTAACAGGACATCTTTAGCTGCTTCAAAAGAGCATTCACTGTAATCTTTCCATCAGAAGGGCAAATGCAAAGGATAATTCTTCTTTTTTTCCACATGATATTTTTGTGCGCATTGTAAATGATGACACAATATGAGCCCATAACATGGATTAAAATTTACAGTTGCTGCATTAGCCAGATTCTGACTTTATTGTCTGGGAGTTCAGGATTTTTTAAAACTAGGGTTTTGGGAACTTGAATTACAAACCTCATGAAAGATCCAATCCTCCTCAGGGAGCCTGGCTTTGTTTCATCAATAAATTTTGAAATCGTGACTTGCACACCCAAGTCTAAATCATTAAAACATGGAAACAAAAGCAATGGCTCCAGAACCGATCCCTGGGAAACCTATTTCCTTCAGTTCGAAAAACAACACATATGAAATGCTTGCTACTTCTGTCACTCAAACAACTTTGTATTTACCCTGCTACTTTTATTTTGTTGTTCAGTCTGTCAGATGGGACTTCATCAAATGTATTCTGGAATTCTATATACACTGCATCACTCTCATTAACCCTGTCTGTTACCTTATTAAAAAACAACATATCTTTAGTCATTCAAAATCAATTTCCCTAATTAACTTGCACTTGAGACAGTTCAATTTGTCTGAAATTATCACCCTTTCCTTTTCAATCACCAAAGTTAAACTGACCAGCCTGTAATTTCTGCATTTACATATTGTTTTGAATAAGGCTACATTCCATTTCCTCTCAATGGGGAAGTTATGAACTATACTTTCTTAATTTCCATCCTTACTTGCATCAGCATCCTCAGATGAATCTGATCTGGCCATGTTGATGGATAAACTTTAATTACAGCCTACCTCTGTAACTTCACCTTTACAAATTTTTCGGCACAATTGCCACCTCTTTCGTCACGACTGAGAGAGCATCTTCTTCCTTGGTAATTACAGAAGCAAAGTATTATTTAGTACCTGAGCCATTCACTCTGCCTCCATCCATAACTCTTCTATTTGTTCCCTAATTGCCCCACATCCCCTTTACTGCTGTCTTATTGTCTTTCAAAGATAGTTGAATTCCCTTTTAGCTGTTTATCTCCCCTAATGGCTAGCTGCTAGTCCCTCCCTTTAACTACTTTTTTACCTCTTTGATTTCATTTTCTACTTCAGCTCTGAATTTTCTTTATGTTCTCGAACTTCAATTTTACTATCAGCTTGGCATTTGTCAAATACCCCATTTTCTGCTTTTTAAAAAACTCTCTATCAGTCTTGTTAAGCAGATTTTCCTTTTTGCTTTGTGAGAATATATCTGGCCCATTCCCAAACCATCTCTTCACATGCAGTCCACTGTACACTTTTCCTGCCAAATTTGATTACATTTTACTTGGGACAGATGTTTTCTTAACTGACTGAAACTGGCTTTCCTCCACTTCAAAATGCTAACCTTGGATTGTTCCTTGTCTTTCTCCACGGTTAACTTAAATGTTATAGACCAAAATCATATTCCCATAAATACTTCCTGACTGACACTTAATCCACTTGACCCATTTCATTCCCAAGAAGAAGATCCAATGTTTTCTCTCTTATAAAGATGGAAATAAAAGGGTTGAGAAACTCTTCCCCTTCTCTGTCATTTTGATTACTATCCTGATTTATACCTGGATAATTAAACTCCCCTCTTGCCATTTCTCTATAATTTATACATCTAACTCTAGTTTTGTGACCAATTTAGTCCTTTATGTTTTCCCATTAGTTGGTGTTCTTTCAAATACATCCAATATTATAACGGTAGCTCTGTTATTAAGTTGAACCGAATAATTCTATTCTTCATGTGCTCCTCTTTTGCCAGCACTGTATTATTCCCTTCGAACAAAAGAGCCACCTCTCTTTCTTCATTTCCAAATTTCCTGAATGCACTGAATTAAGGAGTACTTAGTATGAAGTCTGGACCTTCCACGTGTCAGATTCCCTTTATTACAACAGTACCCTTGTACCTATTTGCACTTGTAGGTCACAAACCCTTCAGTAACTGTGTAATATCCACCTTATACTCCACAACCACCTGATGAAGGAGCAGTGCTCTGAAAGCCAGTGCTTCCAAATAAACCTGTTGGACTATAGCCTTGTGTTGTGTGGTTTTTAACTTTGTACACCTTATTGGATTGCCTCTTAGTCTGGATCTACTGAATATTTCAATATTTCAGTGCTAGCTCTTTCTCCTAATCCTTTGTTCACCTGATTATCTTACTTAATGATGCAGTCTGCAAAGTAACCAATTGGTCCTGATTATATTTAAGACATCCTTGTACAAGTACTAGAACTGGTCACATTTTCTCAGGGATTGAAAGCCATGCCCCATTTGCACCATCTTCTGAACTATGCTATTATCAGCTCATATCCTCCTATGCCCATACACACTTTAAATCACGGGATAATAAAATAGAATGGGAATCTTAGCTGATGATTGTTCCCTTTCTCATGAAAGGGCACTCAAGCCTAGCCATTATCACAGTTGATGCTAGTTCCACTGAGATTAGACAAAAGAATTAAGCTTGTGTTATTTGAATGAATACTGTATTGAGCAGTGGAAACATTATCAAAATAAAACTTTAACAAAGCAATGTTGGCTATTGATAACAGAAGAGGTGTAAATATATTATTATCATTGTTGGAAATGGTATTATTTTAAAAAGAGAAGTATATGGGTGTAGATTAGACGTTGCGTTTTAAAAAAAGTCAGATAGTCTTTCTGGAACAGAGACCTAAAAAGACCAATTCAAAGAGGACATGCCACTGTAATCAACGGCTTTCGAGAACCCCTGGAGCGTGAATGAAATAAGCTATTTATACATTTGGGTTTATGACAGGCAGTCAAACACATTCGTCCATTGGTGATGTCTTGATTTCAGAGCAGAGAACTCAGCATTCACTTAAAAAGAATTAAGAGTTTAAGTCCTGAAGAAGGTGTGGTTTCTTTCCTAATCATGTTCAGTTCATTTCTGAGGAAGCCAGTGACTGCAGCAGCAGTACCTTTTCTACCTAATTTGTGCCTGGCACAGAAACTTTTAGGTAGTTACAATTGACAAGAAAAGTTTAGTTTGTCAGAATTGTGAAAGGTTCATGCCAATAGATTCAGAGAAGAATCACAAAATTGGGTAGAATTTTCCACATCATTGAGTGGAATAGTGTAATGGTGAGAAGGTTGGAATAATACAATGAAAATAAAGAAGAAATTCAGAACCTTGATGTTGAGAAAAACAATCTCTGATTTTCCTTTCAAGTTTAGAAGCAAGATCAGAAACTCAAAAATGAGCAGTGACTATCTTGGTTCAATAGATTTGCAATTCATTATTGGCTAAGCTTGCTTCATTTCTGTGCAACTTCCAATTTTCCTTGTTTTCTCTGTGACATTAATGTTAATTCCTGACAAGAAAGTCAGAGTGGTTACCTGGTGTCCACAACTCACTGCTCGATATTCATCCAAATTTGCCTTCACCACAATATCCGTCTGTGACACTGTCCTGAACCACCCTTCATTCATACAATTCAGAATTGGCAAATAACCAGTCTCACCATAACAGGGCGGCTTGGTGGTTCAGTGATGAGCAATGCTGCCTCATCGCACTGGGTTTGATTCCATCCTCACGTGAATGTCAGTATGGATTTTGCACATTCTCCCTGTATCTGTGTGTGTGTTTCCTCCCACAGTCCATGGATATGCAGGCTAGGTGGATTAGCCACAGTGAATGTGGGGATAGGATGGGTCTACATGGGATGTTCTTCAGTGGATCAGTGTGGACTTGATGGACTGAATGGCCTGCATCCACACTGTAGGGATCCCATGCTTCTATGAATGTCATGCGTACTCTCAGACCAACTAACAAACCACTTCATTCCTTTAGGACTTCACTTCAGAGCTCAGGAACACCTACAGCCAAGTTGCTTATCATGCAGGGTCACACATGCATTTACATAAGATGTACTTTACAGACCTTAGTTTCATTTCATAGTGCTTATTGACTTTATGTTTATTTGAAAATTTTGAGTCTCGTTCCTTGCATTGCCTTTTAGCACAAAATGAGAATAGTCAATTGGTCATGGTTTGGAGCACTGAACACTCAAAAGGATAGAGTTATAGAGTCATACAGCACAGAAACTGACTCTTCCGTGCAACCAGTCCATGCCAAACATAATCCCAAACTAAACTAGTCCCACCTGCCTATTCCTGGCCCAAATCCCTTCAAACCCTCTCTATGCATGTACTTATCCAAATATATTTTGAAGGTTGTAATTATGCTCACATCCATGACATCCTCAAGATGTTCATTGCGCACACAAACCATCCTCGGTGTAAAAAGATTTGCCCCCTTTTCTTTTTAAAATCTCTCTCCTCTCATTTTAACGATGTGCCCCCTGGTGTTGAAATCCCCCATCCTAGGGGAAAGATACCAATGAGTGAGTGTGGCGAGCGAGTGTGATCTGGATGAGTGTGATCTGGGCTGAGTAAATGCGAAAGGTTAGTATGATATGAGTGAGTGTGATATGGATGACATATGGCACTGTGCTGCATCAATATCATACTTACCGCATTTGCTAACAACCTACTTGACAAGCATACTGCAAGTGCATTAACTAAGTAGCCATGTTGCAAGTGAAAGGAAACCAATCTTTAATGGGATCAAGGGCAAACGCGGTCATATAGGAAGTACTATCACTGTCAGTCAAGGGCCTCATCTGATACCAGTCCAGGGGAATGGGCCATGGTCAGACCTACAGGTCAGCTGCTACCTGCCAGGCAATTACAGCTTCATCAGTTTGGATGCTGTGAAGACATCAACCGAGAGGGTGGACCAGTTTTATTCTGAAATGAGACAGAGGGAAGGACTGAAAAATGATACCAGAAGATAAAAGGGCAGTTAGAATTAGAATCCCCACAGCATGAAAACAGAGCCGTTGGACCAACAAGTTCACACCGAGCCTCCAAAGAGTTACCCACCCAGACCCATTCCCCTACCCCATATTTACCCCTGACTAACACACCTAACCTACACATTCCTGAACACTATGGGCAATTTAGCATGTCCAATACACCTAACCTGCACATCTTTGAACTGGGGAGGAAATTGGAGTACCCAGAGGAAGCCCATGCAGACATGGAGGGAATATGCAAACTCCACACAGTCACCCAAGACCAGAATCGAACCCAGGTCCCTGGAGCTGTGAGGCATCAGGGCTAACCACAGAGCCATTAGCATTGATGCATAAGCAGCAGAGGTGGTAAGGTGTCCTCAGTGAATGAGTAGGAAGACAAGAGAGCAGAAAGCATTCGTGATTTGGGAAGATGAAGTAGATGAGGGTTGTTGTGTGGACGTGATGCACACAATAATGAGAGTTGCTGTGAACAGGTATTGGTGGGATGGGTATGCAGTAACAGTGGCCCTGTAAGTGTGAGATGGCAAAGAGAAAATGGTGACACCCATCCTATTTCACATCAGAAGGTCATTAACTTTCTCCATCTAAGACTTTGCATTTGTTTCACAGGGACATTACACTGACTGGCCTGTTATATCAGTCCTGGCTAGCTGAGACCTCGAGCTTATTTGCCTATCCAGACACTGGGGATAGTGATAGTGGACTACTGTGTGAGGGGGCAGTTCCTGGCATGTGATGCACAGTTGGGACTTAAATATGGTGCCAGAGACCTGACCACCACAAAAGTTTGATCAGCAACAAGCACTCCCAACTCTCCATGATATAAACAAATATTAAAGAGGCTGGCTGCATAAGGAATGAGCTGAAGATTGCATGAGAAAAGTCACTATGATCCATGATGTGGATGTGATGTCACAAATCTCTGTCAAGAAAACACTATTTAAAAAAGCAGTTCATTATCTCCATAGTCCAGATAATAGCAACAGGAAGGAGTCAGTCAAGTAAATATAGGAGTTGGGAGGTCATCCTGCAGTTGTACAGAACATCGGTTAGGCCACTTTTGGAATGTTACGATCAGTTCTGGTCTCCCTGCTAGAGGAAAGATGTTGTTAAACTTGGAAGAGTTCAGAAAAGGTTTGCAAAGATGTTTCCAGGGTTGGAGTGTTTGTATTATAGGGAGAGGCTGAATAGGCAGGGACTATTTTCCCTCAAGCATCGGAGGCTGAGGAGTGACCCTATTGAGGTTTATAAAATCATGAGGGACATGGATTGGGTGAAAAGGCAAAATCTTTATCCGAGGGCAGAGGAGCCCAAAATTAGAGGGGATAGGTTTAAGGTGAGAGGGGAAAGGTTTAAAACGGACTTTCTCATGCAGAGGGTGTTACATGTATGAAATGAATGGAATGAACTGTCAGAGGTGGTAGTGGAGGCTGGTATAATTATAACATTTAAAAGCCATGTGGATGAGTATATGAATAGGAAGGGTTTAGAGGGATATTGGCCAGATGCTGGGAAATCGGACTAGATTAACATAGAATATCTGTTCGACACGGATGAGTTAGACCACAGGGTTTGCTTCCATGCTGTATAACTCTATCATGCAATGACACTAAATGAAAACTGGAGGGTTGAGATAAGTTTGTAGTTTCTACAGACTAGATAGCATTGGAAGACACATTGCAATTGTGGATGGATGGATGGATGTGTAGATATGAATATAAATTTGTTAGTTTGCTTTCTTTCTATTGTATACTAAGTGTATGTTCATTTGGAAAGAACATCAGCAGTCTCGTGTAGATATGTTTCAGAAACTAACCATCATATGAACAAACTGAAAAAAACCAAACGAACGACTGACCAAGTCAGGTTTCGAAATGGGATCCCACTTGTTTGGGGTTAGAATGTGAATCTGTGTCCAACAGGAGTGTCTGTTAGACATACAGGCATGTACCACCTTCAGTAATCCACACATTTAATTGAATAGGTAGAAAGTCATACCTACTTGATGCCCGCCTACTTGAGCTGCCAGTCCACTCTGGTCAGTAGCAGATAAAGATAGACACATTGCAGATTGCTGCTGCTGATGTAGCAAGATGAAGGAGGGGGCACCACCCTACCCTGGAATAGAAAGTACTTTAATTTGAAGGTGCTGGGTAGGTAGGTTCTGGAGATTGGGTGGGTGAGGTGGGCCAGCTACTAGCAGAGATGCTGTAGGTCTAGAACAATCTTTGCTGTTGGATTGTCCTCTCTGTGGGCCAATGATTGACCATTAAATGTTCCCACTTCCCCAATCCACTGACAAATATGTTGGCAGCATACCAAGGTGGCTGCCAGGAGCGGGAGGTGGTACTGAATTGGACACTTCAACTGATGAGTTGGCCAGATTCCCACCACTAGTAATATACCAATGCAACAGGAAGACATTAGCCATCCCTTCGAAGGCTGTTCCTTACCACATTAACAGCCATCCTACTTAGCAAACACAGAAAATGCTTGAGGAATTCAGCAGGTCTGAAGCATGTATAGAAAAAAGAGAGACAGTGTTAACCTGTTGAATCCAGTAAGATTCTTCTTCAGAACTGAAAGGTGTTGGAAAATGGTTCTTTCATACATTTGACAGAGACAGATGCCTAAAGTGAAAATAGATAATGGAGATGATGATATTGCCCCTGTCTAAAGTATATATAGAAACGACACACAGTGGCTCAGTGGTTAGCATTGCTGCCTCACAGCACCAGGGTCCCAGGTTTGAGTCCAGCCTCGGGCAGCTGTCTGTGTGGAGTTTGCACATTCTCCCTGTGTCTGTCCAGGTTTGTTCTGGTTTCCCCCCACAATCCAAAGATGTGCAGGTCCTGTGAATCGGCCATGCTAAATTGCCCATAGTGCTAGGTACTAGTCAAGGGGAAATGGATCTGGGTGGGTTACTCTTGGGAGGATCGGTGTGAACTGGTTGGGCTGAAGGGCTTGTTTCCACACTGTAGGGAATCTAATCTAATACCTTTCAGTTCTGAAGAAGTCATACCAAACTTGAAATGTAATTGTTTCTTTCTACAGAGATGTTGCCAGACTGTTGAGTTTCTCCAGCATTCTCCGTGTTTCTGGGCATTTGCATAGTGTTTTTTACCCAGACAATAGTTTAAATTCAGGCAATTAAATTACAAAGACAGTTGGAGACTCAGGATCAATTAAATTTAAATCTGATGGTGTTGACAACATTGGACAAATCAGGTTGTAAAGAAATTAAAGTTCTGCATGGATATGAAGACAGGGACAATTGGACAGAGAAGAGAGAGCTAACTCTCACCTGAAGAGATAAGAAATCTTCACACTCTCAGAGAAAAAACACCATCTATTCACAAAGGTACACAGCACATTTAGCAAATATTCTTGACACCAGAAAATAACTGAGAAGAATTCAATAGAGAGAGACGTTCAGAACAGGAGAGTTACAGAGAAAACATCCCTGACAGCAGAATCAGTGGGAATGAGAGGAGTTTTCCAAAGACACATTCTGTGCGAATTTTGAGAGACTAAGAATTAATTTTTTGCTTTCTTATTACCTGGATTTTTATACGTTGGACCTGTGTTATTGAAATAGCAGGGCAGTTAGGGGCAAGGTAGTCGTTCGGGAGTAATTGTTAAGTTTGTTAGAATTCTGTTAACTTGCTCACTGTTGGAGTTAGACAAATAAATTGTTACTTGTTAATTGTAGAGTGAGTGAAAGGATTTCATTTCATTTAACCACTTCTTTATAACAGATTGGGGAGTGGGGCGGGGAGGGGGGGGTGGTCAGGGGGAGGTGAGAGATAGCTTATACCACTTGATGCATTTCTTTATCAGATTACAAGGTGAGGTGCTTCTGTTTTGGTGTTTTGGTTTTAATTATCAGAAGCATATCAAATTCCCCTTTGTAAAACCAGCATGCTGCTTCGAGGGAGTAAACCCAAAATAAAGATTTTCTAACCTCTTCTCTGAAAACGAGCATTTTCTTGATGCAGAGACAGGAATATCAGAGCAACAGTTTCTTTCACAACATAACTTATGGGAAAAATAACTTCTTGTCTGCTTCATTACCTATCCTGTATCTCTGGAGATTTCCAGCTCAATCCTAGTTTGACATTTCTCATGTTATTGCTTTTCTTCCCCAAGACAGGGAGAAGGTCTACCTTGCATTCAGGGACTTAATTGACATTAGTTAGCAGCAGATGGTTGGAAGCATGTGGACTCTGTCATCCAGAGCAAATAACTACTAACAGTGACAGAAGCTAGCTTTGAGAATATAACAGACATGAGTACAAAAATATTTGATTGCACAGTAAAACGAAAATGCTGATGCAAAGCAGAGTTTGACCTAATCAAGCTCATTCCATCTGCACATCCAACTGTTTGGATTGACATGTGCCAGGAAGATCCAACTTGAAGAACAAAAAGCCCTGTTCTTGTTGCATAACTGGGTTGGACTCCATGACTGCAATGACAGTGAAACTGTCAGTGTCACCATCACCATACCTTGGAAAGTGACAGAAACTTCCAATTTCCACACATCAGCAGTTAAAGCTAAAAGTCCAGAAGTTGCTATGACTGATTCCTTTCTCTTACACAGGGCCTCCTGTTGAAATCCCTGTAGACTGCAATCTCATAGATACCTAATAGACAAGCATGTTCCATTTTGCACGATAATATGATTGTTAATATACATAAAAAGTCATAATGAGGAGCAATTGGGTTTTTACTAGTGTACTAACTCATAACTACTTCTAGCTCTGGAAAATAGATATCCACATATTTGTAAATTTTACCATTGCAATTTAAAGAAAAACAGTTCTTTTCATGTAATGGTTTTAAAAGTTTATGATATTATAACTTTGAATGTATTTGTCACAATTTTTTTCCTTTTCTGTAATACTTGCAAGTTTGAAAGATAATGAGCACATTTTACTTCCCATTTTCTGTCTGTGAGGATACTTCATATACGATTGCCTGCTTAGCTTGTTTCCAGACAGCATTATTGCTGGATACCTGAAGATCCCCATGACTTGATTCTAGTGACAAATTAATGTCAGGAAATGTAAATCAACATTATGGAAGATCATTAGATCTGTGAAGGCAGCCTTTTTTAAGGGTCAGCGTTGGTTATTCTTTTCTGTATATCTCAGGCATATAGAAAATGTACAGCAGAATATGCGAAATCCTAGAAAAACATCACCAAAGATGCCTCCTCAAAATGCAGGAAACTACTGTACTATCAGTGTTATCTCTGAGGCCACTGTCACCAGCATCAATTAAATTAAACATGGTCAACCAGCTGAACTGAGTCACAAGACTTGTTCACCAAACTCTGCACTTTGACCTCCACATGGCAAGTGGTTATAAGGAAGGTGAGACAATGCTTTAAAAATATTGTTTAAAAATGCAATATTTCTACTGACTGATGGGAATAGCTTGTACAAGATTGGTCAAAATGACAAGGGTACCAACCCTTTTGTGCGTCACCGACAGACTCGGATGGAGTCCAGGCTCCAGGTGTGATAGTACCTGCAAGCCAGAAAATCCCATTCACAAGCTGTGGCAGTCCAACTTTGAACAACATAGCTAAGAAAGGGAAATTAGCAGCCCACTGCACCAGCGAGGACCTGCAGGATCTAGTGGAGAGAAGGGCTGTCCTCTTTCTTCAGGCTGGCAGGTGGATCTAGTTTAGTTTGGTATTATGCTCGGCAGAGACTGGGTAAACTGATGGATCTGTTTCCGTGCTGTATGACTCAATGACTGTGATTGCCAAAGGAGAGCATGGCACCATACAGAAAAGATTTACCAGGAAGTTGGAGGGCTGGAGATATTGGGAGAAGCTGAAAAAGCTTTGGCTCGTTTCCCTGCAGTTTTGGAGGCTGAGGGGTGACCTTATAGAGGTTTACAAAACCATGAGTGGCATGGATAGAATGACTAGCCAAGATCTTTTTCCCAGGGTAGGGAAGTCCAAAACTCGATGACATAGGTTTAAGGTGAGAGGGGAAAGATATAAAAAGGACTTGAGAGGTAATGTTTTCATGCAAAGACTGGTGCGTATATAGAATGAGCTACCAGAGGAAGTTGTTGCAGCTGGCACAATTACAACATCTAAAAGGCACTTGGATGGGTACACTAGTAGGAAGGGTTTAGAGGGATATGGACCATATGCTGACAAATGGGACTGGGTCAGATTGGGATGTTAGATCAGCATGGACGAGTTGGACCAAAGGGTCTGTTTCTGCGCTATACATCTCTCTGACTCTGTGATTCAGGAAGAAGGTTAATGACTTTCTACACTCCAAAAGGGTAAATGTCACCATCTTCTCTCAGAGATTTTGCTCTCAGTGTATTGCTGCTGGTGCACTTAACTCCCACCAAGGTTCCTGGTCTGTCACTTGCACTAATGCATACACAACCTTCCATCAATTGCTCTCACCCACCCTATTTTCCCAACTACTGACTCTTCATCTCCTATCAGTCACTCAGGACACTTAAAAACATTTCCCCAACCTGCTCTAGCATTAACAGCTGTGCCAGCCACTTTCATCTCAGTCTATCCTTCTCTTTATTGCATTTGAGTTGCAGCAAGACCTGAGCTATATTCAGGTGTCTGACAAATGGAATACATCATCAGTTCACACAATTACCAGGCAATGACTATCTCCAACAAGAGAGAATCTAATCATTGGCCCTTGGCATTCACTGGCATTACCTTTGCTGAATTCCTTAATATCCTCCTATCCACACATTCCTACAGAGACACATACTCCCACACTCACACATGTACCCTCTCACAGACTTAACACACTCTGCACTCACATACACACACATATAGATAGGATAAATAGACGAAGTCTTTTCCCTGGGGTTGGGGAGTCCAGAACTAGACGGCATAGGTTTAAGGTGAGAGGGGAAAGATATAAAAGAGACCTAAGGGGCAACTTTTTCAGGCAGAGGGTGTTATATGGATGGAATGAGCTGCCAGAGGATGTGGTGGAAGCTGGTACAATTGCAACATTTAAGAGGCATTTGGATAGTTATATGAATAGGAAGGGTTTGGAGGGATATGGGCCAGGTGCTGACAGGTGGGACTAGATTGAGTTGGGATATCTGGTCGGGATGGACAGGTTGGACCGAAGGGTCTGTTTCCATGCTGTACATCTCTATGACTCTATATACACTCTCTCTTACATTCACAACCCCCTCAACCCAGACACACACACACACACACACACACACACACACACACACATATACGTATACATTTGTGAGGTGAATTTGTACTTGCAGGGTTACATTGTACTTTGCTCAAAACCTGCATGAATTCATGTAAGACTCTGTTATCTCACTTTTTAGATTAGAATCAGTCTAAACATTATGGCATGGACAGAGAACACAGGGGGCTAACATCTTCAATATATTGTCTAGCTAACACCATTTGTTACAGTTAACCTGAGAATGCAACTTTAAAAAAAATGTTTTATGATTTACACATGAAAGAAGTGAAACTATCATGGTGTTCAAGCAGATGAAAGACTCAACAAACAATCAAGGTATTTTTCAATGTATAATTTCAGTTACATCACACTGTAAACTTTTGCTATAAGTTCTGTGTCTTACAATTGTGTACCACCTGATGAAGGAGCAGTGCTCCTAAACCTAGTGCTTCCAATTAAATCTGTTGGACTATAGCCTGGTGCTGTGTGATTTTTAACTATGTACACCCCAGTCCAACACCAGCATCTCCAAATCATTCCCTAATATCAACTTTTCTACAAACGCAGGTCAGAGGCAAGGAATTCTACATTGAGTAACTAGATTTCTCGCTTCCTAAAATCTGTCCATCGTCTACAAGACACAAGTCAAGAGTGTGATGGGCAATTCCCCACCTGCCTGGATGATTGCAGCTCTAACGATATTTAAGAAGCTTGACATCCACAAACATCCATTCGTTCCAATGCTAACAATCAGCAGCAACAGTGTGTACCATCTACAGGATGGACTGCAGAAATTAATTTAGACTTCTCAGATAGTACTTCCAAACCCAAGAACACTGTCATCTCACAGGGAAGCAGACGCATGGAAACACTGTTAGTGTATCTGGGCCGTATAGCTAAACATGCTCCTTTGGTTCCCTTTCCAAAACTCCAATACCAACACGCTCCACTATACGGTTCACTCCTTTCACCCTAGGTGTGGACACTGCAACAGGCAGTCAGGAAAGACAAGGACACTGAGACAGTCTGTCAGTATAATCCAGCAGGAGTTGTCAGGTGAGGACCTTGAGGCAAGTGGTCAACATTACCTCAAAGAGCAACGGAGAAAAGAACACAATGGCAGGCCTTCAGAGACAGAGCTAAATGTATTGGAACTGATTGTAATTGGTTCTTCCTCTATTCTGGGAAAGGAATATCTTGGTGAATCTCTGTTAGTTGGTTAAGGTCTCTTCTATTTTTAGTTTTTTTTTAACCACAACATACAAATTGTGGTATAGTTGCTTCTTGAAGCTGTAGTCATTCCTGTGGCCACTGCAGGAACAGTAACAGAAGAAAGACAGACACATCTGGAAATCCAGGACCAAAAAACAGCCTAGCAGAAATGCAAGGTGTCAGTGCTGTCCAAAGGCCGGTGTTGGAAAGATGAAAGTATTGAAAGCAAGCCGGAGATATGCTAATAATGATGTGTGGCCAATGCCAACTTCTGTGGGTGAAGGATGCAAATGGTTGATGCACATGCAATGTGCTCTGAGATGGGATTGGAAAATGCTGGATGAGATGGAGGTGCAGAGGGGCAGGTATTGAGTTGGAGCCATCAGGTACCTGCTCAGATGATCATGTTGAGAACATCCGATGCTAACTTATCCCCTGCCACATGAGTGACTGCAAATTTTATATAAATGAAATGAGAATGTATAACTATGAGATGTAAATGCATTCAAATAGGCTTCACATCACTCACTAGTGAGATTCTTGACTTGTTGTAAAACTTTTGGGTGGAAAATCATGTTTTCTTTAGGCAGTCACTTTTTTTTTTAATCTTGCCATGCATTACCAACTTTCTCACCATTACTCACATTGTTCAGGGACTAGGAAGATTACACACTTCTTTTTACCCCTTTGTATGTAACAAAGTTTGATGTTCTTTTGTTAAAAGTACACTGACAGCCTCTTGTGAATATTTCTAGTGACTGCTGAACATATTTCAAAACAATAAATGATGGTTTGTCAAGCCAGGTTTCACTCTGGGATTTGACTTTTACACAATTATCATCACTAAATTAACCAGTTTACTATGACGTAAATGTGTCTGTTGGCCATTTCTGTATCATAGAATGATAGTGATGTACAGCATGGAAACAGACCCTTCAGTTCAACTCGTCCATGCTGACCAAACATCCTAAACTAATCTAGTCCCATTTGCAAGCATTTGGCCCATACCCCTCTCAAACCTTCCTATTCAATTACCCTATCCAGATGCCTTTCAAATGTTGTAATTGTACCAGCCTCCAATACTGCCTCTGGCAGCTCAATCCATACGTGCACTACCCTCTGTTTAAAAAATTTGCCTCTTATGTCTCTTTTAGATTTTTCCCCTCTCACCCTAAAGCTATGCTTTCTAGTTCTGGACTCCACCACATCAGGGCAAAGACATTATCTATTTACCCTATCCATGTCCCTCATGATTTTACAAACCTCTATAAGATCACCCCTCAGCCTCCGACACTCAAGGGAAAACAGACCCAGCCTGTTCAGCCTCTCTCTGTAGCTCAAACCCTCCAACTCTGGCAACATCCTTCTAAATCTTTTCTGAACCCTTTCAAGTTTCACAATATGTGTGAAAGAATTTTGACTGATGAATACTATTAAGTTATAGGATACCCTATTAAGGACACAGTGTAATAATCAAATTTCAGGTAGTCATTTCACATTTTCTTATCTTCTCATGAATCCCTTGCTTTACCATGGATTAATAACAGTAATGACATCTTTTACATTCAGCATGATTGGATTTTGCACAAAAAAAATTCCTTTTTAAAAATCCTTTCTTCGATAATAAGAATAATTTATAGACAAGTTACTGGCCGGAGTCTTGGGAAAACAGTTCTGCTATGACAAATGGATTTAAAAATAGCTTTCTCTGAAATAATTCAATTGCTTTGTCTTCTACAATTCTGGTTGTTCAGATGTTCGATTGTTGATACATCAAAAAGCGCGCTTTTTTTCAGAATAGATTAATCCCTTCAGATCAAGTGGGTTCGCAATAAGGTTGCTGCAGTCTTTGTAATCATTTTAATGGGACCCAAGAGAATTTAGTGGGTGTCAAGGTATTCTTTAAACATGTCCTTTAAAACCTCTACTTAATGTGAAATCACTTATTGGGCCTCATTTAGATTTTCAAACTCATTTGGGAGTCGGACTAGCAAATGGCCCCATTTGTTAATTTTGCTTCTGCCGTGAAGGAATCCTGTGGCCCTTCAGAGGAGGCTAGAAAGCGACATTTTCAAGTAATGAGTTACATGGTATGGTTCGACAGAAGCTGCAGATGTCAACATCAGTCTATTATGGATGATTGTGGAGATGTTTGTAAGAAAATATCATTTATTTTGGCATTTTATTTATAATTAATTCATAAAGTAGTCTCACTTATATTTATTGAACCATACAAAGACATTGAAAAGAAATATTAATGCAAGTAAAACATAGAATTCCTACAGTGCAGAAAGAGATCATTCGGCTCACAGTAACCCTCCAAACAGCATCCCACCCAGTTCCGGACCCCCAACGTATCCCTATAAAACCCCACAGTTCTATGGCTAATCCACCTAGCCTGCACATCCCTGGACACTATGGTTAATTTCCCAAGGCCAATTCATCTAATCGGCACATTTTTGGACTGTGGGAGGAAACTGAAGCACCTGGCAAAAACCCACACAGACACAGGGAGATCATGCAAACTCCACACAGACAGTTGCCCGATAGTGGAATCGAACCTGTGTCCCTGGCACTGTGAAGTAGCAGTGCTAACCAGTGAGCCACGATGCTGTCCCAACAGCTTTGCTTTTTAATAGGTACAGCCTACATCAGTTTGCAACTCTTCACTTTTACACAATATTTGAAATGAATTGAAATCTCAATGTTCAAACTGTGAATGAATGATTGATTGATTGTCTCATATAACCAGAAAGGTATAAGTGAAATGTTTTCTGTCAACCACAATCTGGCACCATATGGAAGTACAGAAGAATGAAAAGCAAGTACTTAAATAGAGTTCATCCTCTTCAACCACTGTCCCAAATACGGCTCCAGGACTTATGCAAGATCCCTGCTCCAGGCCTCTCGCAGCCAGGAATCCCCACTCCACCATTGCAGTAACCAATGCCCTGCTGCCATTTCATGCATGCATCGGGCCTACAAAGCCAGGAATGCCCACTCCAGTCACTGCCACATTGCTGCAGCCTCCCCATGACGTCAGGAAGATGAAGAAGAGGATAAAGAAAATGAGACAAAAAGGAGAGAGAGAAAAAAGAATGCGGCTGACTTAGAGTGGATGGGCCTACCGTGCTGGTGCCACCATTTTGAATAGATGGGCACGCACTTTCCTCTGTGCTGCAGGGCCTGCACTCTCCTTCATACTGCAGGGCAGGATCGTTCGGGCAGGACCTGATCTCTCCTCCATGCTGCTGAGCTCACCCTCTTCTCCATGTCACAGGGCAGGACCGTGCTCTCTTGCTGCCATCACGCCTCACACACTCGGGAGGCCGGACCCACTCTTGCCTAGCCGAATACTCTGAGAAAGGCCTTCAAAGAGAAGAAACAAACAAAGAGACACGGCAACAGTGAGAAAAAGGGCAAAAGTAAAAGAAAAGAAACAAAGAAAGCAGACAGAGCCTGATGAGCTCCAAACCAGGAGCTAGAAGGAAGTGCTGCTACTCTGCTACCATCTTAGAATAGTTGTGACCCCAATGGGACTCCAAAATATCAGGGCTAAGGTCCCATTCCTGTGTGTTGTAATCTGCTAAGAGCATACAGAATTGAAAGATGGGTGGAGGGTTTTGTTTTGATTCAAAACCATGCCAAGAAAATGCACATCTGGTTAGAGAACATTTTTAAAGAGAAGAACAAACATTTACAAGGAGAGTTTTAATCTGGGTGAGTGTGTGAGATGGGGTGCAGAATTAGGGTTGGGCACAGAGGTGCTGGGGAGTTATTTGGGAAAAATGTAAGCATATTGGGAGGCTTGTATAGTCTGTGGTCTCATGGGGTCTATGACTTACAGTCAACATGTCATAAAGAAATATGCTCATGATATCAACACTGCATCATTGTATCTAACCCCAGAGTATAAAGATCTCATAGGCGAAAGTGAGGACTGCAGATGCTGGAAATTGGAGTTGACAGAGTGGTGCTGGAAAAGCGCAGCAGGTCAGGCAGCATCCGAGGAGCAGGAGAATCAACATTTCGGGCAAAAGCCCTTTATCAGGAATGAGGCTGTGAGCCGAGGGGATGGTGAGATAAATGAGTGAGGTGTGGGGCTGCCATGAATGTTGGAACTGGAATAAGGTGGGGGAAGAGGAAATTGAGGAAACTGGTGAAATCCACATCGGTGCCGTATCCGTTCCAATCTTCCAACTCAGCACCACCCTGATAACCTGTCCTACCTGTCCACCTTCCTTCTGACTTATCCGCTCCAACCTCCTCCCCGTCTATCACTGTTACTCCCACCTCTATCTAGTATCGCACTATCAGCTACCTTCCTGTCAGCCTCAGCCCTCTCCCATTTATTTCTCCACCCTCTCGGCTCACAAGTCTCATTGCCCACAACGTCAATTCTCCTGCACCTCAGATGCCGCCTGACCTGCTATGCTTTTCCAGCACCACATTCTCATCTATAAAGATCTCATACTCCATCTTACCTCAGATCATTAGAAACATGGCATTCAACTAGAGTTATGTTTTCCAGTTGTACCTATCAACCTAGTATTAGTCCCGGCATGTACATACGTGAAGAATGCAATATTTGTACATAATAGTTGTAAAAAACGATTGTCAGAATATAATGATGGCCAGCCCCAATTTCTTGTTTTATGGGTTTGCAGGTAGATAAACATTGCTGCAGCAGGTAAAACATCCCTTTGGAAGCAAAGTCAGGCTATAATCAATCAAAATTCACATTTAACTGCATGTGAACAACTTGAGAGATGCAATTTGTTAATCTATGCACGTTAATTCGACAATCACAGTGACATTAACGTAAATTCTGGAGTTTAACATCGGCTCCACGGGTTTTGTAAATTTTGAGAACTTAACAATGAAAGTAACATGAAATGACTGTGGCAATTTAAGGGACATTAGTCATGGCAAGGGCATATAAAAATATATGGAGTATCGTTGAGAAAAGAGATATATGGGGATGAATGTTACATTTTATTCACTAGGTGTGAGCTCCATTGAGATTTTTGGAAGATTTCTTACTGCGAGGCTGAATGAGATTTCTTGCAATATCTGAACAAACACAACACATTAATACCTTTTTCACACCTATGGTGTCCCTCATATCCGATTCTAGCTCCATCTTATCATTTGCCGTTCCAGAATAACCTGCCACTAAAAAGGTATCTCTTGAAGGGCATTGTTTATGTCTGAACTATGTTTAACAGCCCGTTCTACACCTTGACCAGCACTGTCAGTCTGGAGCTGCCCTGCACATTTTCTGACAATTTCCCTGGGCAAGGCAGACAAGGGGAAATCTACAGAACAGTACACGGTGGAACCTCCTTTCCAGCAGTGGAGATGAGGATAGCAGAACATGCCAACTTGCTCTGAGGGTACCAGCCATGTCAGAGCAGTCTCAGTTGTTTGTAAAATGCTATCAACGTTTTCTTGATTGTTCCACATTGAGTGGCAATGTGACTTTAGGTACGGAGGTCATTCATTTCGACAGTTGGCTGCTCAAATCACGTACCTTTGGTCTGGAGTACAGATCACATCCCATCAGCCCAGCCTTGCAAAACTCAAAATGAAATGTTTTACTGTTAAATATAATTCTGTGACTATGCATTATTTGCTACCCATGCTGTGTTGTTCTGGATTTCAAATGAGGATGAGGTTAACCTACGGCACCAACATCAATAGCTCCAGACTCTGGACCAGTGACAGTCTGCTGAGACTGTAACTCTTCGGCAGAGAGGTAAATCATAGAGAGGTACAGATCAGAGAAGGTCATACTCAGCACTTGAAGTTTACAGGTAGATATCAGAACAGCAGTGTCTCAGGGGGTTCAAGCTGTCAGTTCTACTAGTGCCAGACAATTGTTGGAGTACAACATCTGCTGCTGTGAATCCTTCTGCAGATGCTAGCAAGATCTTCTGGACAGGGCCATGCAAATGTATGTACAACCAATGGCTTATTTATCAGATTCCCTACAGTTGGGCCTTTGGCCCAACAACCCCAAAGAGTAACCCACCCAGCCTATATTTATCCCTGACTAATGCACCTAATATTATGGGCAATTTAGCATGGCCAATTCACCTGACCTGCACAGCTTTGGATTGTGGGAGGAAACCTGGACAGGCATGAGTAGAATATGCAAACTCCACACAGAGGGGTGCCCGAGGCTGGAATTGAACCCAGGTCTCAGGCACTGTGAGGCAGCAGTACTTACCACTAAACAACCATGCCACCCGGATTGTAACTTCATCAAAGCTACCTATCACACCAACCTTGGTGATGATGCCAGTTGGCTTTGAAGGTCTGGCTGGCTTCTCACAGACACGCACATGTGGAAATCCTGGTAACTACAGAACCACCAGGAAATTCCACCAAGGTACAACACACTGAGTCTCCATGGACAAAGAGACAAAGGAGACAGGGAGGAGGTACTAAATGCTGTCTGTGGAGTCTGTTTCTGCACCTGATGCCCACATTAATGTGGTTTACTTACATGCATTGTACACTTGCCTAAAAACTGCAGCAGAAAATATTTTAGAGACTCCCAGACTTTCCAATTCCCACAATGCAAAGCAGGGCTGCAAACAATCCTTTTCACAACCCTCTGTTGGACATCAATTCATGTTTTTCACAAGAATCATCACACATCTGGTTACTTGCCAGCCAACAGCAAGAGTGGTGTTAAACAATAATATTTAGTGTATGCACAGGGGAAGATGGTGGTACACTGGCAATGTCACTGAACTGTTAATTCAGAAGCCTCAAGACTACTGATAAAATCATAGAATCATTCAGTACAGAAAAGGGCCCTTCAGCCCATTGACACTGTCAATCTACACTCGTCCCACTTTACAGCAAATGGCTCATAACCTTGGTTTGCAATTTATTCTGGTGGTGAGATAGATATTTAAAGTGTGCATGACTTAGTATTGGAAAGAGGTTAAAAAAAGTCTCTTAATATTGGCTTAAAAGCCTTCTGTTCGACAGTAACCACAGCAGCACTGATTACCTCATAAACTAAACCCAGTCTGAGAGATTGAGGAGATGGAATTGTGCCCCAGGTTGTTTGTGCTGTGTTTTGTGCAATGAATAGGGAATGATTTGTAGGAATAACTGTACACTGGTTTCGAAATAGGGTGCAGAATCTGGTCAACATTATATCAAGGAATGCATGAGCACAGCCACTAGTTAAATCCAGTACTCCTGCCCTTCACTTTTACACTAAATTCCTTTACTTTTGTAATTAAAATTTGAATGGTTGTTTTCCATGAGACACAGTCGTAACATCTGTACAACAGCTCATTATGGTAGGACCATTAAGGACAAGAAAGAGACATTGAGCATTCTTACAGGGGAGCACTTTGAGATTGATTCAGTTTTCGACATGGGTTCCCCTGACCACATCCCACAACACGCTACATGTGCCACCTCAGCATGGCCTTATCCCAACTTGAGGTTGAAATGGGTAAAAAATGAGGTCTGCAGATGCTGGAGATCACAGCTGAAAATGTGTTGCTGGTTAAAGCACAGCAGGTTAGGCAGCATCCAAGGAACAGGAAATTCGACGTTTCGGGCATAAGCCCTGTTGAAGCCATTCCTGATGAAGGGCTTATGCCCGAAACGTCGAATTTCCTATTCCTTGGATGCTGCCTAACCTGCTGTGCTTTAACCAGCAACACATTTTCAGTTGAGGTTGAAATGACCAGCCAAAAACTGAGAGCCAACAGGATACATTAGATTCCCTACAGTGTGGAAACAGGCCCTTCGGCCCACCAAGCCCACACTGACCCTCCGAAGAGCAACCCACCCAGACCCATTCCCCTACACCTAACACTACGGGCAATTTAGCATGGCCAACTCACCTAACCTGCACATCTTTAGACCATGAGAGGAAACCGGAGCATCCGGAGGAAACCCACGCAGACACAGTGAGAATGTGCAAACTCCACACAGACAGTTGCCCGTGGCAGGAATTGAACCCGGGTCCCTGGCGCTGTGAGGTAGCAGTGCTAACCACTGAGCCACCGTGCCACCCATTCCTTTAGTCAAATATTGAAATAAGATGGAGAAGCACTCTTAGCATCAATACATGAGCTCATCTCTCTCACCTCGAAGGAGAAGAACGTGTCAGCAGATCTCTTGATTCTGTTACTGTGACCACCATCAACACAGAGGCTATGACTGATTGTGGTAAATGCACAGAGGTCTCCCTGCTGTCTGAAACAGGGAGGATCATTACAAAAATCTTCCTTATTCCCCTTTACCCAGTGGCTAAAGAACCAGAGTCCTTTTGTGGATTCCATCCATCAAGAGACACCACATACATGATCTTCGTAGAAAGAAAATCCAGGAAAAGTGAAGACAGCAGCAATAATACACCTCTATACATTGCTCTCCTTGACCTCACAAAAGCCCACTAACTGTCAACCAGGAAGAAATGCAAAACATCCTCTTCGAAGTTGCCCGAGAACAGAAAACCATCAACTGTCTCCACCTGGATTCTCAGATCCACCACTGAACCAATATGTGGGCAAACTGGGGTCAAGTAAGGCTGTATGATCATCTCAATGCTCTTTTTGATCTTTCTTGCTGCCACATGCCACCCTATTCCCCTGAGCTTCCAGCTGGAGTGGAGTTTCTCTACAGGGTGAAGGGAAACTTCAGCTTGTGCTGTTTACAATCCAGGAGCCATAGAGTCAGAGTCATAGAGATGTACAACATTGAAACTGGACCTTCAATCCAACTTGTCCATGCTGACCAGATATCCTAACCTAACCTAGTCTCATTTTCCAGCACTTGGCCCATATTGTTCTAAACTCTTCCTAATCATATACCCATCCAGATGCTTTTAAATATGGTAATTGTACTAGCCTCCACCACTTCCTCTGGCAACTCATTCTAGACATGCACCACCCTCTGCATGAAAAAGTTGCCTCTTAGGTCCCTTTTAAGTTTTTTTCCCCACTCACTCTAAACCTATGCCCTCTAGTTCTGGACTCCCCCACCCTAGGGAAAAGACCTTGTTCATATATCCTATCCATGCATCTCATGATTTTATAACCCTCCACTGCTCCAGGGAAAACAGCTCCAGCTTATTCAGCCTCTCCCTGTAGCTCAAATCCTACAACCCTGGCAACATCCCTGTAAATGTTTTCTGAACCCTTTCATGTTTCATAACATCAATACAGTACATCACTGCAGTAAAGGAAAAGGTTCTCCTGCCCATCGGGTCTGCTTCAATCAAAAACAACTTAACTATTCTAGACCCAAAGGGCTTATGCCCGAAATGTCGATTCTCCTGTTCCTTTGATGCTGCCTGACCTGCTGCGCTTTTCCAGCAATGCATTATTAAGCTCTTAATCTCCAGCATTTGCGGTCCGCACTTTCTCCATAGACTTGTGTGCCTTGGTAAGATCACACCAAATCTCAATCACTGAACTGAAGAGCACAGGTGACAGCTGCATGTGTGTATAATCCAAAGTACCATTGAAAAACATCGAGGTGTATGACAGAATGGACTTTAATAAGACAATGTTCATTCACCTGTCTGCTCCCACCACATAACACTACCTCCTGCCTATCAACATGCAAGTCAAGCCACTGTATAATGTGAACTGAATCTTATCCCTTAGGAGCCTTCTTTCAGAGATGACAGACAATGTAATTCAACATTAACTCCAGTGTGCTAGCACAGCCTTTAGCTGTCTGATGAACAAAGTGTTTGATGGGAAAGACCTTAAACCTAACACCATGCTCATTGTCCATGGGGCAGTAGTTTATCTGCCTCTCCGAAACCATTGAAAAGCAAGATATTGTACAGCAGGAATCTCAAGTACCCTGGGAAATATCCCAGCGATGTCCATGCAATATCCTGCAAACCCACTGACAGGATAGGTACTCCAATATTAGTGTTATCTCTAAGACCAACATCAGGACAGTAGGTATGGTTAAGCGGCTCCCTCCCTCATCTGCATGGCCAACGCAAGATTCCCAAAACATATTCTTTACTCTGAGCCCCAAGCCAGCAAGTGGTACTAGGATGCCCTCAGAGTTTCCCTCAAAAATGTAACATCCACACTGATTCAATGGGAATCTCTTACCTAATACTCCGAAATTGGGGAGAAGCTTCATCAAAGGTATCTAGCAAGCCCAGTAATCTGACAGACCAAGGTGGAGACCAAGAGCAAACAATGGAAGGAGCATGTGCAAAATTGAGCCTTCCACCACTCATCTCTTCAAACCCCAACTTGCCCATCTACGGCAGGGTCATAAATCCAACAATGCACTGTTTAGTTACCTCAGGATTCACAACATTGGAGTGGAAGAAGGTCATTCTCAATCCTGAGGGACTGCCTAAGCTTGAAAAGGTTATATATCAACTCAATGCAAAAAAAGACTGGCTTGAAAGAGTACAGTCACCAGAGCTGTATAACATTGACGTGTACCTGTATAACATTTATGGAACAGGGTCAAAGTGCAAGAGAACAACTTTTAAATGAAACTTACATTTATATAGCATCATTAAAGTGGAAGAATGGCCAATGTATTTCAGAAGGGCATAATATAATAAAAAACGTACATCTGGCCAAAGAAAGAGAAATTAAGTTAATAACTGAAAGGTTGTTCAAAGCAGCAGCTTATAAGAAGTACCTTAGAATTATAGAGAGACAGAAACAGACAGCGAGAGACAGAGAGAGAGAAAACATTGTGGAACTTTTTAGGGAAGGAATTCCAGATCTTAGGGTTTAGGTGAGTGAAAAGCCACCAGTGATGGCCCAAGCTGGTTCACAAGAGACCTGAATTGGAGGAATGCAAAGCTCAGAGAGAATTCTAAAGTTTATAGAAGGGGAAAAAGGTTATTAGGATGATGAACATAAGAATGAAAATGTTAAAACAGGTCATAGACAGAGTTCAGCAATCATTCAAATTACCAATCAAAATGAAGCTCTGTAGTCCTGCCACCAACAGACATGAATGGCACTAGACAAATAACGAGGAGAAAACACCACAAAAGTTCTATCATTAAAGCTGGGTGTCATACTTTCACATATCGATGCTGTAAATATGTTGGCCCGGCAGGTTGCTAACCACTGGTGGCTTGTGTTTGAGGTAATTTGCCTCCGTAGAGAGAGTAATATAGTGTAGACATAGGCCATTTGGCTCTCTAATACTACTGCTAAGCCTTAGTATTCTATATGGGTGCTTCTCAAACATTGCAAGTGGACCCATCCCCAAAATGGTTTAGATAGCAAATATCATAAATCTATTACATCCCTAAAAAAAGGGTTCTCCCAGGTCCCTTTAAACCATTTGGTCCTCACCTTAAACTGATGCCGTCTGGTCTTAAAAACATCTTAGAAACTTGAGGAAGAGATTTTCGTGATCTACTCTCTCTATGTCTCTTATAATTTTGTACAACTCAATCCTACCTCAGCCTCCTCCGCTCCAAAGAAAATAAACTCAGCCTATCTCATCTCTCCTCATAACTGAGACTTTCCATCCCAGGCAACATCCTGGTGTATCTTCTCTGCACCCTCTCCAATGCAATCACATCCTTCCAATAGTGTGGCGATCAGAACTGCATACAATATTCAAACTGCCTAATCAATGTTGTTTATGTTTGTAAAAAGACTTTCTTATTCCTATATTCTGTGCCCAAGCCAATATATGCAAGCACCACATATGCTTTCACCACCCTATGTATCTGTGCAGACACATTCAGGAATCTATAGACTGGTACACCAAGGTCCCTTTGTTCCTCAGTACTTCCTAAGGATCTACCATTCATGGTGCATATCCTTCACCCACAAGACCTCTTGAAATTCATTATCTCACATTTATCAGGATAAATTCCATCTGCCATTACTCTACCCAATTTACCAGCTGATCATTGTCAGACAAGCCAGAGACCTTCTTTCTCACAATCACCAACAGCACCAATTTTCAAGTCATCTGCAAATTTACTAATTATACCTTCAACGTTCACATCCAAGTCATTAATGCACATAATAAACAACAAGGCTCCAGCCCATGGTGGCTCAATGATTTGCACTGCTGCCTCAAAGCTTAAGGGATCAGGGCTCAATTCCACCCTCGGGTGGCTGTGGAGCTTTCTCCCTGTGTCTGCATAGGTTTCCTCTGAGCGCTCTGACTTTGTCCCAGAGTCCAAAGATGTGCAGATTAAGTAAACTGGTCATGTTAAATTGCCCTATATTATGCAGAGATGTGCAGGATTAGCCATGGGAAATGCAGGGTTACAGGGATAGGGTAGGGGGTGAATCTGGGTGGGATGCTCTTCAGAGGGTTGGAATGGGCTGAATGGCCCGCTTCCACACTGTAGGGATTCTGTAATTCCTAAGGTATACCAATAGTCACAGGCTTCCAATCACAAAAACAACCCTCCAAAAATCATCCTTTGCCTCCTAATTGTAAGCTAATTTTGGATCCAGTTTGCCAATTTGCCTTGCATGCTGTGAAGTGCTATCTTTTGACCAGCCTTCCATGTGAGACCTTGTCAAAGGCCTTATTGAAGTCCATGTAAGCCACAATCCTTCTTTTTGGATACTTCTAATCAACCTGTTTATGCATGCTGTGGCATAACTCTAGAGTTGGTAGGATTTGAAACTATGACTCTTGACGTTATAAGATAAAATAGATAAAGGATTGCTCCTAAGAGGAGCTAACCAATGTTCATTCTAAGTTGAAAGCCAATTGTAATATGTACTTCCTCTTAAGTATGGCACAAGACCTTACAAAGATCTTCCACGTAACTATAATGTAATGGCACTAATAAATAAGTGCAAAAGTTAAGGACACTATCACTGCACCACAACAGTCCTCCAATCTTCCTTTCTATTCTTTTAAATGAAACTATAATTGGGTTAGACAGCCACTAACGGTGCACTATAACATAACACAACTGAATGGTTTACAGAATCCTGGAAAAAATGAACAGAAACTTGTTAAATCACCTTTTTGTTCTGGGGTGATATATGAACCCCAGTCCCACAGGTCTCTAATGGCTTCGACCATGCTGGCAGACGCTGCCTGTTCTGGGTACTACAGATGCTGGTAATTAGAGTCAAGATTGGAGTGGTGCTGGAAAAGCACAGCAGGTCAGGCAGCATTCGAGGAACAGGAAAATCGACATTTCGGGCAAAAGCCCTTCATCAGGAAAGGGCTTCATCCTGATGAAGGGCTTTTGCCCGAAATGTCGATTTTCCTGTTCCTCGAATGCTGCCTGACCTGCTGTGCTTTTCCAACACCACTCCAATCTTGACTGTCTGTTCTGTCCCCCATGTACCCTCATACTGACAGTTCTCAGATAACAGAATGGTCAGAGTCCAGAGGGATGGGGTCCAGGAGAAAGGAGACTTCTGAAGCTCAGAGTGGTATCAATCATGGTCATGTCCATCTGAACCACCTCCAATGCTTCAAGTGGCTATTTTTATTATTAGCCTTTTTATTAGTATTAATCAAAGTTCCTGATACCCAATGAGGAATATGCCCATGCAAAGGCTTCAGCAGAAGGTGGGGTTATGGGAGGCAGGGTGGGGGGGGTGGTGGGGTGATGCTTAGATGTGATTAAAGAAAATAGACTTCTTACTTTGTACTTATCCACTAGTGTCATTACAATGTAGTTACACGGAAGTCCTTTGCAAAATCTTGGGCCATACTTAAGAGTAAGAATACATTACAGTTGGTTTTTAACTTAGAATGCACACTAGTTAGCTCCTCCTAGGAACAATCCTTTCTTTATTTTATGTCCTTATCCTGTAATGTCAGTTAATCCTTTCAAGTGCATTTTGTGTGAAGGAAAATAGCACAAGATTTCTAACCAAAGAAGTAGACAAGGAGGTGAAGGCAATGGAAGAACAGCTTAAAATTATGCTAAGCTCAAACCTCTTTGTAAAGACATGATGCTGAGAGAGTTTCTAAGAAATCCTGAATCTTGAAACCTGAAAGGATGGACGGGCTTTTATTTTGTAAAATGTGAAATAAGACAATGCACAAAACACAGATCAACCGTGTTAATCATGGCTCAACCGAATGGTTGAGAGTGTGATGTAATTGCCAGCTTCTGAAATTGCTTAGAAACTGTACATGTTCATATGTTCCAGTTTTGACTCACTTAATTCCTCGCAGATGTTGCTTGACCGACTGAGTCTTTCAATCACTTCCACCTTTTATTTTCAATTTCTAGCATTTCTGTGCTATTCTGCCTTTGCATGAGTGAGCTGGCTTGCTGTGATCTTAACTTGATTGAAGTTTGAAAGTGTTTTGATTGAATGCATATGTTTCCAGGTACTTTGCTGGATATTATATTGATTCTGTTAATTCCTGCCAAGCAGCCTAGGCTTGGCCTGGCTTTCAAAACATAAGGGATGTGGTTCCTCAGTGATGTATTAGAAAATGGAACTGATCCACTGGGGCTTCCTTCATTCATATTTGTGGCAGGTCCCTTTGAAAACCAGCCTCTGTTGGGTGAATTTGCATGCCTGTCTGTTCAAACAGTGAGTTCCAAGCATCTGGACTAATTGTGAGGTTAATAATTTCTTGCCGTATTCATGAGGTGCAACTTGGAAAATTCTTTGAGAGTTTTCAATATTTTGCTCACTGATCAATAGCCAATTGTTCGTGTTGTTTCAAACCCAAACATTCTCCTTTCTGTCAAACTTACTGAAATTACATATTGAGTCCAAAGGTACAGCTGTAATTGTGCAAAGTATGCGGCTATGTATAAGTTTTGTTGAAAACAACATTGTAAAGTTTGCCTTTTTTTTCTCCTGTCCTCATTGGTTGTAATACAGAGAACTGCTTGGGGACTAGTACAGATTTTACACTTTCTGTGTTCTTGCTGGCTATGTCTACCTACATTATACCCTTGGGTTGACTTCAGTTAAAATAATAACACAGGATATTTAATCGGGAAGAATATTGCTGTGGATGCACACAGTTCAATCTCAATGTCCCCGAGGGGCACCTATTAAATAGCAAAGATACAACAGTTTATAGAATATGAAAAATGTTAATGGGGAACTGATAATTAGAAGAATGTAACAGTGAGAGTAGACAAGGTTTTGTACTGCTATTAGTTGATAGTGAACTGTCAAAACTCGTGTCATTGATGGCTGCGATTATTTTAAAAGTAGAACAAGCTGTCAACGCTAATGACATTCAATTCATGCCAATACGTTTCTCTGTGGTGGCTGTGTGGTAATGTAGATAAATGCAAACACATTATCTAGAATATGTTAATCTTTCCAAACTCTCAGTATTCATGAGGTGTTTCATTCAATATGAACAACGTCAATAAATTGTAGTGACGATTCTGTATATTTGTGGTAAAGGTAAGCAAGGGTTTTTTTGCTCAAGCTGAGGACTCAAATAATCTATTGTCAAGACAGTCCTAGTGGAGATTTGAGTCTGAATGAAGGCGGATGCACAAATCTCAAGAAAGTCTCTTGAAAAGTGACCACATCGTTGAATGGCTCTTACACTCAGCACGAACAAAGTAGTCGAACTGGGAACATTCCTCGTCACAGTGAATGTTTCAGCACTCGACACCAGCATTCCCTACAACGATAGCATCGCTGCAACAGACTCAGTACTCAATACCAGCAACTGCCAATCTCTGAACACCGTCCTACAACTCATTCACTTCATCCTCAATCACACCATTTTCACCTTTGACAACCAGTTCATCATTCAGACACACAGAGCAGCCATGAGGACCAAATTTGCATCCCAAAATGCCAACACTTTCACGCACATGTTCAAACAAGACTTCTTTGCTGCATATAACCTCCAACTAGCACTATACACCTGATATATTGACAATATATTCTTCCTCTAGACCTATGACGAGGAGTTATTAAAACAACTACACAGTGATATCAACAGACTTACCATGGATAGATGCGTTAGTATCTATCTCATTCTTGCATACAGGCATCTCCATCAAGCAGAGGCACCTCAGTATCACACTCTACCACAAACCCATGGATAACCTCACAATGCTGCACTTCTCTAGCTTCCACATATTAAAACAGCCATCCTCTACAGACAAGCCAAACGCATACATAGGATCTGTTCAGATGAGGAGGAACATAACAGACACCTGAAGGTGCTCAAGGATGCTTTCATAAGGACAGGGTACGATGCTCAACTTATTGACCACCAGTTCCAACATGCTACAGCGAGAACCGTAATGACCTCCTCAGGAGACAGATGTAACCGACAGGTAACCCTTCATTGTCCAGTATTTCCCAGGAGCAGAGAAACTACATCATGTTCTTCATGCCTGCAACACATTATGAATGAGGATGGGCACCTCATCAAGACCTTCCTTATACCTCCACTTCTCACCTTTAAACAACCGCCAAACTGCAAACAGACCATTGTTCACAGAAAACTGCCCAGCCTTCAGGACAACATAGGCCATGACACCATACAATCCTGACATGGTAACCACTGCAAGACGTGTCAGAGTGTCGATATAGATACCACCAATGCTCGTGGGGACACCACTCACCATGTACGCAGGAGGTACTCATGTGAATCTGCGAATGTTGTCTATCTCATATGCTGTAGGCAAGGATGCCCTGAGGCATAGTACATTGGTGAGACCAAGCAGACGCTATGACAACAGATGAATAGCACCGCGCAACAATCACCAGACAGGGATGTTCCCTCCCAGTCAGGGAACACTTCAGCAGTTGGAACATTTGGCCTCGGATCTGCGGGTGACCATCTTCTAAGGCAGACTTTGGGATACGCAACAATGCGGAGTGGCTGAGCAGAGGCTGATAGTTAAGTTCAGAACCCATGAAGTTGGCCTCAGTAGGGACCTTTGGTTCATGTCACACTACAGGTGACCCCACTACACACACACACACACACACACACACACTTCTATGGGGTGAATTTGCATTTGCAGAATTATACTTTCAGATACATTCTATTTTGCTCAAAAAGCACACAATCTGAAGGCAGTCAATCCATATAATATGTTATAAATTCCTACTTTGGAAATAGAACGAGTTTGACCCAAGATTGGGATACAGACAGACTCTAACCTCACACCTTTAATGGTTTGTCTGAGCTGAGAAGTCACCTTTTTTATACATTAGCTCAAGAATGTTCTGGGATTTACATATTAATGAATCTAAGCCTGCAACCCTATCTAAAATATGAAAGACTTGACAGCAATCTGAGTTTGTTCAATATATCATTTCAGTTGCATGACACTATCAGCTTTTGCTGTAAGTTTTGTGTCTTATAATCCTGCTCCACTAGCTACCTTACGAAGGAGCATCGCTCCGAAAGCTAGTGCTTCCAAATAAACCTATTGGACGTTCACCTGGTGTGGTGATTTTTAACTTTGTTCAACACCAGCACCTCCACATCATGACTTTCTTAAATGTAAGTTGAAAGTGCACCTTTTCACATCACAGAGATAGAAGACAAAATAATTCAGACAAAATTAAATTCAATATATCATCAAAAGAATGGCATTGAAGTGCATTCATTCTGCATTAAGGGAAACATAGAACCATAGAAACTACAAGCAGGCAGAGGCCATTCAGCCCTTCAACCCTGCTCCACTATTCAATATGATCATGGCTGAATCATGCTATATTCCTGTTATCTATCCACGCATGCTGATGCCTTTAATATTTAAAAATGTATCAACTTACTTCTTCAATATATTCAGTCAGCTGGCCTCCACAGCATTCTGTGATAGAAAATTCCATATGATCACCACCCTTTGAATGAAAAAAAGGTTTTCCCCTCTTCGTCATAAATGGCCGACACTGAACTCTGACCTACATTCCTGAATTGGCCTTGTGTTTGCAGAGCTCCATCACGCTGCACCTCCAAAACCTATTTTAGCACTTGACAAAATTTTGTGCTGATACCAACCCAATTCACACAGACACACATTCGTACACAAGAGTGCACACACTCATTCATGCATGTGCATGTGCATACACATACGCACGTGCGCACATAACACACATACACAAGAATTAAATGTTCCTCCTAAGAATGGGCTGGGATGCAATGAAAACCTGGTAGAGTAGAAGCAACCACATTATTGAATTCCCAACCTGACACTCCCAAATAAAGGCAAGAAGGAGTGAGGTTAGTCTATGATGGAAGGCCAATTAAGGATCTTAACAGAATGTCCATTTGAGGCGTTTATCTGGCTGCCATTGCTAATCAACTAATGAGAAGTAGTTTGCCACATAATTTGAAGATACTGTCAAGTAAACCCTGTATGCTGCTGTCTTGATGGGTAATTTCCTCCATCAGCCTCAAGGGAGCAATTGCCCTGCAAAACAGTTCCCCTCATACTACTGTGTTCTTCCCT
Organism: Hemiscyllium ocellatum; assembly: GCF_020745735.1. NCBI lineage: Eukaryota > Metazoa > Chordata > Chondrichthyes > Orectolobiformes > Hemiscylliidae > Hemiscyllium > Hemiscyllium ocellatum. The sequence continues at coordinate 105,568,534 of NC_083406.1, forward strand.
AGCCCCTCACCAGGTCTAGAACAACCACAGTAATTCCCTCCCATTCATCTTTGTCCAGGTGTTCCAGTGACAATCCTCATCCTCAGTTTTTCTTGCAGTACCAGCACTGACCAGCACTACCAGTGTCTCTACTGGGAATGAAATGTGGGAAGCAGGAACTGACTCCATACCAGGAAATGGGTTTGCCATAGACTTTCCAGTTATTGGGTGGATTCAATGCTTCAAGCATGAAGATTTCAACATATAAATTTATTTTAGCTTAAAAATATTTTATGATGTACACAATCTGATGTATTGATATGTTTAATATCATTTGTCTTGTCTGGATTTTTGGATTTTGAAAGTCACATGTGAGCTTTCTCATGAGTATGTGGCAGGTACTCAAATGACTCAGCCAACATTGTCTATCTCATATACGCAGGCAAGGATGCCCTGAGGCATGGTACATTGGCGAGACTGAGCAGAGGCTACAGCAACGATGAATGGACACTGCACAACAATCAACAGACAGGAGTGTTCACTCCCAGTCAGAGAACACTTCAGCAGTCCAGGACATTCAACCTTGGACCTTTGGGCGACCCTCCTCCAAGGTGGGGTTCAGGACAGGCAACAATGAAAAGTGGCCGAGCAGAGGCTGATAGCCAAGCTCGGTACCCATGGGGATGGCCTCAAACGAGACCTTGTATTCACGTCGCACTACAAGTGACCCCACTACACTACACACACACACATACATACACATATGAGTTTGTGGGGTGAATTTGTACTTGCAGAACTACATTTTATTTAGCTCAAAAACTGCATGAATCCATGTAAGAGTCTGTAAATCCATTTTTTAGATTAGAACCAGTCTGACCATTGTGGCACAGACAGTCTCACACAGGGCACCTCACACCTTCAATACATTATCTGGGCTGACATGACACCAATTGTTAAAGTTCACTTGAGAGTTTAACTTTAAATAAGTTCTGCGATTTGCATACTAAAGAACTGATGCCAACATATTCATTCTAAAAGATGAGAGACTTAATAAATAATCTAGGTCTTTTTCAATATATGATTTCAGTTACATCACACTGTAAACTTTTGCTATAAATTCTGTGTCTTATGATCTTATACTCCACAACCACCTGATGAAGGAGCAGCACTTCAAAAGCTAGTGCTTCCAAATAAAGCTGTTGGACTATAACCTGGTGTTAACGTTGTACACTCCAGTCCAACACTGGCACCTCCAAGTTGAGTGAAGACTGACTCGAGAACTTTAGGAGGAGGTACAGGTGTACCATCCATTTGACACAGCTGGATAAAAATGCATAGCTTCAACCTTGTCTTTTGAATTGATACATTAGATTTCCCAACATTGAAGATGTATATTTGTGGAATCTCATCCTCTGGAATTAGTTATGCAATTGCCCATTCCTTTTCAAGTATGTGGTAGTTGTGGGACACAAAGGTAGACACAGCTGTAGCATGTGCTTGTAGCTCAAGCAACTTCAGATCCAATTTGAAGAGCTGAAGCCCATATTATGAACATTGTGCCAAATCAGGGGAGGGGGATGTTACCTGGATACATTGCTCCAGAGGTGGTCTGTGATCAGGGACAGGAGTATACAATTGTCGGTGAGGCAGGTAGAGGGACCACAGGTACAGCATTCAAGGAGCCTCTGTCCCTGCAACTGTCCAAAAGCTATGAAAGAACCTGTCCTGCTCACTTCAATGAATCCTGCTTGATAAACCCGCCAGCCTCTGTTTTATGAAAATGGTACAGTTGGATGAAGTTGTAAGTTGTGGTCGAATTCAACTCTGCTGCTGATGTTGGCCCCCAGTAGCTCATGAATGCCCAGTTTTGATTTGTCAGATTAATTTGGAATATAATCTATTTTGCATAACGTTCATGTATCAAAACACAAACCTCAAAGTGAAGATAGGACCTCATCTCCACATGGACTCGTCAGTCATCAATGGTATCATGCGCAGATGTTGTTATTACAGTTAACTTGTTAAGAACGAGGTCATGTAGGTTTTTCCCATGGTACATCTCACTGGTGATTATTAAAGTGCTCAAAGTCCCCAATTTACCTTTTACATACAGCCAGGTTAACAGAAAACAAAGACCAGGTTTCTGTATTTAAAAAAAAGGACGACTAAAATAAATAAATTTTTACCATAAGTAAATAACTATGAACTGTCAACATATAACTCTACTAGTGAAAACTCTAACCACCATACAAATCACCCCTACACACACATAGAGACAGACACTGGCCAACAAAAAGTAAATTGGTGCTTTGATTGGAGGGAAAGAAAAAAATGGTAGCAGTCTACAGGGTTTCTGAAATGATTCTTTTGCTTGGTAGGATTTTTTCTGTTCTTCACCTTCCTTTCTTTAGGTTCTTTTCACTTCTTCACAGGAGGCACAGGCAATTAATATATTAACTACAAAGGAGAAGTTCAAAAGGCTGGGACTTTTTTTCTTGGAGTGTGGGAGAGTGAGGGCTGACTTTACGGGTGGCACGGTGGCTCAGTGGTTAGCACTGCTGCCTCACAGCGCCTGAGACCCGGGTTCAATTCCCGACTCAGGCGACTGACTGTGTGGAGTTTGCACATTCTCCCCGTGTCTGCGTGGGTTTCCTCCGGGTGCTCCGGTTTCCTCCCACAGTCCAAAGATGTGCAGGTCAGGTAAAGTGGCCACGATAAATTGCCCGTAGTGTTAGGTAAGGGGTAAATGTAGGGGTATGGGTGGGTTGCGCTTCAGTGGGTTGGTGTGGACTTGTTGGGCAGGAGGGCCTGTTTCCACACTGTAATCTAATCCAATTTTATAGAGGTCTATAAGATCATCAGATGCATAGATAAGGTAGATGGCAGATTGCTTTTTCCCCGTGGTAGGGGAGTCTAAAGTTAGAGAACATAGGTTTACGGTGAGAGGGGAGAGATACAAAAGGGTCAAGAGGAGCAATTGTTTTCATACAGAGGAATGGGTTGGAGGAGGCAGTGGTGGAAATGAGTACATTTTTGTCATTTAAGAAACATTTATCAGGTAAATAGATGGAATAGGTATGGAGGGATATAGACCAAACACAGGCAAATGGGATTAGTTTAAATTGTGAAAACTGAGCAGCATGGGGAGGTTGAGCCAAATGGCCTGTTTCCATACTGTAGACCTCTATGACTTTATGATTCTATTTAAAGGCTGAAGCATACAACAACTGGTGAGGGAAAATGAATTGACTTTATTCAGGCTTTAAGTATTTTTCTGGATCTGCCCTTGTAGTCTTCTGCCAGTGTCGTTCACACCCACAAGCTGATCAGCTACTCAGGAACCAGGCTGGTGGGCTTTGTCATCCACAACAGGTGAGAACTCCACAAACTGATCAGCAACCTGTTGCCAGCTGAATTTCACTTTGTACAGATTCCCTGGTGCCAGCCCCATCAATGAACTGCCTCCCCTACTGTTTGAACAAAGCAGCAGCATAAACACAAGTTCCAATTCATTTCAGTAACTTGCTTTTCTAAAGTACAGCAATTCATTCCACAATCAATGTAAAAAGAATCCTTTTCCCACTTAACTCCACAATTAAAAATATAAAAAACTTAAAAGATACAGTCCTTCTACCCTTTTATTGGCTCCCTCACCAGTTGTTACAGATCCAGCCTCATAGTTGTGTTCTTAATGGCTCAACCAGCTCAGTCAGGAGTCCATATTATGAGCCACTGTTTGTGATGGACATCTAAGACTGCACCCATTGTACATTACATGCCCTTGCCACCCTCAGTGCTCCTTCTAGCTGGTGTTCAACATAGAGGAATATTGATTCATCAGCAATAGATTACCTTGCTCATGTTTGACCTGACGCCAGGAGACTTCATAGGATCAATATTGATCCCTCTTGATTGTATATCACTATAGTACCATCTCTGATTGGTCTATCCTGCTGCTGGGACAGGGCATACCCTATGATGGTGATGGTGGTATTCATAAAGTATGATTCTCTATGTATGATCATGCCAGGCTTTTGCTTGATCAGACTTCGAGGCAGCTCTCCCCATTTTGATACAAACCCCCAGACAGCAGGAGATAGATAGGCCTGACAAATCCCACAATCAAACAGATCAAATCTAGCATCTGCAGTCCATGCTCATCCTGTCGTGAAAGATAATGGACATTTAAATAACAAATAAGAATGCAAACTCCAAAGTATGTCCAATAATGAATCCGAGTAAAAAATGAGGTCTGCAGATGCTGGAGATCACAGCTGCAAATGTGTTGCTGGTCAAAGCACAGCAGGTTAGGCAGCATCTCAGGAATAGAGAATTCGACGTTTCGAGCATAAGCCCTTCATCAGGAATAAGAGAGAGAGAGCCAAGCCGGCTAAGATAAAAGGTAGGGAGGAGGGACTAGGGGGAGGGGCGATGGAGGTGGGATAGGTGGAAGGAGGTCAAGGTGAGGGTGATAGGCCGGAGTGGGGTGGGGGCGGAGAGGTCAGGAAGAGGATTGCAGGTTAGGAGGGCGGTGCTGAGTTGAGGGAACCGACTGAGACAAGGTGGGGGGAGGGGAAATGAGGAAGCTGGAGAAATCTGAATTCATACCTTGTGGTTGGAGGGTTCCCAGGCGGAAGATGAGGCGCTCCTCCTCCAGCCGTCGTGTAGTTGTGTTCTGCCGGTGGAGGAGTCCAAGGACCTGCATGTCCTCGGTGGAGTGGGAGGGGGAGTTAAAGTGTTGAGCCACGGGGTGATTGGGTTGGTTGGTTCGGGCGGCCCAGAGGTGTTCTCTGAAGCGTTCCGCAAGTAAGCGGCCTGTCTCACCAATATAGAGGAGGCCACATCGGGTGCAGCGGATGCAATAGATGATGTGTGTGGAGGTACAGGTGAACTTGTGGCGGATATGGAAGGATCCCTTGGGGCCTTGGAGGGAAGTGAGTGTGGAGGTGTGGGCGCAAGTTTTACATTTCCTGCGGTTGCAGGGGAAGGTGCCGGGGGTGGAGGTTGGGTTGGTGGGGGGTGTGGATCTGACAAGGGAGTCACGAAGGGAGTGGTCCTTGCGGAACGCTGATAGGGGAGGGGAGGGAAATATATCCTTGGTGGTGGGGTCCGTTTGGAGGTGGCGGAAATGGCGGCGGATAATACGTTGTATGCGCAGGTTGGTGGGGTGGTAGGTGAGAACCAGTGGGGTTCTGTCTTGGTGGCGGTTGGAGGAGCGGGGCTCAAGGGCGGAGGAGCGGGAAGTGGAGGAGATGCGGTGGAGGGCATCGTCGATCACGTCTGGGGGGAATCTGCGGTCCTTGAAGAAGGAGGCCATCTGGGTTGTGCGGTGTTGGAATTGGTCCTCCTGGGAGCAGATGCGGCGGAGACGAAGGAATTGGGAATATGGGATGGCGTTTTTACAGGGGGCAGGGTGGGAGGAGGTGTAGTCCAGGTAGCTGTGGGAGTCAGTCGGTTTATAATAGATGTCTGTGTTGAGTCGGTCGCCCGAGATAGAAATGGAAAGGTCTAGGAAGGGGAGGGAGGAGTCTGAGACAGTCCAGGTGAATTTCAGGTCGGGATGGAAGGTGTTAGTAAAGTTGATGAACTGTTCAACCTCCTCGTGGGAGCACGAGGCAGCGCCGATACAGTCATCGATGTAGCGGAGGAAAAGGTGGGGGGTGGTGCCAGTGTAGTTGCGGAAGATGGACTGTTCCACATATCCTACGAAGAGGCAGGCATAGCTGGGGCCCATGCGGGTGCCCATGGCAACTCCTTTAGTTTGGAGGAAGTGGGAGGATTGAAAAGAGAAGTTATTCAGGGTGAGGACCAGTTCAGTCAGTCGAAGGAGGGTGTCAGTGGAAGGGTACTGGTTAGTGCGGCGGGAAAGGAAGAAGCGGAGGGCTTTGAGTCCTTCGTGATGGGGGATGGAGGTGTACAGGGACTGGATGTCCATAGTGAAAATAAGGCGTTGGGGACCGGGGAAGCGAAAATCCTGGAGGAGGTGGAGGGCTTGGGTGGTGTCCCGAACGTAGGTGGGGAGTTCTTGGACTAAAGGGGACAGGACCGTGTCGAGGTATTGGGTTGACATATCTAAGAATAAACAAGCAACAAAAATTGTTTACTCACAAACAAACATTCCTGTTAGCCAAATTTATTTGCTACTCAACTCAAGAGAATGCAAAATAGTGTGCTATACCTACATTTACCATTAGGGGATGATATTGCTTCTCCTTCCTTCAAAGCATTCTGGGTACAATCACATTGCTATTGACTTTGGTGCCTTGGTGCTTTGTTATATAAGCTTCGACAGATCTGGGTTCGTATTTAAATTTTCGTAGATAGGGTAGAAGTTTTTTTGTAGCTTTGGCAGTAAATACAAAGAACAGTGTGACATATTTTCAAACACCTCTATTTGATTTGGAGGAAGTGTAAGAAATTGGAAAAAAAATCACTGTGTGTACATCAAACTTAGGTACATAATGAAATAGAACAGTACCCAATTGAACAAATTACACTGAAGATGTATTGGGAACAATGGGAATACATAACCTTAACAAAGAGTAATCATGACAGAAGGTTTAATTAGACTTTTAGTTGAAAGTGAATAAAATAGGAAATGAGGACAAAGTAAGTGGTTTCCTCGTCATGAAATGGCAGATGCTTCTGAGGTGATGTTGAACCAATGTTACCCTTCAAGACCAATGTAGACTCGTCTGAAATTCATCAGAGTAAGTTCCATCTAAGGAAACAGTTGCCAAATGGGATTGTTGAAGATTACTGTAGTGATTGTAATGGGATCAGCCAGGTGAACATCGTAGAATATGATTTTCTGGATTTTTAAAATTCACTCATGGGATATAGCATTGCTGGCAAGACTGCATTTATTGCCCATCTCTCAGGGAGTTAAGAGTCAATAGTATTGCTGTAGGTCTGGAGTCACATGTAGGCCAGACCAGGTAAGGATAGCAGTTTCCTTCCCTAGGAGAACCAGATGGTTTTCTTGACAGTTGCCAATAGCTTCATGGTTATGATTCCAGATTATTTATTGAAATCAAATTTCACCATTTGTCATGGCAGGATTTGACCCCAGGTCCACAGAACATTTGCTGACTTTCTGGATTAATTGTCTACTAATAATACCACTTGACCATTGCCTTCTGTAGATTGGGGCTGTTAACCTGGTCCAGAGGGAATCCTGGATGACAGAAAAGAAATTCGTGTTAGATATCCTGTTCACTCTGAGAGGTAGTTGTGAGGGAGCTGGATAAATGTCAAGGACTCGCCACCTGTAAATAAAGGGTGACTAGTTGATGAGATACCAGTCTCTGTGAAATTACTTCAGCAGCAATGACAGAAAAGCACACTGCTGAAGAAATTAACTCGCATCAGTCGTCCTTTAGTTGGGGTGAGCATTTCTGGCATCATGCCATTATTCGAGTAGCTTGACTTGATCAATTCTGTCATTGAAGACTAGGTCCAGCGTTTGTTAAGAAGGCATTTTTTTTCAGGCAAATGACATCGGGGAAGATGACAAGCAATGAGTAATTCTCCTGACAGCTTGTGGACCTGCAGCTTTTTCATTTATTAGGAGCCTAACTTTCCCTGAGGCACCAATTCCTATAAACTTGCAAGAGTTGACAGATTTAGATAAGGAACATTATGAACCCCAGTATCCTCTAAATCAGAGACACCATTGGTTTTGCTCGGCAACTCAAGCACCAGGGGAATGCATATCAGGAGTTTTGATTAGGCTAATACAATTGGCAGAGGCATGGGAGTTTGGTTGACACGTAATGAGATGCTGAAGACCATTTGTTATGTGGGATTAATGATGTAACCAGGCAAATGTGCCAAGCAGCCTAATCCAACTTGACTTCAAACAGGTACTACCACTGGCTTTCTCATTAGAAAATGGGGCATATGGAGCATATGAGTTGCAGGATAATCCGATGCAAGTGAACAACCTTGCCAGACTGACTGAGCTTGGGGAACATCACTTGAGAGAAGGCAATTGTTTAGCCTTACTCAGGACATACCCTGAATGTTAGGACTCTAGGTCACCTCACTGCAGCACCCCAAACAGTTAAAATTTTCTTCCGGGTCGGGCTGATAAGCCATTGTAGTTGCTGCCAGTATGTGGACTCAAGACAGCAGGAGAGTTCCACTGGACCAAAATAGATACGACAATGCATAGGCCAGTGTCCAGGAGAGTGCTCAACCCAGAAAGTCCACCTCCGTCTGGTTTGGAATAGTTAAATTGTTCAGCAACATCCACATCAGAACCAATCAAAATGAATGTTTGGTATTGCTGTGCAATGCCACCTCATACAACATCAGTGGCTCAATGGAGTGGAATACCCAATAGAGTATGCATCCAGGATTTTGGCTAATGCAGAGTGTAAATAAGCCCAAGCAAAGGAACAAATTTTGCAGTCGTATTTGGAATCAGGAAGTTCCACCAATCCCTTTATAGATGTAAATTTTTCATAATAACAGACCATAAGCTCCTGCTGGATCCACTTAACAAGGACAAGGCAGTGTCACCCATAGCTTAAGGCTAAATTCTAAGTAAGTTTAATTCCAAGTTGGAACACCATCCGGGAGGCCAAGTAGGAAATGCAGTTGCATTGAGTCACTTCCCACTGGCAGATACACCACTAGTGCTACCAGTGCTGGAAGAGTCCATAATGGTTTTACATTTTCTGGACACTCTTCCAGTCACAGCTGGCAATATCAGACCTTGGACACAGAAAGATCCACTTCAGGCAAAACTGGGACAGCTCATGGTGATGGGGGAATCTAAAGAGCCATCACAACTAGAATTGAAACCTTTTGGGATCCAGAGAGATGACATATTATAACAGGGAGAAACAGTGATTGTCCTGAACAAAAGTCACCATTAGGTAGTGGCTGAATGCCATCAGGGTCATCTAGGGGTCTCCACATTGAAAATGTTAGTGAGAAGTTATGTCTAGTGACCAAGATTGGGTGCAGACACAGCCACATTGGTGGGGCAGTGCCCAGAGTGCCAACAAGGGCAAACATTATCGCCAGCATCTCCCCCATATTCATGGGAATAGTCAGGTAAACCCTGGATTCAGTTACACGTCGACAATACAGGTCTTTTCATGCGTTCAATGTTCTTACTCATTGCGGATGCCCACTCAATGTGAGTAGACATGCATAGTGTTCATTCATCAAACACAGGGACAACAATAGAAAAATTGCATGTATCTTTTGCAATACAAAGACTCTCGGAAGAGTTGATCACAGATAATGGACCATTGTTTACCAGCAGGGAATTTCAGTTTTTTTTCTAAAGTTGAATGGTATTTGACATATAAGGACAGCTCCATACCATCCATCATCCAATGGCCTGGCAGAAAGGGAATCCAAACTTTGCCGGCAGGCTTAAAGAAACAGTCTACAGCTTCAGTAGATAGCAAACTCTCCCAGTTCCCAATTGATTAAAGGACCATCCCTCATGCAACGATAGGGGTAGCTCCAGCAGAGTTGTGGATGTGGAGAAGACTCTGCACCAGGTTAAATCTGACCTTCCCGGCCATGGGAAGGAGGTTGAAATGGCATCAGGAATGCCAATGCCAACACAAAACTCTGCTAACTAAGAGATAGTTTATTTCAAAGGATGAGGTTTGGTGTAGGAACCACAAGGTGGCCCTGCATGTGTGAAATACATGATCAACACAAGGTACGGTCCAGTGATGTATAAAGTTTGGGTGGGTGCAACAGTCCTGAACAGGTCCATGTACCACGTGACGGCTGTAAACTCACAAACGCTGTGGGAGCAAAACGTGCCCAGATCTTCAACAGCCTTTCTGACTGTTTCAGAATCCATTGGTTCTCCCTTTCCATCAAGCATTGCAGAGAACTCAAAATCTAAGATGGACACAGTGGCTGTCGTCACTTCAATCCCTTTGCCATCTGAAGAAGAGAATCTGAGATGCTGCAGGTGCAGGATGCAAGCTACTTTACTGAACGTTACATGCCATCCATATCCGAGGCAGGGTTGGAGAAACCTGACCCAGAGCCAAAATACCCCAAGAAGAGCTATTAAAAAACTGGCATGTGTACTCGGACTCAGAGGGGGAAGGATGTAATGATTATAACAAGGTTAGCCAGGTGGACCTCTTGGGCTGTTAACCTGGTCCAATCAGGGAGCCCTGACTGACAGATAAAAATAGCAATGTCAGACATCTCGTTGACTCTGAGAGCTGGCTCTGAGGGAGCTGGATCAGTGTCAAGGACAGTCCATGTGTAAATAACAGATGAATTGGTGACAGGATACCAGGCTCTGTGGAGTTATTTCAATTAGGTTCTTAAGTTGAAACATTTTACTCTCTCTCAGCACAGTCTGTACTGCAGAAACTTACAAATTAACCTTAGAATTATGGGAGACCTTAAGAACAATAAAATCTAGGGCAAGTGTTAGAGCACAGGCAATCAGCTGATATGCAAGGAGACCTACGATAAAGTCACAGTCATGGAAATTGCAGAATGAAATAGTTGAGAATGGAAAAGGGGCTTTTTCCCTGAGTGACAGGGTGAAACCAATCGGTTTTCAGAGAAATGTAGTCCATAGCAGCCAACATCTCAGTTTTACAGTAAAAACTTCCGATGTTAACATTGCCATAATAGCCACTAACTTATTAAATGTCTCCATTTCCTCCAGGATGGCTCAATGGCTAGCACTAATGCCTCACAGTGCCACAGACCAGGTTCAATTCAACCCTTGGACCAGAACTGGTGTGGACTTGATGGGCTGAGGAGTCTGCATCTACACTGTAGGGATTTTATGATTCTGTGTCTCAAGCATAGAATAGTCAGTCACTGCCATCTGAGGTGCAGGAGTTCAGGAAACATTATGCTCTGGGTTGTTGTAAAGCAATAGGTCACTGCCATGCATCAAACCAAGATCATAGTAGATGTTAACCTAGTTCAGAGGTCTGGAAATCCTCAAATATGCAAATGATGTGGAAACAGAAGAGGGTGGTATTGAGCAGGAAGATCAAGAGTTGCACTTGATTAGAGTGAAAGAACAAAATGAGTGGGTAGGGGTCAGAGTGCCAGGTGGTTAGCAGGATAAGTGGGACGTGGGTAGGTTGCTGGGGATAAGAGGTCATATGTCTGGGGTGTCACAGCGCAGCGTGACAAGGGCCTCAAGTAGGTCATGCAGAGTTTAGGGTAGATTAGGGTGACTGGGCAAGATTGGCTTCAGTGAAGATAGTAATTGAGGACATGGGAACCCTATCATGTTTCTGGGAGGCTGGGGAAAGGTGAGAGTGGAAATGTGGGAAATGTGTCAGGCGTGGTTGAAGCACTTGTCAAAATGTTGGGTGGGGTGGCAGTGGAATGCTCAGGTGAGTAAAAAGGGGAAAATGTTATAGGCATCTCAGTGGAATGGGATGGCGTCCTCGCAGGAAGCATAGTTTGAAGGGGGGTAACGTTGAGGTGACTGTGGGAATCACTACATTTTGCAGTCAATATTGTGATTAGCTCACTCTCAGAAACTGAAACAGAGAAATCAAGGAAGGCAAGGGAGAAATCAGAGATGGTGAAGGTGAAGATGAGAGAAGAATGAAAACTGGAAGAAAAATTGGTCAATTTCCCCAATTTCAGATGAAAGCAGGAAGCAGCACTAGTAGTGTAATCAATCTACAGGGTATTGGGGAAAGACTTGTGGGTGGAATTTTGAGAAGGACTGGGATTAGGAATTTTCTATATACCCTACAACAAGGTATAACTGCAAATCATGTGGATACTCAAAGCCATAATTCTGAAAGTGAGATGAATTAAAGGAGAAGCTGTTCAAAGTGGGAATGAGCACATCCAGGCGAAGAAACTTGGCAGTAATTAGGACCATGGAAACCACCTTTCAAAGCAGTTGAAGGGAGGCATCCTACTGATGAGGAATGGTTGGAACTGTTAGGCACAGTTTCAAAAAGAGTGACTGAATTCAGGATGTTAAGTCTTTCGGTCTCCACAGAAGCTGCCAAACCTGCTGAATTTCTCCAGTACTTTGTTTTTAACTTTAGATCTCCAACAGTTTGCTTTAAAACAAGTTTCTGTGTTCAGTGAAGTCGCCTCAGGCGACTGACTGTGTGGAGTTTGCACGTTCTCCCCGTGTCTGCGTGGGTTTCCTCCCGGTGCTCCGGTTTCCTCCCACAGTCCAAAGATGTGCGGGTCAGGTGAATTGGCCATGCTAAATTGCCCGTAGTGTTAGGTAAGGGGTATATGTAGGGGTATGGGTGGGTTGCGCTTCGGCGGGTCGGTGTGGACTTGTTGGGCCGAAGGGCCTGTTTCCACACTGTAAATAATCTAATCTAATCTATTGATTAGATTACTTACAGTGTGGAAACAGGCCCTTCGGCCCAACAAGTCCACACCGACCCGCAGAAGCACAACCCACCCAAACCCATTCCTCTACATTTATCCCTTCACCTAACACTACGGGCAATTTAGCATTGGCCAATTCACCTAATCTGCACATCTTTGGACTGTGGTAGGAAACCGGAGCACCCGGATGAAACCCACGCAGACACGGGGAGAATGTGCAAACTCCACACAGTCAGTCGCCTGAGTCGGGAGTTGAACCCGGGTCTCTGGCGCTGTGAGGCAGCAGTGCTAACTACTGAGCCACCGTGCCGCCCTGATTGATTGGAACAAAACAATTTGCCTTATAATGTAAGATTGGCAGAAGAAGGAGAGAAGATCTTCCAGATGGGAAGCATTTGGCTGAAGAAAAAAATGGTGAGTATGGCCCAGATTATTAATAGCATTTGATTTGACTTATTTACTGTCACGTGCATCTTGTAACCAACTACAGTGAGCAGTGTTATATAGTGTTGCTACTCTTTGGCGCCATCTTAAAACACAGAAAGATAAACCAAAACATAGAATAGAAAGGCAGAGAAATGGAAAAATAAAGAAAGTGTGCAACTTTACAATCCTTCTCGTATATTACTCTATCATGGGCCTGGTGGCCAGGCATGAGTTTCTTTCTCTGCACCACCATCGCCACTGGAACAAAGATTGCCACTATTTTCACCTCTAGCAAAACCCTCGCCACTAAGGCGCCTTGCTGGACCTCATCAATGCATTTGCTACCAAACCCCCTGAGTATCACACCGACCCAAATTCAACTCGGCCGCTGCCAGAAGTCCGTTTTGGGCCTACCTGACGGATACAGCCACAGTCGACGCAGCCAGGTATTGGGCCCCAACTCACCTCCACCTCACTTGCATTGTAGGATTCAATAAGATTACATCTGTCATTGAGGAAATGCTAAGACAACACTAGAGCAAAGAGGAGCAAATGATAAATTGAGCCATAACCACAACATTAAATATTGTAAATCAGTAGGTTGTGACGTTGAGGATGCTCTTTCAAAATTCCTTGTGAAGACTGATTCGTTTTTAGCCACTCAGTTACCCTTGAATTCCTTCGCACGCACAAATGAGATGCTGCTGTTTGCCAATAAAATTATTGAAGAAACCTGCAAGGTTACAGCGGTCAGTAAAGTGTTCAATTATGTCATGACTAGCGATTCCAAAAAGAGTGATAATAAGAAATTGTAGAAATATTTTGCATGAAAAAATGAAAAGAGGGTAGTTTCAAGGCTTTCTGCTGTAAGTTTTCCACACAGAAGAATAAACACAGGCCATTCAGCCCCTCAATTCTGCTCCACCAGTCAATATGATCAATCTCTTTTCAGTAGTGTGTTAACTCCTTAAGATAAGACCATAAGACCATAAGACATAGGAGTGGAAGTAAGGCCGATGGAGTCCACTCCGCCATTCAATCATGGCTGATGGGCATTTCAACTCCACTTACCTGCATTCTCCCCATAGCCCTTAATTCCTTGTGACATCAAGAATTTATCAATCTCTGCCTTGAAGATATTTAGAGTCCCGGCCTCCACTGCACTCTGCAGCAATGAATTCCACAGGCCCACCACTCGCTGGCTGAAGAAATGTCTCCACATTTCTGTGCTGCGTTGACCCCCTCTAATTTAAGGCTGTGTCCACGGGCCCTAGTCTCCTCGCCTAATGGAAAAAAATTCCTAGTGTCCACCTTTTCCAAGGCATGTATTACCTTGTAAGTTTCTATTAAATCTCCCCTTAATCTTCTAAACTCCAATGAATACAATCCCAGGATCCTCAGCTGTTCCTCATATGTTAGACCTACCATTCCAGGGCTCACCTTTGTGAATCTCCGCTGGACACGCTCCAGTGCCAGTATGTCCTTCCTAAGGTGTGGGGACCAAAACTGGACACAGTACTCCAAATGGAGCTTTATAAAGTCTCAGTAGCACAACGGTGCTTTTATATTCCAACCCTCTTGAGATAAATGACAACATTGCATTCGCTTTCTTAATCATGGACTCAACCTGCATGTTTACCTTTAGAGAATCCTTGACTAGCACTCCCAGATCCCTTTGTACTTTGGCTTTACAAATTTTCTCACCAAGTAGTCTATGCTTTTATTCTTTTTTCCAAAGTGCAAGACCTCGCATTTGCTCACGTTGAATTCCATCAGCCATTTCCTGGACCACTCTCCCAAACTGTTGAGATCCTTCTGCAGCCTCCCCACTTCCTCAGTACTACCTGCCTGTCCACCTAACTTCGTATCATCAGCAAACTTCGCTAGAATGCCCCCAGTCCCTTCATCCAAATTATTAATATATAATGTGAACAGCTGTGGCCCCAACACTGAACCCTGTGGGACACCGCTTATCACCGACTGCCATTCCGAAAAAGAACCTTTTATCCCAACTCTCTGCTTTCTGTCAGACATCCAATCCTCAATCCATACCAGTAGCTCACCTCGAACACCATGGACCCTCACCTTGCTCAGCAGCCTCCCGTGTGGCACCTTACCAAAGGCCTTTTGGAAATCTAGATGAACCACATCCACTGGGTTTCCCTGGTCTAACCTACTTGTCACCTCTTCAAAGAATTCCAACAGGTTTGTCAGACACAACCTCCCCTTACTAAATCCATGTTGACTTGTTCTAATCCAACCCTACAATTCCGAGAATTTAGAAACCTCATCCTTAATGATGGATTCTAGAATTTTACCAACAACCGAGGTTAGGCTAATTGGCCTATAATTTTCCATCTTTTGTCTTGATCCTTTCTTGAACAAGAGGGTTACAACAGCGATCTTCCAATCATCCGGGACTTTCCCTGACTCCAGTGACGCTTGAAAGATCTCCACCAATGCTTCCGCCATTTCCTCAGCCACTCTCTCAGAACTCTAGGATGTATCCCATCGGGGCCAGGAGATTTATCAATTTTAAGACCTTTTAGCTTTTCTAACACTTTCTCTTTTGTAATGGCAACCATACTAAACTCAGCACCCTGACTCCCTTTAATTTTTGGGATATTACTCATGTCTTCCACTGTGAAGACTGATGCAAAGTACTTGTTAAGTTCTCCTCCTATTTCCTTATCTCCCATCACTAGGCTTCCAGCTTCAGTTTAAGTGGCCCAATGTCTACTTTTGCCTGTCGTTTGTTTCTTATGTATTGAAAGAAACTTTTACTGTCATTTCTAATATTACTGGCTAGCTTACCTTCATATTTGATCCTCTCCTTCCTTATTTCTCTCTTTGTTATCCTCTGTTTGTTTTTGTAGCCTTCCCAATCTTCTGATTTCCCACTGCTCTTGGTCACTTTATAGGATCTCTCTTTTTCTTTAATGCATTTCCTGACTTCCTTTGTCAGCCATGGCTATCTAATCCCTCCCCGGATGATCTTTCTTTTCTTGGGGATGAACCTCTGTATAGTGTCCTCAATTGTACCCACAAACTCCTGCCATTTTTACTCTACTGTCTTCCCCGCTAGGCTCTGCTTACAGTCTATTTTTGTCAGTTCTTCTCTCATGCCCTCATAATTACCTTTATTTAACTGTAACACCATTACATCCAATTTTGTCTTCTCTCTTTCAAACTGCAGACTGAACTCTACCATATTATGATCGCTGCTTCCTAAGGGTTCCCTTACTTTAAGATCTTTTATAAAGTCTTGTTCATTACATAGCACTAAGTCCAGAATAGCCTGCTAGGTAAAAGCAATGACTGCAGATGCTGGAAACTTTTATTCCTGATGCTTTTATTCCTGATGAAGGGCTTTTGCCCGAAACGTCAATTTCGCTACTCCTTGGATGCTGCCTGAACTGCTGTGCTCTTCCAGCACCACTGATCCAGAATAGCCTGCTCCCTTGTGGGCTCCATGACAAACTGTTCCAAAAAGCCATCCTGTAAGCATTCCATGAATTCCCTTTCTTTGGATCCACTGGCAACATTATTCACCCAGTCCACCTGCATATTGAAGTCTCCCATGATCACCGTGACCTTGCCTTTCTGACATGCCTTCTCTATTTCCCGATAAATGTTGTGCCCCTGGTCCTGACCACTGTTAGGCGGTCTGTACATAACTCCCATTATGGTTTTTTGGCCTTTGTGGTTCCTCAATTCCACCCACACAAACTCCACATCATCAGACGCTATGTCATTCAGTGCCATAGATTTAATTTTGTTCTTAACTAACAAGGCAACCCCACCCCCTCTGCCCACCTCCCTGTCTTTTCCATAAGTTGAAAATCCTTGGAGATTTAATTGCCAGTCCTGACCCCCTGTAACCATGTCTCTGTGATGCCTACCACATCATAATCATTCACTATGATCTGTGCCATTAGTTCATCTGCTTTGTTATGAATGCTACGAGCATTCAGGTAAAGTGCCTTAATGCTAACTTTGTCATTAGAGATATTGGAAGTCATAAGATGTCCTAAGTTATCCTTCTTTTTTGCTGCATTCCCAGTCTGCCTCGAGTTTAAATCCGCCTGCTCATATGCTATCCTGTTGCTTATCTTTCCATTTAACTCCATGCTCCATGTCACTTTCATTTTCCCTTCCCCCCAACTCAGAAGTTTAAAGTCCTACTGACCACCCTATTTATCCTCTTCGCTAGAACATTGGTACCCGATCGGTTCAGGTGGAGACCGTCCCAACGGTACAGATCCCCCCAGTTCCAAAACTGATGCCAATGCCCCATGAAGTGGAATCTCTCTTTCCCACACCAATCGCTTAACCACGTGTTTACTTCCCTAATTTTATTATCCCTATGCCAATTGGCATGTGGCTCGGGCAGTAATCCGGAGATTATGACCCTTGAGGACCTGAACTTCAATTTCCTTTCCTAGTGCTTCGTAATCCCCAAACAAGTCCTCCACCCTAGCTTTGCCTATGTTGTTGGTACCAACGTGGACCATAACAACTGGATCCTCCCCCGCCCGCTCCAATATCCTTTCAAGACGGTCAGAGATGTCCCGCACCCTGGCACCGGGCAGGCAACACACCATGCGAGACTCCCGATCCGGCTTGCAAAAGATACCATCTGTTCCCCTAATTATAGAATCCCCTATAACAACTACTTGTCTTTTTGCTTTTCCCTCTTGAATGGCCTTCTGCACCATGGTGCCGTGGTCAGCTGGCTCATCCTGTCCAGAGCCCTTTTTGTCATCCATACAGGGAGCAAGAATCTCATACCTGTTGGACAAGGTCAAGGACTGAGGCTCCTGCACTCCTGAACTCAGGTTTCCCCTACCTGCCTCACTCACAGTCACATTCTGATGTCCCTGATCACTAACTGAATGTGAATTACTTAATCTCCCAGGTGTGACTGCCTCCTGAAACAAAGCGTCCAGATAACTCTCCCCCCTCCCAGATGTGCCGCAGTGTTTGAAGCTCAGATTCCAGATCATCAACTCTGATTTGGAGTTTTTCCAGCAATCAATACTTGCTGCAGATGTGGTCACTGCCGTTCACAATGGGATCAGCCAGCTCCCACATCATACAGCTACAACACATCATCTGCCCAGCCATCTCTGCTTAGTTAATTACTTTGTTACTTGTACAGGTTTAAGTTAAAATACTTTCTGATACCTCTCTGCTATAGTCTTTTCCTAAAAAAGAAGAATTAATAGATAAACAAAAAAAGTAAATTTTTAACCAGTCACTGGTAAAGAAATAGAAAATCCTTATCTTAAAAAGCCAGAGTACTTAAGGAAGTTAGAGGAGGAGGGTGAGTGGGAGATACTACAGTTGTAGAGTCTCGGGTTTAGCCGCCTTCCTGATTTATATACTCAAAATGACCATTGGTGTCGAAGGGTGAGTATTTATATTCACTGCTTTCCTTCCCGGCTGCCCTTCTGGTCATCGTCACTTCCCCCTACTTCACCCGCTCTTTCTGTGAAGAGAGAGAAAAAAAACCCACCGCTGCACGCTACCGGTAAGTAATTTTAAAACAAACTGTCTTACCTTAGCTGTAGTCTTCCGGGTTCGTTTAAACTCAGCCGCTACTCGCACTCAAAATCAATGGGCCTGATTGTCTGAAGAGTGACAATCTCACACTGGTTCCCACACTGGGCCTATTTTTTTTACACAGCGTGTGAACTCTGCATTTCTGACAGGAAATTCTGAATAGGGCTCCTTCAGAAATGTGTGAATTTTTTGGGATGTGGGCGTTTCTGGTTGGCCAGCATTTATTGCCCACCCCTGGCTGACCCTGAGAAGGTGCTGGCGACCTGCTTTCTATGTGTTGTAGGTCAATTCACAATGCCCTTAGGGAGGGAATTCCAGGAATTTGACAGTGAAGGAATGACAATCTATTTCCAAGTCAGGATGGTTAGTGGCTTGAAGGGCAACTTGGTGTTCACATGTATTTGCTGCTCTTTTCTTTCTAGACAGAAGTAGTGGGGCTTGGAAAGTGCACTGTGAGGATCTTTGATGAATTTCTACATCTTGTAGATGTTCTTGAACATTGATTGTGGAGGGATTGGATGCTTGTGGATATGGTGCCAATCATGCAGGCTGCTGTGCCCAGAATTGTGTCAAGCTTCTTGGGTGTTGTTGGAGTTGCTCCCATCCAAGTAAGTGGGGAGTATTCCATCACACTCCTGACTTGTGCCTTGTTAATGGCGAACAGGCTTTGGAGATTCAGGAGATAATTGCTTGTTGCAGTATTCCTATTTTCTTATCTGCTCAAAGTTTGGGAGAAGATTTGTAGCTCGGGTGCTCGTTGTTGTGGTTCTGTTCACCAAGCTGGGAGTTTGTGTTGCAGTCATTTCATCCCCTGTCTAGGTGACATCCTCAGTGCTTGGGAGCCTCCTGTGAAGCACTTCTGTGATGTTTCCTCCGGCATTTATAGTGATTTGTACCTGCTGCTTCCGGTTGTCAGTTCCAGCTGTCCGCTGCAGTGGCCGCTATATTGGGTTCAGGTCGATGTGTTTATTGATTGAATCTGGGGATGAGTGCCATGCCACTAGGAATTCCCTGGCTGTTCTCTGTTTGGCTTGTCCTATAATAGTAGTGTTGTCCCAGTTGAACTCATGTTGCTGGTCATCTGCATGTGTGGCTACTAGGGATAGCTGGTCGTATCGTTTCGTGGCTAGTTAGTGTTCATGGATGCAGATCGTTAGCTGTCTTCCTGTTTGTCCTATGTAGCATTTTGTGCAGTCCTTGCATGGGATTTTGTACACTACATTGGTTTTTCTCATGCTGGGTATTGGGTGCTTCGTCCTGGTGAGTTGTTGTCTGAGAGTGGCTGTTGGTTTGTATGCTGTTATGAGTCCAAGTGGTCGCAGTAGTCTGACTGTTAGTTCAGAAATGTTCTTGATGTATGGTAGCGTGGCTAGTCCTTTGGGTTGTGGCATGTCCTCATTCTGTTGTCTTTCTCTCAGGCATCTGTTGATGAAATTGTGGGGGTATCCATTTTTGGCACTGTTCAAAAGGGCCACAACACACTGCAGTACACCAGAACTGCAAAAAGAGGAAGAAGGACAATGTATTTGCCAAAAACGGATACTCCTGCAATTTCATCAACAGATGCCTAAGGGAAAGCCATAGGTGTTGGTGTCAGATAATGGTCCACAGCCTGTGTGAGAAGAATTTGAAATATTACTGAGTAAGAATGGAGTCATGCATATTCTATGATCTCCATTTCATCTTTGATTGAACAGTCCCATAGAAAGAAGTGAGGAAGGTTCATGATATATTGCTATTATTATTTGGAAACTTGAGTTCTGAAGTGAACAAAACCAGGAATATCTTTAAGCTTGGTTTTATATTGTGTATGTTAGGAAAAAGGTGTTTTAGTTTCAATTTGAATTCTGTGAGTGGTCTCAGGTTGTCTGAAGTTTATCTATACGTGTTTGATGAGGATTCTAAGAAACTCTTGAGGTGACTAGTTCAGAGCTTTTGAAAAGAAGAATAAAAGAGAGAGAGAAATAAATGCCTTGTTCTCCAGCAATGCAGTGGAAGATAGAGACAAGAAATGAATCTGTTTCCTTTTAAAGTGAAAGAGCCATCTAGAAACTCACTGAGCATGACAGTTTGTTTCAGAAAAAGTATGTGCAGATTCCTTTCAGGAAGCGAAGGCCTGCACCAAGAGCACCCTTGTTTAGAAATCCACAGGATAGTCCAGTTGGAGAAAAAAGCTCTAAGAAGCTCTAGAAACAGAATTTGAAAGAGGCGCTTAAGATACTATTAAGGAGTAAGTGAGCTATAATAGCAGTTTGGTTATGGGTCTCATGAAGAGGCAGAAATTAAAGTTGCTAATATAGAGTGAATGCAGACACTTGTCAGAAAGAAACTAAGTCAGCTGTATAAACTAAACAAGGATCACTTAACTGGAAGCAGTCACAATCCACTCCACCAGACCACCAGACCACTCAAATGTAAGAAACCTGCGTGGAAGTGGGGTATGCATGCCAGTCTGCTAGTAAGACTGAAACTACGTGGTTTCAAGACCCTCATTCCAAGCTTACTCCTGGCAAATGTGCAATCTCTGGGGAACAAGATGGATGTACTCAGATCACGACTCAGCTTCGAGTGTGAACTGTGGGACTGCTGTGCACTCTGCTTCACACAAAATGGCTCAACCCATTCATTCCAAACTGTGCACTTCAGGCTGATGGGTTTTCTATCCATCATATGGACCATACAGCATCCTCGGGTAAGATAAAGGGTGGAGGGGTTTGCTTTTTAACCAACAACTGTGGTGCACGGACATTGCAACCCTGGGCAGCCACTGTTCCCCAAACCTTGAAATCCTCACCATCAAATGTCACCTCTACCATGGGAATTTACCTGCTGCTGTACAAACTGCAAAGTTTGAGGAAGCTCTGGATATGTTGTACTCCACCACTAACACCCTGGAGACGGAAGAAACCAGAGGCACTGTTTATTATGACTGACAACTTCAATCAAGCCAATCTAAGGAAGGTGTTATCCAAATACCACCAGAACATTACCTGCCTCACCAGGGGCTGAACATTTTAGGCCACTGCTACACCACTGTGAAAGACGCCTACCACTCCATCCTCCGCCCTCATTTCAGGAAGTCTGACCACAATCTGTGTTTCCTCTCCCAGCTTAGAGGAAATAGCTCAAGCAGGAGACCCCCTTGCGGATACAGGTCCAGTGCTGGTTGGAGGAGGCAGAGGATCAACTCCGGTGCTGTCTGGAATTGGCGGATTGGGCCATGTTCAAACAGTCCGCAGGTACCTTGGACGAATACACCATCACCGTCACAGACTTTATCAGCAAGTGTGTCGAGGACTGCATACCAAGGAAGTCAATCCAGGTGTTCCTCAACAGGAAACCCTGGATGAATCAGAATATATAGAACCTGCTAAAAACCAGGCGTGAGGCCTTCAGATCAGGAGACCCACTCAAATATAAGGAATCCAAGTATGACCTTCGCAGAGCCATTAAGACAGGCAAGGACCAATACCGATCCAAACTAGAGACCCAGACGCACACCCGACAACTATGGCAAGGACTGAATGACATCACACGGTCTAAAAAGAGACAGTGCAAAATATCAGGTGATGACACATCCATCCCAGATCGTCTCAAAGCCTTCTATGCTCGCTTTGAGCAGAATTTCAGCGGAGAGGTAACACCTATTCCGACAGGTCCTGATGAACCTAACCCAACATTCACTGCATCAGACATCAGATCAGTTTTCCTTCATATGAATCCAAGGAAAGCAATGAGACCAGACGGAGTACCAGGCCGTGCACTCAGAGCATGCACACATCAACTAGCAGAGGTCTTCTCTGACATCTTCAATCTCTCCCTGCAGCAGGCCACTGTCCCTGCCTGTTTCAAGAGGGCCAACATCATTGCTGTGCTTAAGAAGGCTCATGAAGCATGTGTCAATGACTACTGCCCAGTGGCCCTAACTTTGGTGGTCATAAAGTGCTTTGAAAGGCTGGTCATCGCATTAATCAACTCCAGCCTCACCCTTGGGGGAGTATTGAGTGTTGAGTATAAGTGATGATGAAATATTGTCCCCAGTCTTCACTGATTGTGGCCTGTGGGTCAGGAAACTGAGGATCCAGTTGCAGAGAGTGGGGCTTAGTCTGAGATGACTAAGTTTAGTAATCAGTCTCGAGGGGATAATAGTGTTGAAGGCTGAACTGTAGTCAATGAGTAGGATTCTTATGTAGCTGTTCTTGGTGTCAAGATGTTTCAGAGAGTAGTGAAGGGCAAGTGATATGGCATCTGACGTGGATCTGTTGGCCCAATAGGCAAATTGGAGTGGGTCAAGAGTAGTGGGGCATACTCAGCCCCCTACTGTACTCATTGTATACCCATGATTGCATCGCCAACTACCAGACTAATGCCATTTGCTAGTTTGCTGATGACACCACTATAGTTGGTTGAATCTCAGATGGTGACGAAACAGACTACAAATGGGAGGTAGAAGACCTGGAAAAATGGTGCACTGCAAACTATCTAGCTCTCAATGCCAGCAAAACCAAGGAATTCATTATTGACTTTGGGTGGGATGTTACTCATGCCCCCCCGACACACACACTAATAGCACAGAGGTGGAATGAGTGGACAATGTCAAGTTCCTGGGAGTGGTCATCCACACAAGTTTTCTTGGACTCTTCATGTGGACGCACTAGTTACAAAGGCCCAACAATGTCTCTTCTTCCTCAGGCAGCTGAGAAAATTTGGTATGACGGCGAATCCCCTTGCCAACTTTTATAGGTGCGCCATCGAGAGCATTCTGTCTGGATGTATCACTACCTGGTATAGCAACTGTATCATTCAAGATCAGAGAGTGGTTAACTCGTCCCAGACAATCACAAAGACCAAACTCCCATGTATAGAATCCATCTATCAGGCCCGCTGTCAAGGAAAGGCTGCCAGCATTCTCAAAGATCCATCCCACCCTGGCAATGTGCTTCTACAATTCCTACCATCGGAAGGAAGGTACAGAAGCCTGAACACATGCACCAGACAGTTTCAAAACAGTTTCTACCCTCCTGTTGTCAGAATACTGAATGGACTCACAAATTCTTACATTCGTTTGTACCTGTGTTTTTGTTTTTGCTGCTGTTTACCTATTATTTACTTATCTATGCTATTTAACTCTGTGATCTGCCTGTATGGCTCGAAAGACAAAGCTTTTCACTGTGCCTCGGTACATGTGACAATAAATTCAATTCATTTCACTTCAATTCAATTTAATTCGAAATGGAAACAGGGTGACCATTTGTTGAAGTTTGAGGGAAATTGTTGAATGTTTATTTCTGAGATCTGCAATTAAAGTTTTTCAAACAATTTTTATGAAGAGTATGTTTCCCTTTTTGTTTGGAATAAATTTAGATTTTTTTTATTACAAGTACATTAACAGCCTCTTGTGAATATGTTCAGTGACTGACCACAACAGTAGCAAATTGCAAAAATAAAACTCATGGTCTATCAGGCCAGGTTTGACTCTGAGATCTGACTTGACCGGTATTATCAGCAGGGATCATAACATTTCTAAGGAGAGTTTGCACAAGCTTTTGTAAGGTGGCAAGCTTGCTTGTAATTTCAATGTTTCCCTTTAACTCAGGCTCGACAAATTTCAGGCTGACAGAACATCCCACAGTCTATATCAGGTTGTTCACTTTTATGAGTTAGTGATTAAACATGTTCTTTGGGACAATGTTTAGTTTGTTAAAACCAGATGTCAATGGAAAATTAAGAGAAAGGCAATTCAGAGTGAGGATGTGTCATGATACTTTAAACATGAAACACTGGACAGTGCTGGTCAGAAAGTTATGGTGAAAAATAACTGTGGTTTAAGGAGAATTATGTGATTGGAATTGTTGTGAAGAGATTAGGTACTTTTAGACATCTAATGAGAATTGGAGGCAGACTTGTTCATATGATGTACATCATCTTCTTTAATGAAGAAATCCGACAAGAAGAGAGCAGGATAGTAAAGCTCTCTGATCCTAATATCCCCAACAATGAAAAAACTGAAAGCAGAGAGAAAGTGAATATCACAAAGACATTGTAAGTTTGCCAGTAACACAAAATTCTTCCTAACCAGGGTTTTTTTAATTATGGCTAACCAATCAATTTAATTGTAGAGAAACTCACAAGATCTAGCAGAATCTTTGGGGAGAAATAGAGCTAATGTTTTGAGTCTGGTATAACCTTTCATCAGAACCTGAATCCAAATTTGTTCCAGATTTCCAGAGTCCACGGTATTTTGCTTTAATTTCATTGTCACAGTCCCAACCCTTAAGTCAAGTTAGTTAAATTCAGGTATGACAATCGACAATGCTGTGAGAGCATTGTCATTCTAGTTGAAATAGAAGGGGATACGCAGATGAACCAAAAAGAAGCTACATAGGTTAACTGAAAAAAAAATTTGGAAGGAAGGAGGAAGATGTTATTTCCATTATCTTTTGTCAAACGATATTTTTCGATAAATGCATAATGCCTTTAAGCAAGTCTCTTTGTGTGTGTGTGTTAATTAATCTGAGGTTATCAGACATGTATGCTTTTCTTATGAATACAGCAAAATAAGTAGGGAAGCAAATGCATTAAATTTCTGGATGATAGTGATGCCAGCTCTTCCCTGTAAATTTAAGTGCAGATACCATTTTACGTTTTAATGCACAAGTTTTCTTTTTTATACTAGAAGAAGAGTAGTAACTTTCAAAATCTGTGCATTTTATTGTATTGTCGCTCTTCTACCCTCTCATTTGAGACATCAAGACAATGAAATTAAAGTTGTCCTACAATGGCTGTCTGCAACTAGCCAAATCTAAGTGCAATTCAGAACAAGGCACAGGGAGAAATAGTGGGATCACTGTGAAGCAGTCTAGGAGTCATGGGAGACAGGCCAGGATCACTGTGAAGCAAACTTGGAAGAGGTTGAAGCAAGTCAGGATCACTGATATGACAAACAGAGTTGAAAAAAGTCAAAGTGTGACATCCTATGAAGGCTGTGAATTGATTAGTTGTAATTTTGTTTACCTTCACCCAAAGTTATGAATTTAGTTTAAGCCAGGGTTCCAAGGAACAGTCTTGAAACATTAACTCTGTTTTTCTCTCTCCACATATCCTTGCAGATAGAGTCATAGAGTCAGAGAGTTATACAGCACAGAAATGACCCTTTGGTCCAACTTGTCCACACCAACCATGTATCCAAAACTGATCCAGTCCCATTTGCCAGCATTTGATCCATGTCCCCCTAAACGCTTCCTATACATGAATTCATCCAGATCCTTTTTAAATGTTGTAATTGTATCAGCCTCCACCACTTCCTCTGGCAGCTCATTCCATACACGTACCACCCACTGTGTGAAAAAGTTGCTCTTCAGGTCCCTTTAAAACTTTCCTCTCTCACTTTAAAACTATGCCCCCCAGTTTGGACTTCTCTACCCCAGAAAAAAAAACGTGGCTATTCACTATACCATGCCCCTCATGATTCTATAAACCTCTATAAGGTCACCCCTCAGCCTCTGATGCTCCAAGGAAAACAGTCCCAACCTATTCAGCCTTTCCCGATAGCTCAAATTCCCAATCACAGCCTGCTGAATTTGTGCAACATTTTCTGTTCATATTTCAGACCTCCAGCATTAACAGAAATTTATAATTAATTAAGTTGCTCTAAAGATCTAGGAAGTTAAACTTTTCAATTTTTTTTGATAATCAGAGTTCAATAATTTGTGTAAGTGGCAACTGAAGAAAGCGAGTGGGTAGCTGGTGACTATTTATCTTTTTGATTAGTACATTACATTATCAAATAGATAAGAAATGGCTGGACATCTCTGACCCCTGGATGCGCATTCTATACAATTTGCATACTCAACCATGTTGCCTGAATCCTGGAAAACAACTGCATGAAATCTCATCAGCTGTTTTGCTAGTACAGACATGATGAGCCAAAGGGTATTCTGTGATCCCAGCTGTGACAACTCAAGCCCTGCTTTAAAGAGCTTGAACAGTACTGTTATCCCATGCAAGTTGAGAGCTTTGTGCATACAGCATTTATTGATCTGGCCACCTCACTGTTAATTATATACAGGGAGAGAGTGTGTTGATGAATACCTGGCAGTCAAGGATAAATAGGCAGGTAATGTGGAAGTGCCCTTCGTGCATTTCAACCTCCAACTAGTGTTCAGCTCTAAATTCTGATGATACAGGTGAAACTAATTGATCTCCTGGTGACCATGACACCTTGGATGGCTCAGCCATACAGAGAATCGCTAAGACAATTGGAAGAGTAATTGTAACCGGAGACTTGATATGTGAACATAAGGAATTCTGCAGCCACAGAGGAGAAGCCAGCTGCAGAACGTCTTGAGGGGGGAGGGCGAAGAGTCACATGTGGTGAAGGTCCACATTAGCGGCGAAGAGTCACATGTGGTGAAGGTCCACATGGGCGGCACGGTGGTACAGTGGTTAGCACTGCTGCCTCACGGCGCCAGAGACCTGGGTTCAATTCCCGCCTCAGACGACTCTCTGTGTGGAGTTTGCACATTCTCCCCGTGTCTGCGTGGGTTTCCTCTGGGTGCTCCGGTTTCTTCTCACAATCCAAAAATGTGCGGGTCAGGTGAATTGGCCATGCTAAATTGCCCATAATGTTAGGTGAAGAGGTAAATGTAGGGGAATGGGTGGGTTGCACTTGGCAGGTCGGTGTGGACTTGTTGGGCCGAAGAGCTTGTTTCCACACTGTAAGTAATCTAATCTAAATCTAATCTAGTATCAATGGCATGGGTAAAAAGAGGAAATTCTTCCAGCATTTAAAATGTAGTGAATTAGGTTAGAAATGAGCAAACTGCCATCCAAAAGTAATGATCTCTGCATTTGTTGTAGTCCAGCAAGCAAGTAAGTATAAATATAGAGTCAGAGAGTCACGGAGATGTACAGCAAGGAAACAGACCCTTCAGTCCAACTCATCCATGCTGACCAGATAACCCAACCTAATCCCATTTGTCAGCACTTGGCCCATAGCCCTCTAAACCCATCTTATTCATATACCCATCCAGATGCCTTTTAAATAATGCAATTATACCAGCCTCCACCACTTCCTCTGGCAGCTCATTCCATACACACATCACTGTCTGCCTGTAAACATTGCCCCTTACATCCCTTTTATATCTTTCCCCTCTCATCCTCAACCTATGCCCTTTAGTTCTGGACTCCCTTACCCCAGGGAAAAGACTTTGTCTATTTATCCTATCCATGCCCCTTATGATTTTATAAATCTCTATCAGGTCATGCAGCCTCCGATGCTCCAGGGAATACAGCCCCAGCCTATTCAATCTCTCCCTATAGCTCAAATCCTCCAATCTTGGCAACATCCTTGTAAATCTTTTCTGAACCCTTTCAAGTTTCACAGCATCCTTACAATTGGAAGGAGACCAGAACTGCACACAATATTCCAACAGTGGCCTAACCAATATCCCGTACAACTGTAACACGTCCTCTCAACTCCCATACTCAATGTTCTGATCAATAAAGGAAAACGTACCAAACGCCTTATTCTCGAAATTATCTACATGCGACTTTACTTTCAAGGAGCTATGAACCTTCACTCCAAGGTCTCTTTGTTCAGCAACACTCCCTAAGACCTTACCATTAGTGTATAGGTCCTGCTAAGATTTAATTTTCCAAAATGCAGCACCTCGCATTTGTCTAAACTAAACTCCACCTGCCACTTCTCAGCCCATTGGTCCATCTGATTAAGATCCCATTGTAACCTGAGGTAACCTTCTTCGCTGTCCACTGCACCTCCAATTTTGGTGTCATCTGCAAACTTACTAACTGTACCTCCGATGGTCATATCCAAATCATTTATATGAATAACGAAAAGTAGTGGACCCAGCACTGATCCTTGTGGTACTTCACTGGTCTCAGGCCTCCAGTCTGAAAAACAACCGTCCACCACCACAAGCTATCTTCTACCTTTGAGCCAGTTCTGTATCCAAATGGCTAGTTCTCCCTGTATTCCATGAGATCAAACCTTGCTAACCAGTCTCCCATGCGGAACCTTATCGAATCTTTACTGAAGTCCATTTAGATAATGTCTACCACTCTGTCCTCATCAATCCTTTTTGTTACTGATTCAAAAAAGTCAATCAAGTTCATGAGACATGATTTCCCATGCACAAAGCCATGTTGATTATCCCTAATCAGTCCTTGCCTTTCCAAATACATGTAAATCCTGTCAGTCAGGATTCTGTCCAACAACTTGCCCACCACTGAGGTCAGGCTCACAGGTCTATAGTTCCCTGGCTTGTCCTTATTATATTTCTTAAATAATGGTACCACATTAGCCAACCTCCAGTCTTCTGGCATCTCACCTGTGACTATCGATGATACAAATATCCCAGCAGGGGTCCAGCAATTACTTCCCAAGCTTCCCACAGAGTTCTAGGGTACACCTGATCAAGTCCTGGGGATTTATCCACCTTTATGCATTTCAGTACATCCAGCACTTCCGCCTCTGTAACATGGACATTTTTTAAGATGTCACCATCTATTTCTCTACATTCTATATCTTCCATATCCTTTTCCACAGTAAACGCTGATGCAAAATACTCATTTAGTATCTCAACCATTTCCTGTGGCTCCACACAAAGGCTGCCTTGTTGATCTTTGAGGGGCCCTATTGGCTTCCTAGTTATTCTTTTGTCCTTAATGTATTTGGAAAAACCCTTTGGATTCTCCCCAACCCTGTTTGCCAAATTTATCTCATGTTCCCTTTTTTGCTCTCCTCATTTCCCTCTTAAGTATACTCCTACTGCCTTTATACTCTTCCAAGGATTCACTTGATCTCTCCTGTCTATTGCTGACATATGCTTCCTTCTTTTTCTTCACCAAACCCTCAATTGCTTTAGTCATCCGGCATTTCCTAAACCTCCCAGCTTTCCTTTCACTCTAACAGGAATATACGATCTCTGGACTGTCATTATCTCATTTCTGAAGGCTTCCCGTTTTCCAGTCGTCCCTTTACCTGCGAATACTTGCACCCAATCAGCTTTTAAAAATCCTTGCCTAATACCATCAAAATGAGCCTTCCTCCAATTTAGAACTTCAACTGTTGGATCTGGTCTATCTTTTCCATCACTATTTTGAAACTAATAGAATTATGGTCGCTGGCCCCAAAGTGCTCCCCTACTAACACCTCATTCACCTGCCCTGCTTTATTTCCCAAGAATAGGTCAAATTTTGCAACTTCTCTAGCAGGTACATCCACATACTGACTCAGAAAATTGTCTTGTCCACTCTTAACAAATTCCTCTCCAACTAAACCCTTAACACACTGGTTGGCACACTTAATATGTGATGTCCAATGTGTGATAGCTAAATATGGTGAACACAAGACACTAGCAAGGTAAAACATGACAGATAAATGTAAAAGATGGATTGAAATGTACCAGCCAACAAATGCTGCTCACTTTTGTTCATGTACACATAAACTACCAAACTGAGAGGATGAACAGATACTCTGAGAGTTATGAATCTAAAAAGCCTTCAGCTCATTTTAGGTCAAATTGCTTTTGCATTGCAACAATGGTATCTTGACATGAGTGTCTCCATTATTTTTAATATTGTGAAAGACTAACCCTTTAATTGACCATTAAATTAATCACAGAAAGATCATTATCCTTTAATAATATGATAATTGCTTATAAAATAGACAAGGAACTGCAAAGGCTGGAGGTCTGAAATGAAAACAGAAATGGCTGGAGAAATTCTGATGAAGAGTCACTGGACTCAAAATGTTAGCTTTGTTTCTCTCTCCACAGCTGCTGCCAGACCTGCTGAATTTCTCCAGCAATTTATATTTTTGCTTGATGATTGTTTATGATTGCCAAACAACCTCCTTGGTTCAGAATATTTACAATTAAACAATTGTTTAATTAAACAATTTGGGGTGGCACGGTGGCTCAGTGGTTGGCACTGCTGCCTCACAACACCAGGAACCCAGGTTCGATTCCAGCCTCGGGCAGCTCTCTGCATGGAGCTTGCACATTCTCCCTGTGACTGCGTGGATTTCCTCCGGGTGCTCTGGTTTCCTCCCACAGTCGAAAGATGTGCAGATTAGGTGAATTGGCCATTCTAAATTGCCTATAGTGTTAGGTGCATTAGTCAGAGGGAGATGGGTGTGGGTGGGTTACTCTTCGGAGGGTCGGTGTGGACTTGTTGGGCCAAAGGGCCTGTTCCCACACTGTAGGGAATCTAATCTAAACTGTAGAGTCTCATTCCTTCAGAGAGGTAACTGTCAGAGATTTTAGAAAAGTGAAATCTTTAGATTTAATGTTTTCTTACCCTCCTTCATTTTGTCTTTTTCCTTTTTTTCTAAATCCAAACTTTACTTCTGTCTGTTTCTCCATATGAACCTTCATTCCCATTAAATTCATCCACTTTAATTAATCTTGATGCTCAGCCCTCAGTCCACATTTAAATGTCAATGGCTAAGGAGATGAAACCTTGGCACTTCTGTTCATTAAGTTCTCCGATGTCCACTACTGTAACCACCTCATGATGAGCTTACAAGTTACTACCCAAAAAATCTGAAATGCACAAGGACTGTGTCTAAAAACCCAGTGATAAATTGATATAACATATCTTCTTAACTTCAGACGGCATATTTAACTAATAGAAGTTCTCATTTGACATATGCAATGCCTAAACCACTATAACTTTACTATTTCTTTAGACATCTTCTTCCAGCCTGAATGGTCTCCTTCTGGACTGCATCATTTTATTGAGATATTGGTCCATGAATTTCTGACTCCGGTTATTTTGTGCATTAAAACTTTATATTAACGGAGATGTGAGTATTTATGAAAAGAAGAATACAATTGATGGCAGCAATTCAACGATTTGTATCCAAATAGTGAATTGTTGGCTGTTCAGTCGTTAGCATTCTCGAGTTCCTAGACTTTAGTTGCGTTGGTGTAACTACAGGAATCAGTAAGAGCAGTTCACATAGATATAAAATGAACTATTCATTGGTCTTATCCAAACTCCCCTTGGCCTGAGAAACTGCATAATAAGTGTCCAGTTTAAGTTTCCACAATGCATGCCTTCATTGAGAGGTTGGGCTGTCTCAATACAAAACTACGGAGAATTCCAGTCTTCTTTCATTTTTATTTAGTTCACATAACATCTGTCTGAACTGAGAAAATATTTGTAGTGAGGACTTTGGGACAATGGAATCCAGATGACGCGAATGGAAGAGAGTCTATCTGCCAACAGATTAGAAGGTAGTTGATGCTTGACATAATGGTACAACGAGTTTAAAGGCTGACAGCTGGCGAGTGACTCTTGTGTTCCAATAGCACTCTTGCTGCATTAGCATCAGTAAATTAATGGACTGTGTCTAAAAACCCAGTGATAAATTGATATAACATATCTTCTTAACTTCAGACGGCATATTTAACTAATAGAAGTTCTCATTTGACATATGCAATGCCTAAACCACTATAACTTTACTATTTCTATAGCAGGAGACATATTTTCTGAGGTTGCCTAAATAACAATTGCAACTGCACTGCAACAATATATTAGTTGCATGGGGCACATTGGAATAGGTGTGATGTGGCAAACTGATGTTATTTAAATGCAAGGAGTTTTGTCGAGCAGTGCTATTGTCTCTACCTCTGGGCTAATGGAGCCAGGTTCAAATCCCACCTATTTCAGAAGTGTCTTATAAAATGTTTGAACAGATTCATTTAAGACAAAATATCGATACAAATGCAAGTGTTTATTGTTTATGATGTAGCACAGCATTCATAGAAGTAATAACCAACATTACAAATATAAACTTTATTTTACTCCAGTGTTTCATTCAAATGACATCAGAACATCATGCACAAAGTTTGAATTTAAACTTTGTTATTGACTAAGAAACCAGAAGCATAACATAATCAGTTAACAAAATAGACCCTGAATGGAAATAAATTGGTTAGTTGAAATAGTTAATAATTAAAGCAAGTGATGGAGGAAAACCATATTGGTTGGAGTTAAATCAAACATTTGAATGAAGGAAGTTTTTCATTTATGATAAAACCAGAAAAGATTGGAAATTCTCAACAGTGTTCGTAGAGAGAGAAACTGAGGTAACTTTTCAAGTTAGGGGCCTTTCAGCAGAATATTCCTAATGTTTAACAATCGAATGTGACTGTCAATTTGCTGTCGGGACCTTTATATATCTGCTGCAGTTGTGCACTTTTTTGAGGTATAATTTTACTTCTCAGTTTCTGAAACAGTGATTAAGTAATTATGGTTCCCCCATATTGATGAAAAGTTTCATTTATTTCTAAAGCTGCATATGCTTGGTAAGGGGTGGGGGTGGGGGTCATTCACATTCAGGAGCTCCTACCCCAGCATCAAGACCACAGGACTTAACATTCCAAGGACTTAATTCCAGGACTTAACATAGGGCTTGTGCTCTGGACTAGGCCAGACCACTCAAAACATTCTTAAGTCCAGACCATATCTTTGCAATTTGTTTTGGTAAAGTATACTGTGAAAAATTACCCAGAGTAAATTAGTTAGGTAGACTACTGGCTTTTAAAACAGACAAAACTTTATTCACAAAATTACAAAATGAGACACAAAGAACAGAATAAAGAATCCCTACAGAATTCAGTCTATCCAAACTAGACTTAATTATGCTGTTCCGAATATACCCAACAGTCCCAATAAGCAAACCCCCTTAAAAAAACAGTAAAAGTGGAACAAATGCTGACAGGTTGAAGTTAGATGAGCAGAAGGAGAGAGAGGGTTTAGCAGCCAGTTTCCACACAGCTGAACTCCCAATTAGTTCTGGACTGAACTGCCCAGCTAGAGAGCTGATCACACCCCCTTCATTATACAGGTCACTTCTAAAACTTGGCCACTTTGGCCTGAAGTCTCATCTGTTATAAACAAAAGGCCTCTCAAAATCCTTTTTCATCTTTGTACCAAACTAGCCAACCTCAGAGCTGGGAGAGTTTTATGACCCCTCTGAAAAAATCAAGGAAATAGTATCCTTGAGAAAAGGAACTGCTTTTAGAAAAAAATGACCAGCTTTGTGACATCTCAGCCTTTAAAAAAGGGACCATAAATATCAAAGATAGCTTTATTTTTGAAGCCCTTCAAAAACAAACGGGTTAGTAGTCTAACACACATGTGCACTATATGAACTATACATATGCAAACATGCACAACCACATGCGAATTCAGACCGTGACATACCCGTCACAGAGTGCCTCCTTATCTGATTCAAGTCTCGATAATGCATCGGCAATCACGTTTTTGCAACCTGCCACATGCACAATTGTCAAATTGAATGGCTGCAACAACAAGCTCCATCTAAACAGTCTGGCATTTTTGTCCTTAAATTTTTCCACAAATGTCAATGGGTTATGATCAGTGCATATGACTGTCTCAGATGCATTGCTGGTAAAGAAACTTTGAAATGTTGTAATGCCAACACCAAGGTTATAGTCTCTTTCTCCAATATTGAATATTTGTGTTGATTGAGCATTCAACTTCCTGAAAAAATACCCAATTGGTTTTTATTTTCCCTCATCATCCTCTTGCAGTTAGTCTCTGAAATGTGGCTGGAGCATTTTTCACACCAAATGGCATGACTTTGAACTGATATAGTTCATTTGGTGTTATAAAAGCTGAAATTGCCTTTGTTCGCTCTCACAGAGGTACTTGACAGTATCCTCTGAGTAAGTCCAACTTAGAAATGTAAGTTGCTTGTCCCAAGTTTTTGACACAGTCCTCCAACTTGGAATTGGATATGCATCAGTCTTTGTAAAGGCAATACTCCACACATAACCTTTGGTACCATCTGGCTTTAGCATCATGGCTATGGGCAAGCTCCAGTCACTGTAACTCACATTGTTTATGCCATCTTGGAGCATGCGCTCTACCTCCTTCTGAACCTGTGCCAACTTTAGAGGGTGATGCCTATAAGGATGTTGCTTAGTCGGAACAGCATCTCCTATATCTACATTATGCACAATTAGGTTAGTACTTCCCAGTTTATTTCCGCATATCTCCCCATGTGACAGCAATAACTCTATTAGGTCATTTTGATTTTCTTGTGGAAGGTAACTCAATAATTTGTTACAATTTTTGACAACTTCCTCATTGTCCAATATGATTTGAGGAATGTCCAATTCAGAATCCTCTAAACTTAGTTCTTCCTTCTGTGCTGTAATCATTAACACTTTTCTTGCTTTTTTTTCCTATCAGAACACCTCATGACACACTCTGTGAGATTTCTTCCTGTCTGGAGCCCTTATTAAGTAGTTCACCTTATTCAATTTCTTCTCAATTTGATACGCTCCAATAAACCTGGCTTTTAAAGGTTCACCTGTTACTGGAGGTAACACCAATACCTTATCCTCAATTGCAAAATTGCAAATTTGTGATTTCTTATCTGCTTCCTGTTTCATTGTATGCTGTGATACTTTTAAATGCTGTCTAGCCAACTCTCCAGCTCTATTTAATCCTTCTCTAAAATTTGACACAAAGTCCAAATGGGTGATCCCTGAATTCTGACTTATTAATTTCTCCTTAATCAATTTTAACGGTCCTCTTACTTCATGCCCAAACATTAATTCAAATGGATTGAATTTGGTTGATTTTTTCGGTGTATCTCTGATCGTAAGAAGTACAAATGGAACTTCCTTAACCCAATCATCTGGATAATCCTAACCATAAGCCCTCAACATGGTCTTTAGTGCTTGACACAGAACATCAGCACCTCAGGAGATCTCCCACCCACAGCTTCCAACCTCTTCCAAGACTTTTGTTTCCCCGCCACCCCCCAATGCCTCATCTTCACCATGGATATCCAATCCCTCTACACCACCATTCACCAAGACCAGGGCCTCAGAGATCTCCGATTCTTCCTCTCCCGACGTCCCCAACAGTACCCTTCTACCAACACTTTCATTCATTTGGCTGAACTGGTCCTCACCCTTAACAATTTCTCCTTCGAATCCTCCCACTTCTTCCAGACCAAAAGGGTAGCCATGGGCACCCATATGGGCCCCAGCTATGCCTGTCTCTTTGTTGGCTATGTAGAACAGTTGATCTTCCGTAATTACACCGGCACCACTCCCCACCTCTTCCTCCGTTACATTGATGACTGCATTGGCACCAGCTCGTGCTCCTGCGAGGA
The DNA here is from genome assembly GCF_020745735.1 of Hemiscyllium ocellatum. Taxonomy (NCBI): domain Eukaryota; kingdom Metazoa; phylum Chordata; class Chondrichthyes; order Orectolobiformes; family Hemiscylliidae; genus Hemiscyllium; species Hemiscyllium ocellatum. The sequence continues at coordinate 105,604,025 of NC_083406.1, forward strand.
GGTTGAGCAATTCATCAACTTCACCAACATATTCCACCCTGACCTTAAATTTAGCAGGACCATCTCTGACATATCCCCCTCCCTTCCTGGACCTCTCCATCTCCATTAATGACGACTGACTTGACACTGACATTTTTTACAAATCCACCGACTCCCACAGCTACCTGGATTACACCTCTTTCCATCCTACCTCCTGCAAAAATGCCATCCCGTATTCCCAATTCCTCCGCCTCAGCCGTATCTGCTCCCAAGAGGACCAGTTCCACCACAGAACACACCAGATGGCCTCCTTCTTTAGAGACCACAATTTCCCTTCCCACATGGTTAAAGATGCCCTCCAACGCATCCCATTCACATTCCGCACCTCCGCCCTCAGACCCCACCCCTCCAACCGTAACAAGGACACAACGCTCCTGGTGTTCACCTTCCACCCTACCAACCTTCGCATAAACCATATTATCCACTGACATTTCCGCCACCTCCAAACGGACCCCACCACCAGGGATACATTTCTCTCCCAACCCCTTTTCACTTTCTGCAAAGATCGTTCCCTCCGTGACTACCTGGTCATGTCCACGCCATTCAGCACCCCACAACCCAACCTCCCATCCTGGCATCTTCCCCTGCCACTGCAGGAATTGCAAAACCTGCGCGCACACCTCCTCCCTCACCTCCATCCAAGGCCCTAAAGGAGCCTTCCACGTCCATCAAAGTTTTACCTGCACATCTGCACATCCATCAATATCATTTATTGTATCCATTGCTCCCGATGCGGTCTCCTCTACATTGGGGAGACTGATGCCTCCTAGCAGAGCATTTTAGGGAACATCTCCGAGACACTGCACCAATCAACCCCACTGCCCTGTGGCCCAACATTTCAATTCCTCCTCCCACTCTGCCGAGGACATGGAGGTCCTGGGCCTTCTTCACCGCCGCTCCCTCACCACCCGACGCCTAGAGGAAGAACGCCTCATCTTCCGCCTCGTAACACTTCAACCTCAGGGCATCAATGTGGACTTCAACAGTTTCCTCATTTCCCCTTCCCCCACCTCACCCCAGTCCCAAGCTTCCAGCTCAGCACTGTCCCCATGACTTGTCCTACCTGCCTATCTTCTTTTCCACCTATCCACTCCACCCTCCTCTCTGACTTATCACCTTCTTCCCCTCCCCCACTCACCTATTGTAGTCTATGCTACTTTCTCCCTACCCCCACCCTCCTATCATTTATCTCTCCACCCTTCAGGCTCTCTGCCTGTGTTCCTGATCAAGGGCTTTTGCCTGAAATGTCGATTTTATTGCTCCTCGGATGTTGCCTGAACTACTGTGCTTTTCCAGCACCACTAATCCAGAATCTGGTTTCCGGCATCTACAGTCATTGTTTTACCTTTAGTGTTTGATGTCATCTCTCTAACGTTCTCTACGATTCTGGATAGAACGCAGGTGATTTGAATTGCACTATTGCCAAGTTACCCATAACCTCCTTGAAGTGTTTGGATGTGATGTTTGATCCTTGATCTGACTGGATCTCCGTTGGTAGTCTATATCTCATGAAAAATGTAAATAATTCTTCGACAACCCGTTTGGCTGTGATGTTGCATAATTGGATTGGCTCTGGAAATCTAGTCAACACATCTATTATTGTTAATAAATACTTATTCCCACCTTTTGTTTGAGGTAGGGGACCTATGCAATCAATCAAGACTCTTGTGAAAGGTTCCTCCAATGCTGGAACATGGTATTAAAAGTGCAGGTTGTATTATTGCCCATGGTTTTCCAATCAGTTCACATGTATGATACATCTGGCAGAATTCAATTATACCCTTATGAGGTCCAGGCCAATAAAAATGCCTTTGTATTTTAGCCTGTGTTTTCCTCACCCCTAAATGACCTCCAAGTGATAGCTCATGTGTCACTTGCAGCACCTTCTTTCTATATCATACTGGCAAAACAAGTTGATTCATCTTTACCCATTTCTCATCTGCTCAAATTTGTGATTGTGATGGTCTCCATTTCCTCACTAAGACATCATTTGTTAAGTAATAACACACAGGGATGCATTCACTCTCCTTCTCTTGTATCACATTTGATACAACTGTTTTAACTTCTCACCCTCCTGCTGTAACCCAATCAGCTTAGCAGAGCTAAAGATATTTGCATGTTTACCTATTTGGTCCTGCTCTGTCCCACTTATGTGATAAAAAAGAGTCCCTGATTAAGTTATGTCAGCTTCCTAAGCTGTGCCTTTTGAATTGTCCTGCTTCAGCTTATGCCTCTGTGATCTTGTGACTACACAATCTAGGAAGTTCCCTGGATAAATGGTTGATTGAGTCTCCACTGGGTTTTCAACTAAAGTAGGTGGCATGCTTACCAGTGAATCAGCTATATCGTTTGCAAGGACAAATTTTGTTCCTGGAGCTGAGGGTTTGTCCAATACTCTTACCACAAATTCTCTAATCTTCTCTGGACCCTCTCGCTTCACTTTACATAATTGAGGACTGTTTGTCTCACCATCAATACCTGTTACCAGTACCTCTTCTAGCATTCATCCATCAAGGATAAATATCTCCTCATCTTTCAGCATTCCAGTCTGAGAGAATCCTGTGTCCCTCAATATTATAATCTCTTTACCTACCTCTCCTGGCCTATAACCTTGCATATATATTTTTTAACCAGATTTGGCACTTCCTCCTTGATCAACCTCTGATCATCTTGTAGCCTCTGAGGCAGTTGTCGAACTTCCTTTGTGCTTTTTGTTACTAGTCCAACAAAACTCCCAGGTTTGTTTGGTTTTCCTGCATCTGGCTTTCCCCTCGCCCACCAACACTGTGATTTCATGTGGCCCACTTTATTTCAAAGAAAACACTGGAACTTTTTAACTTCTTCGTCCCCCTCAAGGGTTTCTTTTTTACCCTGTGGTAAGTTATCCTTATGATCTTCACCGAGATCTACCTTTCCCTTTTCACGTGAGGATTTCTCTTCCTGTCCCTCATGGACTGAAATTGATTCTGGAAGCCAAACTGTGTTTTTTGGATCAGCTCATAATCACCAGCCACTTCAGCTGCTACCCTCATCATTTTAACTCTCTGCTCTTCCACTTGAGTTCGCATTACTTCAGACAGTGAATTTTTGAATTCCTCTGAAATACTAAGGGCATTGTTGGTTTGCTCGATTTTTAAAGTTCTTATCCATTTATCGAAATTATTCCGTTTGATCCTTTCCAACTCAATATATGATTGGCCAGGGTCCCTCCTTAGATTCCTAAAACATTGTCTAAAAGCTTCTGGTACAAGCTCATATGCACTTAAAATGGCGCTTTTCATCTCCTAATAGTCCCCAGATCCCTCCTCTGATAGTGATGCAAAGACCTCACTTGCCCTACCTACACATTTCATTTGGATCAACAAAACCAATGTTGCCACTGGCCACTGCATTTGTTTAGCCACCTTTTCAAATGAGATGAAAAAGACTTCCACATCTTTCTCATCAAATTTAGGCAATGCTTGAACATACTTAAACAGTTCCTCACCACACTTCTGGAACTTGCTCCTCCTCACTCTCTTCCTCACTATGCTTACCATCAGCCTTTATCTCCAGCTTTTTAAGTTGACTTTCCTTTTTGAGCGTCAATTTTTGAAGTTCAAAAGCTCTCTATTTCCCTCTCTTCTGCTTCTCTCTCTTTTTCCTTCTCTTCTACTTTTAATCGTAACTCAAACTGTTTCATTTCTGCTGCCCTATCCTTATCTCTCGCCTCTAACTCAAGCTGCTTGACTTGCAATTGAACTCTTGCCATCTTTATAGATTCTGATGGTTTCTCCAGCAAATTTAAGTGCTGAACTACTGCTGTAGTTATCTCTCCTTTCCTCATAGAAGCAGGCAGGTCCAATCCCAGTTGGTCTGCTTATTCCTGTAGCTTGGACTTATTCATCTTTTGCAAAACTTCCAAAGTCACCGCATCCACTTCCAGAAAACATCTGGTGACTGAACGAGCCATCGCTATCTCTAGCTGTTTCTCCCCAACCAAAACCAGCAATGGAAATAAAGACACTAGCACCTACCACTCTCTGTTTAAAGTCCAAGATGAGCCCCCAATCTGTTAAGGACTAGGCCAGACCACTTAAAACATTCTTAAGCAGGTAGCCCAGATCATAACTTTGCAATTTGTTTCTGTAAACATCCAGTGAAAATTACCCAGAGTAAGTTAGCAAGCTTGATTACCAGGTTTTAAAACAGACAAAAACATTATTCACAAAATTACACTATGAAACACAAAAACAGAATAAAGAACTCCTACCAGAACACAATCTGTCCAAACTAGACTTAATTATACTCTTCCGAATATACACAACAGTCTCAATAAGCAAACCCCCTTAAAAATAGTAAAAATGGAACAAATGCTTACAGGTTGACGTTCGAAAGGCAGAAGGAGAGACAGAGTTTAGCAGCCTTTTTCCACACAGCTGAACACCCAACTAGTTATAGACTGAATTGCTCAGCTAGACAGCTGTCCAGTCCCCCTTCATTATACAGGTCACTTCTAAAACATGACCACTTCAGCCTGAAGTTTCATTTCTTTACATATAAGCAAAAGGCCTCTCAAAATCCTTTTTAAACTCTGTGCCAAATTAGCCATCTCAGAGCTGGGAGGGTTTTATGACCCCTTTGGAAAAAATCAAGGACACAGTATCCTTGAGAAAAGGAACAGCTTTTAGAAAAAAGGGACCAGTGATGATCAAACATATTTAAAGGTTATGTGACTTATGAGACTATGTAAAAACCTTGTGAAAGTATATAAGATAGTAAATAGAACAGGGAAAAAATTATATATTCGGTTGAAGTTTCTTTTGTTATGCACTCATCAAGATACTTTGCAAGAATACAAAACAAAGGGGAAAACTAACATTTGCATTGCATGGGAGGACCCTGCGATTCATTTGCATGTTGACTCTGATTGGTAGAGCCTTTGTTTTGGAGAATACATCCGTTAATACAGATTGACAGATAACAGCCCAGCTTTGTTTAAATTTTGAAATAGGTAAGTTCAATCTGACCAGTCGGGACATTACCCTGATCAATGAACCAGCAAATTGTTTTCACTTATTTTGTTGATTTGAATCAGACTCAGAGTAGTTATGTGTTCTTTTTATCAGCAGAGAGCAGGGTTATCTGTATTAAAGTGTTGCTTTCAGTACATGCACACACATCACGCTTTGAGCCTGACTAACAATTCTAAATTGATTTTCAATATAATTCCTCACACATTCAGGATTATGCACAACTGTTGTGCAATTATAGCATCACATCTAACAATAGACTGTGTTATGACTTTTGCAAGCTAAGCCTGTTTGGGTACGGTCAGTACCTTGCCTGTTGCAAACACCTAAAGAGACATGTTTGATATAATCCATTAATCTTGGGACATACAGCTTACATAGGTAGTGTCGCATCAGCACTGAAATACATTGTCTGAGAACAAGCATAGTCTGAGAATTAGGGCTAGACCATTAAGGAAAAATATTCGGAAGCACTTCTGCCCTCAAAGAGTGGTAGAGGTTTGGAGCTCCCTTCAATAAATGGCAGGGGATACTGGACCAGTTGTTAATTTTAAATCTGAGATAGGCATTTTTTTTTTTGCTAAGGTCTATGGGCCAAAGGCAGGTTTATGGAGATTAGTCACAGATAAATCATGATCTCATTAAATGGTGGAACAGGCTCGATAGACTCAATGGCCAACTCTTGTTCTGATATGTTCTTATGAAATTCAAAATCACATTATTAATTTCTGTGATTGGCAGATGGTATTTCTACTATGCAGTGGCAACACATGTGGTGTTCACCATTAAGAAGGTACTGATGTCAAGCCAAGAAGACATTCTGCTTGTTAGAATAAGAAAGATTAATCCTGAGTATTGTTGACCTTTTAGATTAGATTAGATTACTTACAGTGTGGAAACAGGCCCTTCGGCCCAACAAGTCCACACCGACCCGTCGAAGCGCAACCCACCCATACCCCTACATTTACCCCTTACCTAACATTATGGGCAATTTAGCATGGCCAATTCACCTGACCCGCACATCTTTGGACTGTTGGAGGAAACCGGATCACCCGGAGGAAACCCATGGAGACAAGGGGAGAATGTGCAAACTCCACACAGACAGTCGCCTGAGTCGGGAATTGAACCCGGATCTCAGGCGCTGTGAGGCATTGTGACACGGTGGAAATGTTTCATACGTTTTCCAAGTATATCTAAACTGATTTTTAGGATTTTCTGCTTCACATAAGGAGTGACCAATGGTCTGTTGGTCTCTGTGATGGAAATCCATTGTGTTGTTCTGGTAGGAATAAGTTCAGAGCAATGGCTATTGAATGAATAGGACACATCTTGAGGCATCAAAAACAATGGTAGAAAGACATTTTCATTAGTGGAACAGCTGCTGGGAGCAGCTATTGGAATTGTGGGCATGCACATTCTATGATTTGTTGACTATGAAGTTGAATAGATTCAAAATTGTGCATCGTATGAAGCCAAATCTCCAATGTGCACTCTCAGCAGAGGAAGGTCACTGCTGTGACAGTACAGTTTTGGTAAATTATCCTTTGAGTGTACACATGACAAAACAGAAAATTAACATTTGCGAAACTCTTTTAAAAAACTGCAAATTAATTTGGTTTCCAGATTCAGTAAATGACTTATCTTGAAGCTGTGCAATTCAAAATATGATTCAAGGCTTTCTCTCACTAAAGATGCTGCAATAGTCGGTGAGTTCAGGTTACAAATCCACACTGAGACTGGCTTCATACTTAACAAGATGGATAGCAATTCTGTGAGTGATAATTCTCTGACACAAGATAGAATAAACAATTTAACAATCAATTAAGACTTTTAGTCAATGCATAGACAACGATTAGATGTTTTATGACCAGAAGCCTTGAATTGTATTGATTACAAAATACATTTCACTCCTGCTTATGGACAAAACAATGGAAGATTAGTGCTCAGATTTTCAAGTTACATAATAATTTATCTGTAATGGAAGTGTTGTTGCCTGCAGTAACGTATTAAGTGAATCGAGAAATAATATCCGAATGGTAGATTTGCCATTTCATTTAGGGGTTGGAGTGCAGTGGGCACATACTTGTCAATCTATTTCGATGGTTTAGTTTCTTCATATTGACTGACAGTCAGACTGAATAGGTAGGATGAATTCTGAGGCTGGGAGAAACAGCATCTGGATAAATTTGAGGCTGCTTCAATTGCATTGCATCAGCCGAATGTTCAAAATAAATTAATGAAAAGCTCAGAAGTTCTCGTGCATTGTGTTGTGCTAGGTTCACGGTTTTTCAAATGAAACACAGGGGTCCTGGTGAAACTCAACATTGTAAATCGACAGTGCTACTTCATCGAGAATCTCAACCACTGAATCTGAAACCAATCGCCAGAATTTTGAAGACATTCACAACTAATCTTGACAGCAACCTCCTGCTGAGGCATAGTGATCTCTGTGACCTCTGTCGTTGGACTTCCCCTTTTCCCCTTTACCAATATTAGTTTGATTCTAACAACAATCACATGGATCTCCAGCATCCAATATTGTTGATGTAATTAAAAATTTAGCATTCAATCACACATCAAAGGCAGCAAACTAATGCTATTATTTATTTATTCAAAAGATGTGGGTGTCACTGGCTATAGTTATTCGCCATTTCGAATTTCCCTGGATGCAGTGGTAGTAAACTGCCTTCTTGAACTGCTGCAGACTCTGGAGTGCAGGAACCTTCATCGTGCTGCCAGAAAGAGGTCCATGATTTAGACCCAAAAGCAGTAACGACACTGTGATATATTTGCAGTCTGGGGTGATAAATGGCTTGGAGGTGAAATTGAAAGTAGTGGTGTTCCTATGTATCCGCTGCATGTGTCCTTCTAGATGGTAGTGGTTGATCGAGTTGGAAGGTTCTGCTGAAGGACCCTTTGTGACTTACTGTAGTACACCTCGTAGATGGTGTACGTTACCGCTCTTGAGCACAGGTGATGATGTGGTTGAATGTTGAAGATGGAGGATGGGTGCCAATCAAGTGGGATACTTCATTCTGAATAATGTCAAGATTCTTGAGGGTTGTTGGAGCTACACCTGTACAGGAAAGTGCAGAGTATTCCATTACCCTCCTGTCTTGCGCTGTTGAGAATAGAATAGAATCCAGAGAGTGTGGATACAGGCCCTTTGGTCTACCCAGTCTGCTCTGACCCTCCGAAGACCATCCCACCCAGATGCACCCCTTGATCCTATCACTGTAACCCTGTATTTCCCCATGGAAAATCCACCTAGAATGCACAATTCAGGACACTACATGGGCAATTTACCATGACTAATCCACTTAGCCTGCACATCTTCAGATTGTGAGAGGAAACCTATGCAGACACGGTGAGAATGTGCAAACTCCACGCAGACAGTCATCTCAGGCTGGTGTTGAACCCGTGTCCCTGGCATTGTGAGGCAGCAGTGTTAATCACTGAGCCACTGTACTGCCCCAGAAAGGAACACCATGCATTGGACGGGAATCAAACTCGGGCCTCCCGCCTGGCAGGCGAAAATGCTACCACTGAACCACCAATGCAAGCAGCACTATCTGGTGGACAGACATAATGAGGCAGGACGTGAATTGTTTGTCTCAGAATTTCCAATTACTGACCAGCTCATGTAGCCATAGTATTTTTCTCGCTGGTCCAGTTCAGTTTCTGGTCAATTGTAACATCTGGGATATTGGTAGCATTTAGTAGTGGTAATGCCATTGAAGTCCCAGGATGATGATTGGGTTCACTGTTTTTGGAGATAGCCAGTCATTGCCTGCCTCTGTGTAGCACCAATGTTATTTTTCAATTATCAGCCTCAAGTTTGTTTATGAAGCAGCTGAAGCATGGACCTTAGGCACGACCCTGAGACACTCCTGGAGGTGAGATGATTGGTCTCCAACAACCACACCCATCTTCAGAGCTTCTCCGTTAACGAAGAACCATGTATCCATATGAAGCAAGAACTGGACATCATCCAGTTTGGGCTGATAATGAAAGGAAACATTTGTGTGACAAACAGCCAGGCAATGACTATCTCCAAAAACAGAGAACCTAATCATCATCTTGGACATTCAGTGGCATTGATATCACTTCATCCCCACTATCAGTGTCCTCCATGTTGTCATTGACCAGAAAGCAAACTGGACCAGCAATATGCATACTATGGATACATGAGCAGGTCAGAGGCTAGAAATTCTGAGGCAAGGCTGGAAAATCAGTTGAAGGAATTGAAATCCTGTCTTTACTTTGAAGTCACAGTAAGTGGAATTTTGTAGTTTGTTTCAGGGGTCTTAGGGAGAGATACTAGCTAAAATAAAATAGCTTCTAATGACTATACAGAGATTCACCGAAGGGAAACTGATTACAGCTGGGTCTGAGAAAGAAGCTTTAGCATAGACATTTCTCAACTGAGATTTGGGTTTTTGTAAGGACATTGCTTGGATAAAAGACATTGTGTGAATTTGAATGTTAATAAATCTTAATAAATGTAAATTATTTTATGTTAAAAGTACACTGGCAGCCTCTTATGCTTGTGTTTAGACACAGACCTCAATTTGTGAAACAAATGAAAAACAAAGTTAAGATCTTACATGCCAGGCATCACTCTGGAATCTGATTTATCCAGTATAAACAGCAGATAGGATAATAACATTTCACATTTTACATCTGAATTATTTTACGCAGAGTAAAATAATGATTGAGACATATGCATCAGATTTCTGTAAAAGACATGTAATCTTAAAAAGTCTGAAAGAAAACTATATTTTTAAAACTGTGTAATTTTCATCACATTCCACAAAAATAGACAGGAGGTCCAGTTTTAAGCTCCATCTTCTCCAGAAGTGTGGACTGACACCTTTGAACAGGTTGGCTAATAAATAGCTACAACTAGTTTCTCAAGACTACAGTGGTTGTTCAATATTAAGTAAGGCTTATTACACTATTAACCATCCAGCAACACCTAATTTAAAGAGGCTTTATTTTGTCACAGGGTCTTAGATATTTTCTATTCAACGTGCTCAGAAATGGCCTTATATGCTCTGGAGTGGGTGGGGCTTGATTAGATTAGATTATCTACAGTGTGGAAACAGGCCCTTCAGCCCAATAAGTCCACACCGACCCTCCAAAGGATAACCCACTCAGACCCATTTCCCTCTCACTAATGCACCTAACACTATGGGCAATTTAGAATGGCCAATTTACCTGACATCTTCGGATTGTGGGAGGAAACCAGATCATCCAGAGGAAACCCACACAGACAGGGGGAGAATATGCAAACTCCACACAGACAGTTGCCCGAGGCTGGAATCGAACCTGGGAACTCTGGTGCTGTGAGGCAGCAGTGCTAACCACTGAGCCATCATGCCTTATTTGCTTGATCTAGGATTTTCCTGGCTGAGAGGTAGGGATACTACCACAAGAGTCCCATGTCACAGGCTTGGCATTGAACATACAAAATATAAAAAAATTACATTGATCCAAATGATTTCTAAAAATTGCCTTTGGAGGGCCTTCAACTGAACAAGCTATAGAGGGGTAGGGAATCATTGAGAGAAACCTCTGTATCTCCATGCTTAATAGCACAGACAAAGACAGCAGGATTTGTTGTCAGTGGCACAGTTATAATAATGTCGAACACTGACAGTTCTGCCTTCATTACAACATCAAATTTTGTGTGACTTACATAAAAATTGTAATTCAGTGCAAATGGATGCTACTGGATGTCAGTGTATAATTTAATCACTGAAGGTTTACGTTATCATGTGATTAACAGGCAGCTATTATAAGGCAGGATTGCTGACTGTCTCATTAATACTGGAGTGGCATTGATTGAGAAGTGTTTAGGTGCCTGTGTACTAGTCGTTACAAATTAATCTGCCATGTGATCTGTTATCAGCCATTATACACAAATCTATTCACAATTTGTTTAAAAAAACAGGGTATTGATAGGGGTGAGAAATTAGGTTTTAATTTACTCCAGGGCTTCAGAAGCTGAAGCTGAATGGGTTACGCATATCACATTACTTTCAAAATAAACTCACAGATGCATGTTTTCTATCGAGTATTGTTACCTAATGCGGAATTTGCTGGCTCTCTTTTTTTTAAAAAAAGAATTGCAGACCTTTAAGATATGCATTGAGGCTGCAGCACCCCAGAAAAAATAAATATATACAACTACAGAACAGCATGCATGTTTTATGGGCATAGGGAACCATAATTAATGAATCACTGATACGCAAACTGATGGAAAAAAAACTGTCATTATGAATGGCGTAACCACAGCAGATATACAAAGACATGACAATATCCATCCATTTGAATGAACTGAACTGGCATTCTCTTCTGCAGATCACCAATCCGTCAATGTGGCAACTCAAAATACAGTGCAGAATTAGGCAGGGTTTAAGGTTGGGGTAAGATTTTATAACCAGTGTGTAATAACTTTTCAATTTCAGATTAGTTTCAGGATTAGACTGATTTTATTCTGTACAACAAATTAGATCACAATTTATTTTAAAGAATGAAATTGTTGTTTTCAGTCAAGTGAACCTGTTATGGGGAACTAGATTACATAAAAGCTGCTGCCCTTAGACATAGAATCCCTACAGTGTGGAAGCAGGCCATTCAGTCCACTAATCCACCTCAGCCTCCTGAGCAGCATCCTAGTCAGACTCACCCTCCTACCTTTTCCCTGTCACCCAGCTTTTCCCATGGCTAATCCACCTACTCAGAACATTATGGGCAATTTATCATGGCCAATCCACCTAACCTCCACATCTTTGGACCATGGGAGGAAACCGGGGCATTCAGAGGAAGCCTACACAGACGCAAGGAAAATGTGAAAACTTCACACCGTCATTCGAGGGTGGAATCAAATCGCTGGAGCTGCAAGGCAGCAGTGTTAACCACTGAGGCGACTGCGCAGCCCAATACACCAATTGTGCAGGACAAATTGTCACATATTCACACCAGTTAGTCTTGTAATTTTAACTCCTGATCAATTTTAAAAACTGCAAAGAAAAGGATTTTTAGAATACCATGAATGACCTTTAGAAGATGTATACATTCAATATTTTTACAGACAATATATGTAAGGGATATGGCTGCGGTTGTGGTTTAAGTAACTGCATGCTTTGCCTAAATGTATCTGATGAAGAGAGTGCTTCGGGAGGAGGGCAGCTTTGATATGGCTTGGAGCGACAGCAACATCTTCACACGGAGCATGACTACAGGGTCAGCCGACCTGTGAAGCCTTAGAGCTGGACTCTGGCAGCGGAGAAAGAGAAGTTGGACTCTCTTTAAGAAGTTTGAAAAAAAATTATTTTAATGTGAATGGCACCTGCACATGGAGACAGGACAAACTTTTCACTGTGTTTTATATTGAATACACGTGACAATGAAGGATTCAATTTGATTCAAAACGAATAAGCAAGGAGCCCAAACTGATAACCCAGACAACACAAATTCGAATCCCACCATCACAATTCAAGTCATTTTAAGATATGTGGAAATCAATAATTTGTTTGAAAAATTGATGTCTGTAAATCTGACAGGAAATTGTCAGATTGTTGAGGAAACACCAATTGGATCTTTGATGTCTTTTTCTTCTACACACCAAGAATGAATCTGAAATTCTCTCCCCATGGATCTTGAGTGTCAATTTGAGATTTCTGAGCTGCGAATGATCTTTCCTTAGGTGAGGAAATTAAGAGAGACAGAACAAAGTAGGTCAAATGGTCAAGAATTAAAATACAGATCAGCCAAGAACCAACTGAACAGCTGGAGAAGGTCAAATGAGGTCCATGTGTTCCTTTGTTTCCATGTGAATAACAGTACGTGCAGTGAGATATTTGGCAAAGTTTCTATTCTTTTTATGATGATCCTGGACAGGATCACCAATTTTATGTTATTTGACGAGAGACCTGCAACTTTCTTTCCTAAAGTTTGAGATTCATGGTACTTGTTAAGAAAATAAATACACAAGATTTCACAGTTCTAAGTAAACAAACTAAATTTAACAATGTTACCCATGTGGAATAACCAACAAAAACCATATGACTTGTACTTTACCATCTGGAATTAATATGAGGTAAACATGCACTAACAAACAATCTGTAGCCATAGATCCGATAGAGCACATCAAATGGCAAATGCAGCCAAGGCTGACCCTATGGATTTCTCAGTGACTCCTCAGACAGTATTGGATACTTTCGGTCAAATCTCATTAAAGCTTTGTCTCCTTTAAATAAGATTCTAATGTTTTTCTTTTACTGACATGATTTTGAAACTCCTTCAAAAGACATTCAATTATGGAATAACTTAATGATTTCTAAAATTGTTCTCTAGCATCCATTCACAGGCACAATCTTTTACAAAGATTTACACTAAATTGACATACAACTGGCTTTCTCTAAGGTCCAACACTTCTCAGCTGCACCAAGTGAAAAACACTTGTGGGCCTCCTCTACCTTTAATCTCAGCTGTACTGACTACCAATAGTTTCCTGGGTCTATTCTGAGCCTAAAATGACCTGGGGAACATGCCAGGGCTTTTATGGCTCCCAGAGCTTATAGAATTCCCAGGACTGACTAGCACTATAGACATAGCATCTTCTGTTTTGACTGCATCTGATCAACTAACTAAATTGGACAGTTTAGTAATTTTTGAACTGTTTTGAGTGGTTCATTGAAAACCTCACCCTCATTCTAGGCATGATAAAATGCAACAATCAACAATGCAAAATCCTGTTCCCTGAATGAACGTTAAAATATTCACAGATTGCTGGGTTACGCAGGACAAATTGATACAAAAAGAACTGAAACAAAAACAGAAATTGCTGGAACAACTCAGTGGGTCTGGCAGCATTTGTAGAGGGAAAGCATAGTTAATATTATGGGTCCAGTGATACCTCTTCAGAACCCTTTCCAACGGAAATTGATTTTATCACACTTCTTGACACTTTTTCAGGAAAATTAGTAAAGGTTGTGGTCGGAAATCAATTGGTGAGTCACTCCATCGGGCACAATTCCAGAGATGGAAGATAATGTGGAAAGTTGTAATTTTGTTCAATTTGGGAGGAAGAATGAAAGAGGTAGAGTGTTATTTAAAGGGGAATGACTGTCGATTTCTAAGCTGCAAAGGCAATTTTAGTGTACCAGTAACAAAAGAAATGTAATAACATTATGTAATCATCATCATCAGAGGCCTTTCACCCATGAGAATGACTCTTCCACTCTCTGAGTGAGTCTGCATATAGCTAGACAGACCAATATGGCTTCCACAGACTGTGTTACATTTGGGGCACAGGTTAGTCACAGGAAGGGGGTATGTTGGGCATTGGTGTGATAGCATGGTCCTTTTGTTGTTTTCGCCTGGCTTCCATTTTTTTTCCCAACGACAAGTCTTGAGGTGCTTGTTGCCATCTCGGATGCTCCTCCTCCACTCTGGATGATCTTGGGCCAGTGATTCCCAAGTGTCTGTGGGAATGTAGCACTTTTCCAGTGAGACCTTGAGAGTATCCCTGAAGGGGCTCTTTTGCCATTTCAGAGCTGGGATTAGAGCATCTGCTTGTGGAGTCTTGTGTCAGTCATGCGGGCGGCATGCCCAGCCCATTGTAGCCAATCAGTGGGGGTCAGTGCCTCGATGCTGGGAATGTTGGCCTGGTTGAGGATGCTGGTGTTGGTGTGTCTTTCTTCCCAGCAGATTTGTAAGATCTTGCCCAGGCTGCATTGGTGGTACTGCTCCAGTGCCTTGTGGTGTCTGCTGTAGACAGTCCACAGTACCAAGTAGGAGGGTGGAAACCATCACAGCCTTGTAAACCATTATCTTGGTTTCGGATCTGATGTTATTGTTCGTGAACACCCTGTTCCTCAGGCAGCCAAAGGCTGCACTAACAACTGGAGGCGATGCTGGATCTCTTCATCAATAACATGTAATCAAGAAGGCTAATGGCTAACATTAGCCATTTTTCTCCTGTTTATATGTTGTGCCCTGTTCAAGTGGGATTCCCCTGGGAAATTAACCAAATGATCTATGCGAGTTTTGACCTCATAGCATTCAATGGGGTCAATTGTGCAAAGAGTGTAAAAGATGCAAAATTTGTCACATTGGCTTCCTGCCCTTTCTTTGGCAAAGTGGAAAATCCCTTCAGGCATAAAGCTGCAAATGAACACTCATTTCTTACAGATTTTGCCTTCGACTAAATTGTCTATTAGAATAATTATAAGGATAGATGACTACAGAAGTGCTAAATGGTTACACAAAACAGTTCCTGGAGTCAAATCTATTAACCTTTCATTAAAATGCTTTTGTTTTATTATCTGGAATATGTAATAGAAAAAAGTGTTAGAATAAACAGCCTATCACAGAATGTCTTTCCTTTGTCAAAAATGCATAGCTTTCAAAATAAATACGTTATCTGAAATTAACCAGAGCAGAATTAAATTAAAATTAGCTTCCTTAATTCTGCAAAGTTAGGTAACGATGTTAAATAAAAACAGCTTAACTCATAAGGCACATTCCAGCTTAATTTGATTTTGTTTTTGAGACTGTATTTTTACTCCAATTCAAAAACCCAAATGATTCAGAAATGTTTTTCACTCAAAACTAAATCTGACCTATCTCTAATGTCCCCTCTCCCCAAATAAATTATAGAGTTTGGGAGTCAGTTGGAGCTATCCAATCTAAGGTTGATAGATTTTTGTTGGGCAAATGTACAAAGGGATTTGGTACAAATTCAAGAGAATAAATACTGATCAGCCAGGCTGAATATGAGTAGGAATACTGGAGCAGCCTGGAGTGACCAGATGGTATATAGTTGCTCTACTGGGTAGCATCTTACTCAGGCATCTGGGGACTACCCTACAGGCTGGAGAGTCAATGAAAGTCCCACAGTGCTTCTTTTTGCGAAGGTCAAACAAACCACAAGCTAATTTTGAGGCCAACTCTGGATCTTGCCCTGAAATCAAGTCCCTGGCAGTGGACACTCTGCCTATCGCGATAGGTGTTGGTCAATCAGAGACCGGCAGCTCTCACACTCATCAGTGCCACTGAGGAGACTGCTGTTGAAAGAAGTTGAATCCAGTCTGGCCTCGCTGACCCCTGAATCCATGAATCCAGTCTGCCCCCCTCCCCCCCCCAACCTCACACCCCACCCCACTCCCCCCAAACACCACCACCACCACCGCCACAGTTTGACCTCTTATGCATGTTGCATGATGACCGGCTGGATTGATCCCAGTGGTGTTGGGATGAGGTATTTAAGTAGTCATTAACTAATAGCGGTTGAAATGGGAAGGTTCACAATTGGTCTTTCTGCTCGGTTAAGAAGACAGTGACATTCAGGTATACATCCACCCCACCTAACTATCCTCTACACTCAGCCATGGGAGGAAAAGATTCTGTCCAATGTGCCAATTTTGAGGGATGCGCTCCATGTCAAATACCAACATTTAACAGCATGCTTGGGGTACTGGATCCATTTTGCACATACACATACAATTTTAATCTCCTACTTAGACATTTATATTGGCTTATAAATCCTTATGGGGTTAGCAGTGTGTTAATGTGTTTATTCCTTTATCATTTTAATGGAGACATCAACTTATTTATCTTACTCTGTGCCTCTGTTAAGAAAGTGAAAAAAATTGAATTTTGAACCCATTAAACAGTAAAGCACCAGCATGCCTGGGAGTAATATCAAAGCAATAGATAATAATGGTCATCAGGAAGTGATTATAAGGCAGTAATCTCATCAAGACTCTAAGATGATAACACGGAGTAAAGCTAAATTGCTTATAACCACCTTGATATCATTGCAATGTTCTATTTAATTATGTATATAATTTGAATGCATGTAGACTGCTAAGGCATGGAAATAGTCTGAATCTGATTTGGTCTACCTTTGCCAATGGCATTGGCAGCATCACCCATCACGGTAAACACCAATAGTTATGCACTCCATAAAGTTGATGTTATGTGTTCTTTGAACAGAGGATGCGATTCATTTTCGTTTAGAAGAAATGACATTGTCAGCATTTAACAAAAGACAATGACTTTGGGCATCTGCAGCAAATTATAAGGGAATTAGGATCATAGGAGGTCTTGCAGTGTTGTTGAGCTTGTTACTATTTATTGCTTGTCACCAGGATCTGATTATGTGGCCTTAGGAATATTTGCAGCAGTTAATATCCAAACAGTAAGCACTTACATCAGCTTGCAATACTCTTAAGCAACTGCATCAACACATTTCTGACTTCCCCACAGTCTGACAGATACATAACATCCTTCCTTGGGGCTCAGCTTTTGCTTGCACTTCAGTTGCTGATAAGCCAGAGAAACATGACCCGTTGCTTCTACAGCTCTCCACCATGGTTATTGTAAAGCATAATCGATATCGCAAGATGAAAAATGTCACAGCGGTAAGCCAATCAGAAAAGTTAATTTGTCAACAAGTTATTTCCCCAAGTTGCTTGGGGCTTTCAATGTAAGGAATTGCTTTTAAAAGTGTCCTCAGTGATGGCATCTACAATAATTACATGCTGAAAATCTGCTGGAAGACATTGATTGAAGCAATACCCTGTAGAACGCTACTGACGCTGCACTGATCAACACTTTTTGCTTTATAAGTCACAGCATTTATATATACCATTCATCACCAGAAAACAAGCATGAGAAAGATAGTGGCTCAACACTTTGGGTGGACAAAATGAATGCAAGAATCACATTTGCAACTGGGAGCTCACTGCAGTGAAATTTAGATTAATTACAACCCACAATCAAATGCGAAGGGAAATGGAGTAATTAAAGTCAGCAGGTCTCTTCTCTTTCTTTGGGGCTTACTTTAGTGGCTGAAATGACATTAAAATCTAATTGTGTGACCTGGATCTTTTCTGTGTTAATTGATAAACTGCTGCAGGAATTCCTGAGCTAATCTTCACGTTTAGCCATCGGCAGCTGCAGAGTGATTAGTAAAACAAAATTGTCAGCGATTCCACGGTTTAAATCTTGCTTGAAGATGCAGCAGAGTCTGACCATACATCATTTGGTGAACATAGAACAGAAAAAAAAATTGCTTAATAATATTAAAACATGTTAACTGTGGCAATAGCTGAATCAGACAAGAATTTAGGATTATTCTTGACAACAAATGTGCTTCTGTGGTGACATATATTGCTCATATGGAACATAGTCACTGTTGTGGAATAGTTGGGCTGAATGGCCTGTTTCTTTTTATTATTCAATCATGCAACGAGGGTGTCACTGACTAGGCCAGCATTTATTGCCCATTCCTAATTGCCCAGAGCTATGACATTTTTGTTGTGACATTTTCTTGAACACTTAGTTAGGTGCTCAAATCCCTCCCAATCAGTTTTGGCAGCTTGAATTTTCATTAAAAGAAAAACACTGTGTTTCCTGAAAATTTGAACAAGATACACAAAGTGCTGGAAATATTCAGTGGCTCTGGCAGCATCTTTGAAGAAGGAAATAAAGTTGTGAATCAATTCTGGTTCTTCTTATTCTGAATACTGCCAGACTACTGAGCATATCCAGCACTTGCTGTTTCTTTGTTAGCATTTTTGTTCTTCAATGTCAGACAAGAATAAGTCAAGAATGTGTTTAAAATCAAAATTGTAGAATCTTTCACCCAACTTTCTCCATGGCCACACTGGCTGCAGTTTTGATTGGGCCTTCAGTTTGGTGCCCAAGGGTTAGACTACAAATAGACTTCATCAAAATCCAAGGCAGCAGAATGGGTCAGTGGTTAGCACTGCTGCCTCACAGCATCAGGGACCTGGGTTCAATTCCAGCCATGGGCCTGTGTCTGTGTGGGTTTACTCTGGGTGCTCTGGTTTCCTCCCACAGTCCAAAGATGTGTAGGTTAGGTGAATTGACTGTGCTAAATTGCATGCATTGTTCACCAATGCGTAGGTGAGTCAGGGGCAAATGTAGGGTAGGGCAATGGGGCCTGGGTGGGTTACTCTTCAGTGTGGCTTTGTTGGGCTGAAGGGCTTTTATGATTCAAATCTGGATCCTATGGTATTAGTAAGACCACAGTGTGACTCGTATCATGTACAGCATGTACTCTATAAGAAAGACTGAATGTATATCAGCTGAAGCAGTCACTCTATGAATGGACTTGGTAAGATTGTTATTGGTGCCTGAGCCTGCTGGAGCTCCATGAGTACCACTTTCCCCTCTCTCTGGCTTAACATGTAAGTGTAAGGCTGTTCATTTTGGTCTGAAGAAATAAAGCTAGCATATATTTAAATACAGTGAATTCCTAAACAGATGGGGCTTAGATGCATAGATCTTTAACATCCACGGGCAGGTGCAGAAAATAGCCAAGAAGGCTAATTGATTAATACACACCTTTCAATCAACATGAAAGACAAATTAACTTGTCATTTTCTCATGACTGATTGTGGGAAGTTGAGTATAATTTTGGCCTGTTGCATTTCCCCGCTTTAGTAGCAGTGACTGTAGTTTAAAAATGAATGGTTCAAATGTAAAGTACTTTGAGATAAGCTGATATTGTAAGCTTGCACTTGCTTCCTTTTGTATCCTCAAAAGCAACTCGTTGCTGGAGCGATCTCCCTCTTTCCAGTTAATGCTCACATGCCAAGGTTGCTGATGCATTTAAGAAGTACTTGAAGATCAGTGTGGTTCTGAGTCTATTTACTTGGGCTGCTTTCCTGGTTATTGGTTACAGAATGCTTTTGGCAGAAGGCTACTCAATCATGGTCACACAGCATAAGAGGAAGAAAATAGAAAATGATGTTAGCCAAAAGTTATTTTAAAGATGTATCATTTAATATCAGAAATATTTACCTTGGAACTAGCCCCAGCAATGTAAAGCAGCATATATCTAGTGAAGGGGAGCAGATGGTGTCAGGATAGGATCACAGATGTCTCCTTTTGAAGGTTTTCACAGAAGCTTCATTTTGGAATGCTTTCCAACAGAGGAACACTTACAGCCTATCAGTGTTGAAAATGTTATATGTAAATTTTTCTATAATATCATTCACATGCTTTATAAATAAAGTGAAATATCAACTTGTGGCCTTTACACAGTCTGTTGGGCAGATGGCTTGAGAAGTGATTCAGAACTGTACCTTGTTGCAAAAGCTTGTAAGCTACTAATTATGAAATCCTCACCCACTAGGCACTTTGCACATTTTCATATGTAATTTTTCATCCTGATCTCCTGCTATCAGTTAGTGTACACCTTTCAGTTCCTATCTCCTCGTCTCGAGAAACAATATTTGAAAATGTAAAGGCAATGGATATAACAGAACAGACTTGTAGGATTGAACTCAAGGGGTTAAATTTTGCTGTTATTTCTTATGTTCATATATAACAATGTTCTTTAGCGAACCCCCTTCAGGGCTCAGGACTCAGATTAAAGTCGGGCTGACATTAAAAAAAATGCACATTTCTCTACCACTGTTTGCCACTTCAGGACCAAAACATTGCAGAGACAATGATAATTCTGGAAGCATTTTGTTATAATTTCAGTAATTTTTAAACATTTATTCTTTCATTTGTGGGATGTGGGCATCGCTGGCTGGGCCAGCATTTATTGCCCGTCCCTAGTTCCTCTTGAGAAGGTGGGGGTGAGCTGCCTTCGTGAGCTGCTGCAATCCAGCTGCTGTGGGTTGACCCACAATGCCATTAGGGAGGGAATTCCAGGAGTTTGACACAAAGACACTGAAGGAACGGTGATATATTTCCAAATCAGGATGGTGAGCAGTTTGGAAGGTAACTTGTCTCCATGTACCTGCTGCCCTGGTCCTTATCAACGGAAGTGATCGTGGGTTTGGAAGGTGCTATCTGAGGATCGTTGGCAAATTTCTGTACTGCATTTTGCAGATAGTATACATTGCTGCTAGTGAGCATCAGTGGTGAGGATGTGTTGCCAATCTAGTGAGCTGCTTTGTCATTGATGGTGTCAAGCTTCTTAAGTGTTGTTGGGGATGCACTCATCCAGGCAAATGGGGAGTATTCCATCACAGTCCAGACTTGGGCCTTGTAGATAGGAGATAGGCTTTGGGGAAGGTAAAAACTTTTTCCTGAAACGTCGATTTTACTGCTCCTCGAATGCTGCCTGAACTGCTGTGCTTTTCCAGCACCACTAATCCAGACAGGCTTTGGGGAGTCAGGACATGAATTGTGACAACAAATTTGTGACCAATCAAATCCCTCAAAGAAAATTGTAATTAGAAAAAACAAATTATCAGTTATTAGAGAGATTTGCTTGATGGATTAAGTGGCCAGATCACTCGACAAAATCCCCTGTACCTTCATTGAATGCTGCAATGGGGTCTGATGTCCAAATGACATGACAAAGGGGACTTTAACATTCCATCTTATCTGATGGACAGTACCTGACATGAGTCACAATGGCAATGGACGAATGAGATTTGTTGAGAGTTCAAGCACAGGCAGAGAAGAGCATTGAATGAGCTGAGGAATAGATGATTGAGAGAAAATGTGATATGTAAGATAAACAGAGAAAGGTCATTTGACCCACCATGTCAATGCTGGTCAACAAAGTTCTTACCACCCAAATCCCACTTCTCAGCTCTTGACCCATAGCACTTGAAGTTATGGCAAAACATGTAATTATCTACATACTCCTTAAATATTTTGCGAGTTTTTGACTCAGCCACCCTTCCAAGCAGTGAGTTCCAAATGAGCGCCACCTTCTTAATATTCTCCCCAGTTGTCCTCATAGCCTTTTACTTCATACCTTAAATATACGTTCCCTGGTTATTGAGCAGGGAAAGTGTTTTCCAGTGTTATCTCCCTTAATCTTATACACCTCAATCAAATCCCCCTTTAACCTTTGCTGTTCCATGGAAATTAACCCCAGCCTATCCAAAGAACCCAAAGAAATGTGGGACGCAATCACATCCCTCCTGCAATGTGGTTACCAAAACTGCACACAGGATACCAATTGCAATCTAACCAGCATTTTGTACAGATGCACCAGAACCTTCTCTGTCCATGTATTCAATGTCTTGACTAAGAAAGACAGAAGTCCCACATGCTTCCTTAACCATCTTATTTATTTGCCCAGCTACTCTCAGTGATTTGTGAATGTGCACTTCAAAGTCCCTCTCATCATTAGCATTTTACCAGATCCACCTATTCATAGTGCAATCCTGTACCTTGTTAGCCTCTGCTAAGTGCATTACCTCACACTTTACCAGATTGAATTCTGTTTGCCACTTTTCTGACCTATCTGTTGATATCTTCCTGCAGATTATGGCTATCCTACTCACTACTTTCAGCCTGACCAATATTCATGTTGTGCACACAGATCTTGATTATATCCCATATATTTAAGTCCTAGACATTAAAATGTGCCTCTAGCAGCAAGAGTCCTGTGAAACTCCACTGGAAGAAGACTACCATCATGCTCGCATTCTGGCCTTTCAGCCAATGTTGGATCCAACATCCCACTTCGCCTTAGATCCCATGGGCACTTACTTTTTCTGATCAGGTTGACATGAGGTACATGATCAAAAATGTCCCTAAAATCCACATAGATCACATCAAATGTATTAACATCATCAACACTTCTAATTACTTTCTCAAAAAATTCAATCACGTTTGCCAAATCCAACCTTCCCTTAACAAATACATTCTGATTATCTCTGATGAATCTGTGTCTTTCTGAGAGCAGGTATAATCTGACCTTCCCCATCACCAAGGTTTGACTGGCCTATAATTTCCTGATCAATCCCTTCCTCCCTTTTCTAATAATCCAAAAATGCGAGTTTTCTTCCTTGCCTCTGGCATCTGGATAGAGATGATTTGAAAATTATTACTGGGGGTCCTGTGATGTCTTCTCCCCTTGCCTCTTTCAACAACCTGGAACATCTTATCTGAGCCCATGGATTTATCCATTGTTAATGCTGCTAAACCTGCCAGCACCTTATCTCACTGTATGTTAATTTCTTTCTAATAATTCACAATCCTCCACCTAGATATTTCTACCTACACTGTCTTTTTCCATTGTGTAGACTAATGCAAAGTGTCCATCAAGGACTTTAACCACCTCTTCCAGGTTCACACACTGGTTATTTCTATGGCCAGTAGTGAGCCCTACTTTTTCTCTTAGTTATTATTTTATTCTTTACATTTTTACAAAGAGACGCTTTGGATTTATTTCCCATGCTGAAGCTTTCTCACACACTCTCTTAGATTTCCCAATTACCTTTCTTATATCCCCCATCGCGTTTTTATACTCTTCCAAGGACTCTGCCATTTTGCTTCCTTGGTTTCTCCACAAGCTTCTCTTTTTCTCTTCGTCTTAACCTTTGTGTCCCTTAATATTCAAAAACAATAGTCTTTCTGATGCTGGGACCTCTGTCCTTTTGCAGTTCCTTTTAACTTGTTGCTACTGTTGCCATGTCCCTCAAAGGACTATTGCTGGCCCATTTGCTGGTATTTATAAGGGATTAATACTTGAGGACATTTAAATTGTTTGAATAGCCTTTCATGAATGGAAACTTGTTAAAAAAAATGGCTGTAATGTGTGTTGAAACAAAGACAGTTTTCAAAGCTTTTTATCTGACCTGAGCACACAAGGGAAACCGACACAGACATGGGGAGAATGTGCAAACTCCACACCGACAGTTGCCTGAGGCTGTATGGAGTTTGTACGTTCTCTCCGTGTCTGTATGGGTTTCCTCCAGGTACTGTGGTTTCCTCCCACAGTCCAAAGATGTGCAGGTCAAATGAGTTGGCCATGCTAAATTGCCCGGAGTGTTAGGTGCATTAGTCAGGGTAAAATATAGAGAAATGTGTTTGGGTAGGAGACTCTTCGGAGGGTTGGTGAGGACTTGTTGGGCCAAAGGCCCTGTTTCCACACTGTAAGTATTCTAAGATTCTAAGATCGTACACTCATCAGGACAATTTTCAAGAGTATTAAGGAGAAAACCCATATTTATATTGCACAAGGTGAGACTGATGTTTGGTTGGCAAGTACTTTCTGATAGGTAAAGACATTGACTTGGAGAAGGCTTCAATCATTGATTATTAACAATTAATTGTCAGGTTTTGTTTAAACTTTAAACCAAGCAAGTTAACTCTGTTAGGTCAGGGCAATGCCAGATCTATTCTGTCACTTATTTTATTGAGTTGCATCCTGTTGAGCTTAGGTGACAGGTATTCACTAGTTCAATTTGCTGGTTTCAATTGACAAATACCTTCTGTTTCTTTCCTCAGCAGCTCCATAAGGTGGCACAGTGGCTGAGAAGGAGAAAGTGAGGATTGCAGATGCTGGAATTCAGAATCAAAAAGTTTGACACTGGAAAAGCACAGCAGGTCAGGCAGCATCTGTGGAGCATCAGTCGACATTCCTGATGAAGGGCTGATGCCCGAAATGTCGGTCCTCCTGCTCCTCAGATGCTGCCTGATCGCTGTGCTTTTCCAGCACCACGCTTTTGAGACACTGGTTAATTGGTTAGCACTGCTGCTTCACTGTGCCAGAGACCAGGATTCCAGCCTCAGCTGACTGTCTTTATGGAGCTTATACATACTACCATCACCCTCCCCTCCACCTCCCGGCAAACCCCCCCACCCCCCACCACACACACACACACACACACACACACACACACACACACACACACACACACACACACACACACACACACACACACACACACACACACCTACTTATGTCTGTGTGTTTCCTCCGGGTGCTGTAAATTCTCCCCACAGACCAAAGATGTGCAGATTAAGTGGATTGGATTGGCTGTGCTAAATAGCCCAAAGTGTCCAGGGATCTATAGGTTAGGTGGATTGGCTGCAGGAAATAAAAATTTGCAGGGAGGTGTGGGACTGAGTGGGATGCACTTCGGAGGGTTGGTGTGGACTTAGCATGTTTCCAAACCACAGGGACTCTAATCCTAACTGTCTTTGGGGGTAGGTAACTGGAGGATAATTGAGTCAGTGATGATGTCATGTAACATTCTTGACAAAACTTTAAGGAAAATATATCAATTTGCATTATTTTTGTCTGTGCACTTTCTGCCCAAATACTGACACGAGGTGAATTATAGGTTGGTTAACAAGTAATACTCACTAAAATACAATGCCATAATAAAGTAATCTCTGAAGTATATTTTTATGTGTGTATTTCCACTTATATCTCCAAGTATATAAAAGGATAGATCGGTTGCATTAAATATAGAAGGTAATCAGCATCCGTAGAACTATATTTCAGTCAGGGTCATTATCTTTAAAAACAGTGGCTGAAAAAAATCACTTGCTTGTTTATTTTCACAAATATTACAAGAAACAATAACATTAATCAAACTAATTGACTGTCATGACAAAAATGTATGAATGAACTTTATAACTGCAATAATTGAAATTCATAGACCCTTTCACTAGCTGTTGCAATATAAATAATCTTAGTTTCCATCCCCATAAATACCATACTTGAGCCAAGGGTAAATCTCCTTCTCCCAAGCTGCTGAACCCCACCCAGTCTGCCAGAAACAGCAATCAGCATGGAAGTATTTCAGAAGAAAGATATGACCCCATACATTATGATAGCTTGATATTCCATTTTCTTTGACGAAGCCTCGGCAATTGCCATGGGTTGTTTTTTTTGTATTAATGGAGATATACAAATGCAGATTTTTGTGGTTATGTTTCATTGGATCATGTAGATTAATTATTGTATGTGTGATAAGTACATTTTTAAATCTATGTTGCTACCTGTATCTATAGATATTCAATGATATATTGTGTTAAAGGAAAACAAGGAAACAATGACACAGCCAAACGGAACATATGACCAGTGCTTCCAATACCAGAAACTGACTGAGCTTGTGAGGTGCCAACCTAATTATTATCATTTTCCCTCTAAATGAGGTTATGACTCAGTGCTGGTATCTGGAATCACTTGTCATGTTGAGAAGAGCTGGTTAAAACAGCAGAAATTAACATTTTTTTTATTCAGGCAGGTCATTGATAGAGTTTCTCTGGCTGAAACCTTGGATTAGATTTAATATAATTGGGGAATGAGAAATATGACATCGTGAGCTGAAAGGCTCATGATAATTAAGACAAGGTCAAGAAGAAAGAAGCATTATGCTAATATAGAGGACCTAACAAAAATGAAACAGGCTACTAACATTCCTCAGAGGATAGGTTAGGAATAGGCACCAGGGAAGGAGGCTTTGAAATACTCTTGGCAAGAAAATACTTGAGAAATTAAAAATTTGGTTCATCTTTTTGCAGTATCCTTTGAAGTTAGACTTCCTAAGCACGATGACTAAGTCCTAAAGTTCGACTATCAATGCAATATCAATTGCATATTAATACCTTTAAAAGATGGACAATTCAAGCAATTTGGAAACAATAAGAACCATGGACCTCTGATAATACAATTCTACCTCAGCTGTCAGACTGGGACCAGTTCAGGTACAGCTCCCAGTCAGGCAGTTCCTCATTTATACTGGATGGTTCCAATTTTAATGCACGCTGCCTATGAGGGAATGGGACACAAGTGTTTCTCTATATACATACAGAGCTCTCCAAGTAGCAATTAAGAAGTTGAGAACACTGATGGATATGTCTGCACACTCTACATCAAATGGATCTCTAGAGTACTTTTGAAATCAGCTTTGCTTTAGATTTGAATGCTTTAATGTGTTGATCGTGCATCCTTTGGGGAGTTGGGTCAGATACCAATGCGCAGAAATTCTAAAGCTGTAATGTCTGCATGAACCTTCGTGACATCTGTTTTCCTTCCTAGTTCTGTTCACTTGAAGGCCAACATTTTCCCAGGCTTTTAGAGTTGAGTTGTTGTGGTGATTGAGTGGAGGGTGTTGAAGGAGGGGGAAGCTGCAAAAAGACACGAATCAGACCAGCTTACTGAATTGTTCCCATTCTCGCACTTCTTTACAGAGAGTATAGCAAAGGCATGCTGATGGCAATCAGCCTGAAAGAGATACAAGGTCAATTAAAGTAAGCGAGCAGCGAATAAGCTGTATTCTTTTTCCATGCCAATCCAATTTTCCCAGAATGGACAGAGATTCCCCACAGTGTATATGACTCACCTGCACACTGAAGGTGAGTATAGAGCCACAAAACTCAATGGCTTGAGGTTTACACACGATCAGAGCTGAAAATGTGTTGCTGGAAAAGCGCATCAGGTCAGGCAGCATCCAAGGAGCAGGAGATTCGATGTTTCGGGCATAAGCCCTTCTTCAGGAATGAGGAGAGTGTGCCAAGTAGTCTAAGATAAAAGGTAGGGAGGAGGAACTTGGGGGAGGGGCGATGGAGATGTGATAGGTGGAAGGAGGTCAAGGTGAGGGTGATAGGCTGGAGTGGGGTGGGGGCGGAGAGGTCAGGAAGAAGATTGCTGGTTAGGAAGGCGGTGCTGAGTTCGAGGGATTTGACTGAGACAAGGGGGGAGGGGAAATGAGGAAACTGGAGAAATCGGAGTTCATCCCTTGTGGTTGGAGGGTTCCTAGGCGGAAGATGAGGTGCTCTTCCTCCAACCGTCGTGTTGTTATGGTCTGATGATGGAGGAGTCCAAGGACCTGCATGTCCTTGGTGGAGTGGGAGGGGGAGTTAAAGTGTTGAGCCACTGGGTGGTTGGGTTGGTTGGTGCGGGTGTCCCAGAGGTGTTCTCTGAAACGTTCCGCAAGTAGACGGCCCGAAACGTCGAATCTCCTGTTCCTTGGTTGCTGCCTGACCTGCTGCGCTTTTCCAGCAACACATTTTCAGCTTTGCTCTCTAGCATCTGCAGACCTCACTTTCTCCTCGAGGGTTTACACACGATCAGCCAATTATCTCAACAAAGCAAGTGGTCTGCAGTACAGAGTAGGAAGGGATCTGCTCTCTCAGCAAACTAACATGGGGTCTGTTGCCTGTAAGTATGCTGGAGGTTACCAGGATCATTTTTGCCCCTTGCTCCTGGTACTGCTACTCCCTACTGCAATTTCACCGTCATGGTAACCACAGCTGCTCCTGGTTCCTGCATAGACTGCTCACCTCATCAGCTTACCGTTGAGGAACAGCTCATAGCATTGCCGCTCGGCTTCTGCTTCTCACCAAAACTCATGCTCTGCCACTCTCACCATTGTCAACAATGTCTTCCTTCACTTTCCCTCCCCACATTCACGTCCCCCCCCCAACCCCTCCCCAACCATCCCATACCACTAACCCTGTGTGGTGCCAACTCACTTACCTGGGCCACGACACCACTTTGCATAGAATCATAGAAACCCTGCAGTGTGGAAACAGGCCGTTTGGCCCAACAAGTCCACACTGGCCCTCTGAAGAGTAACCCACCAGACCCATTCCCCTATCCTACATTTCCCTTGCCTACACACCCCTGAACACAATAGGCTATTTACTTAACTTACACATCTTTGAATTGTTGAAGGAAATTGGAGCATCTGATGGAAACCCCCACGGATACAGGGAGAATGTGCAAAGTCCACACAGACAGTCACCTGAGGTTGGAATAGAACCCAGGTCCCTGGCGCTGTGAGGCTGCAGTGCTAGCCATTGAGACACTGTGTGGTCACTTACATCAGCACTAACAGCTTTGCCAGTCACAGTTACTCTCAGCTCACACAATCCTTCCCTCACTCCCATTACATGGGAAAGCAGGGCTGAAAGATACAGGGTAAGTATCTGACATCAGGGTCCTCACCTACTATGAGCAGAGAATCCTGTCTGATGCAGGACTAGCCCAGGACCACTCCAGCAGAGATGCTGAAACATCTAAGTCCTGTCAATTGAGTGTGTATCACTTTTTAATCCACTGCAACTCTGTCATTTAAACCACGTGTCTCCCTCATTCACTCCAGACCACTTGTAATCATGTTTATGACTCCTTTTCTCACTTGCATCTTGCAGATAGTAGTTTGATGACCATTGCCCTGGTTCAGAAACAACCTGTTCCATCAGAAAGCATCTCCTCAATCTCTGAGGATGAGGATACGGAGGTCTCAGAGTAAGGCTGCCTCCTGCACCTCACATAAATACTGACAGCTCAGCCAGAAGGCCATGTTTAGAGTGTTTGGGAGCACATTCTGGTGAGTAACTCATAGTGACAGCTCCACAGATGTCTGAGGAAGAAACACACCAGGCCGCTTGCTCTCTGAGAACACCCCCCAACCCCCTCAAAGGCAGGTACCCACTCAGTCCCAGGCAGGAGAGGGCCCTGTAGTGTCAGCAATTAGAGACTTCAAGCACATTCCCAAGACAGCATGGTGGTTCAGTGGCTAGCACTGCTGCCTCACAACGCCACAGGCATGAGTTCGATTCCACCCTCGGGTGACTGTCTGTGTAGAGTCTGCTTGTTCTCCCCATGACTGCATAAGTTGGGTGGTCCAGTTTCCTGCCACAATCCAAAGATACACAGGTTAGGTGGATTGGCCATGGGAAATATAGGGTAAAGGGTTACTGGGTCTGAGTGGGATACTTTTTGAAGGATCTGTTCAGGCTGAGGAAGACACACTTCCCTCTGGCAAGAGGAGCCTCACCTGGCCTGGGTCGTTCCAGACACAAATGCCCCCAGAGTCACTAGACCAAACCTCCAAGCCAGTTTAAAATATAAAAACTTACCTCGGAAATTCAGTGTTCTTCATTTTGTCGGCTGCAGTTGGAGTGGGAGGAGTGACAGCAAGGACCAGAGGCCTGATGGGAAGGTAATGTTAAAATATAAAAACTTACCTTGGTGGAGCGAACACTGAGCAGGAACAGACATGGGGCTAGTGAGGCTTTTAAAGGAGCAGCAGAGGGCGAGGCCACAGTACGGCACAGAGGACTGCTGGGTATATATTTGGGCTGTGGCTATTGGTTGGTTAAATAAGACCATAGAGAAGTACAGTAGCGCCTCAACATACAAACGACCCCACTCATGAACAAATCAGTTTACGAACAGGATTGTACATAAAATTTTGCTTCAATGTACGTACGAAATTCAAGGTACGAACACAAAAAGCCTGTGTGCGACCACGTGGTATCATCGTTCTGCTTTGCTATGCGCTTGTTGAACACAAAAGCTCTCGGGTCTTGCGTGATCTTATTCAGTTTGTCTTTGGCGCATGCGCTGTGAACAGTGTTCGTTGCTACGTCCAAGCATTCTTACGCTATCCGAACAATGGGAAAAATTGATTCAGATCGCGATCTTTTCGGTTTGCGAACAGGGTCCTGGAACAGATTAAGGTCGTAAGTCGAGGCATTACTGTACTAGAAATTATGCCCTTCCTGATGAAGGGCTCTGGCCCGAAACGTCGAATTTCCTGTTCCTTGGATGCTACCTAACCTGCTGTGCTTTAACCAGCAACACATTTTCAGCTCTGTACTAGAAATTACTTAACTCAAAAATTTGTTTAAATTAATTAAATAAGTAGAGTTGGCTGGACAGGTGATGTGCTGTAGCTGTATGTTGTGGAAGCCGACTGATCCCATTGTGAACGGCAGTGACCACATCTGCAGCAAGTGTTGGCTGCTGGAAGAACTCCGGATCAGAATTGATGATCTGGAATTTGAGCTTCAAACACTGCGGGAGGGGGAGAGTTACCGGGACCTTTGTTTCAGGAGGCAGTCACACGCGGTAGATTAAGTAATTCAAATTCAATTAGTGATCAGGAACAACAGGGTGTGACTGTAAGTGAGGCAGGAAGGGGATTCTGAGTTCAGGAGTGGAGGAGCCTCAGCCCTTGACCTTGTCCAACATGAAACTTTATGAGATTTTTGCTCCCTCTATGGTTAAGGAAAAGGGCTGTGGACAAGATGAGCCAGCTGACCAATGCACTATGGTGCAGAAAGCCATTCAAGAGGGGGGAGCAAAAAGACAAGTAGTTGTTAGAGAAGATTCTATAATTTGGGGAACAGATAGTATCCTTTGCGAGCTGGATCAGGAATCCCGCATGGCATGTGGCCTGCCTGGTGCCAGGGTGCAGGACATCTCTGACCGGCTTGAAAGGATATTGGAGCAGGAGGGAGAAGATCCAGTTGTTGTGGTCCATATTGACACTAACAGTATAGGCAAGGCTAGGAAGGTGGACCTGTTTGGGGAGTATCAAGCACTAGGAAGAAAACTGAAGAATAGGTCCTCGAGGATTATAATCTCTGCCCGAGCCATGTGCTAATTGGCACAGGGATAAGAAAGTTAGGGAAGTAAACACATGGCTAAGATATTGGTGTGGGAAAGGGGATTCCATTTCATGGGACATTGGGATCAGTTTTAGAACCGGGGCAATCTGTACCGATAGGGCGGTCTCCATCTGAACCGATCTGGAACCAGTGTTCTGGCGAAAAGGATAACTAGGGTGGTCACTAGGACTTTACACTTGTGAGTCGGGGGCAAGGGAAAGGGAAAGCAACAGAGAGTATGGAGTCAAGTAGAAAGATAAGCAGCAGGTTAACATATGTGCAGGGTTTAAGTTCAGGGCAGACTAGGAATGAAGCAAAAAGGAAGGATAACTTTGGACATAGCACGAGAGATGTTGGAAATCATGAGTACAAGAAAATTAGCATTAAGATGTTTTACCTGAATGCTTGTAGTATTTGTAACAAAGTAGATGAATTAATGACACAAACCATTGTGAATGATTATTGATGTGGTGTGCATCTCAGAGACGTGGTTGCAGGGGGTTCAGGACTGGCAGTTAAACTCCAAGTATTTATCGAAAAGATAGGGAGATGGGCAGAGGTGACAGAGTTGCCTTGTTAGCTAAGAATGAAATTAAATCTATGGCACTTAATGGCATAGGGTCAGATGATGTGAAGTCTGTGTGGGTAGAGTTGAGGAATCACAAAGGCAAAAAAAACACAAAATGGGAGTTATATACAGACCTCCCAGCAATGGTCAGGACCAGGGGTGCAAGATGCACCAGGAAATAGATAGGACATATCAGAAAGGCAAGGTCACAGTGATCATGGAGGACTTCAATTTGCAAATGCACTGGGTGAAATACGTTGTCGGTGGATCCAAAGAAAGGGAATTCATGGAATGCTTACAGGATGACTTTTTGGAACAGCTTGTGATGGAGCCCACAAGGGAGCAGGCTATTCTGGACTTAGTGCTATGTAATGAGCCAGACTTTATAAAAGATCTTAAAGTAAGGGAACACTAAGGAAGCAGTGACCATAATATGATAGAGTTCAGTCTGCAGTTTGAAAGAGAGAAGGCAGAATCAGATATAATGGTGTTACAGTTAAATAAAGGTAATTGCGGGGCATGAGAGAGGAACTGACGAAAATCGACTGGAAGCAGAGCCTAGCGGGGAAGACAGTAGAGCAACAATGGCAGGAGTTTTTGGGTGTAATTGAGGGCACAATACAGAGGTTCATTCCAAAGAAAAGAAAGATTATCCAGGGAGGGATTAGACAGCCTTGGCTGACAAAAGAAGTCAGGAAATGTCTCAAAAAAAATGTGAGACCCTATAATGTGGCCAAGAAGTGACATCACAGACTGCCCTTGACTTACTGTGCCAAGATCCCTCAGCCATGGACTTTACTGAGGATTATGTGGGTGGCATGGTGGCTCAATAGTTAGCACTGCTGCCTCACCGTGCCAGAGACCCAGGTTCGATTCCAGCCTTGGGTGACTATCTGTGTGGAATTTGCACATTCTCCCCGTGTCTGCATGGGTTTCCTCCAGGTGCTCCAGTTTCCTCCCACAGTCCAAAGATGTGCATAGTGTCAGAAGCATTAGTCAGAGGGAAATGAGTCTGGCTGGATAACTTTTCAGAGGGGCAGTGTAGATTTGTTGGGCCGAAAGGTCTGTTTCCACACTGTAGGGAATCTAATCTAATCTAATCATTACTTTCCTCAGACTCTGAGACGTGCCTGCCTGCTTGCTGCACACGCAACATGTTTGCCACATGAGCTCTTGGCACACAGAGAAGGTGTGAGATCACTTTGGCACTACATCCATAATTATTCACTCCCTTCACCACTGACACACTGTAGCAGCAGTATGTACTGCCTACAATATGCACTGCAAAAGTTCACAGAGCTTCTCAGGCAGCACCTTACAAACTCATGAGTACTTCATCCAGAAGGACGAGGGTAGCAGTTACATGGAAATGCCACCACCTGGAAGTTTGCCTCCAAGCTTTCACTATACTGACTTGGAAATACAGCACCATTCCTTCAGTGCTTTTGAGACAAAATCCTGGAATTTCCTCCTTAATGGTATACATCCATTATAAGTGAAACTCCTGTGTTATCACAGGATCTAGTTATAGCAGACACCTTGATTGAAATTGTGTAGTTTCTCTGTTTAGTGAGCAAATGAAGACTGAAACAAAGAATTAACCGAAAAAGCCTTTGTACAAGAAGTGAATTTGCACCATTTTCCAATTGGCTTCTATTGCATTTTAGAAGATCTGAGCACTTTGTTACATTTCTGCTGTCATTTCTGTTAAAAACTATGAATAAAGTTAGTTAAATCATGAATGCCTGTAGCTGAGCATGGCCTTTTCAGGGACTATAAGCTGCTCCACCAGTCTCAGCAGAGGAGGCCACATGACCTGGTCAGTCTACAGGTCTCACAGTAGAGTCATACAGTCATAGAGTCATAGAGATGTGCAGCATGGAAATAGACCCTTCGGTCCAACCCGTCCATGCCGACCAGATATACCAACCCCATCGAGTCCCACCTGCCAGCACCCAGCCCATATCCCTCCAAACCTTTCTTATTCATATACCCATCCAAATGCCTCTTAAATGTTGCAATTTTACCAGCCTCCACCACTTCCTCTGGCAGCTCATTCTATACACGTACCACCCTCTGTGTGAAAATGTTGTCCCTTAGGTCTCTTTTATATCTTTCCCCTCTAACCCAAAACCTATGCCCTCTAGTTCTGGACTCTCCTACTCCAGGGAAAAGACTTTGCCTATTTACCCTATCCATATCCCTCATAATTTTGTAAACCTCTATAAGGTCACTTTTCAGATTCCAACATTCCAGGGAAAACAGCCCCAGCCTGTTCAGCCTCTCCGTATAGCTCAATGCAACCCTGGCAACATCCTTGTAAATCTTTTCTGAACCCTTTCAAGTTTCACAACATCTTTCCAATATTCCAACAGTGGCCTAACCAATGTCCTGTATAGCTGCATCATGACCTCTCAACTCCTGTACTCAATACTCTGAACATTACAGGAAAGCATACAAACGCCTTCTTCACTATCCTATCTACCTGCGACTCCACTTTCAAGGAGCTATGAACCTGCACTCCAAGGTCTCTTTGTTCAGCAACACTCCCTCGGACCTTACCATTAAGTGTATAAGTCCTGCTAAGATTTGCTTTCCTAAAATGCAGCACCTCGCATTTATCTGAATTAAACTCCATCTGCCACTTCTTAGCCCATTGGCCCATCTGGTCAAGATCCTGTTGTAATCTGAGGTAACCCTCTTCGCTGTCCACAACACCTCCAATTTTGGTGTCATCTGCAAACTTACTAACTGTACCTCTTATGCTCGCATCCAAATCATTTTTGTAAATGACGAAAAGTAGAGGGCCCAGCACCGATCCTTGTGGATCTCCACAAGGCAGTCCACTGGTCACAGGCCTCCAGTCTGAAGAACAACCCTCCACCACCACCCTCTGTCTTCTACCTTTGAGCCAGTTCTGTATCCAAATGGCTACTTCTCCCTGTATTCTGTGAGATCTAACCTTGCTAATCAGTCTCCCATGGGGAACCTTGTCGAACGCCTTACTGAAGTCCATATAGGTCACTCTGCCCTCATCAATCCTCTTTGTTACTTCCTCAAAATACTCAGTCAAGTTTATGAGACATGATTTCCCACACACAAAACCATGTTGACTATCCCTAATCAGTCCTTGCCTTCCCATTACATGTACATCCTGTCCCTCAGGATTCCCTCCAACAACTTGCCCACCATCGATGTCAGGCTCATTGGTCTATAGTTCCCTGGATTTTCCTTACCATCCTTCTTAAACAATGGCACCACTTTAGCCAACCTCCAGTCCTCCAGCACCTCACCTGTGACTATCGATGATACAAATATCTCAGCAAGAGGCCCAGCAATCACTTCTCTAGCTTCCCACAGAGTTCTCGGATACACCTGATCAAGTCCTGGGGATTTATCCACCTTTACCTGTTTCAAGACATCCGGCACTTCCTCCTCTGTAATCTGGACATTTTGCAAGATGTCACCATTTATTTCCCTACAGTCTATACCTTCCATGTCCTTTTCCACACCAAATACTGGTGCAACATATTCATTTAATATCTCCCTCATTTTCTGCAGCTCCACACAGAGGCCGCCTTGCTGATCTTTGAGAGGCCCTATTCTCTCCCTAGTTACCCTTAATGCATTTATCCTTAATGTATTTGTAAAAACTCTTTGGATTCTCTTTTATTCTATTTGCCAAAGCTATCTCATGTCCCCTTTTTGCCCTCCTGATTTCCCTCTTAAGTATACTCCTACTTCCCTTATACGTTTCTGAGAATTCACGCAATCTATCCTGTCTATATCTTACATATGCTTCCTTATTTTTCTTACCAAAGCCCCAATTTCTTTAGTCATCCAGCATTCCCTATACCCACCAGCCTTTCGTTTCACCCTAACAGGAATATACTTGCTCTGGATTCTCGTTATCTCATTTCTGAAGGCGTCCCACTTTCCAGCCATCCCTTTACTTGCGAACATCTGCCCCCAATCAGCTTTTGAAAGTTCTTGCCTAATACTGTCAAAATTAGCCTTTCTCAAATTTAGAATTTCAACTTTTAGATCTTGTCTGTCCTTTTCCATCATTATTTTAAATCTAATAGAATTATGGTCGCTGGCCCCAAAGTGGTCCCCCACTGACACCTTAGTCACCTGCCCTACCTTATTTCCCAAGAGTAAGTCAAGTTTTGCACCTTCTCTAGTATGAATACTGAATTATGTCCCTGATCTCTGCAGAACAGCTGGTATGTTGTCAGGACAGTAACATTCAGAGACTGAATGAAGGATTCCGCTCCAGGTTTAGATGGAGAGGAATTTGTTAAGTGTGTACAGACAATTTTCTGATTCAGTAGGGATAGGAATGAAGGCTTGAGGCAACTGGGAAAATGGAAGTCAAAGTCGTTATGGCAAAGCCAGGCAGGGAATGAGCAACTGGGAATGGAAACAGAGCAGACCTCTTTGTTAGGAGGCAGCTACTGTCCAAATTACAGGTGAGATCAGTGACAGAGGCATACCTTTCTTTCCCTCTTCAAGACCCAAGCAAAGTGATCCACCCTCTTCTGCCTCTGATTTCCAACCTACAACACCAACATTTTGGCCTCAACCTCCTGGAAGTTAACTTTAATTGAGCATTAACTGGCAACTTCAGGGCCTCAGATAGGGTGAGAATGGTCAGGCCAATGTCTGTCTCATCTGTAAAATTATGAATAGGTCAAAGTGGGCACACAATTAATGGCTATACCAACTGGGGAAGTTGACAACTTCCCACAAAACCCCCATCCACTGACCGGGAACATTAAAATTCTTCCTCAAGTATCTTTCATTCAGTCTCTGAATTTTACTGGCCCGACAACATACCAGCTGTTCTGCAGAGATCGGGGACATAATTTACCACCTTGCTTGCACAGAAACCTCAATGCTGCAAAAATGCATTTATCCTTTCTCTTAATCTTAAATGAACTGCAAAACTCAGAAAATGACAAATGTTAGACTCTGTTTACTGCAGAATAAAAAATGCTACAGTCATCACTTTAAAGCTCATTTCAAAGAATATAAAGTAAGCTTTTCAATTACAATGTGAAAGGATCTATAGTTCTGAAGAAATAATTTGAATGTGATGATGCTAGTTTTGACTTTGGCCATAACTGTAGAAGAGATGAAAGCGAATTGGCTTAAACCTTTCTCCCAATTATTGTTTCTTAATTGACTTCAAGCATTAATACACAAAAATACTTGCTTTAAAGATTCCATGACCCTAGCTTATCTCCACGTGCCTGCCACAAAACTGACTTATCTTTGAAATTTCTGTACGTACAAGAGCTTACCCAGAATTTTTAAAAGATTGTTAAATAACAAATAGCAAATTAAATGGACCAGAGACAAAAGAAAACTGTCTCAATAATTAATATGTCTTCTTCAGATTTTGAGTAATGGATTGGCTTTCACAAATGGATATACTTGAGCAAAGCAATTATAGAGAAATAGAGTATTTCAAATTGTTAATGAGTTTAATATTGTCAGTCCAAATTAATGGAGCTATTTCAAAGCTCTTTCATTTTCACTGGTGCATTTCCCTGTCATTTTTTAAATGGATAAACATTGCGCAGAAATATTTTATCTATTGCATTATTATCGTTAAGGAACTACTGGACCCAAATTTAGTGATTATTAATTACTCTTATTTCCAGCAACACTTGCCAATGCAGAAAATAGGAGTTATAAAGGATTTTTGAAGCATTTCTGCATTATTACACAGGTCAGTTCTACAGTCTTTCATTTTTGCAGAGCCACTTTGCTCGTGCATTTATATGTAAGGGGTATTTTAAATCTGGACCCGCTTTGATGATGGGATTGCAGATCTCACTAAAAGTGATAGCTGTCAGCATCCAGCAATATATTGAATCTATTTGGGTCTAGCTGTTCTGAGACAAGAATACAGAATATCATGCACATTTTAAGTATAATTGGCACAGTTCAGGTGGGTTTTCATTGGTTACTATGAATATCAATGAGTGCAAAGCTCTCTCAAAATGCATTTTGATCCCTTGATTCCAGGAGAAATAAATGCACCATTCCATGTGGCTGAGGTACTCGAGAGTCGTAAAGCTGTCCAGCATGGAAACAGACTGTTCAGTCCAACTCATTCATGCTGACTACATTAATCTAGTCTTATTTGCAAGCTTCTGGCCCATATCCATCTGAAACCTTCCTATTCATAGACCCAGCTAGATGCTTTTTAAATGTTGTAATTGTACCCACGTCCACCACTTCTTCTGGCAACTCATTTCATACACGCACCGCCTTCTGCATGAAAAAGGTTCCTCTCAGGTCCTTTTTAAATCTTTCCCCTCTCACCCTAAACCTATGCCTTCTAAGTTTGGACTCTCCAAACCCAGGAAAAGACCTTGGCTATTCGCATATCTATGCTCCTCGTGATTTTATAAGTTCCTATAAGGTCACCCCTCTGCCTCTGATACTGCAGGGAAAAATAGCTTCAGCCTGTTCAGCCTCTCCCTGTATCTCGAACCCTCCAACCCTGACAAAATTCTTGTAAATCTTTTCTGGACCCTTTCAAGTTTCACAATGTCCTTCCTGGAGCAGGGAGACCAGAACTGAATGCAGTATTCCAAAAGTGGCCAAACCAACATCCTGTACAGCTGCAACATAACCTCCCAACTCCTATACTCAATGCACTGTCCAATAAAGGCAAGTGTACCAAACACCTTGTTCACGATCCTATCTGAAAATGTGTTGCTGGTTAAAGCACAGCAGGTTAGGCAGCATCCAAGGAACAGGAAATTCGACGTTTTGGGCCAGAGCCCTTCATCAGGAATGAGGAGAATGTGCCAGGCAGGCTAAGATAAAAGGTAGGGAGGAGGGACTTGGGGGAGGGGCGATGAGATGTGATAGGTGGAAGGAGGTCAAGGTGAGGGTAATAGGTTGGAGTGGGGTGGGGGCGGAGAGGTCAG
Source organism: Hemiscyllium ocellatum (assembly GCF_020745735.1). Classification (NCBI taxonomy): domain Eukaryota; kingdom Metazoa; phylum Chordata; class Chondrichthyes; order Orectolobiformes; family Hemiscylliidae; genus Hemiscyllium; species Hemiscyllium ocellatum. The sequence continues at coordinate 105,642,757 of NC_083406.1, forward strand.
GAAGAAGATTGCAGGTTAGGAGGGCAGTGCTGAGTTGAGGGAACCGACTGAGACAAGGTGGGGGGAGGGGAAATGAGGAAATTGGAGAAATCTGAGTTCATTCCTTGTGGTTGGAGGGTTCCCAGGCGGAAGATGAGGCGCTCCTCCTCCAGCCGTCGTGTTGTTATGTTCTGCCGGTGGAGGAGTCCAAGGACCTGCATGTCCTCGGTGGAGTGGGAGGGAGAGTTAACTCCCTCTTTAACTCCCACTCCACCGAGGACATGCAGGTCCTTGGACTCCTCCATCGGCAGAACATAACAACACGACAGCTGGAGGAGGAGCGCCTCATCTTCCGCCTGGGAACCCTCCAACCACAAGGAATGAACTCAGATTTCTCCAATTTCCTCATTTCTCCTCCCCCCACCTTGTCTCAGTCAGTTCCCTCAACTCAGCACTGCCCTCCTAACCTGCAATCTTCTTCCTGACCTCTCCGCCCCCACCCCACTCCAACCTATTACCCTCACCTTGACCTCCTTCCACCTATCACATCTCATCGCCCCTCCCCCAAGTCCCTCCTCCCTACCTTTTATCTTAGCCTGCCTGGCACATTCTCCTCATTCCTGATGAAGGGCTCTGGCCCGAAACGTCGAATTTCCTGTTCCTTGGATGCTGCCTAACCTGCTGTGCTTTAACCAGCAACACATTTTCAGCTCTGATCTCCAGCATCTGCAGACCTCACTTTTTACTCACAATCCTATCTACCTACAAATTCAGTCCTGCACTTCTAAGAACAAAGCATTGAAGAGAAGTTGGGAAATTTAGTAGATTGGAAGGCGACTGGCAACTGGCAATTGGAAGACTCAGGCGACTGACTGTGTGGAGTTTGCACATTCTCCCCGTGTCTGCGTGGGTTTCCATCGGGTGCTCCGGTTTCCTCCCACAGTCCAAAGATGTGCAGGTCAGGTGAATTGGCCATGCTAAATTGTCCATAAGACCATAAGACCATAAGACATAGGAGTGGAAGTAAGGCCATTCGGCCCATTGAGTCCACTCCGCCATTCAGTCATGGCTGATTGGCATTTCAACTCCACTTACCAGCGTTCTCCCCGTAGCCCTTAATTCCTCAAGACAACAAGAATCTATCAATCTCGGCCTTGAAGACATTTAGCGTCCCGGCCTCCACTGCACTCCGTGGCAATGAATTCCACAGGCCCACCACCCTCTGGCTGAAGAAATGTCTCCGCATTTCTGTTCTGAATTGACCCCCTCTAATTCTAAGGCTGTGTCCACGGGTCCTAGTCTCCTCACCTAACGGAAACAATTTCCTAGCGTCCACCTTTTCCAAGCCATGTATTATCTTGTACGTCTCTATTAAGTCTCCCCTCAATCTTCTAAACTCCAACGAATACAATCCCAGTATCCTCAGCCGTTCCTCATATGTTAGACCTGCCATTCCAGGGATCATCCGCGTGAATCTCCGCTGGACACGTTCCAGTGCCAGTATGTCCTTCCTGAGGTGTGGGGACCAAAACTGGACACAGTACTCCAAATGGGGCCTAACCAGAGCTTTATAGAGTCTCAGTAGCACACCTCTGCTTTTATATTCCAACCCTCTTGAGATAAGAGACAAGTGTTAGGTAAGGAGTAAATGTAGGGGTATGGATGGGTTGCGCTTTGGCGGGTCGGTGTGGACTCGTTGGGCCGAAGGGCCTGTTTCCACACTGTAAGTAATCTAATCTAATCTAATCATAACCTTTTTTATTTAATTAATTCATAGGATGTGGGTGATCATTCCTAATTGGCCTAAGGGCATTCAGGAGTAAATCCCATCGCTGTGGTTCTGAATCACATGTAGGACAGACCAGGTCAGGAGGGCTAATTTATTTCCCAAAAAGACATTCAAGCCCAAGATGGGTTTTTTTGGAACAATCAACAATAGTTGTATTGTCACCATGACGCCGGCTTTAAATTTCAAATTTTAACTGAATTCGAACTTTAACAACTGATATGGTGGGATTCAAACCCATTCCTCTTGGAACAGTTGTATGAGATTTAGATTAGATTAGATTACTTACAGTGTGGAAACAAGCCCTTCAGCCCAACAAGTCCACACCGACCCACCGAAGTGCACCCACCCAGACCCATTCCCTACATTTACCCCTGCACCTAACACTACGGGCAATTTAGCGTGGCCAATTCACCTAACCTGCACATCTTTGGACTGTGGGAGGAAACTGGAGCACCCAGAATAAACCCACGCAGACACGGGGAGAATGTGCAAACTCCACACAGTCAGTCGCCTGAGGTGGGAATTGAACCCGGATCTCTGGCGTTGTGAGGCAACAGTGCTAGCCACTGTGCCACCGTGCCACCCATAACATTAGATTAGATTACTTACAGTGTAGAAACAGGCCCTTTGGCCCAACAAGTCCACAGCAACCCGCCAAAGTGCAACCCACCCACACCCCTACATTTACCCCTTACCTAACACTACGGGCAATTTAGCATGGCCAATTCTAACCATTGCGCCGCCCATTGTTTCAGGTTCTGGGTTGCTAGTTTAGTGAAATTGACAAAATGCTGTCATGTCCCCTTTAATAGCTCAAAGGACTGTTTCTCAGGCTAACATATATTGCCCATCCCTGGTTGTCCTCGAGAAGGTGGTAGTGAACTCCTTTCTTGAACTGCTGCAGGATATTTGATGTAAGTAGGACCTAAAATGCCATCAGGGATGAAGTTCTAGAATTTTGGCCTATCAATAGTGAATGAATGGTAATATATTTCTCAGTAAGGATACTGAGTAGCCTGGGGAAAACTTATAAGTGGTGGTGTTTCCCATGTATCACTGCACTGTCCTACTAGGTGGTAGCCATGATGTGGAAGAATCAGTGTTGCACTGGGGTGGACAAAGTTAAAAATCACATGACACCAGGTAATAATCCAACAAGTTTATTTGGAGGTACTAGATTTCAAAGCACTGCTCCTTCATCAGGTATCTAGTGTGATACAATATATCATTTTAACTGCATGATGATGTAATCTTTTGCTATAAATTCTGCGTCATATGATTCTGCCCCATGAGTAACCTGATGAAGGAGTAGCATTCTGAAGGCTAGTACTTCCAAATAAACCTGTTGGGCTCTAACCTAGTGTTGTGTAAGTTTTAACTTGTCCGACTAGATGGCAGTAATAATGTGTTTGGAAAGTGCTGCTTTAGTGAATTTCGGCAGACATTCTGTGGTGGTACACACTGCAGCTTCTCTTGTCAATGGTAGAGGCAGTAAACGCTTGTGAATATGGTGCCAATGAAATGGAGTGTTTTATTCTGGATAGTACCATATCTCTTGAGTGTGCTGGAGTTGAAGTCATCCGGACAAGTAGGAAATATTCCACCTTTCTCCTGATTTATGCCTTGCAGATGGTGGACAAGCTTAGAGAAGTCAGGAGGTGAGTTACTTGTTACAAGATTTCTAGCTTCTGATCTGTTCTTATTGCCAGTGTACTTATTTTGCTCATCCAGTTCAGTTTCTGGATAATAGTGCATACAGGATATGGAGGATTCAATGATGGAAATATCATTGAATGTCCATAAATTTTACTTGGCACCTGTCAGTCTAAGTCTGGACCTGGGCGGCTTCAGCATCTTTGAGAGTCATGAATGTAGTTGAACATTGTGCAATTCCTCTTCTGACTTTATAATGGAAGAAAGGTCTTTGATGAGGCAGATGAAGATGGTTGGATCTCGGATATATGAGATATATATCAATGTCAGGAGTGCATTTTGGAAATCAAATGACTAAATGATTTATACTTGAGAGTTGCTGAAAAAAAACACTTTTTGTCAAAGCTTTTCATCATGTACGCAAAAGGATAAATTGCAAGAAATAGTGGTTCCGGGGAATACAAAACCTTTATATTGCATGAGAGGAGAGGTCTCTTTAGTTGTATGTAGATTCTGAATAATATAGGCATTTCCATGAAAAAAGAGCCAGTGAATGATGATTGACTGCTAACTACTGGGCTTTATTTAAATTTTATATCAGGTTGATTCTCATTAGCAAGATATTTGCCCTGAAAAATGAACCAGTAAATAGTTGTCACCTAATTTGTTGAGCTGATATAGGTGTTATATATGTCTATGATCTTTCTGTCTGCAAAAATAAGCTTTTAAGTATGAATATATGTGGCTTTCAATCTATGCACATGGGCCACACTGTCAGCCTGACTGACAATCCTGAAGTGGTTGTCAATGTAGTTCTTTGTACATTCATGCTTATGCAACAAATACTGTTTAATTATGGAATCATATCTAATGTTGGACACTTGCAAGCGGGGAATTGTTCAGTATGGTCAGTACATTGATTGTTGTAAACAGCTAAAGAGATATGTTGCTTGACACAATCTGCCAAAATCTGGGACATCCAGCCTACATACCTGACATTGCACTGACACTGAAAGCTGTATACACATCACTCATTTGTGTGATAGGCAGACCACCTTTTTGACATGATAGTAGCATTTCTTTAGTGGCAAACACCACAATGTGTTGTTACTGCATAGTACGACATACTGAAAGAGCTAACTTCACCTGTTGCTCAAATATTTGAAGGCTTTATTTTACTCCTTTTATTGTGTGTACACATGAGTCTTCCAGTATGACCCTTTTCGTTTGCAATCTGCTTCTTGCAGATTTATGCTTTCTGTAACCGACAGACACCAATCTCCACTATTTTGTGAACACCTACAGCATTGTTCATGGAACTATTCACATCTGATGTTTTTTCACCTGCAGCCTGAAGAGATATAAAGCATAATTAACATCATGATGAAACAGATGGGAAACTTCACACTTTTGCATTTCTGCTGAAAATGCTGATTTCAAGCTTGATTAGGCAATCCGAAAAAGTAAATAATTTGCAATACAGGTCCTCTGATATAAGTTATTTCCCACCCTCTTTTGTCTCTGGATAGGCCAGTGAAATAAATCTCTGTACATATCAGAATAACTAAGGGGACCATAATATCTTAGAAAATATAATTAATGCAGACTACAGTTCAGAAAGCTGAGAGCCACTTAATAACAATTTGTCGTGCATATTGCCTGTGGCTACCTTTTCCTTTTTGAGATAAGAATCATAATATTGGCTATTATCGATGAATACAAATTATTTTCCATCGATTTGTGAATCTTCTACATAACCCTGAAACCATAAAAGTAGAGTGTTCCTGGCTGAGCAATGGTGAGGAGGCTACTTCTTGGTTTATACTGTTTAGTTGTTTGGTTGTAATGAGTTAATTGTGCATTTCTTGCCAATTTGTGCTGAAGTTCGTTAGTAGACAAGCAGGAGGCTGGAGGAATGCAGCAAGCAAGGCAAGACTTCTCCACCTCCTGGTGCTGCCTGGCTCGCTGTGTTCTTCCAGCTTCCTGCTTGTCTACTTTGGATTCCAACATCTGCAGTTGTTTTTGTCTCTAACTAAAGTCTCTCAGGCCGAGTTCAAATGAGATGTGCCTGGAGAGGGAGAGCATACACAGTCCATATCAGATAAGCAGGCTTTCAGCTTTTTGGAAAGTTTCTTTGGAATAATTTGGATCCTGTCAATCATGGTGAACCAAAAAAGCACTTTGATTCATATTTTATTCTGTCCAGGAAGTGCACAAAGGTTTGACGCATCATTTGAAAAAAAAACCTCACTGCTTTTTATTAAAATCAGGTTCAAGAAGACTTGCAATAATAAAAGCAGAAAGTGCTGGGGGAAACCCAGCAGTTAATATTTCGCATCCAATGTGACACTTGGTCAGGAGTTGAGTTTATTTGAGTTTCTTTTTTTATTCCAAATTTCCAACATCTGCAACATTTGCTTTTTTTTCAAGACTGAGAATTTCAACGTTTCAGAACTTCCCAGCACAAATTTACAAAATAATGAGAAGAAATGAATTATGTTTATACATCACAAAAAATGATCCTCAAATTAAACCATGTGTGATAATCGTGATATTATGTTTCATATCAAGTTCACCCAAGTACCAATTCTTTTAATTTGAATCAAAAGTCAGACAACATCAGGTTATAGTCCAACAGGTTTATTTGAAATCATAAGCTTTCAGAGTTCTCCGAAAGCTTTCAGCTTCAAATAAATCTGTTGGGACCGTAACCTGATGTAATGTGACTTCTGACTTTGTCCACCCCAGTCCAACACCAGCACTTCCACATGAAGGCTTTTAATTTGAGGGGTAAATTCTATGCAGCTCTTGATATTTACTTCTATTGGTTACAATGATACTGAACGTCTCGTTAATGAAGAAGGTCTAATAATTGATTTCCTATCAAAAGTCAATTAACTCGATGGGTACATTTATTTGAAACAGTAAAACACTTCATAACTTATGATGCAAACATTACAGTAAGCGGTTGATTTCTGGAAGGATGCATCTTGTAAAATAAAATATAGTAACTGGCAGCAATGTATTGACATTATGTGCACATTGCACATGGTGTCCTTAAAGGCAAGCTCTCTTCAAGGTAAGTTAGACAAAGAAAACTGAATATCAGGCACTTCATATAACAGGAGTTAAATAAAATATATCTCACATTTTACATTCTTCAGACATTCTGCGACACTACCTGGGATAAACTTATGGGCCAAACTGTTTCATAATTGTATTCATGCAATAACTATTATTCAGCACCATTTCCAGATTAATATTTTTCTTATGGTTTTCCAAAGGAAAGTAAGTTTTTAATTGTTCTTATTTTAGTATTAATCATCATAATATTGTATTATAAATATCAAAATTGAATTTACATTAAATGCCAAAAATGTTAAAATATATCATTCTCTAAATGGAACAATAAAATCATTGTTGACAGTTTTGGTGCGCACTGTCCCAATAAGATACTTTAGCAATGAACTGCTGCCAATCAGCTTTCCTGAGTCTGTCTCTTTTCATTTTGTTTAATGGTACATCATCTGAGAATGATGCGATTTCATTCATCATCCACTGTCATCGCTGTCCTACTGTCCTCCATTGTGCTGAGAGGAATTAAAGATTGAGGAGAAGCTGAAAATTATTTCAGGTACCTCTAGTGAGCAAAAGGAACACACTTACCAACTCACCTTCATTAATTTAATTAAAGGAAACATTCGAGTGCTTGTTTCTTCAGAATCTCAAAAAAGGGTGGTGCACTGGCTCATTTCTCACAGAGCCAGGGACCCTGAGTTCAATTCTACCTTCAAGTGTATGTCTGTGTGGAGTTTGTATATTGTGTGTGTGGGTTTCCTCTGGGTGCTCTGATTTCCACACACAGTGCAAAGATGTGCAGATTAGGTGGATTGATTATGCTAAATTGCTCATAGTGTCCAGGGATATGCAGGTTTGGTGGGTTAGCCATGGGAAAAGCAGGGCGATGGAGTAGGGGGCTGGGCCTGGGATGCAGGTTAGTGTGGACTCGATGGGCTGAATGGCCTGCTTCCACAATGCAGGGATTCTATGACATTCTAAGTATTGCAGCAGTCACCAACATGAATCAGCTTGTAACTGAAGCAAGCAAAATAGGAAAAGAAGGGCCAGAAAATAACATGTTGTCAGTGCTAGAGATTTGGAGGAAACAAAATAAATGATTGGAACTTGCTTTTTATGCATTAATGTGGTGTGAGCGTCACTGGTTGTGCCAACATTAATTACCCATCCACTGTTACCCTTGAGAAGGAAGCTGCCTGCTTGAACCACTGGAACCCTTGTGGACCGACAGCACTGTTTGGGAGGGAGTTCCAGGATTTTGACCCAGTGACACTCAAGGGATGGTGATATAATGCCAAGTCAGGATGGTGAATGACTTGGAGTGGCATTTACTCAGATCAGGCAGTTCCTGTTGAGAAACAAAACTTAGTCGGTTGATATGTGAGACCCATTTTTCAGGCCAGTCATGTTAAAGGTTTTTCTAGCTGTGTTGCAGACTGATGTCTGGTGAATATTTCCAGTTCATTCTGTCATGGGCAGCATGGTGGCTCAGTGGTTAGCACTGCTGCCTCACAGTACCAGGGACCTGAGTTTCTGAGTATTACGCTCGTGATAAAAAGTGACATTGTGCATTTTTTTTGTGGACTTAATGCATTTCCATACAATTGATCTGTCTGGGATTTTAATGGATTCAACCTTCAGTCAAAGTTTTTTTTTAAAACAGAGGAGAGTTACAAACCCATTCAAATGCTAATATTACAATAGCTAATTTCTAGGCTTATAATTTAAAATGCCCGTAGTTAATAACTTAGTCCATATTTACAAACTGAACATAAAGGAGGTCCAAGTCACATATCAACAGAGCAACTCAGATAAATTAATCACCATCAGTAATTAGTCTCAATTAAATATTTATCTTTATCTATTATTAAGATCAATCTTTTTTTACAATTCTTCTTTTTGCACCTGTAATTCACCAGCTCCTGCACAGACTGAGATAATGTTTCCTACTTTTGGAATGTAGCCAGCAATTAACTGGTCAACATCACCACAATGTAAAGAGGTCAAAATCCGAAGTACTGAAAGCCCAATGCTTACAAAACGGTGAGCCTCAAACATTTGCTTAGGAAAATTAGCCAGCAAATCTTGGCTAAATCTGAATTAGCCAGTCATCCGTTTGTCTCATAAGATAGAAGCACACAAATGCTTAATGGCTTTGTAAGGATTTTCTTATTGAATTGCACGTTAGCATTGACCTATTTTAAGCAAACATCCAAAATAAATGGATTTTTCGTTGTTCATTCATGGAATGTCATAGACACTGAAAGGACAGTATCTATCATCCCTGAAGAAAGCAGTGGTGTGCTGCTTTCTTAAACAAAAGCAATCTACATGATGCAGGTCTGCCCAAAGTACAATTCTTGGAGGGAATAGCAAAGCTTGACAGAGTCTCAGTAATATATCTCCACAATAGCTGGTGGGTGGCCTGGAAAGAAGTTCACCCTCGAGGTAGCAGGGGTTACAGACTTTTTTAAAATGTTCATTTACAGGGTGTGGGTGTTGCTGATGAGGCCTGCATTTATTTCCCATTGGTAACTGCCCAGAGGGCAATTAAGAGTCGACCACATTGCTGTGGATGTGAAGTCACATAAGAACAGGTAAGGAGAACAGATTTCCTTCCCTACAGCTTATAATAATGCTATCAATGAAAAAGGGAAGGATTTTGTACAATTAGAATTAATGCTTCTGAAATGGTTAATGTTATCCAGAGGCATTGTCATAGCCTTGATAACAATGTTTACCTTACCTGTTCTAATTTATTTCTATATGGGGTTTGGGTGTTACTGGCAAGACCAGAATTTGTTGTCCACCTATAATTGCCCTTGGACTGAATGATGCTGGGCCATTTCAGAGACCAGGTAAGAGTCAACCACATCTCTGTGGGTCTGGAGTTACATGTAGGCCAAACCAAATGAGGTTGGCAGATTTCCTTCCCTAAAGGGCGTTAGTGAACTAGATAGGTTTTCATAAGGTTGATGATGGTTTCATTGTCACTGTTATTGATTCTAGCATTCAAATTCAGATTATATTCATTGAACTTAAATTCCAGTTGCTGATGGGATTTTAGCCTATGTCCCTCTAACATTAGTCTGGGTCTCTGAATGACTTCTCCAATTTAGACATCACTACTGCTCTAGGAGAAAGTGAGGACTGCAGATGCTAGAGATCAGAGTTAAAAATGTGTTGCTGGAAAAGCGCAGCAGGTCAGGCAGCATCCAAGGAGCAGGAGAATCGATGTTTCGGGCATGAGCCCTTCCTGAAGAAAGGCTGCCCGACCTGCTGCGCTTTTCCATCACTACTGCTCTGCCAACTATCATCTGACTAAGTTATCTTGTATCTATTTGGTAAGATTTCAAAGATTTGGTAAGAACAAAGAACAAAAAAGATTTATAGCCCAGGAACAGGCCCTTCGGCCCTCCAAGCCTGAGTCAGTCCAAATGTACTATCTAAACCTGTTGGTCAATTCCTAAGCATCTGTATTCCTCTGCTCCCCACCTACTCATGCATCTGTCCAGACGTATCTTAAATGAATCTACCATGCCTGCCTCTACCACGTCTGCTGACAATGCGTTCCAGATGCCCACCACCCTCTGTGTGAAGTATTTGCCACGTGTATCCTCCGTAAACTTTCCATCTCTCACCTTGAAAGCGTGATCTCTCGTTATGGAATCCTTCACCCTGGGAAAAGGCTTGTCTCTATCCACCGCCTATACCCTTCGTGATTTTGTAAATCTCAATCAGGTCGCCTCTCAATCTCCTTTTTTCTAATGAAAACAAATCTAACCTACCCAACCTCTGTTCAGAGCTAGCACCTTCCATACCAGGCAACATCCTCGTAAACCTTCTCTGCATCCTTTCCAAAGCGTCCACATCCTTTTGGTAATGTGGCATTCAGAACTGTACACAGTATTCTAAATGCGGCCGAACCAATGTCTTGTACAATTTTAACATGTCTTGCCAGCTCTTATATTCAATACCCCTTCCAATGAAGGCAAGCAGACTATATACCTTCTTGACCACTCTCTCCACCTGTGCAGCAACCTTCAGGGTACAATGGACCTGCACTCCCAGATCTCTCTGCTCATCAACTTTTCCCAAGGTCTTCCGTTCATTGTATAATTCGCTCTAGAATTAGTCTTGCCTAAATGCATCACCTCACATTTATCTGAATTGAAATCCATTTGCCATTTTTCCACCCAACTCTCCAGTCTATCTATATCCTGCTGTATTCTTCGACAGTCCCTTATGCTTTCTGCTACTCCACCAATCTTCGTGTCATCTGCAAACTTGCTAATCATACCAACATTGCCCTCTTCTAGATCATTTATGTATATTAGAAACAACAGTGGCCCCATAACTGACCCCTGTGGAACACCACTGGTCACATAGAACATAGAACATAGAACAATACAGCACAGAACAGGCCCTTTGGCCCACGATATTGTGCCGAACATTTGTCCTAGCTTAAGCACTTATCCATGTACCTGTCCAATTGCCGCTTAAAGGTCACCAATGATTCTGGCTCTGCCACTCCCACAGACAGCGCATTCCATGCCCCCACCACTCTCTGGGTAAAGAACCTACCCCTGACAAGACCCCTATAGTTCCACCCTTCTCCTTAAATTTATGTCCCCTTGTAACACACTGTTGTACCTGGGGAAAAAGTCTCTGACTGTTTACTCTACCTATTCCCCTGATCATCTTATAAACCTTGACCAAGTCACCCCTGATCCTTCGCCGTTCCAATGAGAAAAGGCCTAGCACTCTCAACCTATCCTCTTACGACCTATTCTCCATTCCAGGCAACATCCTGGCGTATCTCTTCTGCACCCTTTCCAAAGCTTCCACATCTTTCCTAAAACGAGGCGACCAGAAATGCACATAGTACTCCAAATGTGGCCTTACCAAGGTCCTATACAGCTGCAACATCACCTCATGACTCTTGAATTCAATCCGTCTGCTAATGAACCCTAATACACCATAGGCCTTCTTACAAGCTCTATCCACCTGAACATAGACCCCAAGATCCCTCTGCTCCTCCACCTTTCTAAGAACCCTACCGTTAGCCCTGTATTCCACATTCTTATTTGTCCTTCCAAAATGGACAACCTCACACTTGACAGGGTTGAACTCCATCTGCCACTCCTCAGCCCAGCTCTGCATCATATCTAAGTCCCTTTGCAGCCGACAACAGCCCTCCTCACTGTCCACAACTCCACCAATCTTCGTATCATCTGCAAATTTACTGACCCACCCTTCGACTTCCTCTTCCAAGTTATTAATAAAAATTACAACCAGCAGAGGACCCAGAACTCATCCCTGCAGAACTCCACTTGTAACTAGGCTCCAGGCTGAATATTTACCATCTACCACCACTTTCTGACTTCGACCGATTAGCCAGTTCCCTATCCAACTGGCCAAATTTCCCACTATCCCATGCCTCCTGACTTTCCGCCTACTATGGGGAACCTTATCAAATTCCTTACTAAAATCCATGTACATTACATCCACTGCTCTACCCTCATCCACATGCTTGGTCACCTCCTCAAAGATTTCAATAAGACTCGTAAGGCAAGACCTACCCCTCACAAATCCGTGCTGGCTGTCCCTAATCAAGCAGTGTCTTTTCAGATACTCATAAATCCTATCCCTCAGTACCCTTTCCATTACTTTGCCTACCACTGAAGTAAGACTAACTGGCCTGTAATTCCCGGGGTTATCCCTATTCCCTTTTTTGAACAGGGGCACAACATTCGCCACTCTCCAGTCCCCTGACAACTCTCCCATTGACAGTGAAGATGAAAAGATCATTGCCAATGGTTCATCAATTTCGTCCTTGCTTCCCACATAATCCTAGGATATATCCCATCAGGCCTGGGGGCGTTGTCTGTCCTCAAGTTTTTCAAAATGCCCAACACGTCTTCCTTCCTATTAAGTATCTCCTCTAGCTTACCAGTCCGTTTCATACTCTCCTCTTCAACAATACGGTCCCTCTCATTTGTAAATACTGAAGAAAAGTACTCATTCAAGACCTCTCCTATCTCTTCCGACTCAATACACAGTCTCCCACTACTGTCCTTGATCGGACCTACCCTCGTTCTCGTCATTCTCATGTTTCTCACATACGCATAAAAGGCCTTGGGGTTATCCTTGATCCTACCTGCCAAAGATTTTTCATGCCCTCTCTTAGCTCTCCTAATCCCTTTCTTCAGCTCCCTCCTGGCTATCCTGTATCCCTCCAACGCTCTGTCTGAAACAAGGTAAGCCTCCTTCTTCCTCCTTACAAGACATTCAACCTCCCTCATCAACCAAGATTCCCTAACACGACCATCTCTTTCCTGCCTGACAGGTACATACATATCGAGGACATGTCTTATCTGTTCCTTGAATAAGTTCCACATTTCAATGACATCCTTCCCTGACAGCCCCTGCTCCCAATTTATGCTCCTCAGATCCTGTCTTGCAGCATCGTATTTACCCTTCCCTCAACTGTAAAACCTGCCCTGTTGGACGCACCTATCTCTCCCCGTAACCAAGCTGAAAGTCACAGAATTGTGGTCACCATCACCAAAATGCTCACCCACTAACAAGCCCATCACTCGTCCCGGTTCGTTATCAAGTACCAAATCCAATATGGCCTCCCCTCTGGTCGGACAATCTACATACTGAGTTAGAAAAGTTTCCTGGACACACTGCACAAACACTGCCCCGTCCAATCTACTTGATCTAAAGAGCTTCCAATCAATATTTGGGAAGTTGAAATCGCCCATGACCACTACCCGGTGGCTTCTGCACCTTTCCAAAATCTGTTTCCCAATCTGTTTCTCCACATCTCTGCTGCTATTGGGGGGCCTATAGTAAACACCCAACAAGGTGACTGCTCCTTTCCTATTTCTGACTTCAGCCCATACTACCTCCAAAGGCAGATCCCCCTCAAACTGCCTTTCTGCAGCCGTTATACCATTTCTAATTAGCAACGCCACGCCTCCTTCTTTTTTACCACCCCCCCCCCCCCCAATCTTACTGAAACATCTGTAACCAGGAACCTCCAACAACCATTCCTGTCCCTCGTCTATCCACGTTTCCGTGATGGCCACATCATTGTAGTCCCAAGTAGCAATCCACGCCTTAAGTTCACCCACCTTATTTCTGATACTCCTTGCATTGAAGTATATACACTTGAGCCCATCTCTGTGTCCGCAAGTATTCCCTGTCAGTGCTACCTTCTCCACAGCCTCCCTACATTCTTGGACATCCTGAAAAACAGCTAACCTACTTGCTGGACTACATGTCTGGATCCCACCCCCCTGCCAAATTAGTTTAAACCCCCCAAAGAGTGCTAGCAAACCTACCTCCCACGATATTGGTGCCCTTCTGGTTCAGGTGCAACCCGTCCTGCTTGTACAGGTCCCACCTTCCCCAGAATGCAGTCCAATTATCCAAATACCTGAAGCCCTCCCTCCCACACCATCCTTGCAGTCACATGTTCAACTGCACTCTCTCCCTATTCCTTGCCTCACTGTCACATGACATTGGCAACAACCCAGAGATGACGGCTCTGTCCGTCCTAGCTTTTAGCTTCCAGCCTAATTCCCTGAGCTCTTAAATGACCTCCCCACCCCTCTTCCTACCTATGTCGTTGGTGCCAATGTGCACCACAACTTCTGGCTGCACACCCTCCCCCTTAAGGATTCTGAAGACACGGTCCGAGACGTCTTGGACCCTGGCACGCGGGAGGCAACAAACCATCCAAGTGTCTCGCCCATATCCACAGAACCGCCTGTCTGTCCCTCTAACTATAGAGTCTCCTATAACTAGCGCTCTCCTCCTCTCCCCCTTTCCCTTCTGGGCCTCAGAGCCGGACCTTGTACCAGAGACCCGGTCACTGCAACTTACCCCTACTAGGCCGTCCCCTCCACCAGTATCCAAAGCGGTATGCTTATTGTTGAGGGAAACGACCACAGGGGATCCCTGCACTGCCTGTTTCCTCCCCTTCCCACCTCTAACTGTTACCCAGCTACCTCTGTTCTCTGGCGTAACTATGTCCCTGTAGCTTCTATCTATCACCCTCTCAGCCTCTCGAATAATCCTCAGTTCATCCAACTCCAGCTCCAGTTCCCTAATGTGGTCTGTGAGGAGCTGGAGCTGGCTGCACTTCCTGCAGGTGAAGTCAGCAGGAGCATCGGTGGTCACCCCTACCTCAAACATCCTGCAGGAGGAACATTCCACTGCCTGCCCTGCCATAACTCTACACTTAATCTCCAAAACAAGAACACTAAGTAGCTTACCTGTTCAGCCGTCTGAGTCCTTTTTTTTAGGTCAGAGGAGGAGGAAGGGTGGAAGACACTACACGTGAAGTGTCTCGGGTTCCTTCTCCACTCAAACTTGTTACCTTCCCAGAAGCCTCTGTTGACGACTTCCGGGTTTCCGCTCCTAGTTGAAAAAAAACACAGACACAAAAAAAACACACCTTTCTCCATTTCGAGAAACTCCCTTCGACTACTACTTTCTGAGTCCTGTTGCTCAACCAGTTCTTTATCCACCTAGATAGAACACCCTGCACACCATTTTCTCCATTAGTCTACCAAGGCAGGTTGATTAAAATATCTGAACTGGAGCCTGGATGTGTGCCTGCTCTTATTAAAAGACTGTAGTGGCTGATCTTCTATTCTTAGTCCTTTTTAAAGAGATAGGATTCATGTCAGGTCATTTTAACCACAAATACCATGAATCCAAGGCCTCCAGACCCCAAAGCATGAGTTCTTGGAAGAATTTATTTTATGGGCCTTCCTGAGAGGAATTAACACGTAGAGTGCTTTTTTAAACTGTATTTTCCTTGTGGGGGAAATCTTTTTGCTGATTGGATTCAAACCTAATACAAAGGAAAGTAGTTGTGACCCCAGAACACCTCTGCAGATGTTCTTTCATCAATGACTTTCCCTCCCCATTATAAAGTCTGCTCCCCGATGGTTGGATAATTTGTGACTCATCAGATATTGAAGTGGTCGCTCTCCATATGCAGCAAGACTTGACCAACATCCAAAGGGTTGAGCTGATGGATTAGCAGAAAGTGAGGACTGCCGATACTGGAGATCAGAGCCTAGAGTGTGGTGCTGGCAAAGCACAGCAGCTCAGGCGACATCAGGAGAATTGATGTTTCGAGCATAAGCCCTTCATCAGGAATGAGACTTGTGGGCTGGGGTGAGGGAGCTGAGAGATAAATGGGAGGGGGTGGCGCGGGGGATGAAGGTAGCTGGGAATGTGATAGGTAGAAGAAGGTGGGGGAAAAAAGGTGATAGGTTTGGCCTGCACCAAACAGCCCCACCACCCTGTGGCTGAACACTTCAACTCCCCCTCCTACTCCACCAAGAACATGCAGCTGCTGGGCCTCCTCCATTGCCAAACCCTTTCTATGCGATGTCTAGAGGAAGAACGCCTCATCTTCTTCCATGGGACCTGCAACCATACAGAATCAATGTGGATTTCATCAGTTCCCTCATTTCCCCTCCTTCCACCTTATCCCAGTCCCAAGCCTCCAACTCGACACCGCCCTCTTGACCTGTCCATTGTCTTTCCCATTAATTCGCTCTACCCTCCTCTCTGACCTACCACCTTCTCCCCTACCTTCATCTACCTGTTACATTCCCAGCTACCTTCCCCCTAGACCCACCCCCTCCCAATTATCTCTCAGCCCCCACCATCCCTCCCCCGGCCCACAAGCCTTATTCCTGATGAAGGACTTATGCTTGAAACGTCAATTCTCCTGCTCCTCAGATACTGCTTTTCCAGCACCACACTCTTGAACTGATCAATGGCAAGTAACATTCATACCATACAGGTGCCAGGCAACATCATCTGCAAAAATAAACAATCTAACCACTGACCCTTAAATTTAATGGCATTACTATCACTGAATTCCTGCTGCCAATATACTTCATGTTACCATTGACCAGAAACTGAATAAGACCAGCCACATAAACACTATGGTTACAAGAGCATGTCAGAAACTAGGCATGCAGTTGTGGGTAACTCACCTCCTAACTCCCCTGTGCCTCTCCATCATAAACAAGGTACAAGACAAGGAATGGGCTGCAATACATTCTACGGGTCTGGATGAGATGAATGCAGGTTTAACCACACTCAAGGAGGTTAACATCATCCATACAAAACTGACCATATAATTGAATCCCCAATCACCACCTTCAACATTGATTCCCTATACAAACAATGTACCGTAGCAGCAGTGTGTACTATCTACAAAATGCCTTGCAGCAACTCAACAAGGCTCCTCCAACAACACCTTCCAAATTCAAGTCCTCCACCATCTTTCAGGACAAGGGCAGTGAACGCATAGGAATACCACTACCCACCAGTCCCCCTCCAGTCCATGCATCACTCTGACATGGAACTATTTTGCCATTGGTTCAATGCCATTAAGTCAGTACACTAGAACTTGTTTCCAAACAGTTCTCTGGTATTCCTTACAATGCAGCTAGGCTATTAGGGATGGACAGTAAATACTGGCCCAGCTAATGTTGCCCATATGCATATGGCTTTTCACATGAATTATGAAAATCAGAAGGAGCAAACAACCATACAAGTAATAAAAACAGAAATTGCTGGAAAAGCTCAGCAGGTCTGGCAGCATCAATGGAGAGAACTCAAAATTAACGTTTTGGGTCGAGTGACCAAACTGATATACAAAACACGCGAGTATGTTCAAACTAGACTTGCACATCTTCGATCTTACTTTTCTCAAAGGATGTGAAAGACTCTTTAAATACAAATTCTTTCTGCAGTGCAAAAGTGACAGATAAGAGAATAATAGACCATGTCATATGGTTGGCCACTTTTTCAATTGTATATGAAAGCTATGAAGGCATCAAACAGGCTGAACAGTTAGAGTTAGCCCTTCTTTCAATGTTCCTTACTTACATGAAATATCATTGCCAGCAAGTGAAAATTCCTTCTGGTCTCACTGGTACTAACACATTTTATTCTGTTCCTTGTTGGTGCTGTCAAGTAGCAACAGATGCCAGTGCCATGAGATGGTGAAGGAAGTCAACAGACTCAATCAGAACAGCAGGAAAGTGTAAATTATGTTACAATAACATTGGAGGGGTGATTGTCACTACAGATGGTAACCAGTATGATGCTAGAACATTTTAAATCTGTGACATTCTGTTCTCCTGTTGTACTTCCAATTAATTAGGAACCTGGAAGAAAGTCAAAAATGAGGGAATATGCCCTATCTCCAGGAGTTGGATTAAAACTTATCTTTTAAACTGGGAATCCTACTGAGGGAACAAAGTTGACCTGCCAAGTCTGATAACATAACATTCTAATGTAACCACAAACTTTGCTATCAAGGGACAGCGAGGTAAGAAAGTTGTAAAAGCTAAGGGGTTTCGCATAGGATTGCACAAAACACTTTTCAAGTATTGTGTGCAGTTCTGGTTGCCCTGCTATGGGAAGGCTATTGTTAAATTGGAGAGGGTTCAGAAAAGATTTACCAGGATGTTGCCAGGACTGGAGGGTCCGAGTTGTAAGGACAGGCTGGATAGGCTGGGACATTTTACACTAGAGGTTGAGGGCTGAACTGAGGGATGTTTATAAAATCATGAGGGGCATAGGGAAGGTGAATAGCAAAAATCTTTTACCTAGGGTGGGGGAGTTCAAAATTAGTGAGCATATTTTATGGTGAGAGGAGAAAAATGTAAAAGGGACCTAAGGGCAACCTTTTTCCCGCAGAGGGTGGTTCATATGTGGAATGAACTGACAGAGGAAGTGGTAGACGTGGCTACAATTACAACTTAAATAGGACAATTTAAAAGACATTTGGATAGGTGCATGAATAGGAAAGGTTTAGAGGGATATGGGCCAGGAGCACGCGGGGGGACTGATTTAGTTAAGGATTATGTTCGGCATGGACTGGTTGGACCGAAGAGTCTGTTTCCATGCTGTATGAGTCTATATTAAAGTGCCAGAAAAAATATAAGCCAGAATCAGAGACGTTATGATGACACTTATTATATCATAGAAATGGGATTAATTGTAGTCTGAGAGATGGGTGAAATTTAGGAGAATAAAAAAAAGCCAATTCAGATCAAAAAGCTGTGGTCTAATATCAGACTAGACTTACAGAGTTTAAGTTCCTGTTTAAATTTCTGAAATGGAGCTTGAACCAACCAACCTCTCATTCAATGCTAAGAATCCAACCATTCAAGCAATGGGTGACAGTCATTGTGAATATCCGTGAGATCCTTCATATTGCTGTTCTATATGTATTCTATTTCTCTTGCTGATGGCTTTCTCAACTTTTTTCTGTAATGAGAATCATTGTAACTGAAGTGATACAGGTATCACCTGCCTAAAACTTTCTGACCATTAGCACACAGGTTACCTTGTATTGTGATCAATCTTCAAAGGGATTGCTTGACATCAACAAGATCATCCAATGGCTCCCTATTCTCCTATTCAAGCTGTTAAGAAAAAAAAGGCCCTCATGAGGAACTATTCCAGATTTTCAACTTGTCATCTGTGCATAAATTAGTTTTGTCAATTAATTGTGTATTGAAATATCAATAATTTTCATTAATTTCTGCCATTCCAAAATTCCATTTCAATGCACGAGTGGCAAGTTGAAAATCTGTTTTGATTACTCCAACATGTTGCCATCTGAGATAATGTTTTCAAATCTGTGCTGAGACGGAAAGCCAAAAACAATTTTGTGAGAATTATTCCTTGTGGATAGATTTTAGTTCTATTATTTTTAAGTATTTGGCTGTTTCATTCCTCTAATATGACATTGCACTTTCTTATCAATACAATTGTAGATAAATTTCATTTGTGTTTTGGTCTGTATGAATCATCATAATGGTATGTGGTAGATAATGTATTGTTTCCTTCCATTAGTGATAGGGCAGCACGGTGGTTCAGTGATTAGTGCTGTCTCTTCATATTGATTCCAGCTACAGGTGACTGTCTGTGTGGTTTGCACATTTCCCCCCCCCAAATGTTTGTGTGGGTTTCCTCTGGATTCTCTGGTTTCCTCCCACAGTCCAAAACAGATGTGGAGGCTAGGTGAATTGGCCATGCTAAATTGTCCATCGTGTTCAGGGATGTGTAGGTTAGATGAATTAGTCAGGGGTAACTGTAGGGGAATGGGTCTGGGTGGGATACTCTTCAGAGGGACAGTGTGGACTTGTTGGGCCAAAGGGCCTGTTTCACACTATAGGGATTCTATTCACAATATGCCACAATTGAGTGGTTGTTTGATAATGTTGGACATGATTTCTATTTACAGGAATGGGCAGAATATTAACAGCGGCACAGAAAAGTCTTTGCTGGCAGTGGGAAAATTTTTAAAATGGCACTTTGGCTCTGTAATCAACATGTTCCCACCTCTGGAAAATCACACCTCAGTGGTTTTCATCCACAGCCTGGCCACAAATAATTTTTAAAAATTCCTGCACCTACAGAGACCACCTTCACCCTGAGGAAGCTTTGCATTTACCTGCCTGTCCCAGCAGCACTTACCTCTTCCAGTAGGATAATGCTGTCAGCATTCCCACTGGACCAACTGGGTTCCTGAGCTGTGCACTAATCCTTCCTTTGGATGCTACGCCCAGAAGACATTCTCCTAATCAATCATGCAGCTGGGAGGTCACATTTATCCGCCTCCTTCTGGTCTCAATCTCTGAAAATCTTTAAAGCGAGAAATACTCTGCTCATTGAATAATCACAATGCCATTTTTTTTCTTAAGGATTGCAGTGCATTGCCATTATCGTTTTTTTTGCATGAGCAGAAACATTTGTGTGGCATATGATCTACTCAGCTCATAAAAATGACTGTTTAACTGTAAAGATGAAAGTAAGTGTTTGTAAGAACCCCAGCTTTAATATCAGGGCTTTATCTATTTGCTAAGAATTTTGAAAGGTATCTGGTTAAGCCTCAAAAGTGTTGGTAGTTTTACTCGAGAACTCCATGCTATTGATGTAACTACATTTCTATATTAATGAAATAATGATCATAATCTTCCTGCTGCAAGGTTATTGAGAAATAATTTGCAGTTGATTACTGAGAGATTTTGAAAGCTCATCCAAGCCTTGACAATTGAGGCTTATTACAACAAATTTAATTTAATATTCTTTTGGTTTTTTTTTATGTCTGTCTTGTTATCTCGCAAAGTCAATCAGCATTGCACATGTCTTAAGATCTGAGTGATGACTTACGACATATAAGCCAATTTCAAATGTCTTGCTTAATAGCATTCAGTTCAGTCAAAATGAAAACAAACTTCACCAGGGAAGTGCAAGTCTGACAAAAGGTGGACATGCTTGTGAAGCTTGTAATCCAACCCCATATAATTGAGAAAAGGAACTGATCTTGCTTCATGTGAATATCAGTATTAGATTCCTCATGGGGAAACATTTTACCTTTAGCCACATTACAGAGAGTAGAAGAAAACATTTTTCAAATGCATTAAGAGATATTTTATTAGAAACCTTTGTGTGTTGAATCTAATAGAGAAAATAATATCCTCCCTTGGAAACATACGTTGCAACAGAGCCTGTAGCAGCTTCTCACGGTTTTATCTATTTTCAATCTATCCATTCTGAAATTTACATTGCGATCGAATTTTAAAGTTTTGCTTTTCTTTTGTTTCTGACATTCTCAACTGTTATCTGATTTCTCCAGGTTCAATTCTAGTTGCGACGGCACTTTGGTATCGCCCGTCACCACCAGCTAATTCAGTTTTGCCAGGACCGGATTTGTTTTGCGCTCAAAGTCTGATATTGTCAGCTGTGACTGGATGTATGTCCAGAAGGTTTATACCACTACAGACTCTTCCAGTGGTGTTATGTATCTGCCAGTGGAAGGCAGCTCAATGCATCCACATTCGCTACTTGGTCTCCTGGATGGTGTTCTCACTTGTAATTTTATGCACTTTAATATTAGAGTCCACCACTGAATTCAGCCTGAAACTACGGGCTACACTGCCTTGTTTTTTTTAAGTAGTCCTAGCAGGGTTTGTGGTCTGTTATTATGGCAAACTATTGTCCATAAAGGTATTGATGGAACTTCCTGACTCCAAATATGACTGACAAACCTTTCTTCTCTACCTGGGCATATTTACATGCTGCATTAGCCAAAATCCTGGATGCATACGCTATTGGGCATTCCTCTCCATTGGACCACCGATGAGCTAATACTGCCCCGATACCGTATGTGGAGACATCACATTTCAATTCCAGATCTCGCTCAGGATCATAATGTGCCAACATCTTAAAGAACGACAACCATTTCCCCATTTCACTGAGGCTTTGGCTTGGCTATGTGACCATGACCCTTGCAAAGTTGCCAAAATGGAGGCCAGGTTACATATGAACTTTTCATAATAATTCACTAGCCCAAGGAAAGACCTAAGCTCCAGTACAGATGTGGGTGCTGGGCTCCTTAGATTGACCTCACTTTATTCCAATGGATGTAGTACCTAATTTTCCATTCTAAGCATTCAACCACCTTGGAGAAAGGTCTAAGAACTAAGTCCAAGTTCTCTATGTGCTTCTTAATGGTCTTCCCTGTTCTTCGCACAACATCTAGACAAATGGCAACCTGGGGTAAACCTTATAAAATGTTGAGTCAAGATTACAGTAGTGCTGAAAAAGCACAGCAGATCAAGCTGCATCCAATGAGCAGGAAAAGTCGACGTTTCAGGCAAAAGCCCTTCATCCAGAAAATGTTAACATAGAAAAAAAACGTACAGCACAGAACAGGCCCTTCGGCCCACGATGTTGTGCCGAGGATTATTCCTAATCTAAAGTAAAATAACCTAACCTACGCACCCCTCAATTCACTGCTGTACATGTGCATGTCCAGCAGTTGCTTAAATATCCCTAATGACTCTGCTTCCACCACCACTGTTGGCAACGCATTCCATGCATTCACAACTCTCTGCGTAAAGAACCTGTCTCTGACGTCTCCTTTATACCTTCCTCCTAATATCTTCAAACTATGACTTCTCGTGCCAGTCAATCCTACCCTGGGGAAAAGTCTCTGGCTATCAACTCTATCCATGCCTTGTACACCTCGATCAGGTCTCCTCTCTTTCTCCTTCTCTCCAGAGAGAAAAGTCCGGGCTTAGTCAACCTCTCTTCGTAAGACAAGCCCTCCAGTCCAGGCAGCATCTTGGTGAACCTTCTTTGCACCCTCTCCAAAGTCCGTATCTTTCCTATAATAAGACGACCAGAACTGGACACAATTTTCCAAGTGTGGTCTCACCAGGGTTTTGTAGAGCTGCAGTGAAACCTCACGGCTCTTAAACACGATCCCCCTGTTAATGAAAACCAAAACACCATATGCTTTTAAAATAACCCTATCCACTTGGGTGGTAACTTTGAGGGATCTCTGCACTTGAATGCCAAGATCCCTCTGTTCCTCCACACTACCAAGAATCCTGTCTTTGATCCTATATTCAACATTCGAGTTCAACCTTCTAAAATGCATCCCTTTGCTTTCATCCAGGTTGAACTCCAACTGCCATTTTTCAGCCCAACTCTGCATTCTGTCTATGTCATGCTGCAGCCTACAGTAGCCCTCTATACTATTGGTGACACCTCCAACCTTTGTGTCATCTGCAAATTTACTAACCTACCCCTCAACGTCCTCATCCAAATCATTTATAAAAACTACAAAGAGCAGAGGCCCAAGAACAGAGCTCTGCAAGACACCGCTCACCAGTGACCTCTAGGCAGAATACTTTCCATCTACAACCACTCTCTGCCTTCTGTCAGCCAATCAACTCTGAATCAAGACAGCCAAATCTCCCTGTATCCCATACCTCCTGACTGTATGAATGAACCTACCATGGGGAACCTTATCAAATGCCTTGCTGAAGTCCACATACATCACATCCACTGCTCAACCTTCGTCGACCTGCCTTGTCACCTCCTCAAATAGCTCAATAGGATTTGTGAGGCATAACCTGCCCCACACAAAGCCATGCTGACTGCCTTGAATCACGCAATGCTTTTCCAAATAGTCATAAATCCTATCCCTTAGAATTCATTTCAAAAATGACCACAGGTGCAAAACTGACTGGTCTGTAATTGCCAGGGGTTTCCCTATTCCCCGTCTTGAAAAGAGGAGCAACATTTGCCTCCCTCCAATTCTCTTGTACGACTCCCATGGAGAGTGAGGAAGCAAAGATCTTTGCCAGTGGCTTAGCAACCTCCTTTCTCACTTCCTGGAGCAACCTAGGATAAATCTGGCCTGGCACTGGGGACTTGTCAATCCTAATGTTCACCAAAATTTCCAGCACATCAACTTCATCAATCTTGATCTGTTCAAGCCTGTTGCCCAGCACTCAGAGTTCTCATTCACAACAAGGTCCCTTTCCCTAGTGAAAACCAAAGCAAAAAACTCATTGAGGACTTCCTCTATCTGTCCAGACTCCACACACAGGTTCCCTACACTATCTCTGATCGGTCCTATCTTCTCCCCGATCATTCTCTTATTCCTCATGTATGATTAAAATGCCTTTGGGTTCTCCCTAATCCTTCTTGCCAAGCCTTCCTCGTGCCCCCTCCTGGCTCTCCTCAGTCTATTTCTGAGCTCCTTTCTAGTAAGCCTGTAATCCTCCAAAGCTGTGCTAGATTCTTGCTTCCTCTACCTTACGTAAGCTGCCTTCTTCCTTTTTACAAGAAGTTCCTCTGTTCTCATTATCCAAGG
The DNA here is from genome assembly GCF_020745735.1 of Hemiscyllium ocellatum. Lineage (NCBI taxonomy): Eukaryota > Metazoa > Chordata > Chondrichthyes > Orectolobiformes > Hemiscylliidae > Hemiscyllium > Hemiscyllium ocellatum. Next base: position 105,666,990 of record NC_083406.1, read on the forward strand.
CTCCTTAATCTTACCCCTTCTTGCCTGTCTTAGAGGAATAAATTTGTGCATCAGTCGCAACAGCTGCTCCTTAAACAGTCTCCACATGTCTGTTGTGCCCTTTCTGTGGAACAATTGCTCCCAATCTGTACTTTCCAACTCCTGTCTGATAGCATCATCATTTCCTTTTCCCCAGTTAAATACCTTCCCTCGGTAACTGCTCTTTTCCCTCTCCATGGCTATGATAAATGTGAAGCAGTTGTGGTCACTGTCACCAAAGTCTTCTCCCACCACGAGATCTGACACCTGTCCTGGCTCATTGCCGAGCAACAAATCCAAAATGGCCTCTCCCCTCATCGGCCTATCTACATACTGAGTAAGGAAACCCTTCTGAACACACCTGGCAAAAAACTGAAGATTTTAGTCTCTGGTACTTCAGGGAAGGTTAGACTCCTAATAACCAAAAACACTGTGGGTCTATAATCTGTGAGAATTACTTTTGTTTTTCATCTGCCCCCAGATTCATTTGCACAGAACAAGTAATGCATTCTTTCGACATACAGGGTTTAGTCTTCAACAGCAGGATTGAAGCTTCCCAACTAAAGGCATGATGTCATAAATGTTTACTCCAACTCAAAGATGATGGTTATGAGCAAATTTCTTCAGGAGGGTGCTTAGCTCTTGTTGTCACTGAGGTAACTCCACAGAGGCTGATATCTTACCTACAAGTGACTATTACATGTAGAAAGCTTTTGACACTGATTCAGCTCCCTCAGAGCCAGCTCTCAGAGTGAACAGAACCTCTGGCAATCCTGTTTATATCTGTCAGCCAGGGTTCCCTGTTTGTACTGGATTAACAGCCATTCAGGAAGCTCATACTATATGAGGTCCACCTGACTGACTTCACTACAATCATTACAAAGTTGAAATACAAATAAAATAATGAATAATTGTTACAACTTTAACTCTTTTGGAAAATCTAACAGAATAATAGATTATTTAACCACTAAACAGCAATACAGTAACATACCATTTGCAAAGACAAATTCAGTAAAATAGATTGTTCACATACAATGTTTCTACAGTCTAGAAAGACAGAACATCAATAGAAAACTCTGGTAGAGGGAGAGATATGGCAGCTTTCACAACCAACTTTAAAATCCAACAGCGACTGAAAGATAAACTAAATCCCTGATTCAGTGGGAGACTCAATCCACCCATTCATGCTGCTTCTATTGTTCCAACTTTAACAACAAAATCCCAAGGACTCACAAGCTATTTATTTTATTGGCATGAAAGAGGCAGTTTGGCACCGAAGGCTCAAAGCCTCTCTTCAAAAGAAAATGGACAAAATACATCTCTTAGAACCACAGTATCGTCACACCTTATCCTTCTGAATGGTTGTGCTTGTAGACTTCAAAGATGCTTTGGTGAATTGCTGTAATGTGTCTGGTATATGGTATATGTTGCTGTCACTGAACACTTTGAGGAAGTGAATCTTGAAGATGGTGAATGGGATGCTAATTAAATGGGCTACTTATGTCTAAATAATGATGTGATTATTGGTTGCTGTTAGAGCCACACTTTCCTGACTTGTTTCTTGTTAATGGTGTACAGATGTTGGGAAACTATGGAAGTGAATTACACACAGCAGAATTCCTAGCCAGTGGAGGGTTTTCTCCTCATTCCCATTTATTCCAATTTTGAGCGTGCTCCTTGATATCACACTGAGTCTCAAAGACAAAGGCTCTGTTCTCATTTCTGGAGTTCAATTCTTCAGTCCATGTTTGGAATAATTCTGAAATAGGACCTGGAACCAAGTTGGCCTTGGGGAAATAGTTATTGCTGATTAATTGCTACTTGTTGGCATATTCCATCACTTAGGGTAAAAAATGAGGTCTGCAGATGCTGGAGATCACAGCTGAAAATGTGTTGCTGGTTAAAGCACAGCAGGTCAGGCAACATCCAAAGAATAGGAAATTCGACGTTTCGGGCATAAGCCCTTCATCAGGAATGAAGGGCTTATGCCCGAAACGTCGAATTTCCTATTCCTTGGATGTTGCCTGACCTGCTGTGCTTTAACCAGCAACACATTTTCAGCTATTCCATCACTTAGCCAATAATTGGCAGTAATTAATGGGAAAGTAGTTGGCCAAAATGGATTTGTTTTACTTCTTTTGTGGACAGGCCATATCTGGGTAATTTTCCCCTGGGTAGAACCCCAGTGTTGGAACATTACTGGAACTGCTTGTTAATAGCCTGGTTATGGTGAGGATTGGGGTTCGGGTTAGGGTGAGGGTGAGGGTTGGAGCAGCAATATCACCACTTTCTACCCACTGCCTTCAGTTTCTTGATTTGAGGTGGAGTGGATTGAATTGGCAAAACAAAACAAGTATCTGTGATTAACAGGGTGTCAGGAGGAGGCCAAAGTGAATCAATCACTTGGCACTTCTGGCTGAAAATGGTTGCAAATGCTTCATCCTTGACAATGACATGCTGGGTTCCCCATCATTCCATATGGATATAATTCTGGAGCCTCCTCTTCCTTATAGTTGTTTAATTGTCCACCACCATTCATTGCTAGAACTGGCAGAGCTTCAAAGCTTAGATCTGATCCACTGGTTTGTAGTATCACATTGCCCTCACTATAGCATGCTGCTTCCACTGTTTGATGTGTGTACAATTCTTTGTGGTAGCACTAAATGTGTATGTGTATTGGGACATGAATATCTGAGACCTATTCTATGTCCAATCCGCCAACCATATCTCAATGCTGCAAATGAATTTATGCACAATATTTATGCTAGCCTTGTTAAAGCCATATAAGTGGGTGGCACAGTGGCTCAGTGGTTAGCACTTCTGCCTCACAGTGCCAGGGACTGAAGTTCGATTCCGCATTTGTGTGACTGTCTGTGTGGAGTTTGCATGCTCTCCATATATCTGCATGGGTTTCCTCTGAGTGCTCCAGTTTCCTCTCACAGTCCAAAGATACGTAGGTTAAGTGGATGGCTATGCTAAATTGCCTATAGTGTTCATGAATGTGCTGGTTAGGTGGATTAACTGTGGGAAATGCAGGGTTAGGGTAGGAGGGTGAGTCTGGGTGGGATGGTTGTTGGAGGAACAGTGTGCGCTCAATAGCTCAAATGGCCTGCTTCCACACTGGAGGGATTCTATGCAGTGTTTTCATTAAGGAACCTTGCAAAACTATGACTGGAATGAATGGACAGTCATTGTGTACTTGCTTAGAATGAATTTTGTAAGGAAGCATCTTTGATTCTGGATAGCTGTCTCCTCAATACACAGCTGAAAATGTGTTGCTGGAAAAGCGTAGCAGGTCAGGCAGCATCCAAGGAGCAGGAGAATCGATATTTTGGGCATGAGCCCTTCTTCAGGAATCTGAAGCCCTCCTCAATACACAGTCACACTTAATTCCCTTTCTTCATCTTTTTATGAGTTCAATCCTGCCAGGGAAGTTATGTAGACTTTAAAACAAAAGAACAGAAGTGAATGAACACTCTCATACATCCATCATCAAGTTACAGAAAAGTTACTTCAGGTCTACATAATATATAATGTCATGGGAACACAATAAAGCACCATGAATAATAGAGAGAAAATGTCTCCTTGAGATTATTTCCTGCATTGAAGTTATGTAGTTTGCAATGAAGCTGAGGTAGAGCTGAACCAGAAAAGCACAGTATTAGGAAAAAACAAAAGGTCACACTCAATTAAGATTGACTCTTGTTAACTTTCCTATTTTAGGACAAATCACTGACACTCTGGACTGAAGGTTCCAGTTCCCTTACAGATGTGGGTAATGGTGATTCATAGAATCCCTACAGTGTGGAAACAGGCCCTTCAGCCCAACAAGCGCACATTGACCCTCCAAAGAGTAACTCACCCAGACCCATTTCCCTACCATCCTATGTTTACTCCCGGCTAATGCACCTAACCCACACATCCCTGAACACTATGGGCAATTTAGCATGGCCCATGCATCTGACCTGCACATCTTTGGATTGTGGGAGAAAACCGGAGCACCTGGAGGAAACCAACAGAGACACAGGGAGAATGTGCAAACTCCATACAGAATGCGCATCCCTGGTACTGTGAGGCAGCAATGCTAACCACTGAACCATCATGTCACCCCACAGTGAGTCAGTGAGAAAACTACAGTGAGAACAGAAAAATGAGATTGTTGATGGTGAAAGAAAAAAGTTATCTTTGCTACCAAAGATTTTAATGTCTATATGAGAATCTTGATGGTGAGCAAAGAGGGACCTATTGTATGCATTAACATCTCATTATAACCTAACCACACCTCATTTCTATGCAGTTTTCAATCTTCCCAGGCAGTGAGAGAAACTAGATGGTGACAATTCACAACAGGAAAGTTTGAGCATGTACTTGGCAGTTGCAGCTCACTCTGAACCTTCATCCTGGCTGCATTTTCCCTACAGCCCAGGGCACATTCCATGTGCAGCAACTCCCTGCACCTCCGTCCATGCAGGTTGGCATCAGCGAAGCACCAACCTCACCTCACAATCATGGCACCTTTGGATTCACTCGTAAGACAACTCAGCTCTTCAATATTGCACTTTGGAGCCCCCAGCACCTTACATTGTAATGCCATTGTGACAAATGGCAGAGCTGGAGTTTAAATATGGCATCCAGAAGGTGATCACCTGACACTGACAAGTACTTCACCGCTGGTAAAAACAATGACTGCAGATGCTGGAAACTAGATTCTAGATCGGTGGTGCTGGAAGAGCAATGCTCGTTGGATGCTGCCTGAACTGCTGTGCTCTTCCAGCGCCACTGATCCAGAAAGTACTTCACCGCTGCCGAGTCCAAGATAATATGAGAATGGTACTGTGGAGCCATGTAGCATAATTGGTGAGTTGCGCAGTGGAAAGTTACATAAGAAAATTTGCTTTGGCTCACTGGAGGAAATCGTCTACATAACTCCCCAAAATTGACACCTAGCTGTTCCTGGGAGAATTCAGCTCTTTTTACCCTCCATGAATGTGAAGTTAAGTGATCCCTAACAGCTCTGCAAGAACCTATTTGCTTCATCTGAAAGTGACACCACCTACTAATCTGGGTTTACAATTTAACTATTTGCTCATACTAAACTGGGACTTTTCAGCAACTTAACATCAAGAGAGAGCCACATCAAGAGCATATTTGTAAAATGCATATGCGGCATTGACTTGCTTTTCATAAAGCCTGTTCAATTTTTCCAATGGCAGCAAGATCTGTCACGCAGTAGCTGTTGAAATGCTGAGTCAGATGACCTGCGGTTCTCTAGTTATTGGTAAAAGCACAGATAACTGTACAAAGAAAAAGCCTAACTGCCATATCCAATTTTCAATCCTCTATCCATTTCTCGCATCATCACAGAATATGCTGGTAATCCTTCACTGTGATAAAGCTGAAGGACCCAAGTGGGACAAGTGCTCGATATAAATATTATCTTGAACCAGAAGTTGCTGAATCTGCAAAACCAGGATATAATAAATTATTTTCCTTCTGTAAAATAACATTCTGTGTGAAGCGTATTTCTTTCCTTCCACTCAAGTTGAATCATTCTTGAATCTCCCATGGTGTGCAGTCTCTCACTTAATAATTTAATCTACATCTTAGCTATTTGCCTGGGCATTCATCTTCTGTGTGACTGAGGTATCCAAACAGACAATTTTCTATTGGAAAGACTGTGATTTGATCTATGAGCAAGGGAGTCTGTGAGGATCGTGTATCCAGAAAATGACAACTTGACACATGAGGAGAACAATATTTGGTAAATGAAAATCTCTCACTTACATTCATTTTTTCATGTTAATGTTCAGTGACTACAGATCAGTCTTACCCCAGGAGAGTTCCATTTCAATGTTATTCATTCAGTCTTACACTGGCATGGTAAAAGATTAATTCATTCAGATGAATTGCTTTGTTAAAAAGAAAATTGATTGGACACCAAATAACATTACTATGAGCCTGAGCCATAAGGACTCTTTAATTTTGCGAAAGTTGTTAATAAGTAATTCCAGACTGTATAAATCCTATTTCGTAATAATACAAAATTGTAATAATATGCAACAAAAGAATGCAACAACATCACAGATTTTCATTAACAAGCAAAAAATGATGACGCTGCAAAAGATTTATCAGCCTTTGTTCTCCGCGGTGTGTAAAGATTGGGCAGTATAACAGTTACCCTCCATCCAAACAATAGCTCAATCCAGCGTTTCAACAAAACTACAGTGTTTGTAGGCCGGGCTCAACAATAATAAGACCATTAGACGTTGGAGCAGAAGCAGGCCATTCAGCCCATTGAGTCTGCTCTGACACTCAATGACTTCACAGCTGATCTGATAATCCTAAACTCCATTTTGTCTTTTCCCTAGAACCTTTGATTTCCTTACTAAATAAAAATCTATTTCAGGTTTGAATATACTTAACAATCCAGCCACCTGTGGTAAAGGATTCCACAGATTCATTACCCCTTGAGAGAAGAAACTCTTTAAATGCTCTGTCTTAAACATGCAACCTTTTACTCTAGTTGTACTTTGTTGCTTTTCAAATCATTCCAATTCTCTAGCTTACCACTAATCAATGCCACATAGTATGTTTTCTTCTTTTAATTTGATGCTCTCCCTAAGTTCCCATGTTAATCAAGATTGGCTTGCCTCTTCCTTGAATCCCTCTTCCTCACTGGATTATATCTTTGCTATGATCCATGAACTATTTACTCAAAACATCTCCCATTGCTTGTCAAACTTCTTTGCTTCTAAATTCCTTTCTCAGCCCACTCCAGTCAGTTCTGCCCTCATCTATTTGTTATTACCCTTAGTTAAGTTGTGTCTGACCCAAGATCTTTGCTCTCAAATGGAATGCTAATTTTTATCATGTTATGGTCACTATTACCTGGTGGATCTTTTACTCTGACATCACTTATTACACCTGCCTTATTACAAGGCTATGGGTCTAGTGTGGGAGAGTGGGACTGATGTAGGTAGTAGTGTAATTTTGGCGGTGCAGACCTGATGTCTTGAAAGGCCTGTATTGTACTGTATGATTCTACGGTACACATCGCAAGATCTAAAATAGCCTCAAGAAAGCTGTCCTGAAAATACCCAAAAGATTCTTTCCATTTTTGCAAATCTGATTGTCCCAATCTACATGAGGATTAAAGCCGCTCATGATGTCTGTTGCATGCCCTCATTATCTCCTGATTATTCTACGTTCCACCTTATAGTTACTGTTAGGAGGCATTTAGAGTACTCCTACCAGTATCTTCTTTTCATACTTATTTCTTACCTCCACCCATATGGATTCTATGCCTTCCAATTCAATGTCATTTGTTGCTATTGCACCCATATGCTACCCCCGTCACACTTTCCTTCCTGCCTGTCCCTTCAAAAAGTCGTATACCCCTGAACTACTACTTCCCAGCTTTGATCTCCTTGTAACCAAGCCTCTATAATGGCTATAAGATCATAAACATTAACCTCTGTCTGTAGTATTAATTCATTTATTTTGTTGCAAATACAATGAATATTCAAATAAAAAATCATTTAATTTACTTTTTTAAGTATCCCCTTCCCGCTCAGCCCACCCACCCAACCTTATTTATAGCTGTTTTCCCATGTTTGTCTATTCTATTCCTTTCTGTTCCATTCTGGGTTATCCAATCAGCTGCCCTATAATGTTGTCATATCCTATTGCTTTGTAAGTCCACAGTTCCCCTGTCACAAAGCTTTCTCCCCTCTCTAACTAGTTTAAAGCCCATGCCATGGCCCTAGTTATCCGTTTGCTAGAAAACTGGCCCCAGCATGGTTCAAACATGGTAAATGCTATTGCATTTGAACAGCTCCCTCCACCCAACACTAGTGCCAGTTCCCCACAAACTGATACTCCTTCCACCCACATCACTTTGAGTCACCTATTTTACTCCTGGATTTTATATACCCTGTGTCAGTGTGTGCGTAGCTTGGATAGTAATATTGAGATTATTGCCCTGAAGGTTCTGCTTATTAATTTAGCTTCTAACTGTTGAAAATCTTTTGGCAGGAAATCCTTTTTAGTCATACAATGTTGTTGGTACCAATGTTGATGGTGACTACTGGATCACTCCTTCCCTCTCCATGTTCTTCTTCAGCAGCCAGAAGATGTCTTTAACCCTAGCATTGGGCAGACAACACAGCCTTCAGACTCCAGCTCATGGTTACAGAGAAAAGTATCTATTCCTCTTAAAATGCCATCCCCTGCCACTACCACATTCCTATTTCCTCCTCTGTTTTTAAATGGTTCCATGTACTAAGGTACAATAGCCAGTTTGCTCATCATCCCTGCAGTGACAATGCTAGCCTACACAACTTGCAAGAACCTCATACCTGTTTGACTGCTGCAGGAGCTGAGGCTCCCTCAATTATAACCCCCCTGTGTCTTATTCTTGCAAACACATTCTCCTTTCCCTGATCACAAACCAATTTTCAATTACCTAGTTTGAAGAGTGTGACTGTCCTCTGGAACAAAGTGTCTAGTTACGTTTTCCCTTCCTTGAAGTGGTGTTTGGATTATGGATCCAAGTTGAGCTGGAATCTGTGTTATAAAGTTCCTGAAACTACAAACACTGACTGTAGACATGTTCATTCTGGATCACGATGGTGTCCAGCAGATTCTATATGTTGCAGCAGCAACACATCACCATCCAACCTTCATTGTATTCAATGTAATTTATAAATTCATTACTTGAGATTCCATGCTGTTTACTAATGCAATGATACCCTAATGTAATAACGTAAACATCAATGATATCAACGATAGCTTTGCAGTTCTTACTAAGAAAAGTAAGATGAAAACCCTGTTGACCTGAATATAAACTTAAGACTTGACTTTCACTTTAAATATTCACAACAACAACAACAACAGCAACAATCAGCTTTTCTCTCTTGTGTCACCCCCACCACTGCTCTTGCTGCATGTTGGTCTCTCAGTCCATGCCTTATATCCTCTCCCACTTACCTCTCACTCTGGAGAGTTTACTTCCTGCAGTGAACACTAGTAAAACAATTCTGCCCCCTTTTGCACAGCATTTCCACTTTGAATCGAACAGACCAGTCACTAACTCACTCAGCCTTTGATTCACTCTGCTGCACTCCCACACTGACGTGGTCATTACTAGTAACACGGAAAAACTCACCCTTGACATTCCCGTAACAATGTCAAAAGAATGTAAAACAAGGCCATTGAAATCATAACAGCAGAACATTTTAATATTGTTAGATTTATGCCTTAATGACCATGATTTTGACTAGAGGCATTTCTAGGAATAGACTGGAGGTTCCCCAAAGTGAACAGCAATAATCGTGGTCGAGAAGATTAAAATAATTAGTTTTAATTAGTTTCTGCTGTGTTTGCTGTTCAAATCATTATGAGTGAAAAGGGGCAGATTTACAGCATGTTATCAAGTCTCTCAAAAAGACCTGAAAGTTGTTTCACGTAAAACATTATGCTATGAGTGTTGTGCGGATAAGGTTTGCAGTAATTTTGTTCATATCAAGAACTATAAAGAGTAATGAGATGAGTGACTAATTAGTATTCCAGGTGTTGAGTAACAAAAGAATTGTAGAGTCAGTTTCAGTCCTCTGATTCTCAGTCTATTGGTTCATCTGTACCTTCATGGTCAATAATCTGATATTTAATCAACGTAAGTGTTCCTTTTCTCTGTTATTCAATAATGTCCCCTTACTGTGCAGAATATTTGATATTAAAGCTCCAGTCTGTTAGTCACAATATTAAGCAGTATTTGCCAATTTTCTTCCTAACACTGAAAATCTGTGCATTGTACATTTCCCCTTAACTTGATTTTCCACATAATTTAATACCACAAGCTGACAAGAGATGCTCTACATATAATTTATCTGTTTAAATCAGACTTCAGTACACCTTGATGTCCACAACTGACTTCAGACTAGATTGCATTGTGTACTGTGGGAGATTAGAGTCGAGAGTGTGGTGCTGGAAAAGCACAGCAGGTCAGGCAGCATCCGAAGAGCAGGTGAATCGATGTTTCAGGCAAAAGCATTTTCCGTTGAAGGGCTTTTGCCCAAAACGTCAATTCTCCTGCTCCTCAGATGCTGCCTGACCTGCTGTGCTTTTCCAGCACCACACCCTCGACTGCATTGTGTATTGTGGTGACTTTCTGTGAATGTTGCAGCAACAGAATGCCACACTGGTAGAGAATAAACAGCCAATGCTGATACATTCCACATTTGGAATCATTACAACACGCAAGACAATAGGGCATTAAGACTGAATTGTGAAATCTTAAACTGCAATGTTACCAACTCGAATTTCAGCCAGCGATGCCTGATGCCTTTTGAGTGACATAATGAATTGACAACCGTGGAGGTGAACTTGGGGAAATAACTTCAAAGTAAATACATAAGGAAACTGTGTGAAGAGGGTTGCAGCCGATGGAGTAAGCAGGTAAAAAGGGTTCAGACTAACTGGGGATGTTAGATAACTGCCATTCCTCTTTATCTACTTGTCAGTTATTGTCAGGTTTATCTTCTGTGTAACTCCATTCATCATTTTTCTTCAACACTGCAAACTGCAACTTGTTTTTCTTCTTCACAACTGTAATTAAGTTAGAAAAGGTTCTGTTTTGCTTTTAAATCACTATGTATAAAGAGTTCTTGGAAGTGCAAAGCGCTTAATTGCTATTTCTTTTGTTAAATGTAATGTTATAATTGTCAGTTTTGAAGAGGTTCTACCTTTGTTGACTGTAAGAAAATGTGAATGCTATTTTGCAACATGCATATCGTAAAGACAAACTTGCAAAAGACTAAAATATTATCTTGAATGTGATCGGTGATCAGACTGGGAAAGTATTATTCACATCAAAATGGTATTGTAGTAGTTGGATTTTTTTAAAATGAGTTCTTGAAATTACCAGTTAATCCATCATATGAATTGCCTCAGGATATAAATTACACTCCTCTTGTACATTAAAAAGTGCATAAATCTCACTGGTGTAAATGTCACTTTGGTGCATGAATTGATCTACCCTTTCAAAGGCTTAAAAATGCATGAAATATTGAACATCAATTTAAAATAAAAGGTCCCAATGCCCCTTTGATGAAGGAGAAATTGGACATGACCAATTGAAGACAATGAATAAAGTCGACTCGAATTTGTAGAACATCTTATTACATCTTACAGAAATGTCTCAGAAAGCCTTACACAAAATTAACTACATTGAAATATAATCACTAAAGGAGCATAGGCATAGACCATTCAGCCCCTTGAGCCTGTCCAGTATTCCATTAGACAATGACTAATTTGCATCTCAAGTCAATTTACTCACTTTTGCTCCATATCCTTCGAAACCTTATCGGAAATAATGGAACACTTACATTCTCCTAAAACCATGGTATAATTCTGAATGTATCCTTTGCTCATCCATGACCCATAATTGTATTTCCTTTCTGCGGTTTTAGTTCTGAAAAATGAGCCCTGTGTGTTAGGCAGGAATATGATCAAGGTTCAGTAGAACTGATTTATCAACCTTTTCAAAATTCTTTCATGGCATGTGGCCTACACTGGCATTGCTCACATCCATTTTCAATCCCTAGTTGTCTTCAGAAAGTGGTATGCCATCTTCTTGAGTGCAATTGAGTGACATGCTAGAGTTAAGAGTCAACCACATTGCTGTGGGAGGGAGTCACATAAAGGCCAATGAAGGGCAAGGTTTGCAGATTTCTTTCCCTATAAGGACATTAGTGAAAAAAATAAGATTTTCTTTGAGGATTATTCAGTTGCTACAGCTGCCATAACTAACAATGTTGCTTTTTAATTTCAGATTTATGTCTAATTAACTTCAATTAATTTTCACAACTACTATGGTGTGGTTTAGATTAGATTACTTACAGTGTGGAAACAGGCCCTTCGGCCCAACAAGTCCACACTGACCCGCCGAAGCGCAACCCACCCAAACCCATTCCTCTACACTTACCCCGGCACCTAATACTACGGGCAATTTAGCATGGCCAATTCACCTAAACTGCACATTTTTGGATTGTGGGAGGAAACCGGAGCACCCGGAGGAAACCCACACAGACACAGGGAGAATGTGCAAACTCCACACAGTCACCTGAGGCAGGAATTGAACCCAGGTCTCTGGCGCTGTGAGGTAGCAATGCTAACCACTGTGCCACCGTGCCGCCCCACAAACTCATATCTCTGGACTAAATGTCCTGGCCACCAGATTACTAGTTCAGTAATATAACCACTTTATAAATGACCACACCCTCCTACTTAATTCTTGAAGTGCGATCTCTTTGCAGATTAGTGCAACAATCTATGAGACTTTTTCGGAACTTTGGAATACAGGAACAGGATTGGACCAGGATTCAGCCCCTCAAGCCCGTCTCACCATTCAATAAGATCATGGCTGATATCTGGTCTAATGCCATATACCTGCCTTTGGACCATATCCCTTAACACCTTTGTTTAACAACAAAAACAAACTATCTCAGATTTAAGATTAACAACTGATCCAGAATCCACTGCTGTTTGTGGAAGAGAATTCCAAACATCTCCCAACCTTTGTGTGGAGAAGAGCTTCCTAACATCTGTCCTGAATGGCCTGGCTCTAATTCTCAGACTGTGCCCCCTGGTTCCAGGATCCCCAAGTTGTGGAAATCAGTTAATATTATCTAAACCGTCTTCCCTGAAGACTTCAATCAGATCACCCCTTAACCTTTAAGTTCTAGAGAAGGCAGGCCTATTTCACACAATGCCTCCTCATAACCTAACCTCGAAGTCATTCTTGATTATTTTTTGAATACTGGTTGTACCTACACACTTACTCTTCAATAATTGTGCCTCAAAAATCTAAGTCATTTTCTTCACCTCAGGTCCTCAGCTTTCTCCATTATGATCCAACATTTTCAGATCCAAAGTAGATAAATTTACATTGAGCTGCATCTGCCAAAATATTGCCAGCTCAGTTAGTCCACCTGCGCCCGTTGCTCCAATCTAGAAAAAAAAAATTGAGTGTCCTAACTTAGTTTCATCTGAAAATTTGGACATACAATCATCTATTTATTTATCCAAGCCATTCATACACATGGCAATAAAAGATAAAGCTGCAATGCAGAGTCCAAGGGAACTCCACTTGTTGATAAGAGAACATTCCCTTTATGAATCCATAGCTACCACCCAATCGCTTATGTGCTGTCAAACTGAGACTGCACTTCAACATGTGACAAATTTTCTGTCATCATCCTCTTTTAAGTTTAGAGATCTATAGTGCTCATTTAGTCCAGAGTATTAGACAAACAAGTATTTTTAGCTCCAACTGGAAGAAACACTTGCATTGACCCAGAAATAGTTTCTTGTAATTTAGTGTTTAGTTACTGGATATCCTTTCATAACAGACATTTTTAGAGAGATGATGGGATGATGGGGAGGTTTGAGATGTTAGGTCTTGCTCCTTCAAGATTCTAATATCTTCCACCAAGGCCAACATTCACCATCTTAGTAGGAGGTGAAGTGATGACTGTTCCAGTATCCACCTTTCCAGACCTTTAGAACAGCCCCCGTTCCATTTCTCATTACTAATATTGCACATCTGTATATATAATTACATTGACCACAACCCCCTCTTCCCCCAACTCTCTGACTTCACAAATGACAGTTGTCCTGAGATTCACTATTCTTCCAGGATCAGTCTTCTTTGAACTTGGAAGACTGGTTGATCTCTGGTTTGAAAAATGTTAAGTTTGATTCTATGCTTGCCTGTATAGGTTTGAAATTCCCAAAAAGCTGGAGAGTGTTTGATTTCTTGGATTTCCTTTGTGGAGGACATCTTTCCTGCTGTAAAAGGCAATTGTTTCTTTATAATATCTGGAGGAATTTTAATTTCCTAGATTTTCTACTCTAACTTGTCTCTTCTGAGTCCCTTCAGCATCTGTTGCACTCTATTAAATCAAATGAAAGTCTGTTACCTGTCAAGTGGGGTATATCAATCATTGACAATTGGCTTTCTTGCATTTGCTCACAGATCCTGACAACTGTAACTCTCCCTAATGTTGCAGGCAACACAAAAAAAATATGCCAATCAATTTTCCATATTCATGGCAGAATGAAACTCACTTCTTACACAAACGTAGCTAATCTCAATGGATTCTGCCTTGTGGTTCTACCTAAGTTTAAGGATCTCTATAAAACCATTTCCTAGTTTTTTTTGGTTAAGGTATTCATGGGCCAGCATTTGTTGACCATCGCTAATTACCCAGAAGACAGTTAGGTGTTAATCACATTGCTGTGGGTCTGGAATCCCATGTAGGCCTGACCAGCACGCAATACAGATGTTTTACCTTAAAGGGCATTACTGTATCAGATGGGTTTTAACCTCAATTGATAGTGTCTACATGTGTCATTACATTTGTTTTTTTTTAAACAAAGTTGACATTTTGTTTTAAAATGTATTCAAATTTTATGATAAGATTTTGAACACAATTCTCACCCCCCCCCCCCCCACCCCTGCCATAGAACATTAACCCAAGATTGCAAGTCCAGTGTTATTACCACTGCACCACTCCTCCTCCTTCAAAGCTGCCCTTTGATTGTTGTTTTCCTTGACCTTAACTAGTTTAACTTCTTTTTTACATTTGAAAAAGATCAGGGCAAGCATTCCTACTCAAAAGGAAGAACTCTTGATTGTAAAGTACGTAGAAATGTTTGTGCTTTATGATATTCCTATTTATATTATTCAATCATTGAATAATGAACCATTGGATTTTTGCAACAATGGCTAGCATCACTGAGACTAGTTTTCAATTCCACATTTAATTAATTGTGTATAATTTATAATGATGATAGATTTTGAGCCTGTATCCACACAAGATAGGTTCGGGCATTTGAATCAGTAGCCTAGTGGCAAAACAATGACACCACCATCTCCCTTGATGAAAGTCTGGTGATCAAAATTGAGGGAGTACTGTTGGACATGGCAGCCACTATCTTTTCTCTTACAAAAAAAGTCCTGATATGCTAATATTAGGCACTAACTTCTCTCTTACAAAAAAAAAGTGCTAATATTCAATCTGGTAGAACAAGCCCAAATGCCAAAGGCCAGCATCTACGGAAACCCATCACTTGCTCAGTTCAGAATTGAAATGTCAATGTACACAATGAGCTAGATTTTCTGATGATTAGATAATCATTATTTCAGTGCAAATTGCAGTTGCACAGAGGTATCCTGCAGAATCCCATTTTAGCAGACTCTGGGAAGCTGAAGATTCTATAGCAATTCAGGAAATATTGGAATAGTTAATACATAGTCTAATTCCTGCATAGTCATTCAAATGAGCTTACATACCCCCTATTATACCTCTACCAGACTACTTACAACCCACAGATCTTGACCTGAAAGTCCAATTAACCAGCTCAAGACCTATTATCTTCCTTGTATTCATTGGGACATGACTCCCCCCTTTCACTTACTCTTAAACCCATCTCCTTTTACAAACTCCAGACCCAACACCCTCCCTTCCCCTCTTGGAACCAATAACTCTTCCCATGTTCTGGACCAACCTCCACTTCTCCTGTGCTCTGACCTAACCCTCCTGCATCCCTTTGGCTCCACTCTTCACAAACTGCAGATTGGCACATTCCTGCCTCCTTTCTCATCTCTGGACCTGATGTCCCCTTTAGCCTCGCCACCTACTCCTCCACCCCTCACCTAGGTACTCTGTCCCTGTGTAGCCTACACATTTGAGCTACTCAGCTGGCTGTCTATGGTTCTGAACCTTTACATTCCAGAATATAACAACTGACTGTTGTGAAAAGGACATTTCCTTTCCTCCAACAGTTGTATCCTAAAGGGATGATCCCAGCAGAGCACAAGGCTGCTCTCTCATTAGGATGAGATGACTGATGGTGGTTTAAACTGAAGGTCACCACAACTCAAGCAAAGGGAGAGGTTGAGGAGGAGAGTCCTTCATAGTAATCTCAGCCAGTGCTGGAATTGAACCCACGCTTACCTGCAATACTCTGCATTGCAAAACAGCCAACTGAGCTAACCAACACACTGTGAAGCGTGGAAGTATAGCTCCACGTTTTCAGAGGTGTCCTGATTAGATCTACTGTCAGAAATGCAGAGATCTCCCCTGTTGTAAAACAAAGAAGGACAAAGATGCATCCTGCACTCCTTAGAAAATCTAGCTGTCTTAAGGATATTGAGTTCAACATTCATTGTTTCAGACTCAGGGACAAATGAGTTACCAACTGAATCCAGTTCACCCCAAATAGGGTCTTTCTCTGGGTGCAACATGACTGCACGTCTCTGTCAAAAAGTGAGGCAACAAGGGGTTTTATGAATAGGTAGAAATGAATTGAATAAATAAGCCATAGAGAAACTGAGAATGTGAGGCATCCAATTATTTTGTTGCTCATTCTGGTGATTGGTTAAAAAACTGTATCAGCAGAGAAAAAGAACAGGGTCTCTTTTCCTTGTTTTAGACATAGCTGGATCCAAATATAACAGAGTGTAATAAAATTGATTTTCCATAAATTGTTCAATGGTCAAGGGAGTATTGACATCTTAGCCTGTATTCTGCAAACCCCCATAGTTTTATTTTTTATCATTAATACACTTCTTTTGACGTAGGCAAGCAATTTTTTACTTTGCAAAATTGAACACTGTAGAATCACATAATAAACTTACGATCAACACCCTGTGCATTTTAGCAAATGATCTCTTCTGAAAGGTTTCGAGTAAATGTCATTTTCTGATTGAGTTGTTTCTGTTTTAATTGCAGCTATTACAATGTAATTGTATTGTTCCAGCTGATGCTTTCATTTCATTTTCAGTTTAGAAAGCTCGTCATATTAATCTTAGAAGGTGTAAAATATAGAACCGCAGCTTGGAGAAACTGCGACAGAACAGCAAATTGGCTGATCAGTAAATAAGTGCCCTCTTCTCAGTGAGCTGTTGTTTGATACTGGCTGAACGTGTGATCATACATTAGGTCTAATGGCTTTGTCTGTATCTGGCTTTTTAAAGGAAGATGCATTAGTGCTAAAGAGGAATTCACCACTGCAGTTATGTCCTACTTTTTATGAGATTCTTTTACTCTAATACCCATTTTCAGTCAATTACTGCCAATATCTTGCAGTTTGCCTTATCTCTCTGATTAGGACAGTTTGCACTCAGCACCAATCCTCCAGGATTAATCTGACATCTGCAGAAATCAAAGATCAATTTCTAGGAAACCGTTGTGAGCAAACCCTGTGAGAGAAATCATAAGATCATAAAAGAAAAAGTGGGATTTTTTTTATAGCACTTAACAATCTTTAAAATGTTGGATGCGCCCCCATAGGTTGTTTAATGTTGGAAAGGAAGTAAAAACTTGAGAGAGGATATTGAAAAGATTTCCAACAGTGTTTTCAGGGCTGAAGGTCCTTTGAAGTTCTGTGGATAAGTTTGTGAGCCTGGGGTTCTTTTATTTACAGAAGAGGGAGAGAAGATTTGACAGAGGAGTTCAAAATCATCATACCTCTCTGTTGTTGACCACAAATGCATCAGGAATAGTGATATAATCACACTTGGGCTGTACTACAACTACTGGCAAATGGAGAACTCTTCCTGACCATTTTCTAATCAACAGCAGAACATTCAGTGATCGAAATATACCTAAGTACTCTAATTTCCAATTCTAGATATGTTTGAAATGTACAAATGTTGACTCCTTAAGCTGGGGAAGTTGTGATGGGGAACAAATAGGGGAGCCAATGGCTTAGTGGCTATTGTCATTCGGCTATTAATCCAAGATGGTAGAATTTGAATTCAACAAAAGTCTGGAAGTGACAGTCAAATGATGACTATTAAATAATTGTCAGACAAAAACACATCTGGCTCATTCATATCCTTACCTGGTCCAGTCTACATTTGATTCCAGATCCATATCAATGTGGTTCACTCTTAACTTCCCTCTGAGCAGTTAGCAATGGACTATAAATGAAAGTGATGTACACTGTCCTTGAAAGAAGAAATAAGGTGAGTTAAAAGCAAAGAAATGTCAGAAGAATTGAACATGTGCTTTGGTTCTGCCTTCACAAAAGAAGGAACACCTAACCTCATAGAAATGTTAGGGAATCATGGGTCTAGTGTGAGAGCAGAATTGAAGGAAATCAAATTAAGAAAATGATTCTAGGAGAAAGGTTGACAAATCACCAGGGTCTGATAATATACATCCCTGTGTATGTAAGAAGTGTTCTCTGAAATTTTGAATGTATTGCAGTCATTTTTAAAAATAACAAAGACTCTGGAGAAATTCCAAAAGATTAGAAGGTGGCAAATGTGACCTCACTATTTAAAAAGGAATGGGGAGACAAAGAAAGAGGAAATGAGAGACCAGTTAGCCTAACATCAGTCGTCAGGAAAATAGTGGAGTGTACTTTAGAATACATGAAAACACAATGTTTGGAAAGCATTAACAGGATTGGATAAAGGTTGAAGAAAGGCAAATCATTCGTAACAAATCAAATGGAGTTTTTGTGATTAGGTGACCAATAGAATGTATAAGGGAGAACCACTGGATGTGGTATACTTTGATTCTCCAAAGGTTATCAATAAAGTCTGTCATAAAAGGTTAGTGGGCAAAGGTAAAGTGCAAGGAATTGGAGATAATATACTGGCATGGATTGAGAGTTGGTTGACAGACAGGAGACAGAGAGTAGGAACAAATGGATCCCTTTTTGAGTGTCAAGCAGTGACTAGTGAGGTTCTGCAAGGATCAGTACTTAGGCATCAGTATTCATGATATATTTAAATGACTTGGATGAGAGAACAAAATGCAACATTTCCAAATTTGCTGATAACAAATAACTGGGCGGAATTGCAAGTTGTTCGGAGGATACAGGGTGATTTAGACAAATTGAGACAGTGGACAAAAACATGGCAGATACAGTAGAATATGGTTAAATGTGAAGCTATACAGTTTGGTATGAAAAATGGAAAGGAAGAATATTATATAAATGGTTATATATTGAAAAGCATAGATGTACAAAGGGATCTGGAAATCTTTATACACCAGTGAGAGCATGGTGCTGGAAAAGCACAGCAGATCAGGTAGCATCCGAGGAGCTGGAGAATCGACGTTTTGGGCATAAGCCCTTCATGAGGAAGGGCAATTCCTAATGAAGAGCTTATACCCGAAACATTGATCATCCTGCTCCTCGGATGCTGTCTAACCTGCTGTGCTTTTCCAGCACCACGCTCTCGAGTCTGATCTTCAGCATCTGCAGTCCTCACATTCTCCTCCCTGCCTTTATACACCTTTCATTGAAAATGGGCAGGCAGGTGCAGGAAGCAATTAAGAAGGTAAATGATAATTTAGTCTTCATTGCAAGAGCATTTGAGTTCAGAAATAAGAATTTATTACTACGGTTGAATAGGGCCATGGCGAAAATGCACCTGAAGTATAACTTGCAGTTTTGGTCTCTCTATCGCAGAAAGAATATTCTTATTATTGAGGGAGTGCATAGGAAGTTCACTAGACTGTTGCTGGAGTTGTCAGTACTGCGCTATGTGGAGAGAGTGATCCAACTGGGCCTGTACTCAGTCGTGTTTAGAAGGCTGAGAGGAGATCAGATTGAAATTCTAACAGAGCTGGGCAAATTAGATTGAGAGTCACAAGACATAGATTTAAGATGTTACACAAAAGAAGAAAGGTGACATGAAGAAAACCTTTTTACACAGTGAGTGATTAGGCTCTGGAATGCACTGCCTGAGACTATTGTGGAGACATGTTCAGGTATGGCATTTAGGAAGAAATCAAATGGGAGCTTGGAGTGAAAGATAAGTTGTGGGGCAATGGGGAAAGGGCGGGGGGGGGGGTGGGACTAGCGGGATTACCTTTGCAGAGAATCAGCATGAATTTGACAGGCTGAGTGGCCTTCACCTTGGATTCCATGACTGAGAACCAAGAATTGCCCAGTAAGTTCTGGAGGGATAAGCTCTCTTCCAAGTTAGTTTGGGACAGTATGGGACTGTGATATTGGGCTTGTTCGGTGAACAATGATGGGAATATTGAGAATGACAGTCATAGGTAGGCAAACAAGTGATGAAACAGGTAGGCAAACAGGTATACACCAGCCACAGACTTGTTTAATGATTACTGTGAAATCATTTTCATAGTGGACAAAGAGAAGAAAATAACAAGGAAATCTAAAAATAAGCCACGGGTAGGAACTTAGGAACAAGGTTATTGTTGTTATCAGTACTGATTCATCTCTTTTTGTTTATCCTTATACAGGATGATGAACTCTGTTCATTTGTCAGATGTAGCCTGAAGATATTAGACTGATTTTTTTCTGGTCCCATGAAGACAGAGCCTTAGATATGCATTGGGGATGTAGAGTAGGAGAGTTGCATTGAAGTGGCGCCCTCAGACTTTCATAGAGGTGGATTGGGAAATGAGTCAGCCAGGCCCATTCCTTGGAGGTTGACGGATACTGAGGGTCCATTTTGTGGTAGCATTGATGTTGTCCCCTGTTAGCCACCTGCAGAGGCTACCAGCTTAATTAGAGTGGTTGACCATTGTCAAACAAGCCATTCAGAGCCAGAGGTTCCATACTCCAATGAAGGAGCCTTGGGGAGCTGGTGCTTAGGTTCTGCAATTGCATCTGTCACTACTCTTGTGGAGAGCTTCCCCTTCAGCCCAATGGCCCGAGCAGTTTGGGCTGCTTCCTATGACGACTATAATGTCAGAAAATGAGAGTACCTATGTTTGGAAGTGCTATTATCGCTGCACGCCTACCCTAGCATCACGTCTCTGTGGGGCTGCTGGCTTTACTTGGCTGTGGGTTCTCTGATTGGACCTTAGGGCTTGCAAATCTGCTTGCTGCTCAGCATCCTCTCAATTTTATTGGAACTCTCTCCTCATTTAGCCCTACAGATAGACCTTATATCAGCACAATAAAATCTTTAGCCTATCCTATTAAAAGGTAGAAAAATGGACTCACTTTAATATTTTAAGAAGGAATATGAGATTGACAGGGTTTCCTGTCCACTTCTCAGTCGTAACTTACACATATATGACATGTGAACACATCTCTTACATAAACAGACCACTAGCAGAGACCTGAAGTTTAACTCCAGCACTTTCTATTTCAAATGACCCCCTGGTCACTAGCTTACACCAACCTTTACATCTCAACTATAACACACTTACTTTAGTTGAACGTTTGATGTAATCACAAAATTGCTGTCTGAAAAATGCAACTCTTTTATTGCGTCGTGTTGTACTGAAATCCAATCTCTTTGCTTATTTCTTAGGCTGCAAATGGAGCTTGTGTTTGACAGCATTTCCATTGTCTAAACATCAACATCAAATTCTTGGTTAAGAACTCTACTTATCTATAACGGTTTTCTGTTCATTAGTTATGTTGATTCTGATAAACTTCAAATCATATTGTTATCTGATCTAGCCTGCTATTATTCATTCTTGTTTTAATGGTTATCTATAATTGTCTTTTTTGATTACTTACCTTATCTTCCCCAGCCTGAATACTCAAAGATGACTCTTACTCTATCAGCAGAAATCTGTGCTGACTACGCAAAACTGTGTGCATATTCATAGGCTAATTCGATTTGTCAAGAAATCCCGATATAATCGTTGCTGCTTTTGTCTATGAAGACATTTCAACAATTACCAGTCAGCTATAGAACTCTCAAAAACTTTGTGCAATAGAAAAAAAATCAAACAATAAGTAAAGACCTGTAACCAGTCGAAGGATCACCCAGAGACAATCAGCAGCATCTTACTTGGCGTTAGAGAGACATTGGATCTGCAAAGGAGCAGATCAGATTAGATTCCCCTACAGTGTGAAAACAGGCCCTTCGGTCCAATAAGTCCACACTGACCCTCTGAAGAATAACCCACCCATGCCTATTTCCCTCTGACTAGTGCACCTAACTCTATGGGCAACTTACGATGGCCAATTCACCTGACCTGCACATCTTTGGACTGTGGAAGGAAACCCAGGCAGACATGGGGAGAACGTGCAAACTTCACACAGATAGGTCCCTGGCGCTGTGAAGGACCCTAATTTAATGGTGGCTCAGTGGTTAGTACTGTTGTCTCACAGCGCTAGGGACCCGGGTTTGATTCCAGCCCCGGGTGACTGTCTGTGTGGATTTTGCACATTCTCCCCGTGTCTGCGTGGGTTTTGTCCGGGTACTCTGGTTTCCTTCCGCAGTCCAAAGATGTACAGGTCAGGTGAATTGGCCATCATAAATTGCCCATAGTGTTAGGTGCATTAGTCAGAGGGAAATTAGTCTGGGTGGGTTACTCTTCAGAGGGTCGGTGTGGACTGGTGGGGTTGAAGAGCCTGTTTCCACACTATAAGGAATCTAATCTAGATCAGAGAGAAGCCTATCAATCATAGTCTACACCTACACTTGCGAGGGATCAGGAAGATATAAATTTAAGATGAGTTGTCCTTAGTTGTGAGTCAGCGGGGCAAGCCACTTCGCTGTTTGGGCTAAAGTAAAGGTTCAAAAAGAGATTTAAAGAACCACTGGTAACATCATAGAAAATTGATAAAGTCATTGATTGGTAAGAAACTACGATTAGAAACTGTCTTTAATTTGCTGTAAATTGGAAAACCATTTCACTTCTTAAAGGACAAACTATACTTGGGTTTAACTGAGGAGCACTAGCATTGTGTGAAAGTCAGGGTCAGTATAATAATGTAATATGACTAACCTAAAATAAAGTAAGGAGTAAAACTATGGCAGCTCAGCTTGGTGAAGTGGAATGTATGATTGGTAATATATAAGAAAGATGAACTCCACCATTGTCCTAGACAACTGCAGAGAAGTACTACCAGCTGGAATAATTTGAGTTCCAAGTTTCAGAGCTAAAGAAAGTTTTGTTGTTGGTTGCCCAGCAAGTTCAATATTGATCTCCGTGCTTCTCCAGATATATCTTGATGATCTGGATCTTGGTATGTAAAGGACAAATTCAAAGTTTGAGGAAGACATGAAACTTGGAAACTTTGCAAACTGTGATTTCAGTGTAGAACTCCAAAAGGACAGTGACAAGCTGCTGGAATGGACAAGTAAGTGGCAGGTGATCTTTCATGTAGAAAAGTGTAAGAGTATACATGAAGAACATGGACAGACAAATTAAAACAGGGAGTACAATACTTAAGGCGATACAGGAGCAATGGGACCTAGGTGTTTATCTGGTGGAGCTTACCATTGATAAAGCATTCAGTCTCCTAGATTTTACTAATAAGGGCATAGAGTACAAGAACAAGAAACTTATGCTGAACTCTTACAAGACACTTGTTAAACTTCAGCTGGAGTATTGTGTACAATGCTGAGCACCTAATATAGGAAAACTATGAATGCATTAAGTAAAGTGCCGAAGAGTTTTATAAAAATGGTATCAGGAATGAGAAACACAGTTCGGAGGAAACTTTAAAGAGGTTGGGACTGTACTCCCTGGATAAAAGAAGATGCAGAGGAGATCTGATAGAAGTTTTCAAAAATCATGAAGTAGTTAGGGAGAAACAATTCCTTCTCATAAAATAATTGCAAACCAGCAGGCACAGATTTAAAATGAACACAGAACATAGTAGATAGAATATTATAGCACAGTACAGGCCCTTCAGCCTGTTGCTCCAACATGTGAAACTAATCTAAAGCCTATCTAACTTAGATTATTCCATTACCATTATTTGTTATCCAATGTCCATTGAAATGCCCTGAATGTTGGCGAGTCCACTATTGTTGCAGGCAGGGCATTCCGCACCTTTACTACTACTCTCTGAGTAAAGAAACTACCTCTGACATCTGTCCTATATCTATTACCCCTTAATTTAAAGCTACACCCCCTCGTGCTAGCCATCAGCACCTGAGGAAATAGGTTCTTACTGTCCACCCTAACCCTCTGATCACCTTTAGTTGCAAACATAGCAAATGTGATGTGAAAGAAACACTTTTCGCACAATGAGTGGTTTGGGTTTGGAATACACAGTCTGGAACTGTGGTGGAGGCAGAGTTAATTAAAACATTCAAGAAGCGTTCTGATCCCAGGACATGTCAGATCCTGTAATGAAATCTGACTTGATAGATCACATCTTTTCTTTTCTCTCTTGTTTAACATTGTGGCCTTTCACTGAAACAAAAATACTCAAAGCTTCAGATATGATTTTTATCATACAAATAGAGGTTTATTGCACAAAAAAAAGCAAACCAAGTTATTTTCATATAACAATGTTTGGAAGTTTCCAGAACACACAGCAAAACAAAATACCATTTATTCCCCATGCTACAATTACTCAAAAAACAGAGAAATTCCTTTCCTAGTAAATCTGTAGGTTTGATTTAATCACATTGTTTCAGTTTCTGTCCTATGAGCTGTGAGGTCTTTTTCCCTGGGATATTCATGCAACTGAGATATTAGAGTAAAAAGTGAGGTCTGCAGATGCTGGAGATCAGAGTTGAAAATGTGTTGCTGGTTAAAGCACAGCAGGTCAGGCAGCATCCAAGGAACAGGAAATTCGATGTTTCGGGCCAGAGCCCTTCATCAAGAATCTGCTCTGGCCTGAAACATCGAATTTCCTGTTCCTTGGATGCTGCCTGACCTGCTGTGCTTTAACCAGCAACACATTTTAGCAACTGAGATATTAGGCTTTGCTGATTTTCTGATAACCTGCAGTGTTCCAGCCAAACATTACTAGTCTAGAAGTTTTCATAAAATGCAACCTTTACACTAAGGTAGCTTACTCCCTTAACATTCTGGGCAATCCTATTTTCCAGGAGAAACTATTCTTGCATATGACTCCAGTCAAGTATCCTTCAACCTGCTCAAAATCTTTCTAAACCTCTGGAGGTTTAAAAGTTAAAATCAGTCTTTGATTACTCTAAATCCAAAAGCAAGCTAATGACGTGCAGTTTTTCTCCCTCCGGTTGTAATGCCCTACAATGTAAATGAACTTCCATTAACACTACAGGAGGCCTTCAGTGATATGCTTCAGTGGCACATACTATTTTAAAGTCATGGTTCTGAGTTAATCTTTAAATTGCTTTTCAAAAATAGAACAATATCCACAAGCTACTTGTTCAAAATCCATTCTAAAATAAATGTTATTAACGAGTGTAAATCTGTCACCTTAGGTGAGTGCATTGAATGATTATTTGAATCACAGACTGTCTAAGGTTATAAGGAAAGGCAGGTGAATAACATAATGCTTATTGAATAGCCGGAGTAGATATGAAGATCTCCTTCCGTGCCTTAACAATACTATTATTCTGGTGTTTGACATAATTCTGACATAATGCTGCAGTACAAGAGATGACCACTTTAAGTAGCACCCCAAAGCATCCACCTTGTCTGTTGTTACCCTAATTTGCTGAGAGACGTATGTGATAAATGAAGCATTGAGACAGAAATGACATTTCACGAAAGGACATAACATCAAGCATAGGATCTTTGTTTAAATGTTACTTTGGATGATCCTGGTTATACTGGATGATCCTGTATAGTCCTGTTGCCTATAGGATTCTTTTCAGGGAAGTTAGTTTTCAACCTGTGTATCACTATTTTTGGAGCTTGTTTTCACAATTGATAAACAGGTGTAGTGCATTCAAGTTTTTTGGTCCATCACTATGGAAACATTCACCTCAAAGCATATCTATATCAGCGTCAGTTACATGGAAAGAAAACAGCTCCAGGTTTCGGGTTACAATTTGCATTTCATCACAAACACATTCACCTTGATGTTTACATGGTGTGAAGTGCCAAATAATAGCTATTCTGAGAAAGAATCTTACTGGTACAGACCATGCCATACCTTAACTGAAGGAAATGTCTATATTGACAACTGAACCATTTATTTACTCCATAAAAATCATCACACTCCTCTATGCAGCAAACCTCCAGGCCTATCACTTACTTTGACAGATGCTGCTAATCTTGATGAAGGGTCCAACAGATTTAATCTTCATGATAATAAGCACTCAGAGACCAATGTTCAGCAGTGTTGAATATTAATAAGCTGCGATGGAAATCACAAAACTCAACAGAAGGAAAACGTTAATTTGCAAACACTCAGCAGGAGGATACTCCTGCATCTCCTGCATGAAAAAGACCAAAACCCAATCAACTGCTTGCTGAACCGATTATGTACTCAACTGCTTCACTGCAAAGTCAAAAAATTCCCTGATAAGCGGGATGTTTGCTGCATTGTGAAAAGATGAGAGTCTGTGCTTTTGTTTGTCTTCTGCATTGAATCTGACACTTCACAATGGATTCATTCATGGGGCCAACATTAACCTAATACATTCTGTTTCAAGTGATGGATGTTTAATGCTTTCCACTGACTGCACACAAAGGTATTTACAGCAATGGAAGAGGTTGTTGAATTCTCCTTAAATGCATGTATCTTTTGAAATATAACAAATCAACATTTTATCCAAAATCTTAATTCAAGTTAGGTACACTCCATAAAGCTTATACTCTACCTGTTACGAGCTCTGAAAAATGTGTTGCTGGAAAAGCGCAGCAGGTCAGGCAGCATCCAAAGAGCAGGAGAATCGACATTTCGGGCATGAGCCCTTCTTCAAGAATGAGGAAAGGAGCAGGAGAATAAGAAGGGCTCATGCCCGAAACGTCGATTCTCCTGCTCTTTGGATGCTGCCTGACCTGCTGCGCTTTTCCAGCAACACATCTTTCAGCTCCGATCTCCAGCATCTGCAGTCCTCACTTTCTCCTGTTACTAGCTCTACCTATTTCTCATATCCATCAGGTCTGAAGCATCCTGTCAGACCATATTAGATGTTAAGAGAAGTCACATCACCAAAGTAAACCAGCCATGACACCACAGAAATAATAATAATTCTCCATATGGTCCCCTTTTCATAAAATGCCTGAGCTGAGGGGAAAGGTGGGGAAGTGCAGGCTCACTTAGATGGGGTAAAACCTATGACTACAGATGCTGGAAACCAGATTCTGGATTAGTGGTGCTAGAAGAGCACAGCAGTTCAGGCAGCATCCAAAGTGCAGCGAAATCGACGTTTCAGGCAAAAGCCCTTCATCAGGAATAAACGCAGTGAGCCGGAAGCGTGGAGAGATAAGCTAGAGGAGGGTGGGGGTGGGGAGAAAGTAGCATAGAGTACAATGGGTGAGTGGGGGAGGGGAAGAAGGTGATAGGTCTTCCAGCTGTATAATCCTTTGTGATCTCTGTAGTTGACCAACTCTGACCTCTTTGGTAACCCTAACTTTCTGTGAGCCATCACTGGTGAACATGCCTTGGGCTTAAACTTTGAAATTTTCAAAACCTATGTCATTGTTCTGGTCACCCTGGTATAGGAAAGACATTGTTAAACTTGAAAGGGTGTAGAGAAGATTTGCAAGGATGTTGCCAGGTTTGAAGAGTTTGAGCTATAGGGAGAGGCTAAATAGGCTGGGACTGTTTCCTCTGAATGTCGGAAGCTGAGGGGTGACTTTGTAGGGGTTTAAAGATCATGAGGGGCATGGATGGGGTGAGTAGTCGAGGGGAAGGGATTCCACAACTG
Organism: Hemiscyllium ocellatum; assembly: GCF_020745735.1. Taxonomy (NCBI): domain Eukaryota; kingdom Metazoa; phylum Chordata; class Chondrichthyes; order Orectolobiformes; family Hemiscylliidae; genus Hemiscyllium; species Hemiscyllium ocellatum. Next base: position 105,694,576 of record NC_083406.1, read on the forward strand.
GAGAATATACGTTTAAGGTGGGAGGAGAAAACTATAAAAGGGACCTAAGGGGCAATATTTTTCACACAGACTGTGGTACGTGTATGGAATGAGCTGCCAAAGGAAGTGGTGGAATCTGGTACAGTTACAACACTTAAAAGACATCTGGATGAGTATGTGAATTAGAAGAGTTTAGAGGGCTGGGTGCTGATAAATAGGACGAGATCAGTTTAGAATACCTGGTCAGCATGGATGAATTGGACCGAAGGGTCAGTTTCCATGTCATACAACTCCATGAGTCTATTAAGCCACTCCTTAAAGCATACTTCACTGACATTTGGTCAAACTATTTACATGTTATCTCTTTATGTACATCAGTGTCAAATTTTGTTTCATATTTGCTCCTGTGAAGTGGCTTTGTTCCACATGAGATGGGGAAAGCCAGGCTTTAGGCTTTAAAACCAATTGATGGATTAACGGGACCTTCGTGTGAGCTGGTAAATGATTAGCAGGGACACAGGCCAGGGCAGCAAAGTGCTGGATGAAGCTACCAAGTTTAAACCCTTTGACTGCAACGTAGTAAACACATAAAGAAGAATTACTATCTACACTAACTGGAGGGTGAAACAGTGGCCCAGTGGTGAGTAGGACTGCTGCCTCACAGCACCAGGGACGCAGATTCAATTCCAGCTTTGGGCGACTGTCTGTGTGGAGTTTGCACATTCTCCCCGTGTCAGCATGGGTTTCCTCTGGCTTCCCCTCACAGTCCAAAGATGAGCAGGTTAAGTGGATCGGCCATGCTATATTATCCATAGTGTCCAAGGATGTGCAGGCTAGGTGGATTAGCCATGAGAAATACAGGGACAGGTTAAGGGTGGGGCTGGGTGGGGTGCTTTTCGGTGGGTTGGTGTGGACTCGTTGGGCCATTTGGCCTGCTTCCACATTGTAGGGATTCTATGAGAAAAGCAGGACAATGAGTGACTCTCAGCAGTTAGTAATATGATATTTTCTTGTTTGGAAGTCATAGTTAACAGCTTAAGAATTATTCCTTTCGTAAAGGAGACAAGATGACCCAAGACAGATGATTCCTGAACAAGTTGAGTTCTGTGTGCATGGTACCTGTAGGATAAGATGATGGGATTTTTATTGTAAGTCAGTAATTGGTTACTGGATTTGACAACTTCAGATGTAAGGCAAAGGTATGAGAACAGGTAATGGTGTTTGTCTGTATGATAAATGTCAAGTGGATTCTGTACTCTCAAGATATAAAGATTTTCGCTTGGCAAGAGAAATATTGTGTGTGACTACTTTGATGTGTTTGACCTAGAATCAGAGCTGGTAGTAGAAACATCAAGCGCCCTGGGATGTTTTATTATGTCATCCTGTTCTATATAAATATAGATTGTTATCATAGGGCTTGACCCTGCAAACTCTGACTTTGGGGCAGCAGTGCTACTCATAAACCACAATTGACATCTGAAACACAAAGCTCTTCAAACAGATTCAAGGATTGAGTGTGTGCACTTTGTCTAATTAGGGTTATGATCTTTGCTCCAATATCAATCCAACTGGAAACTCTAATAAAAAAAGATTTTGCCAAAGATTATGAGTCTCTTCCTGCCAGGACTATTTTGTACAATGTGCATGTTTCCCAACACTGCAGCCAAATCAAGCTTAGAATTTATTTCAACAGGAAAATCAGCTTATTAGCTACCAAAGTATGAGGTAAAAATTGACTTGATATGGCTAGATACATATTGTGGACTCAGATGCCCCATTATCCCAAGCAAATGAGTGGAACTCGGTTTGGGGAAACCATCCCCTCAGTAATCGCTAAAATCAAAAATTAAACTCTTAATGGAACATGCTGTGAAAGTCTAATCTAAACAATTTCTTAACTATTTTAAAAAGTTATGTTCATACAAGGCGAATTAGATGCATATTTATGCATCCATGGAACTGATGTTCCTGGTTGTTGAAACAAACTGTTGAGACCAATGGCCTTCAGGTTCATTTTGGATTTACAGTACAGAGTAGCCAGTTGGCAAACATGCTAATACTACTGCATACACTTTGCACAAACCTCCTTCAAATCTGATCATCGAAGCCCATCAGTTCAATCTTCCATTCCTTTCTTCCCCTTGAATATATCCACATTGTAACAAGTTCCACATTCTCATCACTTTCTGAATAAAATTGTTGGAATTCTTTTCATTATTTATTACTGGTGATCATATATGTATGGCCCTTAGTTTTGGACTCCCTCACAATGCATATTTTACATCCATACAGCGTAAGCAGGGCTCAAGGGTGACATAAATTAACCAGTGCATGCAGACATAAGTAAGTCCCCATCTTCAAGCCATACATTTTCACCTTATTTTCTCTTGTCCCTTGTAAAGTATTACATTCACATTGTAATGATAACTATTTATGTAAGCAAGTCAGATTGTAAACACACGTTCTTCCCAAATGATGTTGTGCTTCTACTGCAGGGAGTTAAAATTACTGTATAATATTTTACACTAGAGATAATAATGGTGTAGGAATTTATAATGGAAAAAAGACTAGACAATAAATATGCTCAGATTTAAGATCCTTACATGGATCTACATGTAGCCTGATAGAGATATTAATGGGATAGAATTCTGGAGCTCTATAAATGTAACCAGTGTGATTGAGGTGCCTGCTTATCTCTGAAGGGAGTAGTAATCTTCACAACACCTCATTATAGTAATGTAAAAATACATAACTAGATAATAACATTATTGTAGTTGAACAGACTTGATAAAGGAGTTAATAGTTTTAATTACGCACCTGTCCAATATATTTGTTTGGTAAACTAATGATGAACAGAGAGTAGTATTTAGATTCCAGGGTGAAAGTCGACTTCTGTACTTCTATTTCAGTGCTTTTCATTTAAGTGCAGGTTTTTTTTAGAACAAGTGAACACCGTAACCTTTTATTCGATGTTTGATTAAATGCTTCAGTGAGCCCACTTTGCATTCGAATATCTTCTGGGTCATGAGATCCTATCTTTCTGTCTCACTGCCTTAGTGCAATGTAATATTTAGAACAAGGTAACTTTAAATTAGGATGCAGTCCCATTCCTGTTTGATTTGACACTCATCTCCAGTGCATTTTGTTGACAAATAAGGTCAAAGGTTTACAAGTGTACCCGACTTCCATTCAGAGGCACTGTCATTGATATTTTATTTATGATGATACTATTAGGTTTTGTATTTCTTTCAATGGGAAGTTCTTAGAAGGAACAGTGTCAGTTATGGTTGAAAGTTTCCATCTGGAATTATTAAATGTTCCTGTGTTGAAAATAAATTAAAACAAAAGTGAAATATTGGGCCGGATCTTACTGTTATTTTGGACAAATCCGAGTTACAATGCATTTATGAAGAATTTCTCACCTCAGGTCCAACCAAACCTGTCATATTAATTACGTCTCACACTGTGACAGTGTTTATTAGATCCAAATTCACCCCATCTTACCACACACTGTTCCCAGGACAAGTTGCCACTCAGCAAATATCCAACCAAGGATCAGCATTCTGTATACAGAAGGCCACCATTAAAGGACCATAGTGCACTTGGACAAGCATGGGCAATCCGGAGTTGCCTAGTGAGAATCTTGTCAGCTAGTTTGTGAAAATCATAAAAGGTAGAGCGAGTACGTCTTGACATAGAGATGGGTCTTGCTGTGCTTCTCATCTCATTTTGCTACACATCTCACCATAGGCCAGTGTGCTGAGATACCTATAAGATTCCAGTCATTGTTACTAAAAGTTTGAATTAATGTGAATTGGTCTTTCAGCAATCACAGACTGATTCAGTCACGCATTAACCTGGCCAGAACTGGATTTCCCATCATATTGATTGGAAAGAGGAAATACTGCAGTTTCTGTGCAATTTCAGTGCCAGTTACCCTGAAAAAAACTTAGATGCAATTGAAAAGAAAAGGCAAATCATAGTGTGCTGAGGAAGTAGGCCGTTCAGCCCATCAAATCCACACTGACCCTCCCAATCTTTGTAATTCTCCACTTCTCAAGGCTAATCCATCTAGCCAGCACAGCTTTAAACTGTGGGGAAAGCCAAAGCATCTGAAGGCAACCCCACACAGACACTGAGAGAAATGGCAAACTCCGTACTAGTGGCTAGGATAGAACCCAATTTCCTAGCATTGCAAGGCAGAAGTACTAACCACTGAACCACCATTTCCCAACAGGATACCTGAAGCTGAAGGATGACAGCAAGGAGGCCGCAAAGAGGTAAACTTCAGCTGGAGTTTGGTGTGAAATAGTTCAATCAATTTCTGTTCACCACTTCGAGAATAGTATGTCCAAATGCTGGTTATGGGCCACTGCCAGGCCAAGGACAGTAAGATATACAGAGAGTAGGGGTTAGATCCATGCCAGCCTAAAAATATTTCATTTAGAGCATATATTTGAACATAGCAGGGCAGCAAGTCTAAACACAGAGTATGGATTTCTTTACAGAGCAGATATATAATATCCCAATCATCCTGTCACAATTTCAGGGATAAAGATTCTGAGCTTGTTGAGAAAATATAGCAGCAATGATTTAAGAGGGAAGAACAGATTCAAAAACCAGGGACCCTGTTATATGAACTTTTGTCTTCAAAGGGAAGAGGATTGAAATTGGAAGTGAAACAGCATTTTTGAAATCACTATGTGGGTTCCCATGCCAATGGGTTTGCCGGCAGGGTGGCCATAAGGTTTGCCAAATGGCATTCCTATCAACCTCTCACTCTTCCTGATCTCTCTGCAAATGTTACTGGGTCACAGGAAGTGCCTGCCCTTGTTCTAACTCAGGCCTTTAAATGGTTAATTAAGGACCGCACAAGGCCAGTTTGGTGAACATTCAGACAGAGTAGCATCCAGGAGACATTTATTGATGCTTCCAACTTTTTTTGAGACTCCAATAGCTCCTGATGTTACTGAGAAACTAAAACCCAGCAATGCTAATCTGTGAGAGCTGGCCACAGCCATTCAGGCTGTTAAAAAAAACAAGGCTTCTCAACCTGTTTACCCTCATGGCTGTGGTAGCCCAGATCAGCACCTCTGTCTTAACCTCTCTTCAAAGAAAACCAGGACAAAATAACCTCTTAAAGCCACAGCATCACCATAGTTCCTTGGTTTTAAACTCCATCCCCAGATAAAAATTCCATTTGTCTTCTTAATTACTTGCTGCACCAGCATGTTAACTTTTTTGTGTTTTATGCACAAGAACACCCAGAGCGCTGTATACTCCACTTTTTTTGAAGTCTCTCCTTATTTATTAATAGTCTGACTTTTGATTATGCCTATCAAAGTGTATATCCTCATACTTTCTGATATTAAACTCCATCTTCCAAGTTTCTGTCCGCTCACTGAACATATATCCCTCCATCCTTCTCATTGAGTCCTTCTTTATGACCACAATAACTTTTTTGCTGATGTTATGAAATCTCTGATTAAACATCTACCACTGCTCATCACCAAATTTCCAGTTATTTTATTTCCCTATCTCACTTGAGACAACTCTTTCTTCATCCCTCTGTAAGTGCCTTTATTTCAATAGAGGACATGGGTTTGCAACCCAAACTGCTGAATTGAATTTTAAATACTACAATGCTGTGATTGTTAGCATCTAGGTGATCCTTAAGTCTTATTAATCCAACCTCATCACACTGATATCACATCATGATCTATATCACCCATATGACCATTCACTATCACACAGATACCATCCTTTATTAACAAATCTACTTCTCCTTATTTTCCTTTGTGCCTATTCTTCAGATTATTGAGTTCACAACCTTAGCTACCTTGTAACATTGTCTCCATAATAGCTATCATGCCAACTTAATTTAATTAAATTTGTGCCATCAACTCATCTACCTTATTTCAATTGTTATACATAATTGGACATGCCTTTTTTTTAGCATCATCTTTTTAAAATCTAACTTTTGCATATATTTTCTACCCTTTCTTTTCACACTTTGATTATCACTTGTTTCTTCATAACCTTGCACCTCTGGTCTCTTGCTTTGTTTGATTTTTTAAAAACATTCCTAAACCCACTTCCATTAAACACAACTCGAATTGTACAATTTGCCAGGAAATGCGTCCTAGCATGGTTCAAATTGAGCTCATACCAGTGGAATAGCTCTCTTTCCCCAGTACTAATGCCAATGTCCTGTGAATTATAAGCCACTTCTCCCATGTTAATTTTTGAACCACATATTTACCTCTCTAATCTTATTTTTTCTACACAAATTAGCCCATGACTCAGTTGACAATATGGAGAGTATTACTTTTGTGATCCAGTTAATTAAGCCACAAGATATTTGTAATCCATTAGCAGGGGCTTTCTCGTAGTCATAGAGCCATAGAGATATAGATATCTATAGCACTGACAAGGAGGGAATAGTCTTTTCGGTACGCTGATAGGGGAGGGGAGGGAAATATATCCCTCCGTGACTCCCTCGTCAGGTCCACACCCCCCCACCAACCCAACCTCCATTCCCAGCACCTTCCCCTGCAACCCCAAGAAATGCAAAACTTGCGCCCACACCTCCCTCCTTACTTCCCTCCAAGGCCCCAAGGGATCCTTCCATATCCACCACAAATTCACCTGCACCTCCACACACATCATTTACTGCATCCGCTGCACTTGATGTGGCCTCCTCTATATTGGGGAGACAGGCCGCCTATTGCGGAATGTTTCAGAGAACACCTCTGGGACACCCGGACCAACCAACCCAACCACCCCGTGGCTCAACATTTCAACTCCCCCTCCCACTCCACCAAGGACATGCAGATCCTTGGACTCCTCCATCGCCAGACCATAGCAACACGACCCCTGGAGGAAGAGCGCCTCATCTTCAGCCTAGGAACCCTCCAACCACAAGGGATGAACTCAGATTTCTCTAGTTTCCTCATTTCCCCTCCCTCCCAAATTGTCTCAGTCCCAACCATCGAACTCAGCACCACCTTCCTAACCTACCATCTTCTTCCTGACCTCTCTGCCCCCACCCCCACTCTGGCCTATCACCCTCACCTTAACCTCCTTCCACCTATCGCATTTCCAATGCCCCTCCCCCAAGTCCCTCCTCCATACTTTTTACCTTAGCCTGCTTGGCACACTTTACTCATTTCTGAAGAAGGGCTCATGCCTGAAACATCGATTCTCCTGCTCCTTGGATGCTGCCTGACCTGCTGCACTTTTCCAGCAACACATTTTCAGCTCTGATCTCCAGTATCTGCAGTTGTCACTTTCTTCCATCGCAAATTCTCCCAATGTCAAGGTACTTCCATGGGCCATAACAACTGGATCCACATTTTCCCATTCCAAATCCCTGTCTAGTCCCAGGATAGATAATCTGAACCTTGTTGGTACCAGGTAGGCGACACAGCCTCCTGGACTCTCTGTCTTTGAAACAGAGAAAAGTATCTATTCCTCCATGTTATCTCCAGTTGTAGCTACATTTCTCTTTTCACCCTAACTGGAATGGTACTCTGTCCTAAGGTGTTGCGGTCTGTTTGCTCATTCTTCCTGCTGCCTGTGCCATCATTGGAGCAGCAACCTTGTACCTATTGGATAAGGGCACTGCCAGAGGCTCCTCCAAAATGAAAATCTGAATCCTTGTACCAATCTCATTGGTGATTTAAGATGTAAAGTAAGGAAGGACACCATTTTGACTGGGATAACACATCCATCTTAAGACAAGCAAAATAGAGACATGCACAAGAATTCCTAGAAGCATGGCATTCCAACCCGAACTCTATCAACAAATACATCGAGTTAGACCCCATCTACCACTCCCTGAGAAAATGAACAGGAAATGACATCACCACAGGAATGGACATCACCAACCCAAAGAAACCCAAACAGATAAATAGAAAGCAGGAATCATGTACACTGCTTCACGTGAGGCCAACTGAAGATGTTACCTAGTAGGGTGATGAAATATCTGGAAATGAACCTCCCAGCTCAGTGGGCAAACCTGCATCTGGTCACACCCTCCTCTCCTGACTATAGACCAAATTTGATTTAATTAATCTCGATGTTGTGATTCATCTTTCGACACAGCATCAAGGTAGTTCTCCCCATCCCTAATGTGTTATACTATTCACAGTTCACACTCAAGCTCAGTTGGAGCAGGCATCACTTGTTTACCGATGTGGGCACTGTGGATCATATATTGATGTCACCAGCTCCCATACATACAACAGCTGCAACACATCACCTGTCCAGCTTTCTCAATTCCATTTCATTGATCCATTTAAATGTTGACTACTTAAAAGGTGAACTTCTTAACTGTACTCTTCAGCTGTAACAATGCCATCTAATTTAAACCGATTAGCCAATTGAAAGGCATAGAAGAAATACCTACCAATCATCAGTCTGAGATGTCAAAGTCGGGCTCTTATTGGAAGAAACAAGTTGAAGGGAATCTCTGCAATTGGTTTTCATTTTCTCCTGTCACTGGTCCTTCTCATACAGGTTTGTCTTCTCTTTACAAAGCTGCTGACCCATGCTCTCATGTTGATTGAGAAGCTGCTGATTGCTTTCTCTCCTGCTGTTTATGAACTTGCTGCCTTACTGTCACATCTTTTTGTGAAGCTGTTGTCTGTGTTCTCTCTTGCACTGTTTCTGAAGCTTAGGCTTCTCCTGTGTCTTGCTCAGTCTAAGTCACAGTGCTGCTGACTCACTGTGCACATCTCCCAGTCTGCCTCACAATGATTTTGACTGCTGCACACTCCCCCAGGTCTGTTTCACTGTGATATCAACTTGCTGCACACTCCTCCCGATCTGGTGGGCATGGTTCAGCTATTAAGCAGGGCAGGTATTCACAGAAAGCCACCTTACTCAGGCTTCAAGCAAGAAAGGGTGTCATGTCTCTCTCAATGACTTTTATACACAAGGCTGACAACTCTCCCTCCCCCCACACCCCCACACCCACGTCCACCATCCCCGCCACCCCAGAACCAACCATACAAGTTATGATGGCTCTCCCCTGCCCCTCCACTAACAACCCCAGGACTCTCCACCCACCTTTTCCAGACCATAGCTCCCCTCCCACCAGGAAACCCTAACATCTGATCCTGGTCTCTTAGGACTTTGAAGCCTTTATCTTCTGGTATTGGGTCTGGATAGCTCCGCAGTAGAAACAGGTTAAACTTGGCTTTGAAATATCTTGATCACCTTGTGGTCACCAACTCTGGATTGGTACTTCAGTAGCTGATGATGTACCACATTTGAACTACGATTGGAATGAACAGATTGTCCTGCAGATCCCTGAGGCAGGTGCTATTGCGTGTCTCTTCCACTCAATGATTCTTACAGGAATAGATCCACAATTGATTTTCCTTCCCTCTGCTTTGGATCTCCACAGCTTTCTGGAATCAATATTGAGTTCAACAATTGTAGGATTTGAGGTACCTTCTCCCATGTCCTTACCCCAACCCCCCACACACTAAGCCTTGTTATCACATGGTCTGCTATTATACACAATCCAATCTGAGCCACTAACAGTCACCATTAGTAGATATTCACCCTCCTTGATGGATCATTACCCACTCCTTTTGTCTGTCCAAATGTCCTTCTCTCTCTTTGGGCTCTATCCCCACCTATTGTTTACTCTTTACTCACTCCTTCCACCCTATTTTTCCTAGCTACCATCAGTTCTGAGGAAGGGACACTGGACCTGAAATATTATCTCTGATTTCTCTCCACAGATGCTATCAGCCATGCTGAGTTTTTCCAGCAGTTTCTGTTTTTAAGTCCACAATCAATGAGAGTGGGCGTGAGCTCTTCCCTGTACAGCTCAGAACTATCCAGGACAAAGTAACCCACTTAATCAACACCTCATCTACCACCTTCCACAATCACTCCCTCCACCTCTGATACACTGTGGCAGCAGCAGTGTGTTACATCTATGAGATTAACTGGAATGACTCACTAAGGTTTCTCAGACAGCACCTTACAAAAGGACCAGGGCAGCAGATATATGGGAACACCATTACCTGTAAGTTCTTCTCCAAGTCATTCACCATCCAGATTTGGAAGTTTATCAGAATTCCTTCACTGTCACTGAGACAAAAATCCCAGAATTCCCTCCCTATACCATGTGGACTACAGCAGGTCAAGAAGCTAGCTCACGATCACATTCTCAAGGACAACAAGGGTGGCCAATAAATGCTGACCCATCTGAATGGGTATATGAATAGGAAAGATTTGGAAGGATATGCCAGGTGCTGGCAGATAGGACTAGATTGGGTCAGGATATCTGGTCGGCATGGGCGAGTTGGACCGAAGGGTCTGTTTCCATGTTGAACGTTTCTATGACTCTATGACCCTAAATCAGCAAAGACTATATTCCATGAATTAATAGAAACAAAATATCCTCGCACCATGAAACTTGGATTCAGTCTAAACAATAACAAAACTAATTTAGTGGGACAGAGAGAAAGAAAATGTTGGCAGTGCCTATCTGTGTAGTGTCTTCTAAGATTTGGATTTACAGTGTGGAAAAGGCGAGGAAGAGACATTGATTCAATAACTTGTAAATTAATGTGTTTTCTCATCTTTCTCACGCTCGAGGTCATCTTTGCACAATGGATCAGTGGCCCATACACTTCCAGGAGGTGGAGAGCCCCAGCATGATAAAGCTGGCAAGCTCCCTGGGCAGCAGGCAGACGGTGGAAAGTGAGAAGATCTTTCTGTCCCTGATAAACTGAACAGGCCCCCATTTCTTAGTTCCTAGCCAGCATCCAAGCTGCTTCTGTGGAATGGTCATCTCTGTAGGGCAGGCAGTACACTCAGCATCCAGCCCTTCATTGAGAAACAGCTGAGCCCCATTCAACGTGCGACATCCTTTATTCCACAACTCTGCCCCCACCCCCACCAAGTGTCAATCAAATTCGGCTGAATAATACAATGGCCTCTTTCCATGGTGTAAGCTCGTTTATGTTTCTAGTTGCTCAGTTGTTGACTCGAAGGCAAGAGGATGACAGATTTTTGGATCCTAAGAGATCCGTGGATATGGAATTAACACAGGAAAGTGGCATTCGGAAAGAAGTTTGGCAGTGATCTGAGCAAATGTTAGCAATTCGAATGAGCCACTCTGTATCCCTTTTCTTATAATATGCTTATGTCTTTATAATGGGTAGAGAAACACGTTCATGATGTGGTTAACCATGAAATGGCTGGGATGTGTTCAGCCCTGTGTTGTGCACATCAACGAGAGAAATGTTGCTGTCTGAATGATGTTAACTCACTTTCTTTGAAATTGGGTTGATTCCATCTTAGCTGGAATTGACTTGAAGAATAAATTCCAGTCATGTGTTGCAAGGAATTTAAGATCACATTTTAAACATGAACATTTTTCAGCATTGTACTGTATTAAAGAAGCATTTGGAGTGGACTAAATATATAAGTGTATATGGAAATCCAACCATATGTTTATGCATTTATCAAGAATAGTTGGGTCATACAGCACAGAAACAGGCCCTTCAGTCCATGCCAAACTAAACTAGTCCCACCTGCCTGCTCCTGACCCATATCCTCCAAATCTTTCCTATTCATGTACCTCTCTAAATATCTTTTAAACATTGCAATTGTACTCGCATCCACCACTTCCTCAGGACGTTCATGCTACATGCAAATCATCCTCTGTGTAAAAAATTTGCTTCTCATGTGTTTTTTCAATCTCTCTCCTCTCATCTTAAAAATCTGCCCCCTCATCTTGAAATCTCCCATCCTAGGGAAAAGACAAAGACCATTAACTCTATCTATACTTCTCATTGTAAACTTCAATAAGGTCTCTTCTCAACTGCCTACGCTCCAGTGAAAATGGCCCCAGCCAATCCAGTCTTTCTTTATAACTGAAACCTTCCATACCCGACAACATCCTGGTAAATCTCTTCTGAACCCTCTCCAGCTTGATTAAGATGATATTGTAGCCTAATCTGTTTGATGTGCCTTGATTTTGTTTTCCTGTGTCACTACATGCTAGACTCATTCTATTTTCGTCCAGAATAATGGATCCATCCCATGTTTTGCAATAGATTCTTGTAACAGATGCAGTCACCTGGGTGATTGGCACAAATGTGTTTGGTGATGGTATGAGGTGAGAGCATATGGTTACCAGAGCTGGAATGATCAACAGTACAAGCAGCACATCCTCAGAATCTTGCCCTGAATCTTTTATTTTGTGCACTGAATGAATGATAAAAGACTCGTATAACTTTTGAGCAGAATCATGTTATGCTGTCACTGGATCATAATCTCGATGTTCTAGCTAATGCTCCCCTAATGGACATGGGTTCAAATCCCACTGCTGTGATTTAAATTGTATTAATTAATTCTGAATTAAATTGGTTCTGACAATGGTGATCTTGAAACTAACATTGATTGTTGACAAAACCCATTGCTTACTGGTGGCATGGTGGCTCAGTGGTTAGCACTGCTGCCTCACAGTGCCAGGGAGCCATGTTCGATTCTACCCTCAGGTGACTGTCTGTGTAGAGTTTGCACATTGTCGCTGTGTCTGCATGGGTTCCCTCTTGGTCTAGTTTCCTCTCACAGTCCAAAAATGTGCAGGTTAGGTGGGTTGAGCATGCTAAATTGCCCATAGTATCCAGGGGTTTGTAAGGTAGGTGGATTAGTCATAGGAAATGCAGGGTTAGGATGGGCTGAATGGCCTGTAACCCACACAGTAGGGATTCTGTGAATGTTTTTCAACAAGGAAATCTGCTATCTTTATCCAATCTGGTCTTTACGTGACTCCAGACCTACAGCAATGCAGTTGATTCTTAATTACTCTCTGCTCAGAAGGGACTCAGTTTAAGAGCAATTAGAGATGGGCAACACATGCTGGCTGCACCAGCCATGCTCAGGTCCCATGTAAAACAATAGATCTGATATTTTGCTGCGTAGTTCAGAAGCTGGGGGATCTCAAATAGTTAAAACATTGAGTTTTGCTCAAATTGGTATGAGTGCAAATGAGTCAGATAATAGACGATCACGATGCATGCATTACACAGGTAATTAAATTATGATGTGTGGTATGAAAATGGAACCCAAGGAATAAGGCGTAAAAGATTGTCAGCTTTCTTTACCTCAAAGTTATGCTATATTAGTAACATTTGCCTTTTCTCTCCTACACCTCCTCCCTGTGTTCCGCAGTTCCACCCACGCATCCACCTCCTCCTCTCTTTTGTGCTGAAGTAGTTGCAGGAAATCTTTCAACCCTGACAGAGAGAGAGAGAGAGAGAAAGAGAGAGAGAGTTTTATAAACTAGCGAGAACCATTGTGCCCTTTCCAAACCTTATTTTTAGGTTAATATTCAATTGTATGAAAGGGAGCAGACATTGATTAAAAATCAGAGCAAAACAAACCAAACCAGTCTGAATGTTAACATTTAAGAGATTTAAAGCAGCTTCGTCTGTAGAGCTTTTTTGACTATTTTGAGTGCTGCTCATATCTTTGTCAATAGTTTTGATGTCACTGTAACTGAAACGACTTCAAATGCTCACACAAATGAAGATGGGTAAGTGGCACATACTGCTATTAAATAGAGGAGAAAGTGAGGTCTGCAGATGCTGGAGATCAGAGCTGAAAATGTGTTGCTGGAAAAGCGCAGTAGGTCAGGCAGCATCCAAGGAACAGGAAATTCGATGTTTCGGGCATAAGCCCTTCATCATGCTATTAAATGGAGACAGGATGTGAGGAATATTACTTCAATACTTTGTAGAGTGTGAGTGAGGGGTAGGTGATTGCGGTGTGGCGATTGCATGGGGCTGATGGGTGTAGGAGACTTAGGGCTCCCTCTGTTTCTGAATTAGAGAAGTCCACATGTGCTGATGGTGCTGTGGTCAGGCAGTTAAAGTAGCGACGCTATTAGAATGGTGGTGACAACATAGAGGTTACGAAATGTGGCGATACTTGGTGATCCCTGGGGTGGCAAATGCAGGACAACTGGCAGCACACAAAAACCAATGAGATGCAACTTCTAGCTGATAGGCATGGTATATATGTATATATATACATTTACAATGTGCTGGAGATGACAGGCAGCCCAGCCAGCCACCATCAACTTTGCTCCTGTCCTGACAATGAGTAGAAATGAACTAATGATTGGCTGCAAGTGGATTAGTGGTCCATACGCTTCACTTTGAAGTCCCAGTGCATTCTCTGCATCAAACCAGGCAATTCCCTGAAGACAAAAACCTGTCTCTTCCTCCTTCCACCTGAAAAGTGCCAAACATGATCAAACCCAACCAATCCAGGGCTGGGAACCCAGACGGGAACACTCTACAGGGCTGCTAAGAAACTGCTGGAGCCATATTGACCTCAGAACTAATTGCCAACTTTTTAAAGCACTTTGTGAGCTTATCCTTACTCAGTGAAAGCACAGTATACAGTTACTGAACTTAAAGAAAATGGGCCTGTTATAATCCTGACTTCAGCCATCAGGTTGGAGAGGAGACAAGGATGATTATCATACAATCCAATCCCTAGAGCATGGAAGCAGACCATTCAGCCAGACTGACCCTAGAAAGAGCATTTCCACACACACCCACCCCATCCCTGTAAACCCTACATATTCCATGGTTAATCTACCTAGCCTGCACATATTCTGAACACTATGGGAAATTTAGCATGGCCATTTTACCGAGCCTGCACACCTCTGAAGTGTGGGAGGAAACAGGAGCACCCAGAGAAAACTCACACAGACACAGGGAGAACATATGAACTCCACACTGGAATCAAACTTGGGTCCTACACTGAGACAGTAATGCTAACCACTGAGCCACCCATTAGGGTTGCTGGTGAAACAGAAGAAGGAAGTGGAAAGGGGAATGAGGTACGGATGCTTAGCCTGAGGTCAGAACGAGTGTCAGGGGAAGATGTGAGTGAATAGGTGATGAGGAGCATAGACTTGGTGCAGTTTGGGGATCTGGAGGGCAGGAGAGGAATGAATGACTGCTTGAAGTATTTAAGTATTTTCCTCTATGAGGCATTTTAAAAGAAAACAAATGGATTTATCCAACATTAAGCAGGAAAAATCTGTCTCATTGAATGTTCAAGGGCTTTTTTGTTTAGAGTTGTGTCGTGATGATGTCCTTTAAGGATCCATCACCTAATTCAGAAGATACATCCGGTCTTCTGGTATAGACGGGAACAACCTTTCAGCTTCTAAACACTCTGCACACTTGTACTGTAATAATAACTCCAAATAAATCCAAGCTTTTGGCACTAGGGCAGAAGTGCTTAAGTTTTGTGGTTAGATGGAAGAAGGAATTACCAGTTAAATCGAGTCAAATTACAGAAGACAATGTTCAGTGAAACTTGATTCTTATTTTGAGAGGCATGCCTTCTGAAAATGTTTATGCAGTTTGGAGTTTTCAAGAGGGAGAGGCAATCTTTCGGAAATATAGACGAATCTGACGTGGCTTGCTTGGGTAGATGCAGAGATGAAATTTTGAAATAGGGGATCTGCCATTCTGAGAGGGAATGAGAAGGAATCTATTCTCTCAGAATGTCATTAATCTTTGGAATTCATCACCCAGAGGAGAGTGATGATGGGTCATTGAATAAATTCAAAGGTGAGACAGTTTTAATTGATGACAGAGTAAATGGTTATTCGGGACAGGCAGGAAAGGGGAATTAAAGCCTCAAACAGATCAGCCTTGGTCTTATAGAATGGAAAAACAGGATTACGGGGCACAATGGGAGGCCCCTGCTTTTATTTTTTACATGAGAGCAAATATATCTTGAAGAATAAAGAAAGCCGAATCAGGACTTGGAATAAGGGTACTTTAGGAGATGCAGGAGATGCTTGTACTGAGTTGATTTATGAGCAAAAATATTGTCTTAGACACTAGTTAGAAGGTCTCATTAACATGTAAGTATAATCCATGAGGTAAGTGTTTAGACATGATGTACAGACATGAAGAAAACGGCATGGTGCTTATGCACTTATCCAAAATGAATTAATTTCCACATTCATGCGCAATGCATTGGAAGTAGATCTAAACATGAGATCTAAACAATCATATAGTGTTAGGAAAAAAGCTCCCCAGTTGTGATTCAGCGAAGTGAAGAACCCATGATGTTGTTCCAATTTCACCTTTGTGTAACTTAAAGGGAAACCTTCAGGTAGTGGTGGTCTCTTGCACCTTCTGCCTTGTCCTTCTGGTAGAGCTCATGCGTTTGAGAAGTGTTGTTGAAGGAGCCTTTGTGAGTCATTACAGAGCATCTTGCAGTTGGTATATGCCACTGTTACTGCAGCTCCAATGGTGGAGAAGAGGAACTTTGAATGTGCTGGATGGGATTTTGATGGAGTGGGATGCTTTCTCTTGGAAGGTGTGGGGTTCTTGAGTGTTATTGGAGCTGCACAGTTCCTGGCAAATTCAGTGTATTCTTTCACACACTTATTTGTGCATGTAGATAATGGACTGGCTTTTGGGAATCAAGAATCAAGAGGAGAGTTACACAGTGGAGAACTCCCAGATTTTGACCCGCTGTATAGCCACACTATTCATGTATCTGATCGACTTAAGTTTCTGACCAATGGTTACCTCTAGAATATTGATGGAAAATGGTATTCAATAATAATAAGTCTTGGAATTTTGAAGGTAAGTGGTCAGACTCTTTCATTTTTAAAGATTTGTCTGACACTCGGGTGCAGGTAGAGTGCAGCTCCAACAACACTCAAGAACCTCACACCACCTAAGAGAAAGCAGCCAACTCCAACAAAATCCCATCCAGCACATTCAATGTTCACTGCCTCCATCCAGTGCAAATATCATACGTTACTTATCAGCTCAAGGCTAAACATGGTCCAGGTCTCACTGCAATTGAGGAATTATAAATGGAACTGAACATGGTCAATGATCAGTGAACATCACCACTTATGATTGAAACAAAGTCACTGGTGAAGAAGCTGAAGAAATTTACATCTCAGGAACTCCTGAAGCATTAATGTCCCACTGGTAAGCTGATTTTATTCAACAGCTCCAACTTTTTTCTTTTGCACTTCCATCCAGTGCAGACTTTTTCTATGATTCTCACTGACTTCAGTTTTATCCAGGTTCCTTGATGTCAGATTTGCTGCCTTGATGTCAAGAAGGCCAACTCTCACTTTGCTGCTGGAACTTACCTCTCTTATCTTTCCTTGGATCCAAACGGATATCCGAGCAATGGTCACAATTTTGAATTGGTGAGCAGGTTATTGCTGAGTAGGTGTCACTTGGAAGGTCTATCAACAGTTAATCTAACACTTTACTGATGACTGAAGGTAGATAGACAGGGCAGCAATTGGATGAATTGGACTTATTCCATGTTTTGTGAAAGGGACATATGCAAGCAATTTTCCCCTTTGCAGGGTAATTGCCAATGCTGTAGCTGTAACAGTTTGTTTGACAATGCAGTTACACACTCATACCTTCATTGAGTTATACAGCATGGAAACAGACCCTTTGGTCCAAGCTGACCATGTTTCCCAAGCTAAACCATTTCCATTTGCCTGCATTTAGCCTACATCTCCCCAAACCCTTCTATTCATGTACCTGTCCAAACATCTTTTCAACATCTTGTAACTGTACCTGCATCTACCACTTCCTGTATCGAACATGTCCACCTATGAGCCTCCTTTTGTGTGAAACTTTTGCCCCACAGGTCCCTTTAAAGATTTTGCCTCTCACCTTGATATCAGTTTTGAACTTCCCCAACCTAGGGAAGAGACCTTTGTTTTTCAGCTTATGTATACCCCTCATGATTTTATAAACCTCTATAAGTTCACCCCTGCACCTCCTATGCTCCAGTGAAAGAAATCCCAGCCTATCCAGCCTCTCTTCCTCACTCTAACCCTCCAGTCCAGATAACATCCCTGTAAATTTATTCTGTCCTCTCTCCAATTTAATAATATCCTTCTTATAGCAGGGGATCCAGAACCATGCACAGTCTGTCCTGGAGCATATGATGCACAATACTAAAGCCTGGTTGTTATCAGACCCACAGCCTTTGCTGCATTCAGTGCACTCCACTCTTTCTTGACTGCTTTCTGTGATATTGGAGAGCTCAGGAGGAGGTTGAGAATGATAATCAACCTGGTTTCCTGAAATGACCCCTGGGGCTCTGCTGTCATTGTTTAAATGCATTAAAGATGCCATTTATATATAAGTTGTTAATGACTCCTCTGATGCAAATTAAGCCCCATGCTCCAAGCCTGTTCCACTGATCATATTCATCAGTATTTATTGTTCTGAGCAGAACACTCCAATAATAACCAGACACAAGAGATATTAAAAGTAATCTTGATGGGTGGACTACTGAACAAGCGATACTAAGGTTGAAGTGCATTCCTTAATGAAGTTGAGACAAAGCTGTCAGATTGACAAATTGGGTCTTCAGTTTTCTCCATCTTCGATCTATCTACACTGAATCATTATTAGAGTGAATAAGTGGTAGGATAACAGCAATCTGACTGCACCATTTCTCTCCTGCCTGGAATGTCTCCTGGTAATATCAATGCGCCTTTAAGCGCTGGAGACTATTACAAACCTTTTCTGCCGTTACTGAATGTAAACTTTGTGAATTGCCCAGTAATTTTGAAAATCAGTTTTATTAGCTAGAATGTTAATGAAAAGATATCTTTTTCTAACTTATTTAGATTTTACTAAAGATAAAATAACCACACTCCCTCTTGAACATAGGGCTGCTCTCTCATCAGGGAGAATTGATTGGTAGTGATTTAGCCTGAGGGTCACCACACCTCAGGTTAAAGGTGAGGTTGAGAAGGATTTATTTGTGGTAACATCAGCCAGTGTGAGAATCAAACCTGCACTGTTGGCATGACTCTGCTTTGCAAACCTGTCACCAAGCCAACAAGCAAACCCATTTTGCCACTATGCATGAGTTTTAAGTAAAATAATTTTGCAGCAAAGTTTTGCAGCAAACCACATCAGGAATTTAAGAATGCTGACCCTGTGAATCTTCTGGATACAATGTCAGAATTGTACTATCCATTGCCAACTGGTCTTCAGGTCATTTGAGTTGCATTTTTATCTTTGAGTTATAAAATTGTGGCCTCAAGTCCCACTGGGGCAACTGGATCCAAACTGATTCTTCAGTGCAGCACCGATGGAGTGCTATATTGCTTGAGATCATGGAGCCACTAATGGCACAGAAGGAGACCAAATGTACCACAGCTGTCTCTGAAGTAATCCTGTCTTTCCCATTCCCTAACTCACTCTGCAGCCTTGCTGGTTTATTTTTGTAACATGTGCCATTTTTTTTTGTAAGCATTAAACATCTGGGCAGTGAGTCCCTGATCATTATCACTCAATTCATGAAGTAGTTCTTCCTCCCATCTCACCTCATTCCCTTGTCCAATATTATAAAGCTGTTGCCCTCAGACCTTGTGCCATCAGCTAATGGATCAGACTTTCCTTATCTACTTTTTCCGACCCTGCCATAATCTCGCACAGCTTTGTCAAATCCTTCCTCAACTGATTTTTGCTTGAAAAACAACATCAATCTTTCCAACCTAACTTTCCATTTAACAGCCCCTCCCCCCCCCCCCCCAGTAAATATCCTTTGTTTTCTCTCAAGCAAATTCACATCCTTCAGAAAGTAAGCAAATTGATTAGAATTTTATAACAGGCTCAGCAATAGCCTCTCTGTTTTTGTGCGCAATACCTATCTTTGTGAAATCCGAGATTCTATATACTTTCCTAACCATTCTCTTAATACATCTTACCTCCCTCAATCATATTGGCACCAACATAAGTTTGTCAGTCCCTGTGACTCCATCTGGACAGCGAAGAAGGTTCCCTCAGATTACAATGGGATCTTGATCAGATGTGCTATTAGGCTGAGGAGTGTAGATGGAGTTTAATTTAGATAAATGTGAGGTGCAGCATTTTGGGAAAGCAAATCTTAGCAGGAGTTCTACACTGAATGGTAAGGTCCTGGGGAGTGGTGCTGAACAAAGAGACCTTTGGAGTGCAGGTTCATAGCTCCTTGAAAGTAGAGTCACACATATATAGGATAGTGAAGAAGGCTTTTGGTATGCTTTCCTTTATTGTGAAGAGTATTGAGTACAGGAGTTGGGAGGTCATGTTGCAGCTGCACAGAATATTGGTTAGGCCACTTTTGGAATATTGTATGCAATCCTGGTCTCTGGAAGGATGTTGTGAAACTTGAAAGGGTTCAGAAAAGATTTACAAGGATGTTGCCAGGGTCAGAGGATTTGAGCTATGGGGAGAGGTTGAATAATCTAAGTCTGTTTTCCCTGGAGTATCAGAGGCTGAGGGGTGACCTTATAGAGGTTTATAAAATCATGAGGGGCATGGACAGGGTAAATGGACAAGGTTTATTTCAGGGGGGTGGTGGAGGGAGGGGGGAGAGGTGGTCTAGAACTAGAGGGCATAGGTTTAGGGTGAGAGGGGAATGATATAAAAGAGACCTAAGGGCAACTTTTTCATACAGAGAGTTGTGCGTGTGTGGAATGGGCTGCCAGAGGAAGTGGTGGAGGCTGGTACAATTGCAACATGTAAAAGGCATCTGGGTGGGTATATGAATAGGAAGGGTTTATAGCGATACGAGCCAAGTGCTGGCAGGTGGGACTAGATTGGGTTAGGATCTCTGGTTGGCATGGACAAGTTGGACGAAAGAGTCTGTTTCCATGCTGTACATCTCTACAACTCTATGATGAAGGAGCGGCACTCCGAAGTCTTGTGATTTCAAATATACCTGTTGGACTATAACCTGGTGTTGCGTGACTTCTGTTCTTGTTCACCCCAGTCCAGCACTGGCATCTCCACATCATGTATGCTGTTTAGAACTGTGCCACTAATTTAATATTGCTTCTTCTTACTCCTTCTGCCAAAATATGCCATCCAACACTTCTCGACATTGTCTTTCCATTCTGCATCCAGTCTATGTGCCGTCTTTTCAATAAGTCATAAACACCATTTGTTCTTTTATATCAGCAATAATATAAATAAACTCTACTACTATATAGAGTGGGGGATCTGTTATTTATCCCTCAACTACAACTCATTGGTGTGTGGCTATTAGCTCCTGCATTAAAGTGACAACTTCTCTTCAAAAAGCATTAAGTTGGCTGCAAGGCTCAGTTGAATATCTTGCGGTTTTGTAAGACATTTTATAAATCCATGCCTGGCCCTTTCTTTCCAGGATTCTAACATGTTTCATTTAACCTGCTCCATGAGGTTGGAAAACTGACATGCTATTGGAACAGCAAGTGGACCAGCCAAGCTTCTCTTTTACATCAAATTTCGAAGACCGATGAAAGTAAATCACAAATGTAAGTGTGACCATACTTGATGGGTGTGAGTCACTTATCTAGCCTGGACCTGACTCACTTGATGGGACTTATCATTACCCATTTGGGAGCCAGTGCACCCTCCTGCAGCTGGCAGTTCAGTTTCCAGAGATGTAATGGAATTCAACTGATTACAAAGGTCAAAAAATGCGAATGGAAAGGTGACCCATACTTCCATGACAGTTGCAAAGCAAGAATGAAGAAATGAATCTTCAGTTGCACAGACTAAAGCTGGAATACTACTTGGGGGCAATAAAGTATCAATTTATCTCCAGCAAGATCAATACTAATCAACATGGAATGAACATTGGAGTGTGCCACTTCATTCATTATTGCTTCTAATCCTAAGATCACTAACGTCGCTCATGCCTCTGACATTCACAGATAGTTTTCTTGGTCCAGAACTTTGGACCACCCACAGAACAGTCCAACCTAACTCCATCCTTTCCAAAATACTGCAGACATCCACCCCCTCTGCCTCAAACATTTTCATCAACCTCAAGATCACCTCGGGGAAAAAATGAGGTCTGCAGATGCTGGAGATCACAGCTGAAAATGTGTTGCTGGTTAAAGCACAGCAGGTTAGGCAGCATCTCAGGAATAGGGAATTCGACGTTTCGAGCATAAGCCCTTCATCAGGAATCAAGATCACCTCCCCAATTCTGTGATTGCACTCCAAGGTACAGGCAAAAATAGACATGGGGATTAGTGCATGAACCTATGTCTGTTGCCCTGTTGCATTTGCTGCA
This sequence comes from Hemiscyllium ocellatum, assembly GCF_020745735.1. Lineage (NCBI taxonomy): Eukaryota > Metazoa > Chordata > Chondrichthyes > Orectolobiformes > Hemiscylliidae > Hemiscyllium > Hemiscyllium ocellatum. The sequence goes on from NC_083406.1 coordinate 105,716,680, forward strand.
TGACATTATGGTCTGGGGACCAAGATCCTGTTCTGATCAGAACTTCTCAGTTCAGCAGTTAGCACGCTGCAGGTTAGGTGCCCAAAAATGGCTCTGCCAAATTTCTAGGAGACAAAAGACATACTGCAAAGATGAGGCTATTGCTAGTCTTGTCTCACGAGCAGCGATTTTGTACCTTCAACGCATAAACCTTTGGTTTTGACATTTCAGCTGGGACGTGGTCACATAATCTTGCCTGTTACCATCTGCAGAGGGCTGCAAGGTCAGATATATTACCTTTCAGTTGAGATTGTAAAGTGAAGTTAATATGAAGATTTCATGACCCTACTTGAATTGTGAATTTAAGTTGAGAAGATAATATAAGGTGATAAAAAACAGATCTTGATGGATTACGTGCATGGACAATGATGTGGCAAATGGATTATAATGTGGGAAAATATAAGGCTGTTCAGCCGTGGGTGCTGAGAACCTCCTCACTTCCTCAAAATACCGGTTAATTTTGAGGAGTGTTTTCATGGACTATCAAGGCCAGAAGCTGATTTTCAAACTGTCTAATGCATATTAATGCTAAGTTGGCGGGTGCAATGCAGGAATGTTTCTGCTTTCCAACATTTCTTTAGAATTAAAGGGTTATTGTCTCGCAGCAGGTCTACGATCTTCCCATTAACCATTTGTGCACTTATCTGAACCATGATCTTCCGCCTCCTCTGTCCTGTAGAACAGTGACAATCCCAGTTGTTGCAAACCTCTGTCCTTGAGGACTGTACTGCAGAGCCAGTACTTATCTCTCAGCAACACCCAGCTCTACCAATTGGGCACGGAGCACACTACCAGCTGAACTATAATGCACATTTATAGATAGTGATGCAGATGCAATGCAGTGTTGGGACCTGGAACACAAGAAATAGAAGGCGTCAACCATTCAATATCATTGGAGATGATTTTGCACTTCAACTCCAGAAATGATTTGGACTATGGGTACCAAACCTGGATTGAAAGTCAAATGACTTCAAAAGTTGTGCATGTAGTTTTGAGAAATGCATCTGCAGTCAATGCAAGTGTTTTTGCTATTACCCTGATGCTTTACATATCGAGCTCACTTTTAGCTTAAATGCTTTATGTGTATTTTCCTTCAATTTATGCAACCCACTGGTGCAGAACAGAACTGGCAAAATAAAGTAGCTGTTTCAGCAAAAAGAAATTCCGTTGTACAATTTGTCATGAAAAACCTGCTTATCCAGAGGTTTGTGTTCCTTGCTGATTGGCACTTGAGAATGCTGAGCAGAGCATAATTACCACAGCAGGAGAACCCCAGTACAGTTTGTAGAACTGTAATTGTCCTGAGCTGTTCATTTACATTACTTGTGACCTCGGAGCACAGGATGATGTATTAGCAGATCACAGGAAACGGGAGGTTTTCTAATTGTGTAAAGGAATCTGGTCAGCTGTACGATGAAAAAACAGTGGAGAACCTGCTATCGCTGCAGATTTTTACAGGCTGTAAGGTGCAACCCACCTCATTTGCAGAGATAAGCATTTTTTGATTGAGAGCGGCAATGAGCAAGTTTCATTTGCAGGACCAGAGATAAGCTTCTTTGAAAGTCCACGTAGTCTACCACAGCAGGATAATACTTTCCTATGCATTAGGTGTGGCTGAAATCATTCTTTCAAAGCAAACTTATACTTTCGCAAAATGGATGGAGAAGTGTGTTTTGTGAAAAATATATTCTGAATAATCCTTTTGTTACTGGTGTTGAAACTAAGACATTAAATGATTATTAAACCTGTTAAATTTATGACTAATTAGTTTGTATCGTCAACCAACGTATAAAGCAGTTCAGACATGACAGTGCTAAGGTGATGTTGCCTCTTTAATTTTATTGGTGAAATTTGACTTATTATAACGTTTTCTTTATTTTGAAACAAATTTGCTGGCTTATGTCATTTACCCAGAAAAAATTTTCTAACTAGGATGGGGTTGATAGACTAGGCCAATTCCACAGGTGCTTTTAATGGTTGGTTTAACAGCTAAAAGGTGCTGTGATGGTTCATGTGAGAGGCACTTCATCTCAGACTGAACTTTAGTGTTCACTGCCTCATGGTTCAACTGCTGCGGGAATTGCAATTCCTTATGAACCAGTACACCTTTTATTGGGTGATATATCTTCCTTAAGGGCACTCCCAGGAGAGTGGATCAGATTGATGTCAGTGTACATCATAATAACCAAGAGGATGGTTATGAGACATTAGTAGTGACATAAGTTCCCCTCCTTAAGCAGGATGGATTTTCTTAGCTTTGCCCACTGCATTCCATGAACAGGATCAGACACTGTTTTAGACCTTTTTAGAAGATATTTATTATTTCACCTAAGTCCCCTAATTCAGAAGGATATAGGTTTATGCTTTCTTTAAGTGCTTTCTTTTATGACAACTGCATCGATTAGTCCAAGAGTAGCATTATTCATAATTATGCTTGAAACGTAAAGGCACAAAAATTTAAGAGTTGATGGCTAGGATTAATGAGAGCGTTGTTTTCTGAGGTTTAGTGAATAATTCATTTTTACTTGCAGAAAATTTGGTGTTTTCCCTGGTTTTTATTTTGCTTGATACATTCAGACATTTTCAGAGAATCAAAATCTTCTTCTTACATTCCATGAGATTTGGGAAAAAAAGGCTCCTAACTGCTCATTTTCCTCACCTTCCCTCACAGCTCAGTATCTTACTTCTCACAGAGAGCTCCCCTTACGGCTGGTGTGATGCTTTTAAAGGGAAAACTAGAAAAGTGGACAAATAATAAAACACGATATACTCGATAAATTCTGCTGGTCAGGAGAGAGCAACACAGTTTCTGGGTAGAATTTAATGTTCACCTGGAGGCATGTTTGGAGCTGTTTAATCAAGATGGAGGAAGCAGCGTGGGAACCAACTACCTTGCCACCTCCACCTAATTAAATCCAAAGAAATAAAGAAGGCCTTCCTCAAGCATTCCTGTCCGGATTTGCAGGGTTTCATTCTGTGACTATGTTACGACTGTGGTCAGTATATTTTCAACTGATGTGACACAATTTGCTTTCATAAGCATATGACCAGAGAGTATAAATGATTACTTCCTATAGATTTTTAAAAAATTGAATCATCATATCTCTACACTGTGGAAGCAGGTCATTTGGCCCATTGACTCTTTATCAACCATCTGAAGAGCACTCCAACCTCCCTGTAACCCTACATATGCCATGGATGATCCACCTAATCTACATATCCCTTGACTCCATCGGGCAACTTAGCATCGCCAATCCACCTAACCTGCACATTTTTGGACTGTGGGAGGAGACCAGAGCAAACCCATGCAGACATGGGGAGAATGTGTAAACTCCACAAAGACTATTGCCCCAGGGTAAAATTGAACCCAGGTCCTTGGCACTGTGAGGCAGTGATGCTAACCCCTGAGCCACCGTGCCACCCTTACTCATTTACTACCAACCCAGATACAATGAATCTGTGAATTCAATGTTTATAAATAATAACTAGTTGTAATAAGGGTGGGAAGTTGCAATGCTATTATGCACGATCTCGGGTACCTAAATTGGGAACAGTTGTTCTCAGGGAAATGCATGACAGAAATGTTGAGGTTGTTTAGGAAGCACTTGCTGATAGTGCTGGACAGGTTTGTCCAACAAAGGCAAGGAAGGGATGGTAGGTTGAAAGAATCCTGAGTGACAAGGGATGTGGAACAGCAAATCAAGAGGAAGAAGGAAGCTTACTTAAGGTTGACGAGGCAAGGATCAGACAGGGCTGAAGAGGGTTAAAAGGTAGCCAGGAAGGAACTGAAGAATGGACATAGGAGAGCTAGAAGGGGACATGAAAGGACTTTAGCAGGTAGGATTAAGGAAAACCCTAAGGTATTCTACATTTATGTGAGGAACAAGAGAATGGCCATAGTGAGGGTAGGACTGATCAGGGATAATGGAGGGAACTTGTGCCTAGAGTCAGAGGAAGTAGTGGAGATCATTAATGCATACTGTGCTTTGGTGCTTACTACTGAGAGGGATCTTGATGTTTCTGAGGACAGCATGAAACAGACTGACATGCTCGAACAGGTTGATTTTAAGTAGGAGGATGTGCTGAAAATAATGAAAGTCATGAGAATAGGTAAATCCCCGGCCTATTTGAGATATACCCTAAGTTACAAGAAGGGAGGGAATAGATTGCTGCGCCTTTGCATCCTCACTGTCCACTGAAGTTGTGCCAGGTGATTGGAAGGTGCAAATGTTATTCTTTTGTTTAAGAAAGACAATAGGGATAATCCTGGGAATTACAAACCAGTCAGTCTTACATCAGTGTTGCATAAAGTATTGGAGAAGGTTATGAGAGACAGGAGTTATGATTACTTGGAAAACCATAGTTTGATTAGAGATAGTTCGCTTGGCTTTATGAAGGGTAAGTCATGCCTCCCAGACCTTATTGAATTCTTTGAGGATGTGACAAAACATATTGATGAAGATAGAGCAGTGTATGTGGCATACATAGATTTTAACCAGGTCTTTTGATAAAGTTCCCCATGGTAGGCTCATTCAGAAAGTAAGGAGGCTTGGGATACAGGGAAATCTGGATGACTGGATACAAAATTAACTTGCCCATAGAAGACAGAGGGTAATGGTAGATGGAGAGCATTCAGCTTGGAATTCAGTGACCAGTGGTGTTCCGCAGGGATCAGTACTGGGACCTCTGCTCTTTGTGAGTTTTATAAATGACTTGGATGGGGAAATGGAGGGTGTTTTAATAAGTTTGCCAATGACACAAAGGTTGTGGAGTGGTAGATATTGTAGAGGGTTGTTGTAAATTGCAACGGGACTTTGACAGGTTACAGACCTAGGAGAAGACTGCAGATGCTGGAGATCAGAGCTGAAAATGTGTTGCTGGAAAAGTGCAGCAGTTCAGGCAGCATCCAAGGAACAGGAGAATTGACATTTCGGGCATGAGCCCTTCTTCAGGAATCTGTGCCAAACTACTACCGTGCCTCCCTTGTCTGCCGGTTTGATAGTGAGGTTGGGGTTGGAACAGAGGGAGTGGAAGGCTGCACGTTCCGAGGGTGAGAGGTTGGAGTGGGTGAGAGGGGTGGAGAGGTTGAGGGGTTAATGTCGTGACGGCAGTTGGCTATGAAGAGATCTAGGGCAGGTAAGAGGCCAGCACAGGGTGTCCAGGTGGATGGGGTGTGTTGGAGGTGGGGGAAGGGGTCGTCAGAGGGTGGGTGAGAATCCTGGTTGAAGAAGTAGGTGCGGAGGCGAAGGCAGCGGAAGAATTGTTCGATGTCTCGCTGCATGCTGAACTCGTTAATTCGAGAGTGTAGGGGAATGAAGGCGAGGCCTCTGCCGAGGACTGATCTTTCATCCTCAGAGAGGGGTAGTTCTGGAGGGATGGTGAAAATACGGCAGGGCTGGGAGCTAGGACCTGGTGTGGGGCTGGAGCTGGGAGTGGGGGCGGGGTTAGGCGTGGGGGCAGGAATCAGGGCGGGGGTAGGGATCGGCGTGGGGAAGGAGATTGGCCTGGGGCAGGGTTAGGCATGCAGATGGAGATCGGTGTGGGGGCGGGGTTAGGCGTGCCAGACAGAGATTGGCGTGGGGGCAGGGTTAGACGTGGTAATGGAGATCAGCGTGGGGACAGAGACGCATGCGGCATGGTCATTGTGCAGGTGAGTGATGTCACTGGGGGCGGAAGTGGCTGCGGTGACGGCAATCCCGGGGCCGGAAGTGGCTGTGGTGACGGTAGAAACGGTGTTGTTCCCAATAGCCGTGGAGGCCACAAATCTGTCGGTGATGGTCTTCCTGGCGATCGTGGAGGCGGTTGTCTGGGCAGCGATCGCAGAGACTGCATGGTCGGTGGGTGCGGAAGTGACGTCATGGTTCGCGGCGGTGGTTGCTGCCGCGGACGCTGCTGCGGCTGTGTGGTTAATGGTGCCAGAGTGATTTTGGAGGCCGATGGAAGATTCCGGAACAGTTGAGGAACCCGGAGTGTGGGGGTAAGTACATGAAAGTTTTTGGTACTTACTGTCTTTAATTTCTGATATGGCTAGGAAGAACTGTTTGTTTAGTGTGTGGATTCTTCTGTGGATGAAGAACAGTAGAGATCCTTTGCAGGTCTGTGAGAGTGTTGTCCTGAGCTGAGGTAGGGCTGACTACAGGGAATGTAGGTAGCGGCACATGGCTGCAAGAATGGAGTGGAGGATCTGGAGGGAGGTCTGTTGCTGGAGGCTTCGGATTTGTTGTAGGTACTTCTTGTCCTGGTTGGGCTCAAATTTTGTTGGTCTGAACATACTCCGGAGTCCGTGCAGGGTCAGTCGGTTCCATAGGCAGGTGCTGAGGAAGGAGATGTGGCTGTGGTAGCGAGTCTGTTTGAGAACGTGCCTGAAGAGCTTCTGGGCAGAGGAGATGACCTGGAGTGTACAGTGAGAGAGGGACTCACTGAAATCTTTGTAGAGGGAGGAAGAGAGCTTCTTCAAGGAAGGCATCCTTGTAAGAGGATTCACAGAAGGTTAAAATTTTCTAGGAGAAAGTGAGGACTGCAGATGCTGGAGATCAGAGCTGAAAATGTGTTGCTGAAAAAGCGCAGCAGGTCAGGCAGCATCCAAAGAGCAGGAGAATCGACGTTTCGGGCATGAGTCCTTCTTCAGGAATGGCTCATTCCTGAAGAAGGGCTCATGCCCGAAACGTCGATTCTCCTGCAGGTTGTAGACCTAGGCTGATAAGTGGCAGATGGAATTCAACCTGGAAAAGTGTGAAGGCATTCACTTTGGAAAGTCAAATTTGAATGCAGAATATAGGATGAAAGGCAGAATTCTTGGCAGTGTTGAGGAACAGAGGGATCTTGGGGTCCATGTCCATCGATCCCTCAAAGTTGCCAGCAAAGTTGATAGGGTTGTCCAGAAGGCATATGGTGTGTTGGCTTTTATGAGCAGGGAGATTGAGTTTAAGTGCAATGACGTTATGCTGCAGCTCTATAGAGCCCTGGTTAGACCGCACTTGCAATATTGTGTTCAATTCTGGTTGCGTTCTTACAGGAAGGATGTGGAAGCTTTAGAGAGGGTGCAGACAAGATTTGCCACGATGATGCCTGGACTCGAGGGCACGTCTTATGAAGAAAGATTGAGGAAGCTAGGATTTTTATTATTGAAGTGAAGAAGGATGAGAGGTAACTTGATTGAGGTGTGCAACATGATGAGAGGCATAGATAGAATGGATAGCCGGAGACTTTTCTCCCAGGGCAGAAATGGCTATCAGGAGGAGCCATAATTTTAAGGTGATTGGTGGAAGGTTTGGGGAGATGTCAGGGATAGGTTTTTATACAGAGTGTTGTGAGTGCATGGAATACACTGCCAGCAGTGGTAGTAGAGTCAGATACATGTGGGACATTTAAGTGACTCTTGGATAGACACATAGAACATAGTACAATGAAGGGTTTGTAGTGTTGCGATACAGCAGCAAACCTCTCTGTTAATTAAACTAAACACACAGAAAAGCTCATAATCTGTTAAAATATGAAAGACAGAGAACTCCCAAATTCCACTATTTAAAGAAAACAATATCAATTCATTCTTTAACTTTAAAAGTGAACATTAAACAACAACTGTTCACAACTCTAAGCCCCAACCCTTGTCTTAACTGTTTATTATCTGTCTCCGAAGTCTGTAAGAATATACTGTTTCAATAAAACACTTACTAAAATGACATCAACTTAATTTCAAAACCACACAGCGGCTGTCGGCTTTGGTGTCTTTCTTCTTTCGGCTGAAAATCTCTCTGGGTGGTCGTCTTTCTTTTTACTGGGAAGATGTTTTATATGACAAGGTACTTTGATAGAGAGTGTTTCAATGTCTTGGATATCTCTATTGATGGCAGTTACTCTGTCCAGTTTTCAAAATGAGCAAAGGTGAGGACTGCAGAAGCTGGAGATCAGAGTCAAGATTAGAGTTGTGCTGGTAAAGCACAGCAGGTTGGGCAGCATCCGAGGAGCAGGAATATTGACATTTCGAGCAAAAGCCCTTCATCAGGAATGGCTTTCCTGGAATTCCTGGTGAAGGACTTTTGCCCAAAACATCGATTTTCCGATTTTTAAAATGCCTGCCTTTTTTATATCCCCAACATCGAGTCGTCTCATTGGTTTAATGTTGGCAAAACAATAAATTCAAACTCAATTGAGTTTTAGTATCTTGGGACATAATTTCAACTGATTGGTAAAATTTGAACTGTTGTCATAACAGCAACCAACTCAGGTACTATTTCACAGCCAAATGTTACCTATTGTCAATTTTCTAGTATACTCTGAGACTGCTCTTGTAAGGTCTCAGTGCAGAACAACACTCACTCTCTCTTAAAGCTACAGTACACACCTCTAACTTCATAACAGTAGGTTAGTCTGATCTTAGAGTAGGATAAAAGGTTGGCACAACATCTATGGCTGAAATTCAAAACTACACAGCAGCTATCTGTGCTGTACTGTTCCATGTTCTATGTTCTACCTACTATGTATGAGTTGGATTCTTTAATACTATAATATCCACAGCCAGTTCCTCTTATTAGGAGGGATAATATATGCATTGTGCATCAAGCAAAACACTGGTGTTCAAACAATGGCAAGTGAGGCAGATATCGTGCAAGGAACACACAATGTAGACCCTATCAGGTTTGCTTGTCGGCTACTGGGTTGTTTCACACCCTCATACCCCTGAGCAAGTTCAACAATTCATTACACTGTGGGTTCAATCCTCACAGTGGCTGAGGCTATATAAAGGATCTGCCTTCTCAAGCTTTCCCTTTGCCTGAGGAATGGTGGCTCTCAGATTAAATCTCCAACAATCATCTCTCTCTCATGGGAAAGCAGCCCTCTGGTCTGGTAAGACAATGTCATCATGACTGACTTGAAATAATGCAACCCACAAACAGACAGATTAGAAACAGTAAGTGAATCTAAAAAATATACAGATGTTAAGGAAGATATGCAGATCAGTCTCTGAGTTCTGCAAAGAGTAGCTGATGAGGCGTTACAGCCATGGCATTGAGCAGCATCACGTTTGTCAGCAAGCTTTTGAGATTTTGGAGGCCACCTGAAAGATCTCTCTCCTGTTTCCTTTGAGTGCAGTTTCACTTGTGTTCTGACTTTGCAGCAGAGAGAGAGGGAGAGCTGAATCTCAGCAAACCTTGGTGAAGCTTTGTTCTCAAAAAGCAATACATTTTCAAACATGCCCTTGTATTTGCAATGACATGTTAGCCCCCTGTTTGCCTTCAGACCCATTTCTTGTTCGTTCATCTCTCTCTACGTGCAATGTGACGGACAACTTGGTGTCAAATTTTCCCAGTTTGATGGAGGGTTTCTCTGCATGAGCCAGGTGATATTTCTCACTTCGCTGCTAATGCACCTTGCCTCTATTGTGTTCCACTCATCCTATCTTCCCTGTCACCAGAGGCAGTGTACTCACAACAGCTGGAACCCTCTGGGATTCCTGGGGCTGCCGCCAATTTGAAAGCCCAGGGCAAGCACTATGAGCCAAAAAGGAGCCAAGAGGGAGGGGAACCAAAAAGAAAGAGTTATGAGGGAAATTAGGTGTCATGGCTCACACTGCATTACAAATACAAGTGCATTTCCGCCAACTCCAAACAGATCCCACCACCAAGGATATATTTCCCTCCCCTCCCCTATCAGCGTTCTGGAAAGACCACTCTCTCCGTGACTCCCTCGTCAGGTCCACACCCCCCACTAACCCAACCTCCACTCCTGGCACCTTCCCCTCTAACCGCAAGAAATGCAAAACTTGCGATCACACCTCCCCCCTCACTTCCCTCCAAGGCCCCAAGGGATCCTTCCATATCCATCACAAATTCAACTGCACCTCCATACACATTATTTCCTGCATACACTGCACGTGATGTGGCCTCCTCTACATTGGGGAGACAGGCCGCCCACTTGTGGAACGTTTCAGAGAACACCTCTGGGACACCCGCACCAACCAACCCAACTGCCCCATGGCTGAACACTTTAACTCCCCCTCCCACTCCGCCAAGGACATGCAGGTCCTTGGCCTCCTCCATCGCCAGACCATGGCAACATGACGCCTGGAGGAAGAGCGCCTCATCTTCTGCTTAGGAACCCTCCAACCACAAGGGATGAATGCATATTTCTCCAGCTTCCTCATTTCCCCTCCCCCCACCTTATCTCAGTACCAACCCTTGGACTCAGCACCACCTTCTTGACCTGCAATCTTCTTCCCGACCTCTCCGCCTCCCACCCCCTCTCCAGCCTATCACCCTCACCTTAATCTCCTTCCAACTATCGCATTCCCAACGCCCTCCCCCAAGTCCCTCCTCCCTACCTTTTATCTTAGCCTGCTTGGCACACCTTCCTCATTCCTGAAGAAGGGCTTATGCCCGAAACGTCGATTCTCCTGCTCCTTGGATGCTGCCTGACCTGCTGCGCTTTTCCAGCAACACATTTTTCAGCTCTGATCTCCAGCATCTGCAGTCCTCACTTTCTCCTAGTTTCATTAGTTGACCACTAGGCTAAACCATGACTCACCCCCTGACCGACTTGGATGGGCAGCCCTGTCTGATGACTGACCACACCCCTGATGTATCTCAGTGCAACTCCCTGACTGACTTTGCATGACTGTCAAACTCTCTGCAATAGACCTGAAAGACTGACTGTAGCCCACAGCCCTGGACTGAAGTGATACAGACCAAACCCTGGACAACCCAAGGGGCTGCCTGACTGTGTCCAAACCCCTGGACTGATATTTAATGCTGCCCTTGACTTGCATATGCCAGGACCACCTGTTGTCCTTGGTCGCACTCAAAACTGCTTTCCTTAAATATTGCAAACTGGCCATTTGATTGTAGCTCACTCAGTATATTTGCAGTGTATTGCACTGACACATAATGCAGGTATAGGATTAATATAGCATGACGCTATACAGCAACATGTCCACTCCTTTGATTGATCACCTCAGCCAACTATGTCAACTTAATTGGCTCCATGTCTGTGCTAGGGAGCAGAATAAGAATTATTATAAGCCTCTAAGCTCTGGCTGCAGGGGCAAAGCGTAAAAACACAAGGCAAATCAAGGAAAGACAGATACTGTGAGCATAGAAATAGATACTAAGTGAGTGTATGCTGACAGAGCATACGAGCAGCAGTAAGATACACTCTGGTTGAACCTATGAGATGATACATCATTATGATACTGATTAAACATTAGGAAATGAAGGCCCTACAGAGAGCCACCTCCTGCCCTTTCTTCTGACTTCCTCTGTCGCATTTAACCAGTAACCCATCCCTGCTCTCAAACCTCCCCCCGCCCCCAGCTCTCATTCTGCCTTCTCTTATCTATAGACTCGGATACTTTGTGGATCTCAGGTCTTGAGGGGGTGAATTATTGGCAGCAGCTCCTGATCCCTGTGGCACTGATGAATAATGGAGCATTGTTGGTTTCTGGACAGCAGTGAATCGAGGGTTGATGATTTTGTAGTCTTGGCATCCTATATTGTGGGGAAAGGTCAATGCCAACCAATTATTTTTTAACCAGCTTTCACCAGTAGAGGTGATGAGTTTCTCCAGCTGGTGGGCAAGTAAAATCACCAGTGCCATCAACCAATGGATTTAATGTTTCAGATCAAAGGCATTTCTTCAGACTCTTTGCGAGAAAGGAATGGAAGGATGTGCAGGTAGATTAAGTCACTTAGGAACATAGGATCAGGAGGAGGCCATTCACCCTGTTGAGCCTGTTCCATAATTCAATGAGATTATGGCTGATCTGTGCCTAACTCCATATTTCTGTTTTTGGCCCATATCTCTTAGTATCTTTGCCTAACAATCATTTTAAACAAGATCTGTTGGTAGAACTGAATGACCTTCCAGCAGAAGGCTGCAAGCTTTATTTCAATCACTTTGAGGCGTTATTGGTGAGAATTTGGTATAATCCCTGATGCAAAGAGGTAAACATGTTTGTTGCTGTACCCTCTATTTACAAAGCAATAGTCTTTCCTAGTCACTGCAATCCCATGTAATCCCAAATGACCTCTTTGTGTGTACATGATCCCATGTGATCCAGCTCTCGCATGCGTTGTTAAAGGACCCAAACTACAGGCTATAAAGGTAGAACTGGAAAGCGTTTTATTGGATGTCACTGAAATTATACAGCAAATAGCCTGTTGGAAGTTCCAAGACATTTTCAAATCGACCTGTTCAGAGATTTTATTACATACCTCTCAAGGAGGTGGGTCTTGAACCCGAACGTCTTGGCTTTAAAAGTAGGAACTGTACCACACTGTCACAAAAAATTATGTTTACACAGACTCTTTCTACATTATGTACTGATGTGCCCTTTGTGACAGGAAGTTGGGTAACGTTATTATTGTATGACTACATGTCTTTTACCAAAACCTTTGCATGTGAAAAGGATCCACAATGTAGCACCGTGCTCTCGGTCTTAGTCATTTGTTTAACTTTTGTTTGTTTGCTTTAGAAAGTTGAAAATAAAGGATTTGAAATTTTTTATCTCCCTTTTCATGAATTCGAGAACTCCTAAAGCAATTCATGGATAATGAATTACTTTCAAAGTGTAGTCATAGAAGATAAATATGAAAGCCAGTGTATGTACAATAAGGTCCCTGGGCCAGCAATGAAACAAATGAACTGGAATACATGGCATCCAGTGCACTGGCAGAACTCTTTGCACTTATGTGAAATAGTTCAAGTCATTTTTAAACATTCACCTGAGCAGGCAAAGGGACTCGGGTTTAAGGACATTGGTAATGCCTCTTCTGGAGTACTGAGCAGTTCTGGACCTGAGGTTATGTGAAGGATAGTATTAAACTGGAGAGGGTTCAGAAGAGATTTACCAGGGTGTTGCCATGACTGGAGGGTTTGAAATGTAAAAATAGACTGGAAAGACTGGGACTTTTTTCACTGGAGCGTAGGATGTTGAGGGGTGACTTTATTGAGGTTTATAAAATCATGAGGGACATAGATAAGGTGAACAAGAAGGGCCTTTTCCCTAGGGTTAGAGAGTTCAAAGCCAGGGAGCATATTTTTAAGATGGGAGGAGAAGATTTAAAAGGGACATGAAGGGCAACGTTTTTACACAGAGAGTGGTTTGTGTCTGAATGAACCTCCAGAGAAAGTAATGGGTGCAGGTGCAGTTACAATGTTTAAAAATGTATGTTCATGAATAGGACAGGTTTGGAGGAATATTGGTCAAGCTCAGGTAGGTGGGACTAGTTTAGTTTGGAAACATGGTTGGCGTGGACTGTTCGGACCGAAGGGTCTGTTTCCGTGCTGTGTCAGTATGACTGTAACTTCTCACTAGAAAGTCTGCACCTTCACCGATGCAGAGTGGTCCTCAATACTACACTGTACATTGATGCTCGGGTCCAATTGTGCAGCTTGAAGTTACAAATGCTGACTCAGGAGAGTTAGCACTGAGAAGAGCTGACCAGTCAAGAAAAACAATAATGCAGGACAACTTTTCGTTTATATTCTATACATATATACATTAGGGCGGCACGGTGGCACAGTGGTTAGCACTGCTGCCTCACAGCGCCAGGGACCTGGGTTCAATTCCTGCCTCAGGCGGCTGACTGTGTGGAGTTTGCACGTTCTCCCCGTGTCTGCGTGGGTTTCCTCCGGGTGCTCCGGTTTCCTCCCACAGTCCAAAGATGTGCGGATCAGGTGAATTGGCCATGCTAAATTGCCCGTAGTGTTAGGTAAGGGGTAAATGTAGGGGTATGGGTGGGTTGCGCTTCGGCGGGTCGGTGTGGACTTGTTGGGCCGAAGGGCCTGTTTCCACACTGTAAGTAATCTAATATATGACATTAGTTTCCAGCAGAAAATGCCAGTTTCATAGTAAGACTGAATCTTCATTATCCAGCAGATAAGAGCCAGGATTTTCTGCCAGTTTCCATATTGGAGAAAATGCAACAGGGGTGGTCTTCACCAGGAAGATATATCCACTGTTGATTCCAGAGAAGTAACTAGATTCAATGAACTTATTCTATTGGTGAACCTCCCTTTCAGGAGAATCGTCAAGGAATGAAGATTCCTGCATTGGTTGAGTTGGGCAGAAAGAGTTTTGGGAAAGAAATGGACTTGGATGAAGAGAGAGAAAAAGAGGATAGAATAGAAACGAAACACCCTTTGCAAAATAACAACAGCTTTTGACCATCATATAAGAAATGAGGCAGAGAAGGGAAAGTGTATTTGAGGTGGGATATTGGAAGGCATTAGAAATGTAGAAACATAGAAACTATGATCAAATTTTAAGGCCAGTGGAGAGGGCACAGAACATAGAACATAGAACATAGAACATTAAGCTTAGAATATAGAATATTGAACATTGAACAGTTCAGCACAGTGAGGCCATTCGGCCCTAGATGTTGCGCTGATCTTATATCCTACTCTCTGATCAAATTAACCTACATTGGCTTCATTTTACTATCATCCATGAGTCCATCCAATAACTGCTTAAATGTCCCAACTGTATTTAACTCTACAACCACTGATGGCAGTGCATTCCATGCACCCACCACTCTCTGTATAAAGAACCTACCGCTGTCATCTCCCCCAATCCTTCCTCCAATCACCTTAAAATTATGCCCCTCGTGATAGCCATTTCCTAGGAAAAAGTCTCTGGCTATCCACTCTTATCTATGCCTCTCATCATCTTGTACATCTCTATCAAGTCACCTTTCATCCTTCTTTGTTCCAATGAGAAAAGCCCTAGCTCCCTCAACCTTCCTTCAGTTTAAGGTGAGAGAAGAAAGCTTTAACAGAGAGCTGAGGGACAATTTTTTAACATTGTGTGGTGCTTATATGGAATAAACTGCCAAAGGAAGTGGTAGATATAGGTACACATACAACATTTAAAAGTCATTTGAATAGGTGTATGAATAAGAAAGGTTCAGAGGAATATAGGCCAAATGCAGGCAAATAGGACTAACAGGGTCAGAGGAAAAACAAACTGCAGATGCTGGAATCCAAGGTAGACAAGCAGGAGGCTGGAAGAAGGGTTACACCAGAAACATCGACTTCTCCATCTCTTAGGAAACCTAGTCAGCAGGGATGAGTTGGACTGAAGGGTCTGTTACTGTGCTGTGGGTAACTTTGTGACTCTACCTCACTTCTGTGGCTCACTGGGCAGCTGCTGTAGAAAGCTGAAAAATAATAAATGACCTCGAAAGGGGTAAGCATAAGAAAAAGAACAACAGACTTTCAGCAGGTCAACGTAAGTCAGGCTAGAGCAAGAGTCAACTCCATTATTCACTGAAACCATGGAGCAAATCACAGGGAAAAGGACAGCTTTGGTTCCGCAGTTGGTTAGCGTTCAGTGAAGTTATTGATCCAGTCATGTTTCATATACCTGTAGGCTGACAGTTGATTAATTAGATATTGTAAAATTTTGTTGTAACATTAATGTCCTGGAATGTAGCAATGTTTGATCGGAATTTAGCAGGCAGGCCCACTATTATTTCTGAATTTTACCGTGTGTGTAACCAAAATTTCCTGTTTCTGCTTGTTGTTGGTTCGGTTGCTGGCCTGAACTCAAGTTTATTTCACTTCTCTCCCATCTCTTTTCCTCTTTGACCCTTCTCCCCTTTTTGTTATCCAGCCACACCATCTTCCATCAATTCCCTCAGGAACACTGTCTTCCCCTTTTTCTGCTCTTTGCAGAAGGTGCTATTGAAGGAGTATTGGCTATTGCTGCTGTTCATCTTGTAGGCAGTATATTCTGCTGTTAATGTGCATCTATAGTGAAGCTTATTAATTTTTAAAAAATTAGATGGCCGTATAATCAAACAGATTACTATGTTGGAACTGCATCCATCCAGATAGGTGGATGACTTGTGCCGTGTAGATGGTGGAAATGCTTTGGAGAGTTGAGTCACTCAGGAGGTGAGTTACTGCTGCAGGATTCCTACCTTTTGACTAGCTCTTGTACCCATAATATTTATATGGCTGGCCCAATGCAGATCCAGTCAGTGTCGACTCTCATGTGGTTGAAAGTAGAGGAATACAGTGATAGTAAAACCATTGAATGCCATGGGGAGATGTTCAGATTCTCTTTTGTTGGAGGCTTTCATTGCCTGGAATTTATGTGAATGTTTTTTGCCAGTTAATTAGCAGCACAAGTCTGAATGCTGTCCAGTCTTGCTGTTCATTGGCTTGGTCAGTTTCAGTGCTGAGGAGTTGTGAGTCGTCTTGAACAAGTCAAAATCAAACATTTGTGAACATCCCCAATTCTGATAGAGCAAAGGTCATCAATGAAGCAGCTGAAGGTGGTTAAGCCCGAGACAATGCCCAGAGGAAACAAGGAGACATAATGCACAGTGGGCAAAAGTGAGGACTGCAGTTGCTGGAAACCAGAGTCTAGATTAGAGTGGTACTGGAAAAGCACAGCAGGTCAGGCAGCATCCGAGAAGCAGGAATATCGACGTTTCGGGCAAAAGACTGCATAGCAGTGGTGTCCATACCTCTGAGCCAGGAGAATTGGATTCAAGGTCTACCTGCTCAATAGATATGGACTTAATATCTTTGAATAGATGATTAAGAATATCTTGCCTGAGTTGCCGCTGCATGAATATTTTTCAAATGTGATGATTGGCATCCAAGAAAAGAAAATCGTCCTATGTATATGTGTAACTCCAACCAGAGAAGATATTTCAATCTTATCCTCATTAACTTCAATCTTATGAAGTTTTTTTGACATCATGTCCAGTCAAAAGCTGCCTTGAACCTGGCGGAGTCACTTTCACCTCACACTTGGAATTCATCCCTTTTGTCTGTGTTTGGCCAAAAGTTGGAATGAATTTTGGAGTGGTCCTGACAGAACCCACACTTTTCATTGTTTCACCATAACCTCCTCCAGTAGATTAGAATGTTGCAAATATAGTCCATTATTTCAGAAAGGAGGGAGAGAGAGACTGCATTCTTGTTCATCTGATTACATTAGCAGAAGCAAAAACAAGAATCTGTTGATAAAATGCGATTATCAGACACTTTGAAAATAATGATCAGAGCTGCCAGAGTCAGCACAGATTTATGAAAGGGAAGTCATAGAACATAGAATATAGAACAATACAGTGCAGAACAGGCCCTTCGGCCCTCGATGTTGCGCCGACCTGTGAACTATAAACTTTTCAGAGATCTTTGAGAACTGTACTAGCAGAGTAAATAAGGGAAACCAGCAGATGTGATGTGTTTGGATTTTCAGAAAGATTTTAATAAGTTCCCAGATGGGAAGTAAAGTTAGAGCGTGTGGGTTGAGGGATGATACATTAACATGGATTAGTGATTCAGTGATGGAAAGAGAACAGGGATTGAAAGTAAATGGGTCATTCCCAGGTCAGCAGGCTATGAATCTGGAGTACCACAAGGATCAGTATTTGAGTTCCAGTTGTTCATAATCTAGGTCAATTGTTCGGAGGACCAAATGTATTATTTCCAAGTTTGCACTGGATACAAAACTAGCTGGGAATGTGTGTTGTGAGGATGATACAAAAAGGCTTAAGGGGAATTGGGCAAACTGAGTGGGTGAGCAAGAATATGACAGATGGTATATGATGGGAATAAATGATGTGAGGTTATTAGGAGGATGGAGGTGCAGTGAACTTGTTAAATGGTAAGAGGTTGGAAAGTGGGCTGGTGGCCAAAGGGACTTATAAACTTATTTATAAGTCTTTGAAGACTTACATGCAGGTACAAAAAACAATAGTGGAAACCAATGTTATGTTGACCTTTGTTAAAAGGGTTTTTTTTACATTCACTCATGGAAAGTGCTGGGCCAGCACTTATAACTAATTCCAACTCAGAAGGTGGTGGCCAGCTACCTTGTTGGACTGCTGCAATCCATTTGGTATAGGAGCACCCAAAATGCCATTAGAGAGGGAACTCCAGGAGTTTGACCCCATGACACTGAAGGAGCAACAATAGATTCCCAAGTCAGGATGAAGGTTGGCTGAGAGAACTTTTTCAGGTGAGCATTTCTGCAACCCTTCCCATCCAGGTGGTAATGGTTATGGAATTGAAAGGTGTGGCCTAAGTTTCAGGAACTTCTGCAACATAATTTTTATTTGATTTGATTTATTTGATGTGTTTATTGTCATGTATATCTTGTTACCAAATACAATGAAAGGCATTGTATAGTGTCACCACTCTCTGGTGTCATCTTGGCAGCATAGTGGCTCAGTGGTTAGCACTGCTACCTCACAATGCTAGGGACCCAGGTTCAATCCCTGCATTGGGTGACTTTCTGTGTGGAGTTTGCACATTCTCCCCGTGTCCACGTGGGTTTCATCTGGGTGCTCAGGATGTGCAGGTCAGGCGAATTGGCTATGATAAATTGCCTGCAGTGTTAGGTATATTAGTCAGGGGTAAATGTAGGGAAATGACTCTGGGTGGGTTATTGGGCCGAAGGGCCTGTTTCCGCTCTGTGGGGAATCCACCCTTAAAACACAGAAGAATAAACAAAAACATAGAATATCAAGGCATGAAGAAATAAAGCAAGCATCTGACTTTTGGGCCCTTCTTGTTAAGTATTCCCCCATAACCCATGGGCATGGTGGCCAGGGTCAAGTCCCCTCAGCCGCATCGCCGCTGTTGGAGCCAAAGTCACCAGGCTTTGAGGGGCTGAAAGGCCTACTCCTGTTCCTCTGTTGCTGTCCCTGCCTGTCTAAGATGCACACCTTCTTTGAAACCATCCTTAAGTCTACCTTTGGTCCTCTGTCCTAATATCACTGTGTATGAGTCAGTGACAAATTTTGTTTGAAACACTCTTGTGATGTACCTTAGACTGTTTAAAGTATTTAAGGTGCTACGTAATTGTTGTGCTTCATACAATACAATCTGATAGACTTTACTCTGTAAACCCTTGCATGTCAGAAGAGTCAATGTTTCTCCAAAATAATGGTAGCCAGTTCTAATCTTGATTGTGCTGTATGCTAGCATCAGAATAATTTCATTGAATAGAATTGTAATGAGTTTGTGAAGCCTTAGACTGGTAGAGTGGAGTTAAACTGCTACCTCTAAATGGTAGCAGTTTAATGGTACCATCAGTTCTGAAGACACTAAAACATTAACACTGATTTCTCTCTGACAGCTGTTCTCACCGCATGCTGTTCTCACAGGCAAAGTCATGTGTCATGTACGTACATCCTCATCTTCTCCTTCCATCAGCAGTGCTTCACGCTGATGCAGAACTGTCCTCCAATTCCACCTCACCTTTCAGCTCATCCTCTCTCCACAGATGCTGCCAGACCCGCTGAGGTTTTCCAGCAAGTTCTGTTTTTGTACCCAAAGTCTGTGAGAAGATTTGAAGCTCGGTGATCGTTGTTGTGGTTCTGTTCGCCAAGCTGGGAATTTGTGTTGCAGACGGTTTATCCCCTGTCTAGGTGACATCATCAGTGCTTGGGAGCCTCCTGTGAAGCGCTTCTGTGATCTTTCCTCTGGTATTTGTAGTGGTTTGAATCTGCCGCTTCCAGTTGTCAGTTCCAGCTGTCCGCTGCAGTGGTCGGTATATTGGGTTCAGGTCGATGTGCTTATTGATTGAATCTGTGGATGAGTGCCATGCCTCTAGGAATTCCCTGGCTGTTCTCTGTTTGGCTTGTCCTATAATAGTAGTGTTGTCCCAGTCGAACTCATGTTGCTTGTCATCTGCGTGTGTGGCTACTAACGATAGCTGGTCATGTCGTTTTGTGGCTAGTTGGTGTTCATGGATGCGGATCATTAGCCATCTTCCTGTTTGTTCTATGTAGTGTTTTGTGCAGTCCTTGCATGGGATTTTGTACACTACATTGGTTTTTTCTCATGCTGGGTAGTAGGTCCTTCGTTCTGGTGAGTTGTTGTCTGAGAGTGCCTGTTGGTTTGTGTGCTGTTATGAGTTCTAGTGATCACAGTAGTCTGGCTGTCAGTTTGGAAATGCTCTTGATGTATGGTTGTGTGGCTAGTCATTTGGGTTGCGGCATGTCCTCGTTCCATTGTCTTTCCCTTAGGCATCTGTTGATGAAATTGCGGGGGTATCCGTTTTTGATGAATACATTGTACAGGTGTTCTTCTTCCTCTTTTTGCAGTTCTGGTGTGCTGCAGTGTGTTGTGGCCCTTTTGAATAGTGTCTTGGACAGATAACCAGGTTTGACCTACAAAGAAAGAAACCTGAAAGCAACAACACCCCAGATTCTATGGACTACCTAAAGTGCACAAACCAGACATCCCACTCAGACCCATAGTATCGTTACCAGGGACACCATCACACAAACTGACTAAAGAACTACAGCAGAAACTGAAACACCTAATCAGCGGATCCAGACACTCTGTACAATCAACACAGGAATTCTTGGACAGTATCAGAAATATACACATAGACAAGGAAGAGACTATGGTCTCATTCGATGTAACGGCACTGTTCACTTTATCAACAAACCCTAGCCAGAGAAACAATAGCCAACCTGCTGGACATACAGAACAAACAACAGGACATTGAACCTATCAACAAAGACTGCATACTCAAACTACGGGACCTGTGCCTCACAACACACTTCACATTCAACAACCAAATATATGAACAAATCAACGGCACACCCATGGGCTCACCCACCTCTGGCCTCATAGCAGAAGCGGTAATGCAAAGATTAGAACAAACAGTCTTACCACAAATTCAACCCAAACTCTGGGTCAGAAATGTAGATGATACCTTTGTAATCATTAAAAACACAGAAATAGAGAACACACGCTGGATCATCAACGCCACACTCACAGGAATCCGATTCACTAGAGAAGAAGGAAAGGACAACCAACTCCCATTCCTAGACGTGATGGTACAGAGAACACCGAATGGAGAATTCACCACAAAGGTATACAGGAAAGCCACACAAACAGACCAAGTCCTGAACTACGAAAGCAACCACCTCAACACACACAAAAGAAGTTGCATCAAGACACTATTCAAAAGAGCCACAACACCCTGCAGCACACCAGAACTGCAAAAAAAGGAAGAAGAACACCTCTACAATGTGTTCGCCAAAAATGGATACCCCCGCAATTTCATCAACAGATGCCTAAGGGAAAGACAATGGAATGAGGACATGCTGCAACCCAAAGGACTAGGCACACTACCATACATCAAGAGCATTTCCAAACTGACAGCCAGACTACTGCGACCACCAGGATTCATAACAACACACAAACCAACAGCCACTCTCAGACAACAACTCACCAGAACAAAGGACCTAATACCCAGCATGAGCAAAACCAATGTAATGTACAAAATCCCATGCAAGGACTGCACAAAACACTACATAGGACAAACAGGAAGATAGTTAACGATCTGCATACATGAACACCAACTAGCCATGAAACGACACGACCGGCTATCGTTAGTAGCCACACACGCAGATGACAAGCAACATGAGTTCGACTGGGACAACACTACTATTATAGGACAAGCCAAACAGAGAACAGCCAGGGAATTCCTAGAGGCATGGCACTCATCCACAGATTCAATCAATAAGCACATCGACCTGGACTCAATATACCGACCACTGCAGTGGACAACTGGAACTGACAACTGGAAGTGGCAGATTCGAACCACTGCAAATATAGAGGAAAGATCACAGAAGCGCTTCACAGGAGGCTCCCAAGCAATGAGGATGTCACCTAGACAGGGGACGAAACGTCTGAAACACAAATTCCCAGCTCTGTTTTTGTACTTCCAAATGGTACTATATTTACATTCTCTGCTAAGTATGTGAGATGTTTAAAATATAATTCAATTCAGTACCATCCAGAACCATAGATCAAATATATCCTGGAAATGCTGAACATTTGTTATAGTCTACTTGCACCATTAGAGCAAAGATAAAGCCCGACAGGACAGAAAATCCAGCACATCGCTGGTAATGCTGATAACATCAAAAACAGATTGCTTACCATTGACCATGAAAAGGCAATTGAAGCTGCTTATTTGTTTTCACTATCTCCACATACCCTGCATCAAGTCAGCTGGTACATACTTATCATGTGGCTTGCATAACAAGAGGAATAGATAGTGTCAATAGCCAGAGACTCTTCCCTAGGGCATGTTTGACAGGTAAGAGGGGTCAAAGTTTTAAGATATTAGGGGAAAGATACAGAGAAGGCGTCAGAGGTAGGTTCTTTATGCAGAGAGCTATGAATGCATGGAATGCGTTACTAGCAGTGGTGGTAGAAGCAGAGTCATTCGGGACATTTAAGCGACTGCTGGGCAGGCACATGGATAGTAGTGAGTTGAGGAGTGTGTAGGTTAAGTTATTATATTTTACATCAGAATTAAACCTCGGCACAACATCATGGGTCAAAGGGCCTGTTCTGTGCTGTACCTTTCTATGTACTATGTTCAAACTATGTCCCTTTTCTTCCTTTTCTCCCCACCTTCCATATTCTTACTTATCAGTGAAGAAGCTTATTGAGATATATTTGACAACTCAGCAGCATGCAGTGTTTTAAATGGATTGTTAGCCAACAACCAGATTTAATTCCATTATTGATCGCGATTGTCAGCAATGTGAGCTTCGAATGCCTCAAGAAGAATTGTCAACCTTTGACTGTCCGTGCTGTTCACACTTGTATAATGCCACCTCCATTGGTGTACCATTGAAAGTAGTGAGTTATATTGGCTGTTCGACTTATTGTGTATTTCAACAGCGTTCTGGACTGTTGCAATTTCCCCTGATTGAAAAGAACTGATGGAGCTGCCCCAATGGAACAATTGACCATGACAACATTTAACCGAGCATTTAACAAAACTGTTGGCCCAGTTGATTTAAGCTATTGTGGCAGCAGAAGCAATTCTTTTAGCTTCTTACCCTTGGTGTGGTGAAGACAAAAAGGAGGAATTTCACACCACGTTGCTAAAATGTGCCAATGTGTGTGCATTCATTCTGGACTAGATACCATGTTCTCTTGGTCAAGTAATCTCCTGGATATTTACATTTGCATTAACTCCATCCAAGCCAAGCAGCCTGTGTGATCAATATCTCATCCACCATCTCAAATATTCACTCTATCACTGATGCACACTGGAAATGAAGGTAATTGTCAGTAAATGATGCTACCACTATTCCTCTTTCCTTGACTGGGCCTAAGGGCCTATTTGGTTTCCAATAATAGAGAAAAACCACAAATGACTTTTGATAAGAAGAGGTAATTCTCTTAACAAGATACAGTTTAATGCATGATTGTCATTAGGTGCAAGTGACATCGGCTATTTTGACACTGTTGCTAAGGCTATTGGGAGATATTAAGAGCACATTGGTTTCCTTAAAAATCCAGAGCTATTCTTCTGATTTTCCCAGCCAAGATAATATGTCATCACCAGATTGGGAGGTGCTAAATGTAGTTTCCATCATTAGCCCTTCCCAAACCATTATCTTATACAACAGCAGCATTGTGCATGATATGCAAGATGCACTGCAGCACCTTACCAAGGCTACTTTGACAGCACCATTCAAATCCATTGTTTCTACCACCTAGAAGGACAAAGCAACAGATTTACTCTGGTAAATTCCTCTCCAAGCCACAGACAATGCTGACTTGGAACTGTCCTGGAGGTAAAAACAATGACTGCAGATGCTGGAAACCAGATTCTGGATCAGTGGTGCTGGAAGAGTACAGCAGTTCAGGCAGCATCCAACGAGCAGTGAAGTTGACGTCTCGGGCAAAAGCCCTTCATCAGGAATAAAGGCAGTGAGCCTGAAGTGTGGAGAGATAAGCTAGGGAGGGTGAGGATGGGGAGAGAGTAGCATAGAGTACAATGGGTGAGTGGGGGAGGACATGAAGGTGATAGGTCAGGGAGGAGAGGGTGGAGTGGATAGATGGAAAAGGAGCTAGGCAGGTCGGACAAGTCCGGGCAAGTCCTGGGGACAATGTTGAGCTGGAAGTTTGGAACTAGGGTGAGATGGGGGAAGGGGAAATGAGGAAACTGTTGAAGTCCACATTGATGCCCTGGGGTTGAAGTGTTCCGAGGTGGAAGATGAGGCGTTCTTCCTCCAGGCATCTGGTGGTGAGGGAGCGGCGGTGAAGGAAGCCCAGGACCTCCATGTCCTCAGCAGAGTGGGAGGGGGAGTTGAAATGTTGGGCCACAGGGCGGTGTGGTTGATTGGTGTAGGTGTCTCGGAGATGTTCCCTAAAGCGCTCTGCTAGGAGGCGCCCAGTCTCCCCAATGTAGAGGAGACTGCATCGAGAGCAATGGATACAATAAATGATATTAGTGGATGTGCAGGTAAAACATTGATGGATGTGGAAGGCTCCTTTAGGACCTTGGATAAAGGTGAGGGAGGAGGTGTGGGCACAGGTTTTACAGTTCCTGCGGTGGCAGGGGAAAGTGCCAGGATGGGAGGGTGGGTTGTAAGGGGGAGTGGACCTGACCAGGTAGTCACGGAGGGAACGGTTTTTGCGGAAGGCGGAAAGGGGCGGAAGGTTTGTAGGGTGGAAGGTGAGCACCAGGGGCGTTATGTCCTTGTTACGGTTGGAGGGGTAGGGTCTGAGGGTGGAGGTGCGGGATGTGGATGAGATGCATTGGAGGGCATGTTTAACCACATGGGAAGGGAAATTGCGGTCTCTAAAGAAGGAGGCCATCTGGTGTGTTCTGTGGTGGAACTGGGCAGATACGGCAGAGGCGGAGGAATTGGGAATACGGGATGGCATTTTTGCAAGAGATAGGGCGGGAACAGGTGTAATCCAGATAGCTGTGGGAGTCGGTGGATTTGTAAAAACTGTTATTGTCAAATCAGTCGTCATTAATGGAGATGGAGAGGTCCAGGAAGGGGAGGGAGGTGTCAGAGATGGTCCAGGTAAATTTAAGGTCAGGGTGGAATGTGTTGGTGAAGTTGATGAATTGCTAAACCTCCTCGCGGGAGCACGAGGTGGTGCCAATGCAGTCATCAATGTAGTGGAGGAAGAGGTGGGGAGTGGTGCCTGTGTAATTATGGAAGATCAATTGTTCTACGTAGCCAACAAAGAGACAGGCATAGCTGGGGCCCATATGTCTGTCCATGGCTACCCCTTTGGTCTGGAGGAAGTGGGAGGATTCAAAGGAGAAATTGTTGACGGTGAGGACCAGTTCGGTCAAACGAATGAGTGTGTCGGTGGAAGGGTACTGTTGGGGACGTCTGGAGAGGAAAAAATGGAGGGCTTGGAGTCCCTGGTCATGGCGGATGGAGGTGTAGAGGGATTGGATATCCATGGTGAAGATGAGGCATTGGGGCCCGGGGAAACGGAACTCTTGGAGGAGGTGGAGGGTGTGGGTGGTCTCTCGAACGTATGTGGGGAGTTCCTGGACTAGGGGGGATAGGACAGTGTCAAGGTAGGTAGAGATGAGTTCAGTGGGGCAGGAGCATGCTGAGACAATGGGTCGGCCAGGGTGGTCAGGCTTGTGGATCTTGGGAAGGGGGTAGAACCGGGCAGTGCGGCGTTCCCGGACTATGAGGTTGGAAACTGTGGGTGGGAGATCTCCTGAGGTGATGAGATTCTGTATGGTCTGGGAGATGATGGTTTGGTGAACTGTCCTGACATTGCCTCACTATTGCTCTGTCAAAAATCTTGGAAATTCCTTCCCAACATGCACCACATAGGCCGGAGCAATTCAAGATGGCAACTCACTATCAGCTTCTTCAGGACAATTAGGGATGGGCTGTGAATGTCAATCCTGCGAGAAACATCCACATTATATGAATAAATCTTTTTAAAATCCAACAT
This sequence comes from Hemiscyllium ocellatum, assembly GCF_020745735.1. Classification (NCBI taxonomy): domain Eukaryota; kingdom Metazoa; phylum Chordata; class Chondrichthyes; order Orectolobiformes; family Hemiscylliidae; genus Hemiscyllium; species Hemiscyllium ocellatum. Next base: position 105,742,444 of record NC_083406.1, read on the forward strand.
AAACTCTCCAGGGTAAATCCTCTACACATCATTCTCATGTTCTTTATTTGGTTCAGAGACCTTCTTTGATATTCACCAAAAATTAATTGGAGGAGATGATTTTCCATTTCAGATGCCCACAAAATTAGGCTGGCATCCATCCTTTCTAACTGTATGAGCTCTGGATTGATTTTTCTCCTAATTGCCTCAAATAAATTGATGTGGGTTTAAGTCCTAATAAGTGATTTATTTCAAGGGAATTTATTTTGTTCTTTTGAACCCCAGTGTGTAACGAAGTGAATGTGGAGTTTGTGGAACACTCACTAGCATACAGTTGGTGTGGGGGCCAGAGTACTGATCTTTCAAAATGGAAAGGATGCCTTTTTCACTCTACAATCAATAAGCTGCAAAAACATAAATCAACACAGAAGCACAACTTTAAATCTTACAATTCCATTTGCTGGTAATTAAATACAGGGAAAAACATTCATGCTTCAATTTATTGGCAAGTTTTATTGCATCTTAGGTCAGTTTATATGTTACATACATTTTGACCCTCACCGTGTAAACTGTTCCATCTGGTTTACTGATAATTAAATAAATATTGATTTGTGTTTTACAATAGCAGTGATTCAGAGAATTGTAGTCTATTAACTTGCTTTAATGTCGAATGCAACTCACACTATAAAATGTTGGGGAGCAAATTTTGACAGATTGCACTCCCACGGGTAAAGCAAGATCTTAGAGGGTGACTTGTGTGCAATTTGAGACATGGTAGTTGTGAAGTGGAGATACAGAGTAAGCTCGATTATCCGAAGGACACGGGCAGGGAGTATTTTGTTCGGTTAATCTAATTCCGGAAAATCGAATACCGGATAACATAGTTTACCAAGTATCGGGACATTGCGATCTTGCTGGATAATCAAATGCCGGATAATCGAGGTTCCTCGGTACTGAGGAGTCTTTTTTATTCACACTTGGTGCATGGACGTTATTTGCTGGACAAGCATTTATTGCCCATCACTTGTTGCCCTTGAGAAGGTGGTGGTGAGGTGCCTTCTTGAACTGCAGCAGTCCTTGTGCTTCAGGTAGACCTGTTAGGGAGGAAATTCCAGGATTGTGACTCAGTGACACAGGAGGAATAGTGATATATTTCCAAATCAGGATGGTGAGTGGCTTGGAGGGGAACTTGAAGGTGTTGGAGCTCTATTGTATCTGCTCCTTTGTCTTTCGAGATGGAACTGGTTGTGGGTTTGGAAGGTGCTACCTGAGGATCTTCGGAGAATTTTTTTGTAGATACTACGCACTGCTACGACTGTGTGTCAATGTTAAGGTGACTGAACGCTTGTGGATGTGGTGCCAATCAAGTGAGCTGCTTTGTCCTGGATGGTACCAAGAATGTTTTTGGAGCTGGACTCATCCAAGCAAGGGGGTAGTATTCATCACATTCCTGACTTGTGCCTTATAGATGGTGAACAGGCTTCAGAGAGTCAGGTAGCAAATTACTCACATCAGCATTCTGAGCATCTGACTTGCTTTTGCAGCCATTATTTTTAAATAGTGCATTCAGCTCAGTTTCTGATCAATAGTAACCCCCAGGATGTTGATAGTAAGGGATACAGTGATGGCGACTTGAGTCAATTGCAAGGAGCTACAATTAAATTTTCTCGCGTTGGAGATGGAGATACTGCTTCAGTATCAAAGGAGTTGCAAATGTTGCTGAAAATCATCAGTGAGACCCTTCCCAATTCTGACCTCATGATGGAGGGAAGGTCATTGTTAAAGCAGCTGAAGATGGTTGGGCTTAGAACACTACTGAGGAACCCCTGTGGAGATGTTCTGGAGCTGAGATGTTTGACCTCCAGCAACCACAATCACCTTCCTGTGTGCCCGGTGTGGGTCCAAAGAGCAGAAAGCTTTCCCCTGATTCCCATTGACTTCAGTTTCACAAAGGATCCTTCATGCCTCAATGTTTAAATGCTGTCTTGATCTGTTTCTCAAGCCCATTCTCCTTCCTTCTCCCTGTAACCTTTGATCCCCTTACTAATCAAGAACCTATCTATCTCTATCTTACGTGCACTCAATAATTCAAATCACCTCACCTCTGGAATTCAATTCTTTTGTCCATGTTTTGACTAAGGTTGTAATGAGTTAAATCTGACTTCAGGAACTACCGTTTTCAAAGCTCTTCACCCACTTGTTCCACATTATGTTATTCTGTGTCTGTTGAAGGCTAGTTGATAGGCCATTGGATATTGAGCAGAAGGAGGCCATTTGGCTCATTGGGTCTGTGCCACCATTCAATCATGACTGATATGTTTCTCAACTCTACTCTCTTGCCTTCTCCCCATACCTCTGATCCCCTTACTAATCAAAACCCTACCTATCTCTGTCTTAAATGCACACAATGACCTGGCCTCCACGGCATGGGCAGCAACATGTTTGACAGATTCACCACCCTCTGGGTGATGAAATTTCTCGTCATTTCACACCCTGAGGCTGTGCCTCATCATGGAAACATTTTCTCCATGCCCGCTCTATCCAGGCTCTCACTATTCTGGAAGTTTCAATGAGATGACCTTCTACCTTCTAAACTCTGTTGAGTCCAGATCTAGAGTCCTCTACTGCTCCTCATTTGACAAGTCCGTCATTCCCAGGATCTTTCTTGTAAACTTCCTCTGGGCTACAGGCAAGGCTAGCATACCATTCCTTAGATACAAGGCTCAAAACTGCTCCCAATATTTCAAACGCAGTCTGACCAGAGCCCTATACAGCCTCATTGGGGCATTCTAGCTCTTTCATAACAAATGCTAACATTGCATTTGCCTTCCTAGCTGCCATTAGGACCAGCACATTAACCTAAAGGGAATCCTGATCTAAGTCCCTTTGTGCTTCAGATTTCCAACATCTTTCCCCATTTTAAGAATCGTTTAAAGCTTTGTTCTTCCTGGCAAAGTGCCTAACCTCACATTCCTACATTGTATTGTAGACATTATTTTGTACGATTTTTCCACAATTTCATTGACATTGTATTATGTGGCTACCTGGTTAAAAAGATGTAAAATGGTCATGTTTTGTCCTGTAATGCTTAAAGGATGCAGTCCAGAGTTGTCCTCCATGGCTGGGAGGACTGGTTTTAAAACCTAAGATTGCAATCTACCTGGCAGGTTGGCAGTGCTGTTATGATCCCTGTTAAGCCAATAATCTCCATGCAATTGCATGATGACAGGCTCACCATTGAAATGTGCAGTTTTGGAGAGGCAAAATCGCTCACATGGCTTTTCTCCTGCATCAAGTGACCAGATGAATACTTGGTTGTAGTGGACATAAGAAAGTATTAGAACCATAGAATCATAGAATCCCTACAGTATGGAACACATACAGAAGCAGGACCACATAGAAATAAGGAATCCACCATGCGGCTTTTGAGCCATCCGATATGATCATGGTTGATCTTCACCTTCAACTGTACCTTCCTCCCTACTCTGCGTGTCCATTGATGGCCTGAGAAACCAATCGGTTGGTCATCCCAATCTCAAATATAGTCGGTGATGCAACATCCACAACATTCTGAGTTAAAGAATTCCAAAGGTTTATAACACTTTGAGTGGATGATTTTTACCTCATCGCGGTGTGAAAAGATCAACCCAATTATCTTGAGACTATGTTTCATGTTCCAGATTCCCCAGCCTGGGGAAAAAAGCAATTCAATGTCTACCCGGTCAAGCCCATTCAGGTCATTTGGAATGCCTCCAATTCTTCTAAACTCCATAGCATGCAGACCCAATTGGCTCAGCCTCTTATCAGTGAGTAAGCCTCTAATTAAAGAACCAGTGAACATTCACTGTAATGGCTCCCATGAGAGCAAACTCACCTTTAAATAGGAACTCCAAAGAGGCATACTGTTCTCAAATTATGGTCTTTTCAAAACTTTATACAATTGCAACAAAGGCCTTTCTAAATGCTTGCTGTACTTGCTTGCTAACTTTCAGAGTTCCTTCTATGAGCCGATTCAAGTCTCATCAATATTTACAGATTTCACATCATTTTGAGAATATTCTGTCCTTGTATTTTGATAATAAAAGTCTATAAATCTCATACTTTCCCATGTTGTCTTTCATTTGCCATGTTGTAACCCATTCATTAACCTTCCCATATTTCTTTGCAATCTCTCCATGTCTTCCTAACACTTACCTTTCCATCTTTCTTGATATCAGAGCAAACTGAGTTACATTACACTTTTTTAAAAATCTAAGTCATTCATTAGATTGTAAACATCTACGTCCTCAATGATGACCCCCTATGCCAATGGGAATCAAGGAAGAACTCTCCACTGATCAGAGTTATATCTAGCCCAAAACAAGATCCTTGTGATTGCTGGAAGTCAATCCTCTCAGTTTTAGATAAGCACTGCAGGAAGTCCTCAGGATAATGCCCCAAGTCTGGCCATCTTTAGTTGCTTCACCAATAACTTTCCCTTGATCATAAGTTCAGAATTGGACTGTTCGTTGATGATTGCACAATGTTCAACACCACAGTGACTTCACTGATACTGTGTCTATATGCAAAGATATTCAGGTTTGAGTTAATAAATAGCATGTGACCTTTGTGCCATGCAAGTACCAGACAGTAACCAAATCCATCAAGTGAAAATCCAGTCACAGCCCCTTGACATGTAATGGAATTATAATCACTTCTTTTCCAATCAGCAATGTCATGGGAGACTGCCATTGGCCAGAAACAAAAGCGGACTAGCCATATCAACATTGCGTCTACAAGAGTAAGACAGAGTCTGAGAATTCTATAACAGGTAATTCCCCTCCTGTCTCACCAAATACGATAAACCAGCTACAAAACTTAAGTCAAGAGTGTGATGGAATACTCCCCACTTGCCTGAATGGCTGCACGACAAACAACATTCAAAAAGCTTGGCACTATCATGGACATCGCAACCTGCTTGATTGGCAACCCAACCCAATCCAGCATTCATTCCCTTCATCATAAACACACAGTGGCAGCAATGCATACATCTACAAAATTTTACTACAGCAACAACTCACCAAAGATCATTCAGTCACACTTATCAAACCTGTCTCCTCAACCACCAAAAAAAACAGGGACAGCAGATTAGGGAAGTATGACTACCTGTACATTTTTCTTGAAGACACATGTCATCCGAACTTGGACCTTGACTAGTAACAGACTAGTATCAATTTGAAAATGCACCAGTTATGGCTTCTCATTGCTTAGTCATTGCTTCTTAATGAAGGATAAAAAGATTGACTTGAATTTGTGCTCTGCCTTTCATAACCTCAAGTTATCACGAGATAGTTCTTGGCCAATTAAATACATTTGAATTGTAATTACTGTTGTGGTGCAGGAAATGTAACAATCAAAATGCACATCCATCTTCTACAAGCAGTGATATGACAGAGATGAGATCCTCTCTTGTAAAGTGATGTTGGTTGTAGGACTGATATTAACAGGGACATCTGGGAATATTGTTCTGTTCTTTAAAATTGTGACATGAGGTCATTTATGCTGTTTCAGAAGGTGGGACATGGCCTTAGTTAAGCTGTTATCTGCAGGTACCTTCAATATCAGTGCTGCAATAGAATGAGGACTGATCTCAGGAGTGGAACTTGAACCTACATTGGAATTTACCAAAGTTCTGAAGAAGTCATACTGGACACAAACATTTCTCTCTTCATAGATACTTGGAGACCTGCTGATTTTCTCCAGCATTATCTGTTTTTATTAGAATTAACTTTTCCTTATACTAACTTTAGCTTCATTTTCATTGGTGGCAGATTAGTTTTCATTCCTCTTCAGGCATAGTAGATTTTGTATTGAAATAATTATTTACAATTGCTTTCATTATTGCAGTTTTACTTGCAGATGTGTGATATCCAGATAGCAAAGTGGACAGGAAGAGAATTCCTTTGGGTAGCAATAGCATTCCTAGATTGAGAGGAGGAATCCTCATGAGATGATAAGAAATATCAGTGCAATCAAACCACAGGCATTGAGCATACACCCACGGGAGTTGCAGCTACAAATCTGAGCAGTCTTGCCAGCTGTGGTCTAACTTTGCCATCTCTGTTTGCAAGCAAAGCTGTCAAAGAGATATGCCATCGCCTCAAAACTAACCCATGGGCCGATTCTATTCCTTGGTGACTCTTTCCATTGCTGTGAGATCAGTATATCTAGCATTAAATGCCTTGGATCCTTCCAATCCACCACACATTAAACATAAACCAATCAATTGGCTGTGGGGCATGCATCACATTTGTGACTGAGGCCACAAATGTGTCAAATTCCATATAGACAAGAGACACAAGTGTGACTGGCCACAGTACATTTTCCAGTGGCAGAGTTCCTGACAATACAAGATATCATAAGGCACAAAATGCTTGCTCTTTCACATACTTTTAATCAGAGCTTTCATTGAAAGATGTTTATGCACATTTTGTTTTCAGTATGTGTACCTGTGTGAGATTGAGTAAGAAGCAGGGCATGACCACTTCTTCATTACCACATCGACTGTGGTGTTTCTGGATGATTCTTGATTCCACCCATTTGCACATTCTCTCCATGTCCACATGGGTTTCCTCTGGGTGGTCCAGTCTTCTCTCACAGTCCAAAGATGTGCAGGTTAGATGGATTGGCCATGTTAAGTTGCCTGATAGTGCCCAGGGATGTGCCGGTTAAGGGGATTAGCCATAGGAAATGCAAGGCTACTGGGATAGGTAAAGGGAGATGGGTCTGGGTGGGATGCTGTTTAGAGGGTCAGTGTAGACTCGATAGGCCATATTCTGGATTAGTGGTGCTGGAAGAGCACAGCAGTTCAGGCAGCATCCAAAGTGCAGCGAAATTGATGTTTCGGGCAAAAGCCCTTCATCAGGAATAAAGGCAGTGAGCCTGAAGCGTAGAGAGATAAGCTAGAGAAGCTAGAAAGCTCCTCTAGCTTATCTCTCCACGCTTCAGGCTTACTGTCTTTATTCCTGATGAAGGGCTTTTGCCCAAAACGTTGATTTTCCTGCCCCTCGGATACTGCCTGACCTGCTGTGCTTTTCCAGCACCTCTCTAATCCAGAATCTGGTTCCCAGCATCTGCAGTCATTGTTTTTACCTCGATAGGCCATATGGCCGGTAGGGATTCTATGATTCTATGATCCAGTACTAACAATACATGGACAACTGGAGATGGACAGTAAAAAGCCAGTCTTGTCAAATATGCACTAAGCCCCTCAAATTAATGCAAGAAAAAGTACAAAGGAGCCTGGGATTAATTTTGTGTGCCACCTTGTTGAGTTTCCTTGCAATGCTATACATTGAAGGAGTATAGAAAAGTGACAAACACAGACTTAACCTACAGATCAGCCCATAATCTAGTAAGTGACTACAAAGATTGGTTGTGTTTGGAAGGATTTGATGTATAAATCTTTAGAAATGTGGCACAAAGTTCTTTTATTTTTCCTTTGACTATGGCTATGGCATGGGGGTGCACAGGATGCAAAGCAGCAAGTTTTGAAGACTTGCCATAGATGAGAGTAAATATGGAGCAGGTTGAATAAGAATGCTTTAATGGCATGCACACTTCATCCTTCTAAATGATGAATGGCTCTGTTGGGCACTTTAATTTGCAAGGTTCCTTAAAGTATGTCAACTTTTTCCACATCTGTTCCTGCGTCTTGCAGGTATTGCACAGTGCATTAAACCATGTTTAATTTGAAACAGTATTCTTAATTAATCTTCCTCCATGCCAGTTTGGAGTTGGAAATAAATAATACAATTGAGACTTTGTTATGAGGGTATTTGAGTAAAATCTTACCAGGCACCAAATAGACAAGGGCATTATGAATATCACAATCAGATTTTAATTAATGATTTCTGATCATGGATGTCAGTCCAAAATGTAATACACAGAAAATAAGATTTGTTCCAGTTTGTTGATTTACTCAAATATTCAAAAAAGTAAAAAAAAAACAAAATTTTGTAATTTCTCAGACAGCAACTGTAAAGAGAAACAGAGTTAACATTTCAGGTCAGTGATCTTTTACCAGAATGATTAAACAAAGTTTTGAAACAGGGAGAGAATGTTTCCACAGGTTTCAGTGATGGTAAACAAAGGATTCAGATCCAAGGTTGTTGATTACAGAACCAAAGTGAGACAGGGAAAATATTCTTTATGTAGCAAATTGTTATAATCTGCAGTGCACAGCCTGATTGGGTGCTGGAAGCAGATTAGATGGGAATTTTCAAAATATAAATAGCAGGTATATCCTAAAGGAACTGATGACGGTGGTGAATTTGATTGTTCTTTCAAAGAGCAAGCAGACGCATAATGGGCAGAATGACTTGCCTCTGTGCTGCATGGTTATATAGGAACGACAACAAAGAAACAGGCAATAATCCATGCTGGCATTTGTACTCTACTCTTCTTCATCTAACACTATTAACAGTGCATTTTATTTCTCTCTCTGTCATGATACAATGGGTTTTACCCTGATGTCAGAACCAAATAGAGAGTGTGTTCTCACTGGGGGTGAGATTAGGAAAGAAACAAATAGAAATTGCTGGAGAAACTCAGCAGGTCTGACAGCAGCTGTGGACAGAGAAACATAGTTAATGTTTCAAGAACAGTGTAGCTTTTCTTCAGAATTGCTTTCTCTTTAATCTGTTTAAAATTTGTTTAACTCAACCTTGGATATACGCAATGACTGGGGAAGGGATTGCCAAATAATAACAACTCTTGACATGAAGAAATACCATACTTTGAAATCACTCCTCCTGGTTTACCCTTTCAGGTCCCCTCAAAGACCTTTTTTTTTTATTCATGGGATGTGAGCATTTCTGGCAAGCCCACCATTTATGCTTCCACCCTTAACTGATCTGGAGAAGGTGGTGATGAGCTGTCTTCTTGAATGGTAATAGGGTGTAGGGACAGTCACAGTTAAGGCATAAATTCCAGGGTTTTGATAGAACAACATTGAAGGAATGCCAATATAATTACAATTTAGGATGGTGGGTGTCTAGAAGGGGCACTTGCAGATGGTGTATTCCAATGGATCTGCTGCACTTGCCTTTCCAGATGGTAGAGGCCATAGGTTTAGAAGACACTGTTGGAAGAGGCTTGATGAGTTCTTGCCATACATCTTGTAGGTGTACACATTGCTGCTACTAAGTGTCAATAATGAGTGGATGAATATTATTGATCTTGTGCCAATCAAGCAGGGTGCTTTGTCCGGGATGGTGTCAAGCCTCTTGAGTATTGTTGGAGCTGCAATTATCCAGGCAAATGGGGAGTGTTCCAACATACTTCTGACTCATACCTTGTCAATGGTAGACATGCTTTGGGAAGACAAAATTCCTCCTATGACCTGCTTTTGTAGTACCAATACTTAGGAGAAAATTAGCAATGCATATGGCTGTCCAATGCAGTTTCTGGTCAATGGTAAACTCCAGGATGTTGATTGTGGGGCAGTCAGCAATGTAATGCTATTGAACCTCAAGGGGCAATGGGTAGACTCTCTCTTGGTGGAGATAGACATTGTGTGATACTTGCTTAGTATAAATGTTACTTGTTACTTAGCATCCCAAAATGATCAAAATAGTTTACTTTGCATTTTATCTAATTTTGCACCCTACATTCACCTCAATGAAACAAATATAGTGAGCATTGTGAAAAATGTTGCTGTTTTGTTGACTCATGTATGCACACCTTAATTATTTTAGATTAATTTTAGCACAGAGGTAGAGAACAGAAATGACCACGTGTGGAGTATTGCCTACAGTTTTGGTCTCTAGGACACTGGGAGCATTGTGTGCAGTTCTAATCTCTCCATTAAAAGGATGCAGAGGTAATGGAAAGGTTACAAATGTTTTACCAGTATAACAACAAAACTGAGGGGCTATAAGGATCAGAAAAGGCAGACAGGCTGGGCTGGTTTAGCTGGAGAAATGAAAACTCAGGATAATCTGGAGAGGTCTTTCAAATTATAAAGGGGTTTGTTAGGGTCCTGATAAATAAATTGTCTTCATTTGTGTCGGAATTAGAAAAGCAAATCTTAACAAGACTTATATACTTAATGGTAAGGTCCTAGGGAGGTTTGCTGAACAAAGAGACCTTGGAGTGCAGGTTCATAGGTCCTTGAAAGTAGAGTAGATAGGATAGTGAAGAAGGTGTTTGGGATGCTTTCCTTTATTGCTCGGAATATTGAGTACAGGAGTTGGGAGGCCATGTTGCAGCTGTACAGGACATTGGTTTGGCCACTGTTGGAATATTGCATTCAATTCTGGTCTCCTTCTTATCGGAAAGATATTGTGAAACTTGTAAGGGTTCAGAAAAGATATACAAGGATGTTGCCAGGATTGGAGGATTTGAGCTATAGGGAGAGGTTGAATAGGCTGGGGCTGTTTTCCCTGGAGCGTCGGAGGCTGTGGGGTGACCTTATAGAGGTTTATAAAATGCTGAGTGGCATGGATAGGATAAATAGACAAGTCTTTTCCCTGGGGTGGGGGAGTCCAGGACTAGAGGGCTTAGGTTTAGGGTGAGAGGGGAAAGATATAAAAGAGACCAAAGGGCAGCTTTTTCATGCAGAGAGTGGGTACGTGTATGGAATGAGCTGCCAGAGAAAGTAGTGGAGACTAGTGCAATTGCAACATTTAAAAGGCATCTGGGTGGGTACATTAATAGGAAGGGTTTGAAGGGATATGGGCTGGGTGCTGGCAGGTGAGACTAGATTGGGTCGGGATATCTGGTCGGCACGGACAAGTTGGACCGAAGGGTCTGTTTCCGTGCTATACATCTCTATGACTCTATTACTCCAAGACTGTCACAAATAAATCCACCAATGACTTTTACCATGTTAGCTAGGCTGGAGTTCAGATGTGAAACTTGTTATTATGTGGAGTAATCGGAGTGATTAGCACTGTTACATTTAAAGGATAAAGATATTTGGGTAAAGAAACCGAATTTGAAACTGATAAGATTGACAAATGTGTGCAGAGTGAAGACCGTGTGGAGAACACACAATGCATTGACAAGTTGGGGCTCAATGGACTGTTTCTGTGCTCAATTAATATATAGTTATTAATAAAACTGAGGATTGAAATTTAAAACAAATGCTTGCCTGTCTCTTAGAGTGTGCGTGTCTGAGTGAAGCTGGGTGGATATGAACTACACTCTCCTCTACAGAGGAGCAGCATAGTCTCATAGTCTTCAAAGCACAAGCTTTCTTCTATCATCTAACCAATGTCGCTGTAGGGCTCCTAAAGAGTAGTCAAAGAATAAACTTAATCTCTGCTGACTTTCCTACGGTGCTGTGCAGCCTGAGATAGATTACTGCCACACAATCAAAGACATCCACTGATTTATCATACAGATTTTAATTTCCCGAATATATACAGAGAGCTGGAGGGCTCTTCATGCTCCCACCAATCTGCTGCAAAAACTCCTTTGATCCATAAATAGCGATTCATGCCTTTATTGTAAAGAGTTCCACAAAAAAAGGTATAAATTGGTACACAGTAATTCTACTGTGAACAAAAGATTTAAAATAAGAATTGCTTAAAAAGGGAAGTGAGGAAGGAAATATTTCTATCTGCGTAATCTGCTATTTTGGATCCATGCCAGAGGAGTCTGCTGTGATGTAACTGGCACTATATCAAGTAGCATACAGCTTGACTCTGTTTCCACAGAGATGTAAGACTAAGTGTTAAACAATCCATTTACTATCATGTTTGGCACATATTACTGTCTTTTAAAAAATATGCATGTTGTATAACGTTTTCAGCTCCATTTAGATAAAATAATTTCATAAAGCGAAAATAAATAATATCACAATAAATTGTTCTTTAGGCTTGGTATTTGAGGTTAGGTAAATGATTTTCAGGTGCTGTGATGAAGTTTGTTCCCCTTCATTTACAAAACTCTTTTTATTGTTTTGTTTTCCCTCCCATTCCCCTCCACTTCTGAAATCTCCCTATTGTCCTCCTGTTCCACTCATGTCAACAATCTTTCAATGCCAGCCCACATTATAATTCTTTGTCTGTAAGCTTCAACGTGAAGAGTTAGCTGGATATATTAAAGTCAAATTCAGTCCTGTACTCTTCTAACTCTATGTTCGCACATCCAACAGGAGACATTGAATAGCCTCAAGGAGTGGGGACTGGTGGATAAGGTAAAGATTCTCAAAGGGTTAATGTTGGAGACTACATGAGGCTTCAGCAACAAAAACAGAATTTGCTAGAAAGGCTCAGCAGGTCTGGCAGCATCTGTGGAGAGAAATCAGAGTTAACATTATGGGTTCTGAAGAAGGGTCATTGAACCCAAAACACTAACTCTGATTTCTCTTCACAGATGCTGCCTGTCCTGCTGAGCCTTTTCAACAAATTCTGTTTTTGCTTCTGATTTCCAGCATCTGTAATTCTTTCAGTTTTTAATTCAGGCTTCAGCAAATCCGTGGAATTGGGTGAGGAATTGAAGAATTCAAATGTAATCGGATGTGTCATCTCTGGCATCTCTACCTGATTGTCTTCATATTTATGTCTAACTAACCAATGTAATTTGTACCTGTCATTATCATGCAAACTGAATCTTTTTAAGACAAGTAGCCCTTTTTGTTAAGACTTGCTAGTGAGTCATCCTCTACCACTGTTAACTACCCTCAGACACAGTATAAGAAGAAGGATTGGTGGCTGAAATATGTTACCATATGATGGGCACCTACTCTATTTCTTCCCAGCACACTAAACCCACTTGTCAGACACCAACTATTACCATATCCAACGTGAGGTAATCCTACCTGCACCACAGGTCAAACTTGGACTTCTGATCTAGGAGAAAGTGACCAGTTTTCTCTTTTCCCCTCCCTGATGTTATCCCAGTCTCAACCTTCCAACTTGGCACTGCCCTTTTGAATAGAGCTACCTGTCCATCTTCCTTCCCACCTAGCTGCTCCACCCTCCTCTCTGATCTATCATTTTCACCCCCACCTTCATTGACCTATCGCATTCCCAACTACCTTTCCCCAGCCCCACCACCTCCCATTTATCTCTCAGCCCGGTTGGCCCACAATCCTCATTCCTGATGAAGGGCTTAAGCCCAAAACATCGACTCTCCTGCTCCTTGGATGCTGCCTGACTGGCAGTGCTTTTCCAGCACCACACTCTTTGACTTTTGGACTTTTGATCTTCGAGCCTCAATGTTTTGTAGGTTAGACTCAAGAAAACCATTGGCAGAGTTCCAAACCAAATTTTATATAAATTAATTCAAAAGATAATCTACTTATCACTACTCTCACCCTTCTAGAGGCAACCTGTACATCCTGTACATACCATATTCTGACAAATCGTGGATCTGATTGATGATGAATTCAACTCTCGTTCTCTTTAAAGCATCAGTTGTAAAGTTAATATTTTATTGGGAGGAACCAGCCGCTCACTGATGAGAGGAGACAAAAAAAAGGGTTGTAAGTCTATTTAAGTATTAAAATTGTCAGTACTCAATGCTCGTTTGCAGGCAGTAGCAATGAGAGGGACTCAATCCTGATAAATGCAGTGTGAGTTGTGAACTGCATGTTTTTATAAAGGTTGAAGAATAATAAAAGGAGTCCCTGGTAATAATAAACTAAATGGACTTCCAAGTTTTCTGGCTGTTATCAGGCAGATGGCTGAAAAGATTTATTTACGACTTTATTTAATGTGCTGAAATTTATGACTTGTGGATGTTAGTGACCATGGTAACACTATTTAATTATTGATCAAATGAGCCAAATGAATTTGCTAGTGAGAGCAGTGAGAGAAAAACTTATGTTGGATTTGCATGAGGAGCATTGCGCACTTCTGCTGTTTGCAGATCTCTTGATATTTTTCAGTTGTATTGGGGGTTAGTATTGATCAGCAACTTAGGTAGAATGGTAGAATAGGGTGGATTTTTCCCTCCCTGGAGTTGGTGAGGGAGATGGAACCAAGTGAAAATAATTGGGTAAGTTGGCCCTCAAGATTAAAAACACTCTTTCTGTCACTTCACCAATAAGCAGGTCTATTGGGGATTTGCTGATCACATTACCAATGAAGGCCCTTAAATAGTCAATGAATGACCATTTAAGAGTCTTGACTCATCACCTCTGTAATTACCTGCTTCCCCAGAGGGCAAGAAAACTAAATGGTTTCATGGCTGAGTTACTGGGGCAACCTGTCCATTGGGGAGATGGAGATCTCCAATTGCCAGATTCTGTGGATAACCAGAGGCACAGATTTGGGGAGGGGGTGCAACAGAGGACCACTGAAAACTATCCCACTGTCTTTGACTCTCACCACTGTGACCACCCCTATCTCCATGATCCACATCACACGGGTGGCATAGTGGCTCAGTGGCTAACATGCTGCCTCACAATGCCTGAGATATAGGTTCAACTCCATCCTTGGGTGACCGCGTGGAGTTTGCACAATTTCCCCATGTCTGCTGGGCTTCCTCTGGGTGCTCCAGTTTCCTCACACAGTTCAAAACTTTGCAGGTTAGGTGGAGAGGCCATGCTAAATTGCCCTGTAGTGTTGAGAATGTGATGCTGGAAAAATACAGCAGGTCAGGCAGCATCTGAGGAGCAGGAGAGTCGATGTTTCTGGCAAAATCTCTTCAGCAGGAATGCTAAAGTGTTCTGTAGTGTCCAAGGATATGCAGGTTAGGTGGATTAGTCAAAGTAAATGGGGATGACCATGGGGATGGAATTGGATGGGGGCCTGTGTCTGGATGGGATGTTTTTCGGTGAATCCGTGCTGACTGGATGAGCTGAAATGCCTCATTCAACACTGATGGGATTCTATGAGAAGTAGAAGATAAAGGCTTATCTTCTTGCCATTGGATTCCCTGAGAGATAGGCCTCAGCCTATAGTCATTAGAATCCAGAATCTGCTGTTTTGTAATTGGCCAGCCATTTCTAGCGATCTGGAACTCCACTATTTCTGTTTTTGTTACTGAAGCCTAATGCAGTCTCCATTTGCACCTGAAGGGCAGACTGCTCTATCGACCCAATGATGCAGTACCTTGCTTCACATCCATTACTCACTCGTATATCACCAAATAAAAGGGAGAATTATGGAGACTGGAGCTGTGCAATAAAAATGTTTACAGCGATGTTGCCAACTACTTTATGGGCTGCTTTACTGACAGACAAGGTCATTTTTACTGACAGCAAATAAAAGGTATGAAAATTATTCCCTGAGAGAGTAAAATACTATGGAAAGCTGCACACTCCTGCAGCTTGGACAGTGATGTTCAAGTTGTTTGTAGAAAAGGAGGAAGTGTCATTGATGATAACTGGCGTCAAAGGGTCAAAATGACAAGCTTTGGTGGTTGGTGGTTGAGGCAGAAACCCTCAACTAATTGAAAAGGAACTGGGATTGACGCCTGAAACACTGTAACCTGTAAAGCTACAGACCAGGATCTGTACAGTGGAATTAGAATGGGAGGCTTGTTCAGTCAGCTGGCACAGACATGATGGGCTGAATGGCCTCTTTCTGTGCTGTGACTTTTCTGTGGGGGCTCTGTTGATTTTTCAGGCTTTGTGCTGGAGTAAATCAGGCCGTTCTATTTTTATAATTCCCACCAGGAATTGTAAGGAAATTCATGCCCACTGATGATTTTCATGGAGGAAATCTTAAGGAGTACTTCATTGCTGCAGGTTTGGTGGAGTGATGTTGTATTTTTCCTCTGAGTGATGACCTGTGTTTCAGTTACACTGAAGCTGCTTTGTGGAGTCAAAACGTGTGGCGCTGGAAAAGCACAGCTGGTCAGGTAGCATCTGAGGAACAGGAGATCGACATTTCTAGCATAAGTGCTTCCTGATGAAGAGCATATACCTGAAATGTTGACTTTCATGCTCCTCGGATGCTGCCTGATCAACTGTGTTTTTCCAGTGCCACACGTTTTGACTCTGATCTCCAGCATCTGCAGTCCTCACTTTCTCCCACTGAAGTTCCTTTACTCCTATCCAGTATTATTTCCTCTTCCACCAGCTTCCAGCAGCTGCAGAGTCCCATCACAGACAGCCAGGGGATAATTTAAATTCACAACTCTGTGGCCTGATATGTTGTTAATAACAAGCCAGAGGTGCCCCACACTATTTGAAACCTGACAGCAGATTCACGGAAGGAACAAATGGTGGGCCAGAACTGGCCGAGTTAAGTTTTAATTAAGCACATGTTGTCCGATTGCCTCACATGATGCAAGGAGCAGTATTGCTCTGACACCACACTAAGACTCCTTGGCTTTCCCATTCTTTTTCCTTCCTTTTCCCTCTCTTCCCTCTGAGCTCTTCCTCCTTCACCATTTCCTCCTCATCCCACCTGTCCCTTTCACCCCTCCCATTTCTCCATCTTTCCCCATTACCTTCCCTCTCCCATCTCCTTTCTCCTTTCTCTTCCATTTCTCCTCCTTCCTCCTTTCTCCTCTCATGACTCCTTCCTGCCAATGTCATCAAGGAAAGCAAAACTCTACTTTTCTCTGCATACTCTCCCTTACCCCCTCTAAAATCATGTCTACAATTCCCATTGCCCTTCAGATTCTTCTGCATACTTGTTGTTTTCCTATGAGTCCCCTCAGCCACCAACTCTTCTTCTTAGCATTGTTCAGCTCTGGTTTAGGCAGGATTCTAGGAATATTGCTGCAAATGAGGCCACACTGACAAGATTTCTTGGGCTTAATGTCCCCCTGGCCCTCTGGCTATGCTGACCAATTTGGAGTTGTGCACTGACTCTAAAATCAAGAGTCAGGATTCAATGAAAACAGCACGATGCTGCATTAGTCTTTCGTAAAGTCAGTCTATCTAGTATTGACCGGATGTCTAGATCCAAGACTTTGAACATCACCATGACCTCAACCTTGCAAGGGATCACAGGGACAGGGATGGTGGGAAACAGGAACCTAGGGTTGCTTCTGGCATTGGACTGGCCAAGTCACTGCTCTTTCACCAGGGCATGAAGCCCTGCAGCAAACATTTCCATCCTCATTCTGAGTGGAACTCCCTGAGGCAAGTGGGATTCTGCATGAAAACCTACCAATAGAGCTCAGTTAATTAAAATTTGCCAGCATCAGTGATTAAATAGCACAAACACATCCTAGCATTTGGCCAAAATCTAGGAGCAAATTACTGCAGGTGCTGGAATCTGTACTGAAAACAACAAATGCCAGAAGTCACAGCAGGTCAGACATCATCCATAGAGAGAGAAAGAGAGAGCAAGCCAACATTTCTGGATGACTCTGATGAAGGCTCGAAACATTGGCTTGCTCTCTCTCTCTGGATGCTTTCTGAGCTGCTGCAATCTCCAGCATTTGTTGTTTTCAGATTTGGCCATTATCTATTGACTAAGGCCTGATCAGAATATCTCACTCTCGTAATTTGGGAATGGAGCAAAGAATGATGTGGGAAGAGATGAGAGACTGAGTGATTGAATCAGTAAGGAGAGTGAAACTGTCATTCAAAATAACAAAATGATATCTGACTGTGACTAGTGTCATTGTTGCAAATGTGTTTTCACACGTTTCCTTTCCTTTGCTGCATAACTGACCTTGCATAGAATCCCTAGTGTGGAAACAGGTCCACACCGACCCTTTGAAGAGTAACCCACCCACACCCATTTCCCTACTACTCTACATTTACCCCAGATGAATGCACCTAACCTACACATCCCTAAACATGGGCAATTTAGCACGGCCAATTCACCTGACCCGCACATCTTTGGATTGCAGGAGGAAACCGGGGCACCCGGAGGAAACCCGCACAGACACGGGAAGAACGTGCAAACTCCACACAGACTGGCACCTGAGGCGGGAATCGAACCTGGGCCCCTGGTGCTATGAGGCAGCAGTGCTAACCATTGAGCCACCATGCCACCCAAACATTCACTTTAACATTGTTTTTAACACTGTGGAAGTATATCAGTTTTGAGTGAGTTACGTTCTCTCCCACTCTTGTTGAGACACCACATCTAATCTCCAAAATGCCCCATATCCATTGTACACACTGGGGTGTCTGTTGTGTGGTACAGTGTGGTACTTTCATCTTCAAACCGTTTATCCATGTTCTCTGCTGGCAGTCTGATGCAACCACTTGCTTCCGCTGACAGGAATTATTGCTAAAAGCATGACAAGATTATTATAATTTTCTGATTTAATAATTGCTAGGTTCCCTGCATGCTGGTTTTCAGGATACAGAATCTCCCACTGAGTTCGACATCAACACATCAGCTATGCATTTGCTGATCTGTATTTGGCGAGACAGTGTTGCAGATAATAGCTCCCATTTAGTCTTGGCAAATAAAGCTGTCCAGAGCCAATCTGGTAGACTGTCGTTGAAGTGCTCATACAGTTGCAATATGTTTGTTCCTGCAGCTATGAACTGACACTGTCGAAGGTTAAATCAAGCTTTAAGAGATAGAAAGGGAGATGAAAGTAAGCAAGATATTTATTGCATTTTGTTTCTATACAGAGTGTGCAATGTTTGCAGCTGTTAGCAGTAACAAAGGACATATAACAATAATCATATTTCAGCTTGACCCTTGCTCGTCCAACTTGACATAAAAAACAAACATAAACAGCAACAAGCTGTTTTTAAATCCAGACTAACGTCCTGATCCACTCCAAAGGAACATAGACATAGAATCATATTGTACAAGAGAGGCCTTTCAGACCATCATGTCTGTAATGTGAAAATGACCACTAAATCTATACTCGTCACATTTTCCAGCATTTTGTCCAAAGCCTTTGAAGTTCTGAGATTTCAAATGCCCCTCCAAGTACTTTTTAAAAGGTTGTCAGGTTACCCACCTCTACCACACGCCTGGCAGTGCATTCCATTCCCATGTCATACCTTTGAGTGAAAAAGTTTTCCTCTAATCCCCTCTGAAACCAGCCTTTCATCTTAAAGTTGTGCCTTTTTTTTTAAAAAAAGCATCTGCTTTCTATTCTCCATGTCCACATCCCTCACAATCTTATATACCTCTCAAGTCTCCCTTCAACCTTCTCTGCTCAAAAGAAAATGACCCGAACTCATTCAACCTCTCTTTGTAGCTAAACTGCTCCGCTCCAGGCAACATCTTGATGAATCTCCTCTGCACTGTCTCCATTACAATTTCATCCTTCCTACTGTACAGTGACCAGAATTGCACACGGTACTCCAGGTGTGGCCTAACCAAAGTCTCCACAGCCCCAACATAATCTCCCTGCTCTTATAATCTATGCCTGGACTGGTAAAGGTAAATCTTTCTCAATATTCTATTGACCTGCTGCCTTCAAGGATCTGTGGACAAGCACTCCGAGATCCCTCTGTCCAGTCCCTAGTGACCTCCCATTCATTGAATACTCTCTTGTCTTATTGCTTCTTCCAAAATGCATCACCTTACACTGATCAGACTTAATTTCCATCTGCCACTGATCTACCATTTGACTGTTTATAACCACCTGAAATTTAAAAACATTTTCTTCTCTGTCAAGCACAGAGCCCACCTTTGTGATATCTGCAATCTTTTGTATCAAATGTCCCACCCCCTCCCCCTCATCTATATTGTCTGTATATCACATGCAATAAGGGAAGCAGCACTGATCCCTATGGTATGCTACTGGGCACAGCCTCCAGTCACACAAACAGTCTGCTACCACCACCCTCTGTCACCTGCGACTGAGACAATTCTGGGTCCAATGTGCCAAGTGCTGGGGAAGCCAAGAGGCTGCAGAAGGACTTGGACAGGATAGGGGAAAAGGCAAATCAGTGGCAAATGGAATAGAATGTGGAAAAACATGAGATTATGCACTTTCCTGGAAAGAGTAGCAGTGTAGACTATTTTCCAAGCAGGGAAAGATTTCAGAAATATGAAGCACAAAGGGAGACCTTGTTCAGGATCCTCTTAAGATTAACATACTGGTTCAGTTGGCAGTTAGGAAGGTGAATGCAATGTCAGCATTTTGTTTCAAGAGGGCTTGGATAAAAGAACAGAAATGTACTGCTGAGGCTGAATAAGTTTCTGGACTTCCCTCATTTGGAATATCGTGAACAGTTTTGGGCTCCGTATTTAAGGAATTGGAATGGGTCCAGAAGACGCTTACAAGCGCAATTCCAGGGATAAAGGGCTTGTATTAAAAGGAGTAGTTGAGGATTTTGGGTCTGTACTCAATGGAGATTAGAAACATGAGGCGGAATCTGATTGAATCTTATACAAGAATATTGAGAAGCTCAGATAGAGTGCACACAGAGAAGACATTTCCACAATAGGAGAGACTAGAACCCTTCAGAGTGAAGGGACGACCCTTTCGAACTGTGGTGAGGAGAAATTACTTCAGTCAGAGGGTAGTGAAACCATGAAACTCACTGCCTCAAAAGATGGTGGAGGTCAAGTCATTGAGTGTATTTAAGACAGAGATAGGTTCTTGATTAGTAAGAGAATTGAGGGCTGTGGGGAGAAGGAAGGAGAATGGGGTTGAGAGACATCAGTAAATGGTGGAGCACTCACTGATGCGCCTCTTCTCTCTTGGAGGAGAAGGTGGCAAGGAGGACCAGCTGGGAGAGAGACTGCATCTCCTGAGCTCTTTGCTGCAAAGACTACAGCTAATTGCTGACAGAGTAACAAATTGATTGCTAGAATTCCTGAGTTCCTACATATCACTGCATGAGGATTACTGAGGCACTTCACAAAATAAAAAAAAATGCCATGAACACCTGAAGAATTAAGTATAAAACTAAAAGAAAGGGCTTACAAAATACAAAAAAAAAACCCACATCCTGGTAAATGGAGAAAATCCAAAGGCCAGCAACAGGCCGCAGAGCAGCTTATGAGAGCTATGAGAAATGTTAATAAAAGAAAACTTGCCAAGGATATTAAAATCAATTTGTAGGAATTTTATAATTACATAAAGGAAAACACGGGTAGTCAGGAACAGTGTTGGCACACGAAAGACTAGAAGTGGGGATGTTAATGATTATGGGGAGATGATATGAATAATTACTTTGACTCAGTATTCACTGCAAAAACGGGATAGCTTGATAGAAATCGTGAAGAAATTAATAGTGGATTGGACACAGGGACTGAATAAAACATTGATAATAAGAAAGATAATGGAACAAAAGAATGACAAATCCCAAGGAGATGACAGTTTCCATCCAGATATATGAAAGAAAATAGGAGAGCACATGTTGATGCCCTAACTATAATCTTTCAGAGTTTTCTAGATACAGGCAACATCCCTCTGGGTTGGAAAATGGCATGTCTCCCCATTTTTTAAGCAAGTGCAAGAGTTACAGACCAGTTAGCTCAACATTTAAAGTGGGAAATTGTTGGATTCTATTATCAAGGATGGGGTAAGTTAACACTTTGAAAATCTTCAGTTAATCAGGGAGAGCCAGCATAGATTCATGACAGGTAGGTTACGCCTCAGTGAAGTTTTCGAAGAGTCGACCAATCTAATGGACAAGGGAATGTTGATGGATGTTGTTCACATGGATTTCCACATGGTATTTGATAAAGGCCCACATGAGAGACTGTTAAATCAGGTAGAAGCCCACACAATTGAGGGCAAATTACTGACATTGCTGAGTTACAGGCAACGAAACCTGGATAGGTGCTCATATTGGCAGGATGTGACCAGTGGTGTCCTACAAGGTCTCTGTCAGGGCCTCAATTATTCACATTATTTATCAACAACTTGTATAATGGCATAGAAAGTCATATATCCAAGTTGCTGATTACTGCAATGGATCAGATCAAATCCCCTTAAAATATATCTAGGAGATAGCCTAAACCCTAAATTTGATCTTATTTAAAGGAAAATCTAAGATGCTGTGTTCCAGATGTAATTTGATTGGTTATACTACTTGGCTTTAAGCAAAACACACTTTCTTCTTACTCTACTTAAAACACAAACAAAGCAAAGGAGAATTAGTATAACTTTAATTGGAAAGCTTAAACAGAATAATAGATAATTGGACTACTAAACAGCAACTGTTCTAGTACAGTAACATCACAACCTTGACAAAGGCAAATTCAGTAAAATAGATTGTCTCACATGTAATGTTTCTCAAAGCAAGGAAGCAAGAACATCAACATAAAATTCAGGCAGAGAGACAGAGAATCCAAGCATTTTGCTATAGACGGGAGAGGTGGAGGCTACTCCAAATCCCCATCAACTACTGAAAGCTAAATTAGAACCTTGGATCTGTGGAACGTGACTCCACCCAGTCATGCTGCTTCTATTGTTCCAACTTTTAAAGAAAATCCCCAAGGCCTCAGAAGCTATTTATTTTACTGGCTTGTAAGAGATTGCTTGGTGCTCCTATCTCAGCCTCTCATCATAATAAAAATTAGGACAAAGTACATCTTTTAAAGCCATGGGTACTAGTGGCACAATGGTTAGTCTTACCGCCTCACAGCACTAGGGACAAGGCTTCGATTCCACCCTTGGGTGACTGTGTAGAACATTCTCCCAGTATCTGTGTGGGTTTCTCTAGGTTCTCTGGTTTCCTCCCACAGTCCAGGTTAGATAGATTGGCCATGTTAACTTTCCCAAAGTGTCCAAGAATGTGTAGGTTACTTGGATTAGCCATAGGAAATACAGGGGTAGAGTAGGAGGGTGGGTCTGGGTTGGATGTGCTTCAGAGGGTCAGTGTGGACCTGATGGGCCAAATGGCCTGCTTCCAGACTATAGGGATTCTATGATTTATGATGTTTCTCAGCTAGCCATCCAAACTGTCACTGCCCCTGCTAAAGTGGTACCATCTATAACAGGTTATTAAGGCCTAGAACTAGGACAGGTGATGGCCTGGTGATGTTATCACTAGACAGTTAATCCAGAGCTCCACGTAATGCTCTGGGGACCTGGGTTTGAATCCCACCGTAGCAGATGGTGGAATTTGAATTCAATAAAAAGCTGGAATTAAGAATCTAATGATGACCGTGAAATGATTGTTGAAAAAAATCATCAGGTTCAGTAATATCCTTTCGGGAAGGAAGCTACCATCCTTACCTGGTCTGCACTGCATGTAACTCTGGACCCAAAGCAATGTAACTAACTTTGTCCTGCCCCCTGGGATGGACTGCTGGCTTAGCCAGTGACACCCACATTCCTTCAATGAATAAAAAAAAACTGTTTGAGATAGTTCTGCAAGGCTGTCTGCTTTGGCTTTAAAATCCTTATCCTTGTTTTCAGACCCCTCCCTATTTCTGTATCTCTTTGAGCTGTCCCATATACGTGCATTCAATGCCCTCTGGAGTTTTAATCCCACTACTATTTGTGGCTGTGTCTTTAGTTTCTGAGGCCCTAAGCTCCTAGACTTTCCTTCTTAAATTATTTTGCCATTCTTTTCTTCTTTCAAAACAATCTTAAAACCTGCTTCTTTGAGAAACATTTCAATCATCTGCCCACATTACCTCACTATGTGCTTTAAGGTCATATTTTGCTTTAAAAGACTCATGGGAAGGGTCTTGTTTAATGATGCTAAAGGCTCTATATAAATACACATTGTTGCTTCATTATCCAACTTGATGATTCTCGCTTTGCTATTGCAGGTACTAAATGTTTCTTGAAACAGGAGAAAGATACAGCAACTTGCATCATTACATATTCCCCAAAAACTGAAGCATGAAGCAGAATTACCTCAGCTGGCACCTTTGATTCAATGTGATTCAACCAATTGCTGATAGCTATTGCTGATTGATATTGAAATGTCAAGCTTGCTAGCTGTGAGAATTTCCAAACCAGCACAGGAAAGAAATGCTCAACTTGCTGTAAGGCAGCATGAACTTAGAACCTCGAACATATTTTCAGTCAACCATACCTCTGGAGGTAAACCTCTGCCCTTGATTTTCACGGAGTCAGAAATAATCTCTACCTAATCCAAGACGGTGGTGGTTTCTGTGTCCAAACGTCCCACTCCCATTTCCAACAGCTTCTATTTTTGCCGGTGGGTGAGCAGGGGTGCATGATGACCTGTTCCTCAGGAGAGTCTTTAGGCAAGAGTTAAAAGCTGGGAAACTTCCCAACTTTGTCTATCAGCCTCAGGAGCGAAAATTATATCACTGGCCGGAATAGAAAAGACTTTGAGTTTGGCCAATGATGGGGAAAGAATGGTAACTTTTAGGCAGCCTATTTTCCATCTCCCACCATTTATATGTTCATGATCTTTAATGTTTAGGAGCTATCACCCAAAGTTACAAATGACACTGATAACCAATTAATTCCAGAGATGAAAGACTTGGCTGAGGAAGAGAGATTGAGCAACTGGGACCTTTACTCAATTAAGATAATAAAGGATGCAAGGAGATCTAATTGAGGTATGTAAGATGTCACAGGGATTGACAAAATAGGCTTACAGCAAATAGAGTCATAGAGTCATAGAGTCATAGAGATGTACAGCATGGAAACAGACCCTTCAGTCCAACCAGTTATCCCAACCCAATCTAGTTCCACCTGCCAACACCCGGCCCATATCCTTCCAAACCCTTTCTATTCATATGCCCATCCAAATGCCTCTTAAATGTTGCAATTGTACCAGTCTCCACCATTTCCACCATTCCATACATGTACTACCCTCTGCGTGAAAAAGTCATCCCTTAGGTCTCTTTTATATCTTTCTCCTCTCACCCTAAACTATGTCCTCTAATTCTGGACTCCCCAACCGCAGGGAAAAGACTTTGTCTATTTATCCTCTACATGCCCCTCATAATTTTGTAAACCTCTATAAGGTCACCCCTCAGCCTCCGATGCTCCAGAGAAAACAACCCCGCCTGTTCAGCCTCTCCCTGTAGCTCAAATCTTTTAACCCTGGCAACATCCTTGTAAATCTTTTCTGAACACTTTCAAGTTTCACAACATCTTTTCGATAGGAAGGAGACCAGAATTGCACGCAATATTCCAACAGGAGCCTAACCAATGTTCTGTACAGCCGCAACATGACCTCCCAGCTCCTGTACTCAATATTCTGACCAATAAAGGAAAGCATACCAAACGCCTTCTTCACTATCCTATCTACCTGCGACTCCACTTCCAAGGAACTATGAACCTGCACTCCAAGGTCTCTTTGTTCAGCAACACTCCCTAGGACCCTACCATTAAGAGTATAAGTCTTGCTAAGATTTGCTTTCATAAAATGCAGCACCTCGCATTTATCTGAATTAAACTCCATCTGCCACTTCTCAGCCCATTGGACCATCTGGTCAAGATCCTGTTGTAATCTGAAGCAACCCTCTTTGCTGTCCACTACACCTCCAATTTTGGTGTCATCTGCAAACTTACTAACTGTACCTCTTATGCACACATCCACATCATTTATGTAAATGACAAAAAGTAGAGGACCCAATCCTTGTGGCACTCCACTGATCACAGGCCTCCAGTCTGAAAAACAACTCTCCACCACCACCCTCTGTCTTTTACCTTTGAGCCAGTTCTGTATCCAAATGTTTAGTTCTCCCTGTATTCAATGAGATCTAACCTTGCTAATCAGTCTCCCATGGGAACTTTGTTGAATGCCTTACTGAAGTCCATATTGATCACATCTACTGCTCTGCCCTCATCAATCTTCTTTGTTACCTCTTCAAAAAAGGAGGAGAAAGTGAGGTCTGCAGATGCTGGATTTTTTTGGCATCCTTACAAGAGGATTCGCAGTAGGTTAAAACCTTCGAGGAGAAAGTGAGGTCTGCAGATGCTGGATTCGACGTTTCGGGCATAAGTCCTTCATCAGCCCTCTTGATGAAGGGCTTATGCCCGAAACTTCGAATTTCCTGTTCCTTGGATGCTGCCTGACTTGCTGCGCTTTTCCAGCAACACATTTTTAGCTCTACCTCTTCAAAAAACTCAATCAAGTTTGTGAGATATGATTTCCCACACACAAAGCCATGTTGATTATCCCTAATCAGTCATTGCCTTTCCAAATACATGTACATCTTGTCCCTCAGGACTCCCTCCAACAACTTGCCCAATCACTGAGTTCAGGCTCTCTGGTCTATAGTTCCCTGGATTGTCTTAACCGCCCCTCTTAAACAGTGGTACCACGTTTTCCAACCTCCAGTCTTCTGGCACTTCACCTGTGACTATGGATGATACAAATATCTCGGCAAGATGCCCATGTTTGACCTTTTGGGACAATCTAGAATAAGAGATCATAATTTTAGGCTAAGGGGTGACAGATTTATGGCAGAGATAAAGAGGAATTAGACAATAAGATAAAAAGACACAGGAGCAAAAATTAGCCCATTCAGCCTATCGAGTCTGCCCTATCATTCAATCATGGCTGATAAGTTTCTCAACCCCATTATTCGACTTTCTCCCCATAATCCTTGATCACCTTGATATCCAAGAACCTATCAATCTCAGTCTTAAATATACTCAGTGACTTGGCCTCCACAGCCTTCTGCAGCAATTAAGTCCATAGATTCACTCCTTTCTGGCTGAAGACATTTCTCCTTATCTCCGTTTTAAAAGGTCTTCTCTTTACTCGAAGGCTATGCCGTTGGGTCCTAATCTCTCCTACCAATGGAAACATCATCCCAACTTCTACTCTGTCCAGGCCATTCAGTATTCTGTATGTTTCAATTAGATCTGCCCTCATCCTTCTAAACTCCATTGAGTATAAACCCAAAGTTCTCTCACGTTCGTCATATGTTAACCTTTTCATTCCTGGGACCATTCTCATGAGGCTCCTCTGAACATGCTCCAGGGCCAGTACATTCTTCCTGAGATATGAGGCCCAAAACTGTGTACAATCAATAACTTCTATCAAAGGATTGTAAATCTGTGGAATTCACTACCCCAGACAGCAGCAGATACTGAATAAATTTGTGGAAATAGGCAGATTGTTAATTAATGAGGAGTTAAAGGATTATAGGAAGAGGAAAGTGCAGTTGAAATCAAAGTAAGATCAGAAATGATCGTTTTCAATGGTAGAGCAAGCTCAAGGGGCTGAATTGCCAATCCTGCTCCAAGCAGACCTCTTCAAAAATGAACTTGCTAACTGAGAATTGTGTTTTATCTAATATTTTTAATTTATCTGATTTTCAGCCTCATAGTCTGGATCACAGCTTGGTTTTAGAAAAGAAAGTAAGCAGCAACCTTGAGATACTCAACGGCTTATTGTGAAAATAACAATTGAGATTATGCACTTTACAATCCTGGGACGTGGAGGAAAGGCAGATTGAAGTCCCACGGAAAAAAAAAAATCCATTGTATCTCAATATAGAGCAGACAAAGTGAGACAGGCTGAGGGGAACATACATATAATTCCTGTGCCAGGCGTATTCATCATCAACATCGCCAAACATGACAGACGTGGCAAAAAAAGGTCTCATTTTTCCAAGGGTTTTACAGGCGAAGACTGCATGCAATAAAAACTGTTTAATTTACAGCTGAGGAAAAATGTCATCACTCAACACATTTCTGCTGGTGCTACAGTTAAGAATATATCAAAGAACTTCATAATATGTGTTTGCGATGTGGCACAATTTTAGTCCCTCTTGAGGATTTTCTGCTTGTCATTGCATTTTAACCTGTTCATTGCTGAAAGGTGGAGCAAATGTTAGGCTCAACCTAAATTGAGATCTTTTTGGGTGTCAGGTGGTGGCCCCCTTACTCCTGAATTGCAAAGAGCTGGGCTCAAGGCTCACTTGAGAATAAAATCAAACTCGGCACTCCTGCGCATTAATGAGGAAGTGCTAAGTTAAGGGATCTGCTGCCAACTCAGATTTGTGCCAAAGATCCCAAATCACTGGTTCAAAGCAGAGCAGGGGAACTATTCCTGATGTTCTGGCTAATACTCTCAACCAGACACACACACAAAAAAGGATTATTTTGTCAATATTCTAATGGTGCTTGTGAGAGCCTGCTCAATGCAAATTGGCTGCTATTTCCCACATTACACCAGTGTCAATACATCAAAGGATTAATCGATGTCAGTGTTGCATCTCCAGGGAGCAGTAGAGGCAGGGTCACTGAATATTCTTGAGGCCAAGTTTAATACGTTTTTGACTAATGAGGAAATCAGAAAGTATCGGGGAGGTGATGGCTTAGTTGCTGAGACCTGGGTCCAAGTTCCATCATGGCACGTGGTAGAATTTGAATTCACTAAAATTCTTGGATTAAGAGTCTTTTGAACCATCATCAAACATTGTAAAAACTCATTTGATTTACTAGTGTCTTTTAGGGCAGGAAATTTACCATCGTTACCTGGTCAGGCCTACATGTGACTCCAGACCCACAGCAACGTGATTGACTTTCAACTGCCCTCTGGGCAGTGAGGGATGAGCAATACATACCAGGCTGGCCAACAATTTCCACGTCTCATCAATGAATTAAGAAGAAAACAAAAACCAGTCATATTCATATCTTTAAAAATTGCAAAATAGGCTTGAAGATTAAATGGCTTAATTTTATTAATTCATGCATTGATATATTCATACATGAAAGTATTAAACTGGTTGTGATGAATTTTGAGACATCTTATGATCATGAACACTGACAGGGAAATGCCTTTTTTTTGGTGTGACTCAAAGGCACATCACAATCTACTGGAGCTCCCCATTGTATGTACATTTGTGGTTTGAAGCCTCCTCCAGGATCAAGCCGAAATTTGTACAGTCAGTTCTTTACTAACGCAATGGTTGCATTCTTATGCAATTCCGCATTATATAAGAATTGCACTTTAGAAATAGTATTAAAGTGTTGGTGATATAATTGTGTTACAGCTGTGATGAAGCAACTCCTTTAACAAGATTATGTTGTCGTTGATTGATTTTCAGAGAGGACGTAAATGACTCAGACTCTGAGAAGTCTAAGTTTGAACAGTTTTGGGCCAGTTTGATAATAGGTAACAGATACTGCCTCAGGCATCAGGCTTTCACGTTTTAAAAAAAACTTGTACATTGAAAGGGGAGTGGCCAGTTCTCCTAGCTCAGTTTTTCTCTGGTTTGGTTTGGTTTTTAGCAGCGGTGTGGTAAAAACTGCTGGACCCAAAGAAGCAGGTCCATGCTGATCGCTCTCTGGCTTCTCTCCTGTGAGAACCTGTGTTCGATTTTACCTTTTGTGCCAAGGGGTGTCTATAGGGATTATTTCAAGTATTTTGAACAATATCATTAAATTGGGATAATCTGTTGGGTTTTCAGAGAGGTTAAGTTATTCTGTATTCTGTTCTCTATTGTTTGTGTTTCATTCGGTAATCTTTAAATAAATTCTGTTTTGCTTAAAACTAAGTGGTTTGACCAGCAGCATCTCTCCTGGAATATTCACTTTACACCTGTTTAAAACAACTTGTAAGGTTAGGGTCTGGGCTACTTTCTTGAAATGCTTTGAGGCTGTCTGGCCTGGTCCATATCAGATTGGATGCTGTCTGTGGGATTTGTCCTATAGTTCCGATTTGGGATTAGGGTTGTTGGACATGAAGGCAGCAAGTGGTAGGTGTTAGTGTGTTTTGCTCTGGGTATTGAATTCAGTTGATTTAAACAGGGCTTAGGATAGCAATGGCTCTTCCAGTCACCAAAGATGATTAAGGCCAAGCTGCTGAAGTTAGCGGACAGGCTGGAGGTGGAGCTGCCTCCTTCTGTGAGGAGAAGAGAGATAATTACATCAATAGCTCAGCATTGACAGTTGTTGGAAAGGCTGTCAGAACCTTTAGAAATGGCTAAAATTCAATTGGAAATGAAGCAGCTTGAGTTTGAGGCAAAAGACAAGGAATTACAATTAAAAGTAGAGGAAAGAAAGAGAGAGAGAGAAAAAGGAGAGAAAGAGAGAGGGAAGAGAGAGAGAGAGGAGAGAGAGAAAAGCAGAGGGAGCAAAGGAAGAAAGAGAGGAAGTTTGAACTTCATAAATTGACACTTAGACAGGAAAAGATGGTGATGGAGTCTGAAGTTAAGCTTAGTGAGGAAGAGAGTAAACCCATGATAGCCAAAGACTGAGTGAGAAACTGTTCAAATGTATTCAAGCATTGCCCAACTTTGATGAGAAGGATGTGGAAGCTTTTGTCATCTCATTTGAAAAGGTGGCATCAGACATTAAAGAACACATTAAAGCTTACAGTCAAAACTGTCCAGAAGATTGGGATAAGGCAATTCCGTTGTATTTTTTGCAATCAGAGATGTATCAAATGAATCAACCAAATTTAGTTTATTTGAATTAGTTTTTGAGCATGAAGTGAGAAGACCACTGAAATTGATTAAGGAGAAATTGTTAGTCAATTCCGAAATGACATATTTGGATGATGTGTCAAATTTTCAGGAACGATTAAATAGAGTGGGAGAGTTGACTAAACAATATTTAAAAGTACCACAGCATGCAATGAAACAGAAAGCAGACAAGAAATCAAAAACTCACAATTTTGCTGTTGGGAATAAGGTGTTAGTATTACTTCCAGTAATAGGTAAACCTTTAAAAAGTTCAGTGGACCTTATCAAGTCAAAAGGAAATTGAGTGAGGTGAACTCTTTGATAAGGACTCCAGACAGTAAGAAATCTTGTACAGTGTGTCATGTGAATATGCTCAAAAGGTATTTTGACAGGGAAGGAAAGCCAAAGGAGACTGTGTTATTGGTTACAACACAGAGTGAAGAACCAAGTTCAGAGGATTCTGAATTGGACATTCCTTAAATTAAAGTGGACAATGAGGAAGTTGTCAACAATTGGGATAAATGATTGAGTTACCTTCCTGAGGACAATCAAAATGACCTGAAAGAGTTATTACTATCACATGGGGAGATATATGGAAATAAGCTGGGAGGTACTAACCTAATTATGCATGATATATATATAGAAGATGCTGTTCCAATTAAGCAACATTCTTAGAGACATAACTCTTGAAAGTTGGCATAGGTTCAAAAGGAGATTGAACGCATACTCCAAGATGATATAATCCAAGTGATCATGATTTGGAGATGCCGGTGTTGGACTGGGGTGCACAAAGTTAAAAATCACACAGCACCAGGTAATAGTCGAATATTGGAAGCACCAGCTTTCCGAGCACTGCTCCTTCATCAGGTGACTGTGGAGTGTAAGATTGTAAGACACAGAATTACAGCAAAAGTTTACAGTGTGATGCAACTAAACTTATAAATTGAAAAAGACCTGGATTGTTTGTTAAATCTCTCATCTTTCGGAATGACCATTGTACTTGCCATGTACACGGTGGGAGGTGTCCCCAGGCATAATGGTGGCATCCGTGTCAACATTCTGACACATCATGCAACACCTATGCCATGTTCTTCACAGCCTGCAACACAGACCTTCCCCACACCTCCATTTCTCTCTTTTAAACAACCTCCAAACCTCAGACAGATTATTGTTCGTAGCGAACTGCCCGGCTTTCAGGACAATACCATACAACCTTGTCACGGTAGATGCTGCAAGACATGTCAGAGTGTCAACATGGATACCACCATTACACGTGGGGACACCTCTTACTATGTACGTGGCAGTACACATGCAACTCAGCCAACAATAGTTATCTCATATGCCCTGAAGTATGGTACATTGGCGAGACCAAGCAGAAGCTATGGCAATGGATGAATGGAAACCGCACAACAATCAACATACAGGAGTGTTCCCTCCCAGTCGGAGTACACTTCAGTGGTCCGGGGCATTCGACCTCGGACCTTCAGGTCACCGTCCTCCAAGGCAGACTTCGAGACAGGCAACAACGAAAAGTGGCCAAGCAGATGCTGATAGCCAAGATCGGTACCCATGGTGATGGCCTCAACTGGGACCTTGGGTTTATGTCACATTACAGGTGACCCTACTGCACTATACACACACACACACACACACACACGCAGACACTCCTACACACACACAGACACACACACACGTACACACGTGCACACGCACACACACTTTCCAACAGACCCATACACTCACGCAAACCCCCTCTCATATGCTCCCACATACACTCCCACACTGACACACAGACCCTCTCACAGACTTATACCCTTTTACACAGACACTCATAACCTGCATCTACCCACCCCCCCACCGCTCCCCACCCCCAGCCCCCCCCCCCCCCCTCCCCCCAACCAACACACACGCACACACATATATACATATAAATTTGTGGGGTGAATTTGTATTTGCAGAATTACAGTTTACTTTGCTCAAAAACTGCATGAATCCATGTAAGATTCTGTAAATCCATTTTTTAGATTAGAATCAGTCTGACCATTGTGGCACAGACAGTCTCACACAGGATAGCTCACACCTTCAATGCATTTTCTGGGCAAACATGACACCAATTGTTAAAGTTCATTTGAGAATGTAACTTTTTAAAAAGTTTTGCGATTTACACATGAAAGAACTGAAACCAACATGGTCATTCTAAAAGATGAGAGACTTAACAAATAATCTAGGTCTTTTTCAATATATAATTTCAGTTACTTCACGATGTGAACTTTTCTATAAATTCTGTCTTACAATCTCATACTCCACAACCAACTGGTGAAAGAGCAGCACTCCGAAAGCACTCCAAATAAATCTGTTGAACTATAACCTGGTATTGTGTGATTATTAACTTAATCCAAGTGAGTTACAGTGACTGGAACTCACCCATAGTAATGGTGCCAAAACCAGATATTACCCAAGGGTTATGTGTGGACTATCGCAAAGTCATTACCGTTACAAAAACTGATACATATTCAATTCCACCTTTGGAAGACTGCGTTGAAAAGGTGGGACAAGCAACTTATATTTCTAAGTTGGACTTGCTCAGAGGATACTGGCAGATACCTTTTTCAGAAGGAGTGAAGGCAATTTTGACTTTTGTAACACCAAATGGACTATATCAGTTTAAAGTCATGCCATTTGGTATGAAAAATGCACTAGCCACATTTCAGAGACTAACCAATGAGGTAATTGCTGGACTACTCAATGGTGTCACATACATATCTTCCTTTCCACCTATCCACTCCACCCTCCTCTCTGACCTATCATCTTCATCCCCACCCCCATTCACCCATTACATTCTATGCTCCTTTCTCCCCACCTCCACCCCCTCTCATTTATCTCTCCACTCTGCAGGCACTCTGCCTCTATTCCTGATGAAGGGCTTTTGCCCGAAACATCAATTTTCCTGCTCCTCGGATGTTGCCTGATCTGCTGTGCTTTTCCAGCACCACTCTAATCTAGACTCTGGTTTCCAGCATCTGCAGTCTTTGTTTTTACCTTGGTGTTGTATACATAGATGACATGGTGAACTTTAGTCACGCATGGAAGGAATATTTGCAATGTTTATCAGACTTGTTTGATTGACTTCGGGAGGCAGGCTTGATGAGAAACCTAGCTAAAAGTGAATTTGCCAAAGCCCAAATCACCATCGTGGGCCTTGTTACTGGACATGGACAAATGGCCCTACGGCATGCAAAAACAAAAATATTTGGGGAGTTTCCCATACCATCAAGAAAAAGAGCAATAGTACGGTTCCTAGGATTGAGTGGATTTTATTGAAAATTCATCCCAAATTTTAACAGTGTGGCTGTTTCACTCGCTGGATTGCTAAAGAAAGGCAAGAAGTTTCAGTGGACAGCAATCTTTCAGAAGGCATTTGACAGCCTGATAGCTATGTTAGCTACAGCCACAGTCTTAGCCACACCTAATTGTGCAAAGCCATTCAAGGTGGCTATCAATGCAAGTGACGTGAGTGTTAGTATAGAATGCACGAAAGCTAATCCAATGTTTTTATGTAAAACGCACAAACTCGTGAAAGACCTAAGGCCATAACCTTTGGTCCCAAATAGTTGTGCAGTCTACCTCAGATAATGCTGGAAGTGTAAAATATCTTTAACATTTGAACAATAGATGAATCTAGCTGTTTCACACAACTACTATGTGTAAGTAAAGGTAAGGTTATTAAAGTTCTAATGGACCATAAGGCTGCTGTCTCATCAGAGATGGATGACTGGTGGTAGTTTAACCTGAGGGTCAGCATGTCTCAGTTGAGGGGAGAGGTTAAGAAAAAAGTCTTTCATGGTAACCTCAGCCAGTGTATTGAATTCATCCCACACTGATATTAGTCTGCATTGCAAAGCAGCCTTCCAGAATATGTACACACACTATGCCCTTTGCAAATTAAGATAATAGGTGACAGACATCAATTAGTTCATTGAACAAGGCAATGTCTTGACCATTTAGAGTCAAACTGCCTGGTTTAAAGTTTAACCAAAGCCTGGCAATTAATGTCAGTCATCGTTAACTGGTATATTATTCAGTACAATGCCTCTGTCAATCAGACTACACATTCCAACCAATCAGAACTCTCCTCCCAGGCAGTAGAAATGTTGGCCGTCCCCTTCATTTTTTTTTTCTTCTTGTGAACTGTCCTGATGAGGACACAATGTAAAATTTTCACAAAATGTTCAGCAATACTCAAATTCTGTACTGCTAAATGACCGCAGGTAGGAAATTGAGGAGGATAGGAATAAGAATAGGCCATTAAGTCATTTGAGCTGGATCGGACATTCAATGGCTGATTTGTGGCCTATGTCCATTTGCCTGCTTTAGGCCCTGTCACAAAGCTGGTCTCATTTTTCTTGGATGCTGTATCCTTGGTTTTTGTCAGAGGGGTAATAAAACACTCCCAACTCCAATTAGACTTGGTTTGGTACAGACATTAAAGGATATTGAGAGGCCTTTTTGTTTATATGTAAACAGATGAGATTTCAAGCCAAAGTGGTCATGTTTTAGAAGATTTCCCGATGAAAGACTTTTACCTGAAACGTCGATTTTCCTGCTCTTTGGGTGCTGCCTGACCTGCTGTGCTTTTCCAGTGCCACATTCTCAACTCTGATCTCCAGCATCTACAGTCCTCAGTTTGCCTATGTTTAGAAGTAGCCTGTATAATGAAAAGGGAGTGGTCAGCTCTCTAGCTGAGCAGTTCATTCCGGAACTAGTTAGGAGTTCAACAGTGTGGAAACTCTTTCTCTCATTCTGCCCTTCTAACTTCAACCTGGAAGGATCAGTTCCATTTTATAACTGTGTTTTAAGAGGGTTTGCTTCTTGGGACTGTTGCATACATTTGGAACAGCATAATTAAGTCTAGTTTGGATAGACTGAAATCTGTAGGGGTTCTTTATTCTTTTCTTTGTGTTTCATTGTGGAATTTTGTGAATAAATTTCTGTCAGTTTTAAAACCTGGTAGTCAATCTAGCTAGCTTACTCCGGGTAATTCTCACTGTACACTTACCAAAACAAATTGCAAATTTATGGACTGGGTTGCATGCTTGATAATATCTTGAGTGGCCTGGCCTAGTCCATAACAGATTGGCGGCTCTTTGCGGGATTTTTAACAGCGAGTGGTAGGTGCCTAGTGTCTTTATTTTGGGCGTTGGTTTGGTTGGGTAGACAAAGCTTGGGATAATAATGGCTCTTTCAGTCGGCAAAAGTTTTCTGGAAGTGGATGCGGTAACTGTGGAAGTTTTGCAAAAGATGAATAAGACCGAGCTGCAGGAATTAGCAGAGAAGCTGGGATTGGACCTGCCT
Organism: Hemiscyllium ocellatum; assembly: GCF_020745735.1. Lineage (NCBI taxonomy): Eukaryota > Metazoa > Chordata > Chondrichthyes > Orectolobiformes > Hemiscylliidae > Hemiscyllium > Hemiscyllium ocellatum. The sequence goes on from NC_083406.1 coordinate 105,777,909, forward strand.
GCTTCTGTGAGGAAAGGAGAGATAATTACAGCAGTAGCTCAGCATTTAAACTTCCCAGAGAAACAATCAGAATCTCTAGAGACAGCAAGAATTCAATTGCAAATGAAGCAGCTTGAGTTCGAGGTGAGAGATAAGGAAAGGGCAGCAGAAATGAAACAGTTTGAGTTACGGTTAACAGCAGGAGTGAGGGTAAAAGAGAGAGCAGCAGAAGAGAGAGAAAAAGAGAGAGCAGCACAACAGAAAGAAAAAGAGGGAGCTTTTGAACTTCAAAAACTGACACTTAAAAAGGAAAGTCAGCTTAAAAAGCTGGAGATAAAGGCTGAGGATAACGCTAGTGAGGAAGAGAGTGAAGAGGAGCAAGCCCTTGGTAGTCAGAAGCCTAGTGAGAAACTGTTTAAGTATGTTCAAGCATTGCCTAAATTTGATGAGAAAATGCGGAAGCCTTTTTCATCTCATTTCAAAAAGTGGCTAAACAAATACAGGGGCCAGTTGATCCAAACAAAACTTGTAGGTTGGGCTAGTGGGGTATTCGCATCACTATCAGAAGAGATAGCTGGGGAGTATAAGGAGGTGAAAAAAGCCAATTTAAGTGCATATGAGCTTGTATCAGAAGCCAATGTTCCAGAAATCTAAGAAGGGACTCTGGTCAAACCAATACTGAGTTTGAAAGGATCAAACAGAGTAATTTTGATTGTTGGATGAGAGCTTTAAAAATCGAGCAAACCTATGATGCCTTTAGAGAGGTACTTATTTTAGAATAATGCAAAAATTCACTGTCTGAGGTAGTGAACAAACAGAGTTAAACCGGCAAGGGTAACAACTGAAGGGGCTGATGATTATGAGCTGGTCCAAAAAACATGGTTTGGCTTCCAGGATCTATTTCAGTCCATGACGGATAGAAATTGGGATAAAGAAAAATCCTCAAGTAGAAAGGGAAAGGTAGATCTCAGTGAAGATCATAAGGATAACTTACCATAGGGTAAAAAGAAATCCTTGAGGGGGACAAAGAAGTTAAAAAGCTCTGGTATTTTCATTGTAATAAAGTTGACCACACAAAATTACAGTGTTGGTATGCTAGGAGAAAGCCAGATGTAGGAAAATCAGATAAGTCTGGGAGTTTTAGTAGACAAGTAACAAAAAGCACAAGGGAAGTTAGACAAGTGCCTCAGAATGTACAAGATGATCAGAGGTTGATAAAGGAGGAAGTGCCAGATCTGCTTAAAAAATATGCATGCAAAGGTAAGGTTTATTCATGTAGGCCAGGAGCAGTAGGTAAGGAGGTTACAATATTAAGGGACACAGGATCCTCTCAGTCTGTAAAGCTGAAGGGTGAGGAGATATGTACTCCTGAGGGACTATTGCCAGAAAAGGTACTGGTAGCAGGAATTCATGGTGAGACAAAAAGAGCTCAGTTATGTAAAATGAGGCTAGAGAGTCCAGAGAAGAGTGGAAAATTTGTGGTAGGAGTACTGGACAAATTCTCAGCTCCAGGAATAGAACTTATCCTTGCAAATGATATCGCTGATTCACTGGTAGGCGCACTGCCTACTCTGATTGAAAAGCCAGTGGAGACACAGGCAACTGAAGAAATGGAGAATGTTTTTGCAGGAATTTTCCCTGATTATGTAATCACAAGATCACAGAGGCACAAGCTGAAGCAGGAGAGTTCAAAAGGCATGGATAAGGAAGCTGGCATAGCTTAATCCGAGATCTTTTTTGATCAGATAATTGGAACAGAAAAGGAGCAATTAGGGAAACATGCAAGTATCTTTAGATGAGAACTTAGAACAGTTATACCAAAAGGCATATACAGAGAAGGAGAGTTAATACCTTCCTGTGTGTTATTACTTAACAAATGATGTCTTAATGAGGAAACAGAGACCATCACACATTCAAGCAGATGAGAAATGGGCAGGCATTCATCAAATTGTTTTGCCAGTAGGTTACAGAAAGGAGGTGCTGTGAGTGGCACATGAGATACCATTTGGAGGTCATTTAGGGATGAGGAAAACACAGACTAAAATACAAAGACATTTTTACTGGCCTGTACTACACAAGGATATAGTTGAATTTTTCTAGACATGTCTTACAAGTCAGCTAATTAGAAAACTATAGGTACAGTAATAAAACTTGCCCTTGTAATACCTATTCCAGCATTTGAGGAACCTTTCACAAGAGTCTTGATTGATTGTGTGAGTCCCCTACTTCAAACAAAAATTGGGAATAAGTACTTATTAACAATAATAGATGTGTTGATTAGATTTCCAGAGATAATCTCAATACACAACATCACAGCTAAAAGGGTTGTAGAAGAATTACTTAAATTCTTTACTAGATATGGACTACCAATAGAGATTCGGTCAGATCAAGGATTAAACATCACATCCAAACTCTTCAAGGAGGTTGTGGATAACTTGGGAATAAAGCAATTCAAATCTACTGTGTACCATCTAGAATCACAGGGAGTACTAGAGAGATGGCATTAAACATTAAAGACCATCAAGTGGGCTTATGTCCAGGATTATCCAGATGATTGGGACAAGAGATTTTTATTTGTACTTTTTGTGATCAGAGATGCACTGAATGAATTGACCAAATTCAGTCCATTCGAATTAATTTTTGGGCATGAAGTAAGAGGGTTGTTAAAATTGATAAAAGGAGAAACACGTCAGATTTCAGAGATCACCCATTTGTCAAATTTTAGGGAACGATTAAATAAAGCTGGAGAGTTGGCTAGACAGCATTTAAAATTATCACAGCAAACAATGAAACAGGAATCAGATAAGAAATCACAGATTTGCAATTTTGCAATTGGGGATAATATACTGGTGTTACTTCTAGTAATAGGTGAACATTTAAAAGCCAGGTTTAGTGGATCTTATCAAATCAAAAGGAAATTGAGTAGGGTGAAGTACTTAATAAGGACTCCAGACAGGAAGAAATCTCACAGAGTGTGTCATGTGAATATGCTCAAAAGGTATTTTGACAGGGAAGGAAAGCAAAAGGAGAAGGTGTTAATGATTACAGCACAGGAGGGAGAACCAAGTTCAGAGGATTCTGAATTGGACATTCCACAAATCAAATTGGACAACGAGGAAGTTGTCAAAAAATTGGGATGAATTACTGAGTTACCTTCCACAAAGAAAATCAAAATGACCCGAAAGAGTTTTTGCTAGCATACAGGGAGAGGTTACATATGTGGTTCCGTGGTAGAATTCTTGCCTGCCACATGGGAGGCCTGGGTTGGATTCCCAGCTATCCTTTTTAGATCTAAAAGTTGAAGTTCTAAATTGGAGAAAGGCCAATTTTAACGGTACTAGGCAAGAACTTTCAAAAGCTGATTGGGGGCAGATGTTCGCGGGTAAAGGGTTGGCAGGAAAATGGAATAACTTCAGAAATGAGATAATGAGAATCCAGAGAAACTATATTCCTGTTAGGGTGAAAGGAAAGGCTGGTAGGTATAGGGAATGCTGGATGACTAAAGAAATGGAGGGTTTGGTTAAGAAAAAGAAGGAAGCATATGTAAGGTATAGATCGAGTGAATCCTTGGAAGATTATAAAGGAAGTAGGAGTATAACTAAGAGGGAAATCAGGAGAGAAAAAGGGGACATGAGATAGCTTTGGCAAACAGAATTAAGGAGAATCCAAAGAGTTTTTACAAATACATTAAGGACAAAATGGTAACGAGGGTGAGAATAGGGCCCCTCAAAGATCGGCAAGGTGGCCGTTGTGTGGACCCATAGAAAATGGGGGAGATAATAAATGAGGATTTTGCATCAGTATTTACTGTCGAAAAGGAAATGGAAGATAGACTGTAGGGAAATAGATGGTGACATCGTGCAAAATGTCCAGATTACAGAGGAGGAAGTGCTGGATGTCATGAAATGCATAAAAGTGGATAATTGCTCATGAACTGATCAGCTGTAGCCTAGAACTCTGTGGGAAGCTAGAGAAGGGCCTGCCGGGCCTCTTGCTGAGATATTTGTATCATCGATAGTCACAGGTGAGGTGCCAGAAGACTGGAGGTTGGCTAACATGGTGCCACTGTTTAAGAAAGGAGGTAAGGACAAGCCAGAGAACTATAGACCAGTGAACCTGATGCCTGGGCAAGTTGTTGGAAGGAATCCTGACGGACAGGATATTCATGTATTTAGAAATGCAAGGACTGATTAGGGATAGTCAACATGGCTTTGTGCATGGGAAATCATGTCTCACAAACTTGATTGAGTTTTTTGAGGAAGTAACAAAGAGGATTGATGAGGGCAGAGTGGTAGATGTGATCTATATGGACTTCAGTAAGGCATTCGACAAGGTTCCCCATGGGAGACTGGTGAGCAAGGTTAGATCTCATGGAATACAGGGAGAACTAGCCATTTGGATACAGAACTGGCTCAAAGGTAGAAGACAGAGGGTGGTGGTGGAGGGTTGTTTCTCAGACTGGAGGCCTGTGACCAGTGGAGTGCTACAAGGATCGGTGCTGGGTCCTCTACTCATTCACATAAATGCTTTGGATGCAAGCATAAGAAGTACAATTAGTAAGTTTGCAGATGACACCATAATTGGAGGTGTAGTGGACAGTGAAGCGGGTTACCTTCACTGATTACAACAGAATCTTGACCAGATGGTCCAATGGGCTGAGAAGTGACAGATGGAGTTTAATTCAGATAAATGCGAGGTGATGCATTTTTAGAAAGCAAATCTTAGCAGGACTTTTACACTTAATGGTAAGGTCCTAGGGAGTGTTGCTGAACAAAGAGACGTTGAAGTGCAGGTTCATAGCTCCTTGAAAATGGAATCGCAGGTGGATAGGATAGTGAAGAAGGCATTTGGTATGCTTTCCTTTATTGGTCAGAGTATTGAGTACAGGAGTTTGGGAGGTCATGTTGCGGCTATACAGGACATTGGTTTGGCCGCTGTTGGAATATTGCATACAATTCTGGTCTCCTTCTTATTGAAAAGATGTCGTGAAACTTGAAAGGGTTCAGAAAAGATTTACAAGGATGTTGCCAGGGTTGGAGGATTTGAGCTATAGGGAGAGGCTGAATAGGCTGGGGCTGATTTCCCTGGAGCGTTGGAGGCTGAAAGGTGACCTTATAGAGGTTTAAAAAATTATGAGGGGCAAGGATAGGATAAATAGGCAAAGTCTTTTCCCTGGGGTCTGGGAGTCCAGAATTAGAGAACATAGGTTTAGGGTGAGAGGGGAAAGATATAAAAGAGACCTAAGGGGCAATGTTTTCACACAGAGGGTAGTACATGTATGGAATGAGCTGCCAGAGGATGTGGTGGAGGCTGGTACAATTGCAACATTTAAGAGGCATTTGGATGGGTATATGAATAGGAAGGGTTTGGAAGTATATGGGCCAGGTGTTGGCAGGTGGGACTAGATTGGGTTGAGATATCTGGTCGGCATGGATGGGTTGGACTGAAGGGTCTGTTTCCATGCTGTACATCTCTATGACTCTATGACTGTATGTGTGGAAATAAGCTGGGAAGTACTAACCTAATTATGCATGATGTAGATATAGGAGATGCTGTTCCGATTCAGCGACATCCTTATAGCCATAGGCCTCTAAAGTTGGCGCAGTTTCAGAAGGAGGTAGAGCGCATACTCCAAGATGGCATAGTCGAAGTGAGTTACAGTGTCTGGAGCTCATAGTCATAGTGCCAAAGCTAGATGGCACCCATCAGTTATGTGTGGACTATCTCAAAGGCAACACCATTACAAAGACTGATGCATATCCAATTCCACAGTTGGAGGACTGTGTCAAAATGTGGGACAAGCAACTTACATTCCTAAGTTGGACTTACTCAGGGGCTACTGGTAAATATCACTGCCAGAGACAGCAAAGGCAATTTGAGCTTTCATAACGCCAAATGGACTATATCCGTTCAAACTCCGTTCACATTTCATATGAAAAATGCTCCAGCTACATTTCAGAGACTGACTAATAAGGTCATTGCCAGATTACCCAACCGTGTTTTATACATTGATGAGCTGTTGATTTTTACTCACTCATGGAACGAACAGTTACAGCATTTATCGGACTTGTTTGATCAACTCTGGAAGGTAGGTTTGGTGGTAAACCTAGATAAAAATGAATTTGCCAAAGCCCAAGTCACCTTCTCAGGCCATGTTACTGGACATGGACAAATGGCCTCATGAGATGTGAAAACGAAAGTAATTGGGGAATTTCCCACACTGTCGACCAAAAGAGCCGTACTACAGTTCCTGGGATTGAGTGAATTTTAACAAATGTTTGTGCCTTGAACTTTAGCAGTATGGCTGCTCCACTCACAGAGTTGTTAAAAAGGGCAAGAATTTTCAGTGGACAGCGAACTGTCAAAAAGCATTTGACAGCCTATAAACTGTTAACCACTTCCCCAGTATTAGCCACACCTGATTGCACGAAGCCTTTTAAGGTGGCTATCGATGCCAGTGATGTGGGCGTCAGTGCGGTGATCCTGCAGGGCAATGACAAGGCAATAGAAAGACCCATCGGGTATTTTTCCAGGAAGTTGAGCGTTCATCAACAGAAATATTCAATGGTGGAGAAAGAGACTTTGCATTGGTGTTGGCAATACAACATTTCAATGTTTATATTACCAGCAATGCATCTGAGACAATTGTATATACTGATCATAACCTGCCGACATCTGTGGAAATGTTTAAGGGCAAAATTGCCAGAAAATGTGATTGCCAATGCATTATTGAGACTCGAATGAGATATAGAGACGTTCAGTGGTGGGTGTGTCACGGCCTGAATTTGCATGTGATTGTGCATTTTTTCATGTTTATAGTTAATATAGTGTATATGTGTGTTTAGACTACTAACCAGGTTTTTGAAGTGTCAAAAATGAAGCCATCTTTTAGTATTGATGGTTCATTTTTTAAGTGGAGGTTGTGGTCACAAAACTGGTTCCTTTTTCCTAAAAGCTGTTCCTTTTCTCAAGGCTACTGTGTCCTTGGTTTTTTTCAGAGGGGTAATAAAACCCTCCCGACTTTGATTAGACTGGTTTGGTACAGAGATTTAAGGGTATTGAGAGGGCTTTTTGTTTATATGTAAACAGATGAAACTTCAGGCCAAAGTGATCATGTTTTAGAAGTGATCTGTGTAATGAAAGGGGGGTGGTCAGCTCTCTAGCTGAGCAGTTCAATCCAGAACTAGTTGGAAGTTCAACAATGAGCCGTGTTGAGACTCTTTCTTTCCTTCCGCCTTTCTAACTTCAACCTGCTAGCATTTGTTCCATATTTAAACTGTGTTTTAAGAGGGTTTGCTTATAGGGACTCTTGTGTATATTCGGAACAGCATAATTAAGTCTAGTTTGGATAGACTGAGTTCTGTAGGGCTTCTTTATTCTGTTCTTTGTATTTCATTGTGGAATTTTGTGAATAAATTTTTGTCTGTTTCAAAACCTGGTAGTCAATCTAGCTAGCTTATTCCGGGTAATTCTCACTGTACACTTACCGAAACAAATTGCAAATTGCAAAGTTGTGGTTGAGGTTGCCTGCTCATGAATGTATTGGGTGGTCTGGCCTAGTCCATAACAACCTATATTGCTTGATACCCTTGCTTAATAAAAATTTGTCTATATAAGATTTAAATTTAACAATTTATGGGTAGCATGGTGGCACAGTGGTTAGCATTGTTGCCTCACAGTGCCAGAGACCTGGGTTCAATTCCCGCCTCAGGGGACTGACTGTGTGGATTTTGCATATTCTCCCCGTGTCTGCGTGGGTTTCCTCCGGGTGCTCTGGTTTCCTCCCACAGTCCAAAAATGTGCAGGTCAGGTGAATTGGCCATGCTAAATTGCCCGTAGTGTTAGGGGCAAGGGTAAATCTAGGGGAATGGGTCTGGGTGGGTTGCGCTTTGGCGGGTTTGTGTGGACCTGTTGGGCTGAAAGGCCTGTTTCCACACTGTAAGTAAGTAATTGAATTGATATGCACCACAGTTTGAAGAAGAGTTACATGACTCTTTGTGTGTAGAAGTCTTTTCTAACATCTCTCCTGAATGACCTGGCCCAAATTCTTAGACTATGCCTCCAGTTCTTGAATCTCCAAACAGTGGAAATTGTTCATCTTTATCCACGCTGTCTTTCACTGTTAATATCCCAAAGACCTCGATTAGATCATCCCTTAACCTTCTAAATTCTAGAGAATAAAGGCATAGTTTGCTTAATCTCTTCGCATAACTTAACCACTGAGGTCCAGGTATCATCATTGTAAATCTGCAGTGAACTCCCTCCAGGCCCAAACCATCCTTCCTAAGGTGTGGTGCCCACATCTGCTCACAGTATCCCAAGTTTGGTCTAACTAGAGTTTTGTATTATTGCAGTATGATATCTGCATCCCTACACTCCAGGCCATTAGAAATGAAGGCCAGGATTCCATTAGCCTTCCTGACTATTTCCTGTTTGCAGCAGTTTAAAGAACTATGCACCTGAAACCCCAATCATGTTGGACATCCACTGTACTTACCTTGGTGTCTTCTAAAATACACTGTTCTATCATTTTTTTGGTCTAAAATGGAGAACCTCATTCTTACTTATATTAAAATCCATACTGCCACTTTTACCCACTACCTAGTCTATTGATATCCTATTGTAATTTTATGCTGTCGTCAACACTGTCGGAAATACTACATAATTTTGTGTCATCAGCAGATTTGGATATTTGGCTTTTTATACCATTATCCAAGTTGTTAATGATTATTATGAATAATTGAAGCCCTGACAGATATCCCTATGGGACGCCTCATGTCACATCATGCCAATTTGAGTACTTACTCATTATTCCAATTGTTTCCTGCCTCTCATTTTATACCCATGTCAGTAATTTTTCCTCAATTTTCCTACATTAGCTAACAGACTCCTGTGTGGACTTTATCAAAAAAAGTTTGGAAGTCTATATAAGCAATCTTAATCAATTACCTGTGTCCATCCATTTATTTTCAACTCTTCAAAAACAAACTCTGAGGTTTGTCAGGCTGATGCTCATGAATTCTATGGATGAATCCACATTAGCTCTCCCTGATTACCTGAATTATTTTGAGGTGATCAGTTACTTTATCCTTGGTTATATACTTCACCAACTTCCTCACCACAGATGTTAGGCTAACTGATCTGTAATTCCCTGTTTCCCTCTGTCATCCTTCTTAAAGCGTGGAGTGACATGAGCAAATTTCCAATCCAGAAGTACAACTCCTGATTCCAGGGAATACTAAATGATTATGATTAGGGCATCAACCTTCCTACTTCCTTTAACATCTGTGGATGGAAACCATCAGGTCTTGGGGATTTGTCACTCTTCAGTTCAATTAAGATCCCCATTATTGATGATTTACTTGAGCTAATTTTATTTCGACCTTGTCCTTGATCCACTTTCAATTCCTTTAGAGCTTCTGGCAGACTATCCTCCTTTTCTGCTCTGATTACTGAAACAAAATAATAATTCAACACGTCTGCCATTTTCCCTTTGGTCATTGACTATATTCCCATCCTCAGCCTTCAGTGGGCCAATAGTACTCTTAACCAGCCACTTTCCCTTCTTGTAACTGCAACATCTCTCCTTATTGTCTTTTATATGCCTTGCAAGTTTCCTTTTATAATCCTTTTTAGTCACTGCTCTCCGCCGCTCTGTGCCCCTTTGTTTGCTTTATATTTGTCCCATTCTATGGGATTTGTTCTGTAATTTGCACTTTATAAGCCTTTTCTTTTAAGTTTAGCTGTCCCTTACCTCCTTGGATGCCCATGGCTGTTCTTTTCAATGAGGTGGAACTTTTCCTTCTCGTGCTTCTGAACTGCATTAAATGTTTCTTTGAATCCTCGGCAGTTCCTCGGTTGTTTTATCTATTGGCAGAATTTCCTAGTTTATTGTGGACAGTCTGTCTCATCCATTAATGTCTGCCTCAATTAAATCCAAATTTCTAGCATACAATCTTTAATCTTTATTTATCTCTTGCAAATTCTACAAAGAAACCACCTCCACCTGACAAAGGAGCACAGCTCCCAAAGCTTGTGATTTTAAATAAACTGTTGGGCTATAACTTAGTATTGCGTGACCTCTGACTTTACATAAAATTGAATCATGTCATGATCACTATTCGATCAATACTCATGAACAATGAAGTTAGTAACTAAATTAGGGCTCGTTGTTCATTACTAAATCCAATTTGCTTGACCTTTGTCTCATTAAAGACATGTTACTGTAGGAAATAATGCAGGACACCCTCTAGAAATTCGCAACCTTTCTGGCAAGTGCTTGTTTATCTCTCTCAGTCTAAGTTAAGATGAAAATCCCACATTAATACTGCTTTGCCTTTGCTCCATAGTTACCGAATTTGAACATTTACACAATCTAGCCCTTTGAGCCGCTACCAGGTGGTCTGTACTGTGGTTTTAATTCCTTTAGGGCTCTTCAGTTCCATCCATAAGGTCTCCACTCATTTCATCCTCTCTTACCATGATTCTATTCCTAATCACTGATGCTACTCCATTTCCTCTGCCATTTTCTCTATGTCTCCTGTAAACCTCCAGTTGTTACTCCTGACAAACTGATGTACTTGGTTCTCTGTCCTGACCATCCAACAACCATGTCTCCATAATGGCCATGATATCATAGTTTCCAAATTGAATCTGTCCCTGCAGCTCAATTAAGTTGTCCCATGCACTTGTATAAACAACTCTAATTTTGACTGTCAACTCTATACTTTCCGTCAGCATCTTTTTATTATTTCTCCCTCCTATCTCACTCAATACACTTTTTATGGTCTTGCGTTTTTATTCTATTAATCTCTACCTTCCCCTCACATACTGACCTACTGTTGTGTACCACCACCACCACCACCACCATTAACACACCAGTTAAAAGTCTTCTAAGTGGCAAAGCAAACCTCTTCACAATAATATGGGTGCCCCTCCAGTTTAGGTGGAACCATTCCTTTTTGTATAGGTCCTATCTGCCAATGATGCAGATATCTGAAATCCACCCTCCTCTTCAGCCACACATTCATCTGTACTATCTCCCACTTCTGGCCTCACTAGCATAAATCTAAAACAATTCAGAATACTTTCTAAATTGCAAGAATCCAGTAACTGCACAAAATCACAGGCATTTAGGGCTATTGGTATAGAGCTCATGGAAAAGTAATGTTCAGGAAAACAGTGTTAACCTTTTGCTCAAGATGGTCAGAATACAAAAGGGCAGGAAGTTCTGGTTAGATCATACCTTGGGACTGCATCCATTCTCAGCCACACACCTTAAAATTCAGGTTCCTTGCACACATGCAGTTTTAAAATCATTTATCTTATTTTTCTCCAAAGCAAGTTTCCTTTTTGGAAGCCTGTCCAATTGACAGATTTAGAGCTCTGTTGGTCTGCCAATGTGACTACAAGATGGTATCTCCCTTCCTATTGCTAAGATCAAGAATGTTACAGAATAAGAGAACATGAAGAACCAGAGATCATACTCTACAATGCCACCTACAACATCAGTAAAAAGAGGAATTAAGTCCGGAAAACAGAACTGACAGAGCTAGGCAAGAGACTGAAAAATACAAGCTCAAAAGATAATAATCTCAAGATTTCTCTCATCACTATCAGCAAGTGTGTACAGAAGTAGAATGACTCAGCCAATAACCACATTGCTGGAAAAATAATGCATGAGGAAGGACTTTAGATCTCTGCTGCATTGGGAGTGGGTTGGGGGAAGGTGGGACCTATATAAGGAAGACTGGTTGCACCTTAACTTGGGATAACAGCATTGTGGGAGGTTTCCCAATGCTGTTTAATCTAGTCTGTCAGGTGAATGGGAATCTAAAAGGCAATTGAAATAGGATAAATACCAAGCTCGTTATGGGAAATATAAATACTTGCATTACGGCAGCAGAAACAAATCTGAGAATCAACTAGAGTAAAATTAAAAGCACTTTATCTCAACACATGCAGCATTCACAACAAGGTGGGTGAAATGACAATGCCAGTATAAGTAAACTGTTATGAATTGGAGACATAGCAGTAGTGTGATCAAGACTGGCAACTGAATATAGATGAATATTCAACATTTAGGAGACATTGGTAAAAAAGAAAAGAAGTTGAGATAGTGCTGATAGTAAAGGATGGCATCAGTGTATTAGAGTGATAATGTAAGGCTGGGTACAAACTTGGAAATTAGAGGTGCATCTAACAAACAGAATTCAGTATTCAGTGGTGACTCCAATCTCCCTATAAACTGGACACCAAAAGTGTGAGGAAGAATTCCTGCAACGAGGAACAACCAGAGCACAGAATATTTTAAATATAGTATTGTACCTGTACAATGAGAAGAACTAATTAATAATTTTGTTATTTTATGAAGAAGACTTTAGGAATATTAGCGACAGTATGATAGTAGTTCCCATTAATTTTTAGAAAGAAGTCTGAAATTAAGTTCTTAAATCTAAACAAGGGCAATTATGAAGAAATGAGGAGGAAGATGGCTGTGGTGCATTGGAGAAAAATAGCAAACGGCAATGATTAGTATTTAACAAAATGATCGTTGGTTTTCAACAAAAACTTCCCCTCCTCTTCCCTGTAAGCATTCCTATGTACTATTGCTATATGACACCTTAGTCCACTCCTCTGCCACTCCTAACACTTCCTCACCCTCTATGATGGCACCTTCCCTTCCACTTGCAGAAGGTTTAACTTTGGCCTCTGCACTTCTTCCTTCCTCATCACCCAAGGCCACAAACAGACCTTCAAAGTGAAGCGTCATGTTACTCCTGCTTCCTTCAATCCAGTCGACTGTCTTTGTTGCTGATGTGTCTCGTCTACATTGCATGACAACTTTGCAGAACGTGCTCACTCTATCTGTAAGAATGACTCCAATTTTTCAGTTGCTTGCTATTTCAACAGACCATAGGATATCATGCTATCATTTCTGCCCTAGACCCATTTCAGTTGTCCAGGGAACATCAGTTTAAACTGGAGAAGTTAGGTAGTTATCACATTCAGGACTCAACTTTGCATTCAACAACATCCAATCATGAACACTTTCCACTTTCCTCAAATTTTATGACACCCACTTCCCTCCCACCTCACTCCACCAATGCCTTGCTTGCATCTCAGCAAAGTCAACCTACTTTTGACTATTCACACCTGCCATTAACACTTAAACTTTGCATCCATAGCCCTCCTCCATGACCATTAGCAATCCTATATTTTTTGCTCCAGCCATCCTCACCATCTGTTCCACTTGCTCCTTTTACCTCTCTGTAGACAGCATAATTTTAGCCCATTCCATTCCAAAGAAGTTGTAACAGACTCAAAATGGTATGCAGATTCTTTTGCTGAGTTTCTCCACTGTTTTCTGTTTACACATGTAAGACTTCCAAATTTGCTAATGATACAAAACTTGGCAGGAGTATGGGTCACATTAATGCAGAGATCCTTCAAGCGGATTTATGCAGGTTGAATGAGTGAGTGGGCAGAGGAATGTAATGTGGATTAGTGTGAAGTTATCCACTTTGCTGAGAGGACTAAAGGTCATTGGATATTTTAAATGGTGAGAGATTGGAACGTGATTAGATTAGATACCCTGCAGTATGGAAACAGGCCCTTCAGCCCAACCAATGGAGCCCTTCCTGATGAAGAGCTTCTGCCTGAAACGTCGATTCTCCTGCTCCTCGGATGAAGGAGCTCATAGGCTCCTCCGACCTTATGAAGGGTAACCCACCCAGACCCATTCATTACCCTATATTTACCCCTGACTAATGCACATAACACTATGGGCAATTTAGCATGGTCAATTCACCTGGACTGCACATCTTTTTGGATTGTGGGAGGAAACCCAGAGGAAACCCACTCAGACACAGGAAGAATTTGCAAACTCCACACAGACAGTTGCTCGAAGTGGGAATCGAACCCAGGTCCCTGGTGCTGTGAGGCAGCAGTACTAACCACTGAGCCACCATGTCACCCACACAGGCTGCTGTCCAAAGGAACCTAGCAGTCCTCATTGATAAGCTACTGAAGCTCAGCATGCAGGCATTGCAAAATATTCAGAAACCAAACAGTATATTAGGCTTCAGTGTTTGAGGACATGATTACAGAAGCAAAGACATCTGACTTTAAATGTTTAGAATTCTGGGAGATCACACCAAGAGAGTAGTGTTCTCTTTTGTTTCCCTTGCCTGAGGAAGGACATTCTTTCCATTGAGGGAGAAAGTGAGGGAATGCAAAAGCTAAGGGTCTCAGGGATTTGTTGTTACAAATAAAAACTATTTCCTCTTTTGGATGACAGGACACTACCATTCAGAGATGACCTCATAAGGAATAATGTATTTACATGAAAAAATGGGATTCTGAAACTGTTGCACTCTAAGGCTAGATCAGAGATAAGGTTCAGAACTGATAGATTTTTGTTAGGCAAAGGGTCTAAAGGAAATGCAAACAAGACAAAATGATAAAGTTGAGATATATTTCGATGTTGATTTACTTAGATCGTGGACTAGACTCAAAGGACTGAATGACTTATGCCTTTTCCCAAGCTTCTAACCACAGGTTATGATTTTCACTGATGCTGAGCTAAAAATCTATCCATTGAGATCAGATCAGTAGCTACATTATGATGGATATTTAACTTTTTACATTTTTAAGAGCTCAGCTCACACATATTGGCGCTACTGACAACAAATCAGTGGTGGTCATTAGGAGGTCCCATATCTGTGCATTTTTGGTGACAAAGTTGTGCTTCAATATAGAAGATATAATGCAAAATCTGCTGATCTATCAAGTCAAATCCTTTCAGGTGTACCAGACATTGGTTAGGCCACTTTTGGAATACCGCATTCAATTCTAGTCTCCCTGCTAAAGGAAAGATGTTGTTAAACTTGAAAGAGTTCAGAAAAGATTTACAAGGATGTTGCCAGGGTTGGAGAGTTTAAGCTAAAGGGAGAGGCTGAAGAGGCTGGGGCTGTTTTCCCTGGAGCATTGGAGGCTAAGGGGTGACCTTATAGAGATTTATAAAATCACGAGAGGCATGGATAGCCAATAGTGAAGAGCCAAGGTCTTTCTTTACAAAGTAAGGGAGTCCAAAACTAGAGGGCATGGGTTTAAGGTGAGAGGAGAAAGATATAAAAGAGACTTAAGGAGCAACATTTTCTTGTAGAGGATGGTGTGTGCATGGAATGAGCTGCCAGAGGAAGTGGTGGAGGCTGGTACAGTTACAACAATTAAAAGAATCTGGATGAGTACAGAAATAAGAAGGAATTAGAGGGAGATGGGCCAAATGCTGGCAAATGGAACTACATTAACTTAGGATATCTGGTCGGCATAGACTTGTTGGATCAAAGGTTCTGTTTCCATGCTGTACAACTCTGTGACTCTATGACCTTGATGGCCATCTCAAAGCTAAAGAAATATGACTCACTGCGATACTCATCAACTAATATTCACACAAACTCTAACAGGATCATTATCCATGAAAGCAAGAAATATAGCTTATTTTTTGCAATTATTCTGCTAACTTGAGTATTTCCCTTGATGAGTTCAGCAAAGATAGAATTCTTAATGATGGAAGCATCATTTCAAGTCCCAGCAATTTTGGCATTTATACAAAAAATTCTCATATGTGACCATGATCAGTGTAAGTAATACCATTTTCTGTTAAGAAAATTGAACAGGTCAATTCCAGGAGGTTGCGATGCTCCATGCATGCCATCTCTACATGGAGCTATCAGTCAAAATAATCAAGCAACATAATAAACCAGTATAGTTGTTCCAGAATACCACTTTACATGGGCTAGATGGAATCTCTAGCTTTCCTGCAAATTGTCTGCTGAGCATTCACTTGGATGTCAAACTGGGTGATATTACATTGATCCTCTGTGGCTCATGTAATTGAACTTGTGTCTAAAAAGTGAGCAGGGTTTTCATTTTCACAGCCATAAACTCTCCAAGTAACAGGGAGGAAAACACTCCCACTTCCTCTTTGGTGAAGAACACACATGTAACTCTTCAAAAAGACCATCACAGAATTTCTGTGGCCAGTACATTACTTTGGAATGTGGTTTAATAACATTGCACTGTCACCTCCACTTCTGCATGGGTGTCCATTTCATATCTCAGGATCTATGCACAGGAGACACACCAGCTTTGAAACCTTGTGTAAACTGTAAAAGAATACAATAAAACAAAAAAGAAACCCTCTAGTTGAACAAAGTTCAACTTTTCTGTTGAAAGGTCATTCCTTATGGAAGGGGGAAATGTACAGGCAGCATGGTAGCTCAGTGGTTAGCACTGCTGTCTCACAGCTCTAGGGACCCGGGTTCGATTCCAACCTTAGGTGACTGTCTGTGTGGAGTTTGTACATTCTCCCCTGTGTCTGCGTGGGTTTCCTCCCACAGTCCAAAGATGTGCAAATTAGGTGAATTGGCCATGCTAAATTGTCCAAAGTGTTCAGGGATGTATAAGTTAGGTGCACTAGTCACAAATAAATGGATAGCAAAGGAATGGGTCTGGATGGGTTATGCTTCAGAGAGATTCAGTGTGGACTTGTTGGGCCAAAGTCCCTGTTTTCACACTGTCAGGATTCTAAAAAGCCCTCACCTCCATATCTTCTCAGCCCTATGAGTTCCTTATGACCCTTCTCTGTAAACCCATTCCAATATGACTCATTGCCAACCTATGCCCTTTAACAGAACCCATAGCTATTTGCAGATCCAATGCCAATCTTGTGCCAGTCATGCCAACCCATAACCAAAAGGTGCCATCATTTGACCTTAAACTTCATATGAACTCATCCATTATCCACAATGGGCTGACCTCAGGAGCTATCTAAATGCTTGTCAATGAGCTTCTGGTGGGATTAGTTAATGAAAGGTTTCAGATTGAATCAAGAATCACAGCATAGCCATCACAAGGCAAAACCTTGTAGAAAAGGGACCTGGTCTCTAAGGTCCTCCCTTATGAAGATTCTGGCCCTGGTTCGAAGAAAATCCTTCCTTGCAATCTCTTCCTGTATTTCCTGGTTAATAACAGAAATTCCAAGCATTATCAGCCTACCTAATATGAATCATTTTTGACAGAGAGTTAATTAATGAATGCATAAGAACAATATTCTTTGCTCGAGTAATTGATTGCAGACTTTGTTGGAATAATTTTCTAGGTTTGTGCCTCATACAAAACTGGTGACATGTTCATTTGAAGACGGATACCCATGACATACGCGAGAAAACAGAGAGGTCTGTAAAGATGTTAGCATCAAGTCACTGGGCACGTGTGGGAGCCAAGAAGGTCACTCATTGATGATAATATCAAAGTTAATGATGATATTGTGCCACTGGCTTGTGTAAAAAATAGGTTTTCTTTCTAAAAAAAATGCAGAAAATATATGTGCACCTATTGCAGAGAGCAGGATCTCCTGCAATATCTCTTCAGCCAAAATTGTAAACATCCCATAAACTCAATTAAGTGTCCAAACGATTGGCATCATACAGTGCTACAAGAAAGTACTGGAAGTATGCAGCACCTGCAAAGAAAAAAAGATGTCAGGTACGCACCTTCATCAGACGTGTTATCCAAAACTTAACGGTCTGTGTCCTTACTCACTCCATGGCCAGCCAAGCATCAATTCTGTGGTCACTGTTCGACATTGGCCCTCAGTTAAGCTACACATAAGACCATAAGATGTAGGGGCTAAAGTAGGCCATTTAGCCCACTGTTGATGTTCTGACAATGTTTTCAATTCCCTACACAGCCTCATTCCTCCCTGCCTCTGTAATCTTCTCCAGTCCCATAAATCTCCAGGATATCTGCTCTTCTCTCATTCTGGCATCCTTAATACACTCAGTTCTAATTGTTTTACCTTGAATGGCAGTGCTATCACCTGAGTAGCTTCTAAACTCTGAAGTTCTTTCTGATGTACTTGGTGGGCCATAGCTTACTGGGGTAGCGCACTTGAAATCAAGCTCGGCAATTCCCGGAGGGATCATAGAATCCAGACAGTGTGGAAACAGGCCATTTGGCCCAACAAGTCCACACCGACCCTCTGAAGAATATTTCACCCAGACCCATTACACAACATTTATCCCTGACTAATGCACCTAACCTACAAATTCCTGAACACTATGGACAATTTAGCATTTGCAATTCACCTAACCTAAACATCCTTGACATGAGGGATTAAACTGGAGCACCCAGAGGCAACCCACACAGACACAGGGACAACATGCAAACTCCACACAGCTAGCTGCCCAAGGCTGGAATCGAACTCAGATCTCTGGCACTGTGAGGCAGCAGTGATAACCAATGAGCCACCGTGCTACCCTTCTGGATTACAAAAGTTAAAGATTTTAAAAGAAAATGCAAAATCCCCAAACTTCCTGATGCTCGGATCCAGTTTGCTAGCAAATACAGCCCAGTGCTCTGTATATAACAAGAATCACTATTTATGACAAGTCATTTTGTTCTATTTACAAGTAAACAATTTAACAAAATTCCATAAAACTTCTCCTGACACACAGACAGACACGCACACACACACACAAATATACACAGGCAAATGAAGTAATTAGATGGAGGGAAAACTGTTAAAACAGTTCTATGGTCTTTGTTCAGAGGGTCTGTTGGCTTGCATTTGCTAACCTGAAGGTTTCTTCTCAACCTTACTCTTTTTCTGAATACTTCCACTGGTTCACAAGAGGCAAATGGCAGCTGGTTCATCTCTGAAACTCTCTGACATGTCCAATTTAAAGTTGTAACTTGTAGCATCAGGTGAAGGAAAGAAAACCTGGATTTCTTAAGATTTAAAGAGGCTTATAGCAGAATCTGAGCGAGTGAGTATCAGCTCCTGCAGATCTGTTGATTTCCCTTTTGGTCTGACTGAGCTTCTCTCTGTCATGCTCACGATGAGAAGCTACCTGAATGCCAATCATCTTGTTGTTGACAGGCAGGGGACCTTTGCCATTGATAGTCTACAAACCAATCAGCTTTACTTGCAAATACATTCTTGGCTCCGGTTCGTCTGCACATTTCTGGAACTCACAGCTATATAAACCAAGTTCACAAAAGATATCAAATTTCTCACTTTCAAAATATGTTGCCATTCTTGTAAATTTCTGGTTTAGAACACTTCTCTCTCATTTCAGTCCACAGCTTTTCAAAAATACAAAAATTAAATGCCATGGTCTTCAGATGTGCCAAATCTTGCTTTATAATGATCCTGAATCTTTGCTTTATAATGATCCCAGGATAGCACGGTGGCTCAGTGGTTAGCACTGCTGCCTCACAGCACAAGGACCTGGGTTCAATTTCACCCTTGGGCAATTGTCTGTGTGGAGTTTGTACATTCTCCCTGTGTCTGTGTGGGTTTCCTTTGTGTGCTTTGGTTTCTTCCTACAGTCCAAAGATGTGTAGGTTAGGTGGATTGGCAATGCTAAACTGTCCATTATGTCCAGGGATGTGCAGAGTAGGTGGATTAGTCTTGAGAAATGCAGTATAACAGGGATAGGATGGTGAGGTAGGTCTCGGTGGAATGCAAATGGACTGTAATGGTTCAAGAAAGGTTCGTGGGTGGCACAGTGGCACAGTGGTTAGCACTGCTGCCTCACAGCGCCTGAGACCCGGGTTCAGTTCCCGACTCAGGCGACTGACTGTGTGGAGTTTGCACGTTCTCCCCGTGTCTGCGTGGGTTTCCTCCGGGTGCTCCGGTTTCCTCCCACTGTCCAAAGATGTGCGGGGTCAGGTGAATTGGCCATGCTAAATTGCCCATAGTGTTAGGTAAGGGGTAAAATGTAGGGTATGGGTGGGTTGCGCTTCGGCGGGTCGGTGTGGACTTGTTGGGCCGAAGGGCCTGTTTCCACACTGTAGTAATCTAATCTAATCTAAAAAAAAAGCAGCTGAGGGTAGGTGTGGATTCTATGGGCTGAATGGCCTGCTGACACACTGTAGGGTTTCTATGATTCTTCGAATAAGTTAAAACGGCTTCATGAATACAAAGATAATCATGTTAAGTACTGAGTTTTGCTAAATACTTTACATTGTAACAGTAATCTGACCTTTCCTTTTTTAGATGATATAATATTTCCAGTAAAGTACTTTGATTTTAGCTCCAGTGCTGCCACTTTTAATTTTAACTGCATACAGTTGTTAAAAGCCTCCTGAAACCTGGTACAGTTGTGTTCTACTATTGTCAATATATATTATTTCTCATGGTCATTAGCCTTCTTGTCACACAATATTTTTAATAATCACTTTGTACCAATTCTATGGATGACCATTTACAACTGCTGAATGATATTGTCAAATACTCAGTTGTTAATTTATACAAGACATTCTACACTCATTCTAGTTTGTTCTTCTAGGAGATAAAAAGATTACCTGAGACTTCCCCTAATGCTGCTCAGTAACTTCTCATGGTCAGGGAAAGTGTTAGCTAATACATTAGATAACTGGAAGTGATATAGAAGAGACTTAATGGCAAAAGTTGAGCAAGTGTTTGTTGTTTCACTGATTCCAGTTTGGGCCATCAAGTATGTTTACAAAACCCTTAGTTTGCTTTTGTCTTAGCTTTTAAACGATTGCTGTAATCTGACATGGGAACTAAGAAGACCCAAGAGGAAAGAACATCTCAGCTTTACTGTCAGGCAATGGATGCAAAATGCTTCACTCGTTATGTAGTAATGATTCCTACATTGTAGTAATAATTTCAAATACTTTACCAGATGCAAAGTGCATTGTGATGTTCTGAAAGGGACCTTACAAAAGACGAAGAATTTTGTATATTCTGCTGCAGCGCTATCTGTAGAATTGTCAGTTTAATTGAGCCACTGAAATTAACTTTTAAAATGAATGCAATGCAATTTTCCAGTTGTGATTATGGACTTTGGGCATGAATTTTGGTTTGATTTGAATTTCTCAGTTTATTATATTTAAATCATTTCTCAAGTAAACTGGCATTCTGAGCTTTGGAATCAATCCAAGTGCTTAGAAATTGCAGTGTTTTCTGCTGAAATGCATTTGACCACAAATCAAAGAAGATATTATAATCTTGATTAAACCATTGATGAGATACTTACGAGTGTTTTGACTAGGTTTCACTTTTTGAACTAAAGTTGTAGAGACTGATCTGACAGTCCAGTGCTGTAATACATTGTTAAAGGTGCCTGATTTTGGATGAAACGTTAAACTTATTTCTAATCAGTATATTCTTGTGTTAAAGCTTTTACGGTATTATCAGTATTCCTCAACTCTGAACTCCAGAAAATATCAGATTAATTAGTTATTCATCCAATTACCATTTATGGTATCTGGTGTGTTCAATTTGCTCGCTCAAATCACTGACATGGCTGTCAATAAGAAAATAATTCTGTGACATGGATCTCCAATCGTAGACCATCCAGACTTAATTTTAATTTACTTGTAGGACCTCGGCATTGTTGGCTCGGCCAGCATTTATTGTCGTCCTTAGTTGTCCTTGAAACAATGGTGTTCAGCTGCTTTCTTGAACCATTACAGTACATTTGCTGTGGGAAGATCCACAATGTCTTTAGGGATGGAATTCCGGGATTTGGACCCAGTGACACTGAAGGAATGGCGATATATTTCCAAGTCAGGATAGTGAGCTTTGAGGGGAACTTGCAGTTGGTTGTGTTCCCATGCATCTGCTACCTTTGTGTTTGTAGACAAAAACGATTGTGCCTTTGGACTGGGATGTCTAAGGAATAATGGTGAGGTTCTGCAGAGCATCTTGTAGCTTAAACACATCACTGCTACTGAGTGTTGGTGGTAGAAGGAGTGGATACTTATGGATGGGCTGCTTTATCATGGTTGGTGTCAAGCTTCTTGAACGTTGTTGGAACTGAACTTGGTCCAGACAAGTAGGGAGAATTCCATCACACTCCTGGCTTGTGCCTTGTAGATAGGGTAGGGGGATGGAGGGGTGTTTGGGTGGGAGCAGGTGGAACAGGCTTCGGGGATACAGGAACTGAGATATTTGCCTTAGTATTCCTAGCCTCTGACCTGATCTTGTAGCCACATTATTTGGAAGATTGATCCAGTTTAGTTTGTAGTCAATGGTGACCCTCAGGATGTTCATAGTGTGGGATTCGGTGATGGTAATACCATTGAATATCAAGAGACAGTTAGGTCACCTTTTGTTGCCACTTTTTAATCCAAGCCTGGATCTCGCCCAACTCTTGCAATATTTGAACATGGACTGTTTCAGTATCTGAGATTAGAGTGGTGTGGGAAAAGCACAGAAGGTCAGGCAGCATCCGAGGAGCAGGAAAATCGACGTTTCAGGCCAATGCCCTTTAGTCTGATGAAGGGCTTTAGCCCAAAACATCAATTTTCCAGCTCTTCAGTTGCTGCCTGACCTGCTGTGCTTTTCTAGCACCTACTCTAATGTTGACTCTGATTTCCAGCATCTGCAGTACCCACTTTTGCCTGCTTCAGTATCTGAGCAATCACGAATGGTGCTGAACATTGTGTATTCGCCATCGAACATCCCCACTTCTGGTTTTATGGTGGAGGGAAGGCCATTGATGGAACAGCTGAAGTTGGTTGATAGAGGGCACTACTCTGAGGAACTCCTACAGAGATGCCCTGGAGCTGAGTTAACTGACCTTCAACAACCACAACCATCTTCTGACATACAGTTCTAACTCCAACCACTGAGTCAATGTACTGGAACTTCCATATTGTGGAGCACCACCCTCTTGAAGGTTACAAGAACAGGAACACCCATTTCACATAAGTTGTAATAGAATTCTGGAATTCTCTCCTAGACAAAGACTATGGTATGCTTGATTACTTGGAAGGTTTTGTAGCTAATATCAGGATTTTTAAAAAATTCAGTAATATTCTCAAGGAATATGGAGCTAAAGCAGGTAAATAGAGTTGAGTAATAAATTAATGAAGGTCTAACTGAATGGTCACCATGATTTGGATTTGCCAATGTTGGACTGGGGTGGGCAAAGTTAAAAATGTTTAAATGAATGGAATATGTGGCGCATGTTTGATGGGCTGAATAGTCTGCTCCTAAACCTGTGGAAGTATTAGTTAGGCAGGACATCATAAGGCACTGAGGATAGCTACTAAGCTTGTGGGGAACTGACAGAAGTGCAATGAGTGCACATTGGCACATTGCCTCATCTTTTTGCCACTGAAGACAGTATAAACAAAAATGAATTGGGGCGTTTAATGGAAGCTGATCATCTATGACTTCCTTTCTATGAGCAATAGTGTAGAAATAAAATTTCTTTTGCTTTTGTAGATATACATAACAGTTCTCATGTAAAAGAACATAGAATGTAGAAAAGTACAGCACAGAACAGGCCCTTAGGCCCACAATGTTGTGCCAAAACTTAATCCTAATGTAAAATATTGTAACAACCTACACACCTCTCAACTCACTGATCTCCATGTGCCTGTCCAGCAGTCGCTTAAATGACCCTATTGACTCTGCTTCCACTACACCGCTAGTAACGCATTCCATGCATTCACAACTCTCTGTGTAAAGAACCTACCTCTGATGTCTCCTCTGTACCTTTCCCCCAGCTCTACAACCACTCTCTGCCTTCTGTCAGCCAACCAGTTCTGAATCCAGATTGTCAAATCTCCCTGTATCCCAAATTTCCTGACTGTATGAATGAGCCCACCATGGGGAACCTTGTCAAATGCCTTGCTGAAGTCCATATACACCACATCCACTTCTCGCCACCTCCTTAAAGAACTCAATAAGATTTATGAGGCATGACCTGCCCCTCACAAAGCCATGCTGACTGCCTTTAATCACGCTATACTTTGCCAAATAGTCATAAATCCTATCCCTCAGAATTCTTTCCAAAACTTTGCTGACCACAGACATAAGACTGACAGGCATAATTGCCAGGCATTTCTCTATTACTTCTTGAAAAGAGGAACAATATTAGCCTCCTTCCAATCCTCCTGTTCGACTCGCGTGGAGAATGAGGAGGCAAAGATCTTAGCCAGCAGCTTAGCAACCTCCTTTTTCATTTCCCAGAGCAGCCTAGGATAAATCTGGTCTGGCCCTGGGGACTAATCAACCTTAATGTTTTCCAAAGTTTCCAGCACATCAACTGCATCAATCTTGATCTGGTCAAACCTATATCCCTCCTCAAAGTTCTCATTCACAATAAGGTCCTTTTCCTAAGAGAAAACTGAAGCAGAATACTCATTTAGGGCTTCCCCTATCTGCTCATACTCCACACACAAGTTCCCTATGCTACCCTTGATTGGCCCTACCTTCTCCCTGATCATTCTCTTATTCCTCACGTATGAGTAAAATGCCCTTGGGTTCTCCCTAATCCTATTTGCCAAGCCTTTTTCGTGCCCCCTCCTGGCTCTCCTCAGTCCATTTCTGAGCTCCTTTCTATCAAGCCTGTAATCCTCTAAAGCTGTGCTAGATCCTTGCTTCCTCCATCTTACGTAAGCTGCTTTCTTCCTTTTGATGAGAAGCTCCTCTGTTCTTGTCATCCAAGGTTCCTTCATCTTACCACTTCTTACCTTCTTCAGAGGAATAAATGCATGCATCACTCACAACAACTGCTCCTTAAACAGTCTCCAAAGAGTTAGGCCTTGTCTCTGCCAAACGTATCCCTCAAGCAGCAACATTAAATTAACTTGCCTGATCATTCTTGCATTGATTTTGGTGTGAACTTGTTATGAGCAAATTGACTGCCATATTCCTACACTGCGACAGTGAAATTAGTTCATTCGTTATCTAATTTCCTGCAGAGAATGATGGGACATCCTGTTGACATCAGTTCTGCTATTTTGATGGAGGAATTCAAAATCATGAGGATTCTAGACAAATTAGACAGGGAGAAACTGTAGCCACTCATGTAGAGATCATGAAGAGATTGATTAGCAAGGTTAGATCTCATGGAATACAGGGAGAATGAGCCATTTGGATACAGAACTGGCTCAAAGGTAGAAGACAGATTGTGGTAGTGGAGGGTTGTTTTTCAGACTGGAGGCCTGTGACCAGTGGAGTGCCACAAGGATCGGTGCTGGGTCCTCTATTTTTTGTCATTCACAGAAATGATTTGGATGTGAGCATAAGAGGTACAGTTAGTAACTTTGCAGATGACACCAAAATTGGAGATGTAGTGGACAGTGAAGAGGGTTACCTCAGATTACAACAGGATCTTGACCAGATGGGCCAATGGACTGACAAGTGGCAGATGGAATTTAATTCACATAAATGCGAGGTGCTGCATTTTTGGGGAACAAAACTTAGCAGGACTTATACACTTAATGGTAAGGTCCTAGGGAGTGTTGCTGAACAAAGATACCTTGGAATGCAGGTTCATAGCTCCTTGAAAGTGGAGTCGCAGGTAGATAGGATAGTGAAGAAGGCATTTGGCATGCTTTCCTTCAGTGGTCAGAGTATTGAGTACAGGAGTACAGGAGTACAGGAGTTGGGAGGTCATGTTTAGGGTGAGAGAGGAAAGATATAATAGAGACCTAAGGGGCAACTTTTTCATGCAGAGGGTAGTCCTTGTATGGAATGAGCTGTCAGAGGAAGTGGTGGAGGCTGGTACAATTGCAACGTTTAAGAGGCATTTGTATAGGTAAATGAATAGGAAGGGTTTGGAGAATATGGACCGGGTGCTGGCAGGTAGGGACTAGATTGGGCTAGGATATCTGTTCAGCATGGACAGGTTGGACTGAAGGGTCTGTTTCCATGCCGTACATCTCTGTGACTCTATGACTCTAAGAATGAAAAGTCACAGGTTTAAAAAAATTGGCAAAGTAGCTGATATAAGAGGAAAAGCTCTTTCACACAGCAAGTGGTTAGAGCCCAGAATGCACTGCCAAAGAGTGTGGTCAAGGTATGTTCAATTGAAGCATTCAAAAGTGAATTAAACCAATATCTGAAAAGGATGAATATGCAGAGTTACAAAGAGAAGGCTGGGAACATCACAAAGTGATTTGCTCATTCAGTGAGCCAGTGCAGCGTGAGAGGCTAAATGGTCCCCACCTGTGCTGTAACAATTAGGTGACCCTTTCATAGAATCCCTAGAGTGTGGAAAGAGGCTATTTGACCCAGTGAATTTACATGAACGCTCTAAAGAGCACCCCACCCAGGCCTTACCCTGTCCCTAACTTGCATATCTTTGGATTGTGGGCAGACACCCACTCAGGCACAGAGAGAAAGTACAAACTCCACTCAAACTGTAATCTGAGACTGGCATCAAATCCAGTACACTGGCACTGTGAGGCAGCAGTGCGAACCATTTAGCCACTGTGCCACCCAAACTTTGACTTTTTGCTAATCTTTATTTATTTAAATTAAAAAGTGATTGTGCACTGAGTGAGCAATTAGGGTAAATTTTCTCTATTACTGGTCCAGAATGGACTTAATTATATCTGATTGTGCTTTATGTAAATTGGGAGTGTTTGATACCAATTATCTTAAAGAGATAATTTTTCTATTATCTACCACAACATCATTCAACTTGATAAAGCACATAGAAAAGTAAGTTAAAACTGCGCCATATACAAAATTTACTAATTTCCTATTACATCATTAATAATAAGGTCACAATACAATCAAATAGTTGCTCCAACAGATATTCAAGGTTTCAAATTGGAGATTTCTTTGAAAGTTGGAACATTCCCTTATAGCTACTATTCTACTCATGAAACAGAAAGAGCATTTTGAGATTGCATCCAGCTTTACTAAAACAGCATCATAATGCTTGGTAAATATGCTTTCCTTCACAAATATTGAACTACATCTAACCTCTGCTGCAGGCAGGATGCATTTTGTAATGATTGTCAGCATTTAGCCATTCTCTGAGCAGGGATGATATACAGAGTATAAAGGGAGTCTACAAGATTGCTCATCATTGTCGCACTCCAAAGCTATTCTATGTGCTTCTGCCAAAGAGCTCAATAGCTGAGGTCTAAATGCCACTTATAGAGCATCTCATTTGTAGTAAATGTCACTTCATTCAAATGAGCACCTTTCATTTATCCAAACTGCTTTATCACTTTAAGTTAGAATGATAAACTGAGCCATCCATTGTGAGGAATACAAAGATCAAAAAAGGGTAAAGAGCATTAATGTGATAAAAGGATTGTATATAAAATATGACGTGAATATAAAGGCAATTTGTAAAATTCCAGGGATCCTTGCCTAATGGGCATGCAAATTACTGCTTAAAAATATAGAAATTATGCAAGTGATATTATTGATCAAACGTTTTATGCACAGATGTGACATGCCTTTTCTCTCATGTAAGACAGTAGGTTTGAGATTTATAGAAAAGTGGAAATAGTTTTTAAGGAAGTTAGATAAGTGTACTTTTTCCAAATGGTGAAGTGTGGAAGGTAAAAGGATAACAGTTTAAACTCAGCTGAACCCAAGACAAGAGTTAGAGATTTTTAACTTTTGCCTTTTGTGTACCACTGAATTGGGAAAAAAAAACAGTGGATATTACAGTGAGTTGAATTTATACTTTGCCGTTAATTCTGTAAAACATGCCAACTCACTTTCCAACAACTTACTGATGAACAAGGTGCAAGAGTAGGTTCCTGCCTTTCGAGCTGGCTCTGCATTCGATAAGGTTGCAGCTGATCTGCTTTTAACCTCAGCCCTGCATTCCTGGTTAATCTTTTATTCCCTTGGTAACCAAGAATCTATCTATCTATCTGTCTGCCTGTCTGTCTGTCTGTCTATCTATCTACCTACCTACCTATTTCGGCCTTAAAAATATTTAAAGATTCTGCATCCACTATCATTTAAGGAAGGGAATTCCAAAATCAATCCTCTGAGCGAAAAATATTTCCTTATCTCTGTCTTAAATGGGCAATGACTTATATTTAAACTAGTTCTAAATTCTCCCAAAAAAGGAAACATCCTTTTCACACCCACTTGGTGATCTTGCCTCAGGATTTTTTTTTCTTTAGTTCATTTGTGGGATGTGGGTCTGACTGGGTCTGGCCAACATTTATTAGTAGAAAGTGAGGACTGCAGATGCTGGAGATCAGAGTCTAGAGTGTGGTGCTGGAAAAGCACAGTGGGTCAGGCAGCATCTGAGGAGGAGGATGATCAACGTTTCAGACATAAGCCCTTCATCAGGAAGGGCTTATGCCCAAAACGTCAATCCTCCTGCTACTCGGATGCTGTCTGATCCGCTGTGTTTTTCCAGCACCACACTCCCAACTCTAGCCAGCATTTATTGCCCACCCCTAGTTGCCCCTGAGAAGGTGATGGTGAACTGCTTTCTTGAACCGTTGCAGAACACCTGCTGTGGTTTGACCCACATTACCATTAGGGAGGATTTTGACTCAACCACAATGGAGGAACAGTGATATATTTCTAAGTCAGGATGGTGGAGGGGAATGTTCAATGCATTGTGTTCCCATGTATTTTCTGCCATTGTCCATGTATATGGCATGGGCTTGGAAGGTGCTGTGTGGGATCATTGTTGAATATCTGCTTAACGTTTTGCAGATAGTATGCCCAATTGTTACTGAGCGTCAGTGGTGAAGGGAGTGAATGCATGTGAATGTGGTGCTAAAGTAAGCAGGTTGCGTTGTTCTGAATGAGGTCGTGCTTCATGAGTGTTATTGGAGCTGTGCCATTCCAGATGAGTGGAGACTATTTTGTCACAACTTAGACTTGTGCCTTGTAGATGTTGGACAGGCTTTGGGGAGTCAAGATGTGAGTTACTCACCACAGTATTCTCAGCCTCTGACCTGCTTTTGTAGCTATTTTATTTGTGTGGCAAATCCAGTTGAGTTTTTGGTCAGTGGTAATTCCCAGGACGTTGACAGTGGGGGAGTTAGCGATGGTAAAACGACTGAATGTCCAGGGGTGATAGTTAACTTGCCTTTTACTGGTGATGGTCATCGCCTGGCATCTTTGTGCCATGAATATCACTTGCCACTTGTCAGCCCAAGCCCAGATATTGCCCAGATATTGTCCAGATTTTATTGCATTTGAACATGGACTGCTTCGGTATGTGAAGAGTCATGAATGGTGCTGAACGTTGTGCAATTATCAGCAAACATCCTCAGTTTTGAACTTGTGATGGAGGGAAATTCATTGATGAGGCAGCTGAAGACAGTTGGAGCTGGATAACCTGGAGCTGAGATGATAGATCTCCAACAGCCAAAGTTTGATTCCAACCAAATGCATTGGTTTCATTGTTTTCTTTATGCTAGGACAGTTTGATGCCACATTCAGTTGAATGCAGCCTTGCTGTCAAAGGCTGTAACTCTCATCTCACAATACATGTTTCAATTAAGTCATCTCTGACTCTTCTAAATTCCAAAGGATACAGGTCGAGCTATATAGCTTTTCCTCCAAAGGGAATTTGCTCATTCCAGGTATTAGTCTTGTAAATGTTCTCTGAACTGCATCCAGTGCAATAATATCCTTCTGTAAGTGTGGTATTCAAAACTGTACACATTTCTCCAGATGTGTCTTACCTGCATTACTGAAGCATAAACTCCCTGTGTTAGCATTCAGTTCACCTCATAATGAAACATAACATTATTTTTTTTTTATTAACCTATTTTTCTAATGAACCTGTTCAGAGATTCAAAAATGACAATCAGAATTTTAATACTGATGCACTGCATAACTGGAAGCCACAATAGTTCAGTGAGCAGACAGTTGATTGGCGAATAGGACTTGGTGCGAGTTAGCTTATGGGCAGCAGAGTTTTGGATGACTTCAAAGTTTCAAGAAGGTGCCAGCCAGGGTTGTGTTATAATAGTGAATCCAAGAGGATACAAACACACAGAAGCTAGTAAAAAGAAGCAAGATTAGAGCTTGGCAGTGCAGGGCTATTGTCAGTAAGCACTTCTTCAGACAATGGGCATTGGAGATCTGGAATTCGCCATCAATAGAGATTGCATCAGCTGGATACTTCAGATTGAGTTTGATAGATATTTGTAAAGTAAATGTCTTAAAAAATATGAAGACAAGACAGGGAAAGGTTATCATACAGATAAGTTATCATCTAATTAAGGCATTGGACAGATTCTATTGACCTATTCCTGTACGAAAGGAAAGAAGTTTACTTGAATGAATCATGATATATACTTTTACTTTGTTTAGTCTTGTTGTATGAATATTGTTGGCCAAAATTTATTTCCCCTCCCTAATTCTCTTTGTGAAGGTGGTGGTGAGTCACCTTTTGAAAACACTGAGGTCCATGTGGCTTAGGTATATCCACACTGCTGGAGGGAAGGGAGTTCCAGAATTTCAACCCAGAGACAGTGAAGAAATCAATATACTGTACACTGCTGTGGGGGAGCTTGCAAATGGTGGCATTCTGTTATCTTAGTTTTATAGCTTGGAGATAGAAGGTTACAAAAAGGCTGACATTGCAACACAAGCCATTTCTGCAGAGGAGTCATAAACTGCAGGTTTTCTGAGTTAAAGATTATGCATTAACAATACCTAGAACTCCTCTGAATTCAGCTGAACAGCAAATGAACAAACATTAATAACTTTCTTGAAGCCGTCTCTACAAGCAGCAATGCAATATTCCTGTCAAACCACTACAATGGCCTGGATACCCTGTCTGGATGCCCGAGAAAATGATTCCCCATCAGGTCCTGAGAGATTTCAGAGAGACAAGTCAGTCAAGAATTATCCACTGAAGCTTAGAAACTTCCTGGACTGCAGCACCTTCTGTAACTGTTACAATTAAAAACAAACTAGAAAAAACCTGAATTGGGAGAACTGGCCATTCTCCTGTCATGGTTAAACTAGGGTCTTTCCAGACAGTTCAGCACCTCTACCTTTATGACCCCTTTTTTAAAAAGCCTGAGAACAAAATAATCATGTTAAAGTGACAGTGCCATCACAAAAGACAGTGCCTTTTTTTTTTATCAAATCTCAATTCTCAAATAAACGACACATCAGAGGTGGACAAAGAAAACTCTACAAAGACACACTGAAGTTCTGATTGAAGCAAGGTAACATTGACATTGAGCACTAACAGGAGCTTAACATCACTCATTCAAAATATGTCAACTTGTTGTCACATCTCACTGGGGTAGCAGACTGGAAATTAAGCCTCAATTTTTCTGGAGTCGTCACAAGAATAATCTTTTTATAGAAATACCTGATTTCATACCCAGGTTAATCAAAACATGGAACAGATTTCTATGCTTCATCACTATGAATCGCTATGTATTACAGGTAATCAGAGTCTAGCTACAGGTAAGCAGTAAATTAAATGATTTAGAGTTGAAGGAGCAGCTCTTTGAAGGCTAGTGCTTCCAAATAAACCTGTTGGACTACAACCTGGTGTTGGGTGATGTTTAACTTAATAAATTAAGTGGATTTTATATATTAAAACTTACACCCAGTTAAACTCCTCCTTATGCATATACAGAAGGACAAAGAGAAACAGGACAAAAACAACAGATGGGCAGAGGGAATACTGGAAGCACAATTCTGACGTCTTTGTTCCTGAGATTTGTTGAGATGGTTCTTGCTGATCTGAAGTTTTATCTGTGATCTTCCTTTGTTTTGAAGTTTCTACTAGTCTGCAGAGGAACAGGGTGGCTGACTCACGTATTAAAAATCTCTGATTTATCCAATTCAAAGTTGCAACTTTCAACATCCACGGAAGGAGCGAAAAGCAGTTTTGCTTTAAGTTTGAAATAGCTTACTGGAGAGAATCGAGACAGAAAGTCTTTTCTTGGCTGATGCAAACATTTTGTTTGCCTTCTGTTCTAAGCTAACTTTTCTCTGTCTCATTGTCAGGCCAAGCTGTTCATGTACCAAACAACTCATCGGTTTGTTGTTGCACATGGCCTTTGATGTTGGTTTGGGGACTAGGGACCAATTATTAATCAGCTTCACTTATGAACACAGCTTCGGTTCTGATTTGCTAGAACCCACAACTAACAAACAGGGTTCACAATAGTCACTTTTAAAACATGCAGCTATCCTTGTAAATCCCACGATTTCAAACAGTCATTTTTCATTTCTGTCCATCTCTGTCAACATAAAAATAAAAAGGCACTGTCTTTTGTGATGGCACTATCACTTTAACTCAATTATTTTGTTCTCAGGCTTTTTTTAAAAGGGGTAATAAAGGTAGAGGTGCCGAAATATCTGGAAAGACTCTAGTTTAACAATGACAGGAGACTGGCCAGTTCTCCCAATTCAGGTTTATTTTGTTTTGTTTTTAGTTGTAACAGTTACAGAAGGTGCTGCAGTCCAGAAAGTTTCTAAGCTTCAGTGGATGATTCTTGACTCACTTGTCTCTGAAATCTCTTTGGAAGTTGTTCCCACCTTCCTGTGTTTGTATTTACCTTTTGCCAAGGGGTGTGTTGGTTACGTTGTTGTATTAGGTCACTTAAGTTTTCCAATAGTTGTTAGTCTAAATTCTAAATGCTTTTTTTTTGTGTTTCAATCATAATGTTTAAATAAATTCTGTTTTGCTTAAAGCCGAGTGGTTTGACTGGCTCCATCACACCTAGAATATCCACTTCACATCCAGCTTAAAGATGAGAAAAAGTTAGGGTCTAGGCTAACATCTTAAAATATTTTGAGGGGGTCTGACCAGATCCATAACACTTTACATTGCCCATTAAGATGCAGCACACTTTTAACCCAAAGTATTGATGGTCAGTCTGAGTGGTAGAAATAAAAGACAAAAACAAATAAACCAAATCTTGCACTCCAGGTGCCACTACCTTGAGGTCTATGTGCTCTGTGAGGCAAGGTTGGCTTGTTCACTCACATGCAGAAACCCGCAAAGCTGAGTCAACAAATAGAACCCCAAAATAGAACAAATGGAAAACGCTTAGAACATAAATTATCTGTAATTAGTTGAAATTTTGTCTCTGGTGCTTTTCTAATATCAGATATCAGTTTGTCTGCCTACAGGCAATGAAATGCTAATAATTTGTTAACAATGGGTCGTGATTTTTTAGAGTTGCTTGTTGGATTGGCAACAGTCAATGTGAACTTCACAAAGCATTTGATAAGGTTATTAACATGGGATTTAGCAAACATGGAAGAGCAATGAACTAAATATAAACTGTGATGTGGGATATAGTGTCTCAAGAAATACTGAGATTTTTTTTAATGCATGCCACTGTCTAGAGGTTAACCACAAATTATTTTAAAATGAGCTGACACTACAAAGAGGAGGAAAGAATTTGTATTCCAAGGACACTCTATTCATTTGTGGTGTTTCTGTCATCTTACAGTATTTGATCATAATATTATGGCAGATTCTGCCTTTATTTTTGATTTACCCAACAGTATTATGTCAAACCAAAGCTTTTTGGAAATTCTTGAAGTAAAAAATAGTGCTGAGTCAGTAACATTGACAGGTAAAGGTTTAATTTTTTGTACATTATTTTTAATGAACTCATTAACATGCTTTGCCTTAAGTTCCTTTCTATGCTATTCATTTTATACAGTTGAATTAAAACAGCTCGGAGAGTGGAAAGTAATGCAAATGTGTTAACTAGCATGAAAAATCGTAGACTTTGTTTATTCTTTCATGGGTTGTGACATGGGTATAGAAGGTTTGAGTTATAAAGAAAGGCTGGATAGGCTGGGATCTTTCTCAATGGAACGTAAGAGGTTGAGAGGTGACTTGGAAGAAGTTTATAAAATAATGAGAGGTATAAATAGAGTTAATGATAGTTGTCTTCTCCATAGAAAGGGGGATTTCAAGACTACGGGGTACATTTTTAAGATGAGCGAAGAGAGATTTAAAACAGACATGAAAAGCAAATTTCTTTACACAGAGGGTGGTTCACGTGTGGAATGAACTTCCTGAGGAAATGATGGATGCTGGTACAATAATTTTTATGACATGGGGTAAATTCTCCTACTTAATTTAAAATTAGCAACACAGAAAAAAATTATCCCATACAGTAATCTGTGAAAATTCGATAGGCCAAGAAATATTTAAAGTAAAAATTAACAATTCTACTTCTTAAACTATAGCAGAGAATAATTAACTAACAACTATGTCCAAGTACTTAATCTAATCTATTTTTTACCTTCCCTTCTATAATAGTCTGATAAAATTCCCACTTAAGATTTATAAAACAAAATTTCTTATATGGAAACCAGGCAGCTTTCAGTTCTTCTGTTTGGATCTTCCACTGTCTACATTTCTTCTTCTAAGGGATTCTGCTTCACAGATTACGGATCGTAAAAGATACTTTTAAGAGAGCTATTTGCAGTTCTCCTCTCAACCATTCTATTTCCCTGGTCTTTTACCCCAAAACATCCGATTGTGTCATTGACTTTTAAGATTGTCAATATACTCAATTCAACCTTAATTGGAGTTTGGTATTTTTGGGGCTGTAATTGAAACTGATTGGCCTAATTCAAGTTTCTTTTGTCGTATCCAGGCAACCAGCTAATCCAGTTGTTCGACCAAGTGTTACATTGTTACTTTATTAAGAACACTTGGTGCTGTGTCCAGTAGTTCTGCTGCTTTTAACTCTCTTAAAGTGCACCCACATCTTCATAATATTGCAATGTTTAAAAGACATTTGGATAGATACATGAATAGGAAAGGTTTGGAGGAATATTGTCCAGGAGCAGGCAGGTGGGACTAATTCAGTTTGGGATTATGCCTGACATGGATTGGTTGGACCGAATGGTCTACTTCCGTGCTGTATGACTCTATGTCCCCATGAACTGAATGGCTTACCAGGCTTCTTCAGAGGGCAGTTAGGAGTCAACCACATTGCTTCATACTGGAGCCACATGTATGACAGACTAGGTAAGTGAGATAAGATCAAGTCTGCACCATGATAAATCATAATTAAAACATAACTATACAGTTGGTGATAGAGGGTATCAATTGAACCCTACAGATACAAGTTCCATATCCTTGTAATCTTATGTCATTTTGGCTCATGTTCAGATGCTACTCTTAATAATAATAGTTCATTAATAATATAGTTACTATAATACCCTTCACTCCTCATCTCCAGCCAAGTTTACTCTTTGCACAAACTGTTTACCTCATGAATTATTGGCAATTTTCATTCAGCTGCTACTTAC
This sequence comes from Hemiscyllium ocellatum, assembly GCF_020745735.1. Classification (NCBI taxonomy): domain Eukaryota; kingdom Metazoa; phylum Chordata; class Chondrichthyes; order Orectolobiformes; family Hemiscylliidae; genus Hemiscyllium; species Hemiscyllium ocellatum. The sequence continues at coordinate 105,812,932 of NC_083406.1, forward strand.
CTGCAGCCTGTCCAATCTCTTTTGCCTGCTGCATTGATCTCCTAAAGTGGTCTAGGCTGGAACACATAGGACATATACATTGTTTTATCCTTTTCATGGAAGATTGATAGAGTCAGATGATAGCATCTCATGTCAGTTGGTTCCTGGCCTGTGACTGATTTTCCCTCTAAGCTGCACAGCTACACAACTGCTCTGAGAGTCCACACACACACACACAAACTGATCGGTGTGCTGATGCTATTCCCAGAACTGACTTATGGTTTTGTAAGTCACTATGATGCATGGACCTTGAAGGTCTATGCACAAGTGACCAGATTTACAGGAAACATAGGCTTTGACACTTGAACTGACCTGGATGTAATAGCAGTGAGGACTGTTCAACAAAAACAAAACAGATAGTAGATACAGACCTCCAGTGCTTGAAGTACCATAAACACTCTGTGCAGTAGATGGACAATAGAAAATGTTCAAGTGCCAGCTCAAAAATGTAGAAGTATAGTCAGACGCAATAATGAAACTTATTGGTGTACCATCCACAGCTGCTCTAACAGTGAAAGGATCATTCAACACTGTTCACCAGGGTCAAGTCTGGTAAACTAAAAGAAGAGCATTCAGGAACCAAATCCAGGATCAAAGAAGTGAGAACTTCACCATTATTACTAGATTAGCAACTTCTCCTTCTGTAGATAGTAGTATTACCTCAGCATTGGCTTTACTCTAAGAGTGCACCACCGCAGTGAACAACAGCTCAGGAATTCCATTAGAAAGAAGGAGGATTGCACCATTATGAACAATGAAGTAAGTTTCTGAACCAAGATCAATAGGAAGTTCCTGTGCAGCATTCTGGACCATAAGATTTTTGAGGCTAGTAGGCTGGCAATTTATTCTATCAAGTCACTCCACCATTTAATGATGGCTGCTGAAGCAAGGGCCTTTCTATGGTGTTTGGCTTAGAGTACAATCCCTACAGTATTTGGCCCATAGGGGCTCCCATCCAGATCTAACCTCCTTTCCCCATTGCGAATTCACCTCGCCTGCACATCCCTGGAAATTTAATATGGCCAATCCACTTAACCTGCACATCTTTGGACTGTGGGAGGAAACCAGAGCACTTGGAGGAAACCCACACAGATAAGGGAGAATGTACAAACTTCACACAGAAGTCGCCTGAGGGTGGAATCAAACCCGAGTGCTGTGAAGCAGCAGAACTAACCACTGAGCCATTGTGCTGCCCAATTATTGAACAGTCATCATGGGTGCCTTGAGATTGTCCACAAGGTGCCTCGTGCAAAAGGGTGTAAGTGGTGAGAATGATTCTGTTTTTAGTCAGGACCAAAACATAGACTTACATTCTGTGAACAGCATCTTGGATTACCATTACGAAATAAAATTCCTCCCTGCACTTTTTTCCAAGTGTTGTGACACTTCTTAAAGTGAATCCCTGCTAGTAGAATTAATTTAGGTACACATACATCGCCTCTAAGACACTGCTAGGTTGCATGAATATGTCTGTGGTGAAGTTTGAACCGACAGCATTCAGTTTTAGCCAAGGTGGAAATGATGCAAAAGTCTTGCCTAATTTAGACGATTTCCCAAACCTTTGGCTGACATTACCCACCTATTGTCCCTTTTCATGAAAATCAGTTTATCAACAAACTAGAGCAGGATCGTTGGAGGTCTATCTCTACTGGGAACACCATAGCTGGTGCTAATACCATTTGTCAATTTGAGGAAAGTATTCTTTCGCTCCATTTTGTTCCGAATTACAAGGGGTTTTGATGGAGAATTTGGAAAGAAACTGCCTCCAGGTAGGACAGTCAGTTTCCAAAGTTCATTGATATGAGATTTAAACCACCAGGGTTGAGAAAAGGAACACTTCATAGAATTCCTTCATCCCAATAAGTCCACATCAACCCTCCAAAGAGTAAACCACACAGACCCATTCCCCTACATTTACCCCTGACTAACACACCTAACTGACACATCCCTAGAAACTATGGGCAATTCAGCATGGCCAATCCCTCTAACCCACACATCTTTGGATTGAGGGAGGAAACCAGAGCTCCCAGAGGAAAACTGACATGGGGAGAATGTGCAAACGCCACACAGACAGTCGCCCAATGCAAGAATTGAAACTGAGTCCCTGGCGCTGTGAGGCATCATCTTTGATTGTTATTATCTAGAAAGCATTTTCTGGAGTGGTGATGGAAGCAGATTCACTACTCACTTTCAAAAGAGAATTCAACATGTTGTGATTAATGCATTTTTTATACATATAAATCCATGTGTACTGTGTAAGCCAGCTCGCTTTGGCTACTGTAGTATTCATGGAATATGTGAATTCCAAATAATTGCCACATTTGACAGCTATTAATTAATATGTCCATATGAACTAGGTAAAAGGGTGAGCCTGTTATGAGGTCAATTCAGAACAATTCAAGTGTGACTGAGCAACCACTTTTTGGGAGTTGCCATCTTTGGGTTAATTGTTAGTCAGCTACCTCAGAGCAGTGAGAAGAGGTCTATTTCAATACGTGCTGCTGTAGTGTGCTCCAAACACTGAGGATAAGCAAGTCTTGGGAGCTAGGAGGTGCAGCAAAGTGTTGCTATTGGGTGCAAGAAAAGCTCTGGGAACCGTGGGATCTTGCAAGAAGTCACGTGCCATTAACTGTATGAATAGTGCAGCTGACAGCAAGGGTAAAGGACGTCCAAAAGCAGGATTTGCTTTGTGGTGGGTGTTTGGAGAAGCATTGAAAAAGTACCAGATAGGGCGAGGCCACTGTCTGCAGAAGCTGAAATTGTGCCAGTGAATAGGTGCTGGAGTGCAGTTCCCAGAATCCAGAGGGTGAGGAAGCATAGTCCCAACTGGGAGAAGTCAAAAATCACATGATACCAGGTTATAGTTCAACGGATTTATTTGAAAACAGTAGCTTTTCGAGTGCTGTTTCTTCATCAGGCATTAGTGAGAGAGGAAGGCCTCAGACACAGAATTTACAAGGAAAAGGTCTTAGGGTCATACAACTCATGTGAATGAATTGAACACACATAAGATGGCGCTTAAGTCTTTAATCAGAATTAGAATGGAGGTGCAGGTTTTAATTGGTTAATTAACAAATCCCAGAATTTCTTTCAAGTTACCAAACAGAGGCAACTTAAGGTGTTAGCAATATAAAGGAGGTGACACCTCCAGTCAGACAATATATTTTAGGCACAAGATCTTGTTTGGAGTCTGTCTGTGTTTTTAATTTCCAGAGTAGGAATTTATAAAATGCCACATTGACTGCTTGTCTACAAATTGTGTGGTTTTTGAACAAAATAGAATGCTTCTGCAAACACAAATTCACCCCACAGATTTGTGTGTGTGTGTGTGTGTGTGTGTGCGCGTGCGTTTGAGGGAGAGTGTGCACCCGAGAGTGCAGAAAATACCTCTCACTTGCAACTTACAAATGCACTCTCTCTCTCTCTCTCTCTCTCTCTCTCACTCCTCCTCCCCCTCTCTTTCACTAGTTTAGTTTGGGAAACTTTGTTGAAATGGGTGAGTTGGACCAAGGGATCTGTTTCCATGCTGTTTGACTGCATGTCATACATATGTTGTAGATGGCATTACTGTTACAACTTTGAATAATAAAGTTTATTGGTGTTTATTCAAAATCATGGAATCCTGTAGTTTTATTTTCACTTAAAATGTAGTTGGGATGTCACACTTTGATGACATAAATAGCAAGGTTACTAGTCCCTAATCAGCTTGTAACATAAATGTGGTAGTCTGGATTGTTATCATAACTACTTGTTATATGTTTTAAAAAAAAACTAGATTGGCAGCACTATGGGACATAAGCTAAGCAGTATGATTTGATTAGATTCCTTACAGTGTGGAAACGGGTCCTTCGGCCCAACAAATCCACACCGACCTTCTGAAGAGTAACCCATCCAGACCCATTTCCCTCTGACTAATGCACCTAACACTACAGGCAATTCAGCATGGCCAATTCACCTAATCTGCACATCTTTGGACTGTGGGAGGAAACCGGACCAAACCCACACAGACCCAGGGAGATCGTGCAAACTTCACACAGACAGTTGCCCTAGTTGGGGATTGAACCCAGGACCCTGGCACTGTGAGGCAGCAGTACTAACCACTGAGCCACCGTGCAAATTAGAATGATGGACCAAACAGTCTTCTTCTGTGCTGGTCTTCACTATTGTTTTGTGCTTGATTAGTTTGTTCTCTGCTTACAGCAAAAGGATATTTTAAAATATTTATTTTTTTTTATTTTCACAGTTATATAGTAACAGAAAGGAAATGCGGAAAATTAACCTTTCCCTCGAGTTTGGGCGTAATATTGAATCAATGTCACCTTGATTTCAGTATCCGAATACAGCAAATCTGTAATATTTGCATAATTAAAAATAAATTTTTCTACTATTAAATCAAGAGAAAGGAAGGTGCAAGTTGAGTGGTTAAAGGAATAAAGGAAACCTGGTGATTCGCCAACAAATCTCAAATAGACTCAAATCATAACATGTATTAAATTATAAATCTTTTCTCTTCAATTCCCACCTGTACGCTGTAGTTCATACAGAATTTTTTTATTAGTTATTTATTTTCACTGGTCATTTTCCACCATAGCTTTCAATGACTGCAGAAGCAATTTCAATAGTGATGGAGAACAAGAATAGTTCTTTAATGAAAGAACATTGTGAGTTTTATTATTTTCAAATGTGATCATGATTTATGTCATATGCCTTGGAGAACATACATCTCTATTCTACAATGATTTTTTTTTGTGAGAATGATTGGAAATCCATTGTGTTGTACTCAGGGGTTTCATTGTGAATAAGAAACTGGAGAATTCCTTTGCCTACTCCAGCACTTTAAAAAATACAATTATACGTTTATTAAATCTAATCGTAAATGTCTTCACATTGCCTGAAATTAAATCTATCTTACTCTCTGGTTTTCAGAGGACATGTCTCAATTGCTCTCTAATATTAACCTGCTCATTGCTGGCAAACAGCAATACTCCAGAAGAATTATTACTTTAACTTCAGCTGTTTCTTGAGGTCTATTACCCCATACTCTCTGACATTGTCATACAATATAGCTCTGTGCAGTATGATTTGCAACATTTGGAATCATCCTTTGTATACAAATAGCAAAGGACAATGAATACTGCCCAACAATTTGCAAAACGCCATAAGGCAGAAGACCAAATCATAGAATCGTGCATGACTAAATGTAAGGTGAGAGTTGCCAAAGTCCTAGAGGAACATAAGCCGCCCTTTCATTGGAGAAAGAGAGAGCATTGGTAGGCCTGAGGGTCACTGCACCTCACGTGAGGAATGAACATAGGAACAAGAGTCAGCCAGATAACCTGTCAATCCTTGCAAGAGGAATGGAAGGGGATCCTTCCATTCCTGAAGAAGGGCCCGAAACGTCGAATCTCCTGTTCCTTGGATGCTGTCTGACCTGCTGCGCTTTTCCAGCAACTCATTTTCAACCTGTCAATCCTGCCTCATCACTGGCTGCTTGAACACCTCATTGTCTTTAATCTGCCCCTTCCCCATAACCCTGTACACCACTTGTAATCAGAAATTTATTAATCTCTTCCTTAAACATACTCAAACATGCAGCTCTGTTGTAGAGAATTCCAAAGGTTCACAAACTTCTGAGTTTAAAAAAAAGCTTTCTTTTCCCCTTGGTAAAAAGTGGCTTTACTCTTTTTTTTTAAATTGTACTCCTTGATTCTATTGAATTAAACTGAATTGAATTGAATGGAATTGATTGAATGGAATTGAATTGAATTTATTGTCACGCGTACCGAGGCACAGCGAAAGGCTTTGTCTCGCGAGCGATTCAGGCAGAGTTGGGTAGCATTGATAAGTAAATAATAGGTAAACAGTGGCAAAACCAAAAACACAGGTACAAGGCCAACAAGTGGAAATGTCTTACCCAAGATTCTTAAAGGGATAAAGACATATTCAATGATTCTATGAAGACAGATGCAGATAAGACTTTTCCCCCTTAGCTGGGGAGTCTAGAGTCAGAGGGCACGGTTTAAAAGTTTAAACTAATGGAGTGCCATGTAGGACCAAGAGGAGGAGAATTCCTTTTAACCCTGTGGAACTCTCTCACCATGAGGACTGTGCAAGTTCAGTCTTTGAGTATATTTAAAGTAAAGGTTGATAAACTTTGATTACCAACGGTATAAAAACCTATGGACGTAATACAGGTAAAAGACATTATTGCATTAAATGACGTAGCAAGCTTGACAGGCCAAATGGCCTATTCCTATTCCTATGTTCCAGTGCTCCTCTATCAGTAACCTTTGAAATAAATGCTTTCTGTTTGCTTGCCTTGATGTTGCAGTCGACAAAAGCAGATTCAAATCCTTAAATGGGCAGTTAAATAGTCACTTGGGGTTTCAACACACCTCGACTTGGTCATCTGCCAAAGCAATAAAAAATGCCAAATAGGCAGTTGAGGTAAAGTCCATAGAAAACATGTAAACAACAGAGATGTTTTGCACAGTCAGATTTGTACTTCACGATAGAACAATCTAGAATGACACTGTTTCCATTTGGAGTTATATGATGGAATACACCTGAGGAGATTCCACTTACGCAATGCTTTTCTTTCCTCTGTCAGATTGCATTTGTCATAGGTGATAATCTCGGCAGATGCTGGAAATCAGAGTCTAGATTAGAGTGGTGCTGGAAAAGCACAACAGGTCAGGCAGCTTCCGAGGAGCAGGAAAATCTATGTTTTGGGCAAAAGCCCTTCATCAGGAATGAAGGCAGGAAGCCTCCAGGGTGGAGAGATTAATGGGAGGGGGTTAGGACTGGGAGAAGGTAGCAAAGAGTACAAAAGATGGATGGGGGTGGGGATGGAGGTGATAGGTCAGAGAGAAGTGTGGGGGAAGGTAGCAAAGAGTACAATGGGAGGATAGGGGTGCGAATGAAGGTGATAGGTCAGAGAGGAGGGTAGTGCGGATAGGTGGGAAGGAAGATTGGCAAGTAGGACAGATCATGAGGATGGTGCTGAGCTGGAAGGTTGGAACTGGGGTAAGGTGGGGGGAGGGCCACTATGTTCCATAATGCTCACTTATTTTTTGAAACAAAGCAATATTATTACTCACTGCATCAAATTAATTGAATCTTTCATGTTGACATGTGAAGTAGGCAACATTTTCCATACTTGTCCTTCATATGGTTCTGACTCCAAGCTATGTTTCATCCTTGATTCTCATCGCCTCTGTGCTAATGTGGTGCCAAACAAAACCATTCTGATAGCATCAAAAATTGCAGAATATCTGAAAATCCCACATCCATGAAGATGCTGGCAATGTTGGAGAAGCAGCAAATGGACTCACAACAGCAACTAGTTACTCCTTGTCTGCCTCTGCGACACTCTTATCTGATGCAAATGAAAATTGTCAATGCTGGGAATGGGGACTGGAACTCAGGATTAGTGAAACCGCCTATCCCTTTTTTTTTGAAGCCCACCCAATACACTGCAGCCCCACAGTGGTTCAGAAAATTCTAGCCCACTGCCTGCAGTGCTCCATAAAAAAAATTAGCAATTGCCTTTCAAACAAGGTGGGGTGACGCACAATTTGCAGAATGTCGATCAACTCATGAGCTTCATGTTAATTATTTTAAGTTACAAATTAATTTTTAAAAATTTACTTAAAACAGATATCATTTTTGAGAGAAAATCTACTCAGCATTGCAAATTCCTGGACCACATTTCTGCTCATTTTAACTTGAGAAGAAAGAAGAGGTGTTGGTTCAAGGTGTCTCACTCACTGGTTGAAAAGCCGGTCAGGCAATTAATTGGACAGCAGAGTCTTTCTCCAGGACCAATGATTTCAGTCATGGAGGTTCCAGGCTTGGGAACTTCCAGCCAATCAGAGGCTGTGCATTGTAGGCAGCACAGTGACAATGGTAGCAAGGGCATGACAATTCCGCAGCCTGCTGCTTGTTAAATAACAGTGGATGTGGGATTAGATCCTTAAGGGAGCATTTTTTGGCATTAGTGCAGGAAGGCAGTCTAATCTCCTGCGTTGGACTTCATTGGGGCAGGACCGGGAAGATGATATTACTTTCACCTAACGCCCTACCATCCGATTAAATGTGCCACCTCTCTAACCCCTCCTCCGGGACAGGGATTAAAAACTGCTCCTCACTCGTATTATGTTTTGCACCAAAAACGATGTGGTGGCATGAATTGAATCCTGCATTTTCTGCAGATTAGAGTGAATTATTGTAGAATCCCAGCACTTGTAGAATGCTTTTCTTGCACGTATCAACACTGTCACGCTGTACACTACTTCACTGCATCGTGGAAGAATATGCTGAGTCACAATACAGTTAATTTTTGTACTTGGCAAATTGACTTGTGCATGTCTCCCCTCTCATACTCAAGAAGTATTACATTTTTACGTGTCAGTCTTCACATTAGGTATGAATCAGAAGTTGAAAATGTTGAAAATACTAAAATAAAAGAAAAAAACTGCAGATGCTGGAGATAAGAAGCAAACAGAAACAGAAAATGCCGGAGAAACTCAATAGGTGTTACAGCATCTGTAGAGAGAAAGCTGAGTTAACATTTCACATGCAGGGACAATTCTGAAGCCTATTGCATTCTTTGAAGGACAGCAAATGGTCCTTCCAAACCCTTGGCCAACATTCTGCCCTTAACAAATGCTTGCAAAAGCAGATTATCTCCTCATGGAACCAGCTGCAGTAGTCAGGTTTTACTTTTCAAAATAATCCATTCTAGGGATGTGCTTTTAAGGTGTTATAGAGAGAACTGGCAAGAAAATGAAAGCTGAAAAGCAATCGCCTTCAATCAAAGTCTGTAAACCTAATGTTCCAAAATAACAATGAGTGAGCAAAAAGATCACATGCAATCAGTCTTGAAGGTCATATGATTTCATCAAATGCATCAAAGCATCATTTGCAAAAATTGCGGTCCCTGATTACGTTGCCATGTGGACATTGTGGTAAATTTCAACTGCTATAGATATATCTACTTATCCAAGTCCTATAATGTTAGCAAGTCAGTAACAATACCTTGGAGTTGTCCATAGGAACCTGGATCAGTTAATCTGCCTCATGAAATAGGCACTGCATCTTGGGAAGGGAGAGGGGTGGCAGAATAATAGGATTAGATTTTGCAGCAGTGGACTGTGACTCCAGTTCACATATTAGAAATATGTTTCAGCTCATCCTTTTAATTCTTTACACAACTTACAGAGAGGATCAAATTAGTTCCAATTTTTTAATCAGCATATGTTTTTTTAATGGAACCAACTTAAGATTAGATTCCCACACAGATTCATCCCAACTAGTCCACACTGACCTACCCAGACCCATTTTCCTCTGACTAATGCACCTGACACTATGAGCAATTTACCATGGCCAATTCGTCTGACCTGCACATCTTTTGGACTGTGGGAGGAAACTGGAGCACCCAGAGGAAACCAACGCAGACACAGGGAGAATGTGCAAACTCCACACAGACAGTCACCCGAGGCTGGAATTGAATCTGGGACCCTGGTGCTGTGAGGCAACAATGCTAGCAACTGAGCTACCATGCTGCCCTAGCCTGAACAGATCCTGTTCTATGTAAATAAATACACATTCTGTAACTGTATTAGTGTAAGGGGGTTTGCAAGTGAAAAGAAGTTCAGTTGCAGAGTATATAAATATGTTAATAGAATCAGTCAGTATTTCTAATCTAAATGGTTACTAGTAAGGTGCCAATTATTCAAATTGATTATCTAGTGCTTGGCTCATTGCTGACCAGTGTATTTTTTGACTGATGCAGGTACAGCATATATGGAAATAAGAATCGGTAAATTGCAGCAACTTCAGAACAAACTATCTATAAACAAATCATGACAATTCAATTTTTATTCTAATAAAAATATTTGCTAACATCCATTACATCATAAAACGTAAGACAAGTCAGCCTATCAAGACCATCCGCCATTCAATGAGATCATGGCTGATCGGATAATCCTCAACTCCACTTTACTACCTTTCTTCATAACCCTGGATTCCCTTCTTAATTAAAGACCTGTCTAGACCAGCCTTGAATATCATTAATGATCCACTTGCAACAGCCCTATGTGGCAAAGAATTCCATTTATTAGTCACCTTCCAAGAGAAATAAATCTTTCTCATCTCTGTCTTAAATGACAACCCCTTCCTCTGAAGTTAAGCATTCTGGTCCTATACACTCCTAAAAAAGGGAGAAAAACTCTCAGTGCTGAAAATGTGTTGCTGGAAAAACGCAGCAGGTCAGGCAGCATCCGAAGACCAGGAGAATCGACGTTTCAGGTATGAAGAAGGGCTCATGCCCGAAACATCAATTCTCCTGTTCCTTGGATGATGCCTGACCTGCTGTGCTTTTCCAGCAACACATTTTCAGCTCTGATCTCCAGCATCTGCAGTCCTCACTTTCTCCTAGAAAAACTCTCGGTGTCAATATTGCATGTTTCAAAATGATTTCCCTTCACTTTAATAAGAGCATAAGCTAAACCTACTCAACTTCTCATAGAAAAATCCCTTTATACCCAAAATCAACTGAATAAACCTCCTCTGGATTGCCTTTAAGATCAGAACATCTTTCCTCAGATAGGGTGGCCAAATTGTCACAGTCCAATTGGTATCTTATACTGTTTGAGCAAGACATTCCAATGTTTACACTCCATTCCCTGTGAAATAAAGACACACAGCCTATTTGCTTTCTCTATTACTTATGAATTTCTATGTTAGGTTTCTGTAATTCATATACCATGACTCTCAAATCTCTGTGTTGTAGCTTTCTGCATCTTTCCTAGTTTAATAATATTCAGCTCTTCCATTCTTCCTGGCAAAGTGCATAAGCTCACGTGTTTCCACATTATCTTCCACTTAACAAGTTTTTGCCCATTCACTCAATTCATTCCCACTGTTGACCCATTGTTTCACTCATACACCATGCCTTGCCACTTACTTTTGTTTCATCTGCTAATTTAGAAATAGTACAATCACTTCCCTTATCCAGGTATTGTAAATATTTACAGTTCTAACACTGATCCCTCTGGCAATCTACTAGTTATAGGTTGCTATCCTGAAAATGCCTCACCAATTCCAATTCCCCAGCTTCTATTAGTTAACCAATCTTATACCTGTGCTAATATACCACCTCCAATATATGGGCCTTATGAAATAGCTTTATGTGTGGTACCTTAGTGAATGCCTTTTCTAAATCAAATATATCACATCTATTGGTTCCATTTATCTATCCTACTAGTTATGTTTTCATTCCAATGTAACAAATTTGTCAGGTGTTGTTTCCCTTTCATGAACCTGTACTGACTCTGCTTGACTTTTGGAGGAGCCGGTGTTGGACAGGGGTGGACAAAGTTAAAAATCACAGAACACCAGGTTATAGTCCAATAGGTTTATTTGGAAGCACTAGCTTTCGAGGTGCTGCCTCTTCATCAGGTGGTTGTTCTAAACGTTCTGCTATTACATCTTTTGTAATAGTCTTTCAGCTTTTCTCAATGACAGATATTAAGCTAAGTGGCATCTCATCACCTGTTTTATTGTCTCCCTACCTTTTTGAGAAGGGATATAACTTTGGTAGTTTTCTAATCTTATTTTCAGAACTACATTAAAGACAGCTAATCCTTTAAAACATTGTCAAAGTTTTAATTAAACAGTGAACTCAGAGTCAATTGTACACGTTGAAACACTAAGAAGTACACATAATAACAGAACCATTGCCCTGTAGGAAAGTTAAAAAAAACTCATTGCAAATGCCCAACCAGATGCTTTGTCTTTCTGACACGTGACATATTTAAACTGTGAAACAGAGCGGACAGAACATAGAGCTTTTTTTAAACTCACACTGAGAGCTGCAGCCTTTACTTTTATAACATAGGAGAATAGGAGATTCATAAATGTTCAGATCATAACAAAAATACAAACCTTCAATGAAATAAAGTCATGACTTTCACAATGTTTTAAGGCAAAAGCTATATCCAGGTAGTTTTATCTAATCTTCCACGTCCACTTTTGCAGGATTCCTGAGATTTCTCTAAGCAGATAATGACCAGGACAATTGCAGTATTTTGCCAAACAGATCTGTCATTGGCTCTGAATTTCCCTGAGCTCCCAGATACAGTCTTCTTCATCTTACTTTGCAGCTGAGCTAATCTACCTTTGGCTCTGCATCCCATCGTTTTCTCCGGGATATTCTCCAGCATTCAAAAACAGGGATAGTCCCAGCTCCTCAGTTATGCTGCTACTATGAAGAAGCATTCAACTAGTCTATCTCTTTTCCAGCATTCATCAGAGAATCCCTACAGTGTAGAAGCAGACCCTTCAGCCCAACAAGTCCACACCGAACCTTTGAAGAGGAACCCAACCATTCCCGTACCTATTTTACTCTAAATTTACCCCTGACTAATGCACCTAACCTACACATCCCTGAACACTATGGGCAATTTAGCATGGCCAATTCACCTAACCTGAACATCTTTGGATTGTGGGAGGAAACTGGAGCACCCAGAGGAACCCCACGCAGACACGGGGATAAAGTGCAAACTCCACACAGGCTCCCCGAGGCTGGAATCGAACCCGAGTCCCTGACACTGAGAGGCAGCAGTGCTAACCACTGAGCCACCATGCAAGACTGCTCTCCAAATCTAACCATGACATCAGCTCCTCCACCATAATCCTCAATATTGCTGCCCTGAAAGGCTGTGTATTCAGCCCCCTGCTGTACTCCTTATGAACATAGGGCTGTGTGGCCAAACTCTGCACTAACTCCATTTACAAATTTTTTGAAGACACTACCATTATAGGTTGTATCTCAAACAATGGCAAGATAGAGCACAGAAAGGAGATAGAGTACTGAGCAGCATGGTGTAAAGACAACAATCTCTCCATCAACGTCAGCAAAATGAACAAACTTGTTATTGACTTCAGGAAGTGGAGCTGAGGGCACACTCCTATCAGCACCAATGGTGTTGAGGTGGAGATGGCCAAGAGTGCCAAGGTCCTGGATCATCAACAATCTGTCCTGATCCGCGCACATTGACACAACAGTCAGAAAAGCACAATAATGCTTCTACTTCCTCATGAGGCTGAGGGAATTCAGCATGTCCATAAAGACTCTTGCTAATTTTACAGATGCACTACAGAAAGCATCCTATCTGTGGAATGGCAACTGCTCTTTGAAGACCCAAAGAAATGACAGAGAGTTGTATACACAGCCCAGTCCATCACACAAACCAGCCTTCCATCCATTGACTTCATCTATACTCCCCACTGCATCAGTAAAGCAATGAACATAATCAAAGATCCTTGGTTATATTGGTTATATTCTCTTCCACCCTCTTCCATCGGGCAGAAAAAAAATATTTGTAGACATAGTTTCTTCCCTGCTGTTATCAGATTTGAGTGGATCTATTTAATGGGTGTTGATATCTCTTCACGTCTTGTTGGCTGCTGTAACACTGTATCCTGCGCTCTGTTCTGTTACTCTGATCACTAGGATAGTATGATCTGCCTGTGTAGCACCTAAGACAACAACTTTTCACTGCACCTCAGTACATGTGACAGTAATAAATCAAATCAAAATAAATCAAATCAAAATAAGTCAAATTCCAGCTTTTAACTGTTCTGAACAGATCACTGCTGCATGGATTCCATTAATAGCAACACTGAAGATACATGGCATCATCTCTGATTCTCCCTTTCACTGACAAGATGGCCTCAGCTGTCACTCAGTGACCCTTCAGCAGTTTTGAGTGACCTATTGAAAAATTTTAAAAGAGTTCTGTCCTTATTAATAGACAGAATAAAATGTAACTAGTGGTGGAACATCCTGTGCCTGAGTGTTACAATATTCTGATTTAGAACAAATGGATGCAAAAAAAAGGATTTTATCACATTTAGCAGGTGGGTCAATAACCAGAGAACGCAGGTTTAAATAAAATCCACAAAAACAAAACGTGGAAGCATAAAGAAAACATATTTTCAAAGTGGATATTTATTATGATCTCTAATGCCTTGCCTGAAAGTTTGATTGATGTAAATATCAACATTTAAAAGAACTTTAGATTTGTAGATTTGTTTTAATTAATTCACAGGATGTAGGTGTCACTGACAAGGCCAGCATTTATTTCCTATCCTTAGTTTAGGGTCAACTGCATTACTGTTGGCCTGGAATCACATGTAGACCAGTCCAGATAAGTACAGCAGTTTCCTTCTCTAAAGAGAGATTTTTTTTTCCAACAATGATCTCATAGTCATCAATTAACTCTTAATTCCCGAATTTTTAAAAATTCTAACATTTGCCATGGTAGGACTTGAACTTTGGTTGTGAGAGCATTACTAGGGTCTCTGGATTGCTATCTTCGAGGAGAAAGTGAGGTCTGCAGATGCTGGAGATCAGAGCTGAAAATGTGTTGCTGGAGAAGTGCAGCAGGTCAGGCAGCATCCATGGAACAGGAGATTTGACGTTTTGGGCATGAGCCCTTCTTCAGGAATGAGGAAAGTGTGTCCAGCAGGCTAAGATAAAAGGTAGGGCGGAGGGACTTGGGGGAGGGGCGATGGAGATGTGATAGGTGGAAGGAGGTCAAGGTGAGGGTGATAGGCCGGAGTGGGGTGGGGGAGGAGAGGTCAGGAGGAAGATTGCAGGTTAGGAAGGCGGTGCTGAGTTCGAGGGATTTGACTGAGACAAGGTGGGGGAGGGGAAATGAGGAAACTGGAGAAATCTGAGTTCATCCCTTGTGGTTGGAGGGTTCCTAGGCGGAAGATGAGGCGCTCTTCCCCCAACCGTCGTGTTGTTATGGTCTGGGGATGGAGGAGTCCAAGGATGGATTACTAGCCCAGCCTCCCTTTTACAAAGGTAACGCAGGACTATGGGGATAGAGCAGGGAAATGGTTCTAGTTACAAAGTTCCTGCAAAGAACCAATAAAGGTATTATGGATTGAATGGCCTCCATTTCCAACGTAAAATTCTGTGATAATTATATGAATTACACTGTAGTATATGATTTGGGTTCAAGCATTAGATGGATATATTTCTTGGAGAAGAACTGACTAAGGGAAGTGAAGTTGTTAAAGCTATTTCAGATCGATCTATCCTCAGGCAGGAAGGCTTTGGACCTAATAGCTTTACCCTGTTCTTAAAAATCCTTAAGCTCATATGTAGTTTTCCCATTTTAGAGTCTGCAAGGTAAGCTGAAAATAGGATGATAGATTTTTCTTAAAAGCCTCACACCATATGACATTTTTGTTCCAGGCATAAATTAATCAGACTTTGTCCAGTTATCCGATATAATGGCAGGAAATGATAATTCCTCCACCGGGAATGCTATGGTAAGTCCTGACTCTTGTTTAAAGAATATGGTTAAGGCTATTGATAGAAATATCATGAAGGCAGATGCAACAAAACAGAAGGTGAAATGCATTCTGATAGAATTACAATTGATTTGTCCTGTAATGTATTTGACATGTAATAGGACACTTCAGCAAAGCTATTCAAATGTGAGGATGTGGGTAAGGAGCTATCACATTTTTTTTTGGGTATCATATAACGAATTAACTCATTCAGTGTTTGGGACTGTCCTAATTCAGCATTATAGAAAATCCTGGTTGAGTTCTATATTGGAATGATAGCAAATGGGCATGGTTATTAGCAAAGGTTTGGGAGTTAAAGTGGCAGGGCAATATGGGCAATAATAAATTGGCATTAGGCTTTACACCCCACCCAATTTTCTTGCCTAATCAGTAAAAAATTGCTGATTTCCACATTCCTGCTTTTACTCAAAAAATTTCACTCATATTATGTTTTCCTGTCTAAATAAAAGCCAAAAGAACTGTGGATACTGTAAATCAGAAACAAAAACAAAACAGTTCTGAGGAAGGGTCACTTGACCTGAAGCATTAACTCTGATTTCTCTCCAAAGATGCTTCCAGACCTGCTGAGCTTTTCCAGCAATTTCTAGTTTTGTTTATGTTTTCCTCTACATCATTCTTAAGATAGAGCTCAAGAGATAACTCCAAAGTCCCGTAGACAGTAGGAACTCCAGATTTGTGAGCCTCAGTACAGACTGAGGCTTACCAGGCAGACTGGAAGTGATAGAAGACTTCACTAGATGTTCTTATGTTTGTGAAAACCATGATAATTACTACAACTGATGAAAACCTATTGCGTTGAAAACTTCATACTGCATTTTCCCAGTTCTTCAGCAGCAGCTTTGGATTGGGCAAGGGAGGCATCAAAATCAGGCCAGGCCAGGTTTCTGACATGTTCCCACCTCTGTGAGCTATTCCTAGATTGAACACTCAACAGCAAGAATTGCTGTATCCGCTGGAGTTTAGATGAGCAAGAGGCAACTTGATTGAAACATATAGGATAGTGAGGGCGGATGTGGAGAGGATGTCTTCTTTATGGGAGAATGTAGAATTAGGGGCCACTATTCAGAAATCAGGAGCCACCCATTTAAAACAGAAGTGAGGCAAAAACATTTCTCTCGGACGATCATGAGTTTTTAGATCGCATTTCCTGAAATGGTGATCAGGTCAGAGGCCTTGTATTTTTTTAAGGCAGAGGTGAATACATCCTTGTTTAGCAGTGGGGGTGAAAAATTAGGAATAGGCAGGAGGATTTGAGGTTAGAATCAGATCAGTCATGAACTTATTAAATGGCAAAGTTCCTGGAGGTGCTGAATGACCCAGTTCTGCATTGTTCTACCTATTGTTCATATGTTTGTATTTACCACCCAGCAGGGACGGCAGCTTTTCAGGGCTTGATATAGCAACCAATGTCTATTCTGGAAAAGTATTGGAAGTTTTGCAATCATGAGTGGGCACTTCATTGTGTCAGGAGGTCAACAATGCAGCAGAAGAGGTTTCACGATGGGAGATCTGGGTGCAAAACATTTGACAACTTTTAATAATGTTCTGTCCAGAAATTGCACAGCTCAGTGCTATGGTTCCAGCTGATGGATATGTCAGATCCCAAGACTGAAGTCTGGCTTGATAGATCATATCTGGTGTTTTTATTTGTTATGATGGGCTGGTCTTTTTCTGAAACACAAATCACTGCAGATTTGTTTTGAACAATAAAACAGATGTTTATTATGCAAAATCTGAAGATAACATAGAATAAACCAAATTACTTGTTTTTGACATGTGTTTAAAGATTTTCAAAATACTCAGCAACATATAATCCCTTTAATTCCATATGCCTCCCATTACAGTACTCAACTACAAGAGAGCATTTTCTTCTCTATCCCACATGCCATTTGATTTAGATGCATCCTCAATTCTGGTTATGAGAATCTGATCATCGCTTCCTTAATTCATCCTATAATTTCGTATAAATTTTCTCAGCTTCAAATAATCCTTTCAGGGTTTTAAATGAACAGTTCTGCTCTGAAATACACTGAGCTGAGCTCTTTCTTCAGTCCTAAACTATTTGTTTTTCTCAGGAGCAACTGTTTTACACATCCAGAGTCAGCTAACACTTCTGAAAAGTGCCTAACTGAAACGATATTTTTTTTTCCGAAGCTCCATGTGTTTCCCCTAAGCACCTCCCCTCTCCAAAGTTCCAGAATCATCTCTCTAAAATTCCGATCCACTACACTTCTTACTTCATTCACTCATAAATTCTACCAATGTAAACAAAGCCCATTACTAGTCAGTGAATCTCTCTCCAAAACTTTGCTTTAAAATCAACCACAATCAGGGCTACAAAACTGCTTACAAGTTGCTCATTGAACCTGATACCAAAACCCAAATGCCACTAGCTCAAATCAAACCATGAAAAAAAATTGCAGCAAAATATATAAAAACCATGCATCTTTCATCACATAAGGTTTATCCAATGTGTGAGCTGAGATGAAGCTTTTTTTTTATAAAACCTTAAATTTTCTCGAGAATGTGACTTAAAAGAAGTTCTGGGATTTACATATTAATGAACCGAAACCTGCAACCCATTCTAAAACTTGAAAGATTTAACAACAATCTAGGTTTGTTCAATATATTATTTCAGTTGCATGACACTGTGATCTAATGCTATAAATTCTGTGCCTAATGATCCTGCTCCACAGCTACCTGATGAAGGAGGAGCGCACTGAAAGCTAGTGCTTCCAAATTAACCTGCTGGGCTATAATCTGGTATTGTGTGATTTTTCATTTAGTCCAAGCAGCAGACATACCAGAGTAATCATTTCATGCAGACTGAAATCTCAAATAATGTGGTATCCATTGCACTGACAGCTGTTGTGCTTCTTCTCAATGCATTACC
Source organism: Hemiscyllium ocellatum (assembly GCF_020745735.1). NCBI lineage: Eukaryota > Metazoa > Chordata > Chondrichthyes > Orectolobiformes > Hemiscylliidae > Hemiscyllium > Hemiscyllium ocellatum. Next base: position 105,831,257 of record NC_083406.1, read on the forward strand.
AGTCCTGTGGTTTGCACCTCACTGTGCTGAAGTCCAAAACACTCCAGGAAAATTGTAACTGACCTCCTTCCACAACTGTTCTGGATTCTTAACCTGGAACTGAGGACAAAGTCCATCTGGCAAAATTCAGGCCATGTTTCTGACTCTCCCAATGCTGCCTGACCTGTGAAAGTTTTGTGTTTTGTTTTTAATTGTCACCACTCTCCTGTGTCTATCACTACCTAGTCTGGAGAACCAGTGACTGATGTTGGTCCAGAGAGGAGGCAGATGCAACAGGAATCTGGACCTGCCCACCATCCTGTTGGCATTTATATGCAATGGAGTGTTGTCTGTGCTTTGGATACTTTGACCAGTTTGTGTGTTAAAAACACTTTACCCAAGTACTCCTGGCAGTGAGACAGACAAAGGGAGACACTGAAATTGGTGCGTGGTTCAACTCAATTTATTATCAAAATATTCCTTATACTAAACCGTGGGCGGCATGGTGGCACAGTGGTTAGCCGGGTTCAATTCCCGACTCAGGCGACTGACTGTGTGGAGTTTGCACGTTCTCCCCGTGTCTGCATGGGTTTCCTCCGAGTGCTCCGGTTTCCTCCCACAGTCCAAAGATGTGCGGGTCAGGTGAATTGGCCATGCTAAATTGCCCGTAGTGTTAGGTAAGGGGTAAATGTAGGGGTATGGGTGGGTTGCACTTCGGCGGGTCGGTGTGGACTTGTTGGGCCGAAGGGCCTGTTTCCACACTGTAAGTAATCTAATCTAATCTAAACATTCTGTGAGCATTTCCAAAATTCCCACAATAGTCACTTCCAATCTAATTCTGTCCATTTGAGAAAAGATATTACCAGCACAATCCTCATGTTTGAGTTGGGCCATTGGAGTCTCCTCCCTCTCCCACATAAAGCTGGCTCTCTTCCATAATGATGGGTCTTGCAGGTCAGGATGGTTCTTCTCCTGGGTTTTCTTGGGTGCTGCACAGTTTTCCACCATGGTTCCAGGGGCTCAGTTTCAATTTTGCGTGGAATTTGTGCATTATTCCCATGTTTGTGTGGGTTTCCGCCAGATGCTCCAGTTTCCTTTCACAGTCCAAAGATATGCAGGTTAGTTGGATTCGATATGCTAAATTGCCCATTGTGTGCAGGGATGTGCAGGCTAGGTGGATTAGCCAAGGGAAATGGAGGGTTACAAAGATAGGATAATGGAATAGGTCTGGGTGGGATGCTCTTCGGAGAGTTGGTGTGGATTTGATGGGCTGAATGGCCTGTTCCCGCATTCGATGATTCTATGTTATGAAGACTCAGACTTGAATATAACAATTAATCATGCTCACAAAGATGTAAGGTTCTAAAATTCTTCAACTTTATTTAAGTATATATCAAAATCTCAAGGATTTTCAAAATACATGGATGAACAGGGGAATAATATCGTACAGGCCCCATCAATGAAAAGCAAAACTAAAATAGATGTTGTCCAGTTCAGATGTGACTTCATTTTATTCTGAAGTCAAATCCTCTCAATCCAATTTATATTTTATCATTTAAAGATAAAAGCAGCCTCTTCCATCCAAGTCCCTCACTTACTTCACACTGTGAGCTCATAGGTTTATGTATCCGGTTTCTGGATGAAACATGGAAAGCTGAATTTTCCATACATTTCCCAGCTGTGCCCCACAGTCTCCTAACTTTGTGCCTTTACCCAAAACTAAAAGAAAATCTGACCTCTTTCAACCAAATCTTCTCTATATAACTCAACCAAGGGATTAAAATGATAACACAATCCCTGAATTAGACATAAAACGTTTTCATCCCAGTTCATGTCTGCAGTGCTGATCCAGACCACCCAGTGGTAAAGATATGATACGGAATTCCATTCGACCTATTCAAGTCCACATTGACCCTCCGAAGAGCATCCCCTCCAAACCCATACCTTTACCCTATTTCCAAAGCTAATCCCACTAGCCTACACACCCCTGGGCATTATGGGTTATTTAGCATATCCGATCTACTAATCAGTACATCTTTGGACTGTGGGAGGAAATCAGAGTACCCAGAGGAAACCCACGCAGGCATGGGAGGATGTGCAAACTCCACACAGACAGTTGCCCAAGAGTGGAATTAAACCCAGGTTCTTGGTGCTGTGAGGCAGCAGTGCTAACCACTGAGCCATGTAACTGCTGACAATTTTGCCAAGTGCAGGAAAGGCATACGTTATATAATTTAGGTATCTCTCTGTATGTGTTCAAAACTTATGGTAGTCAGAGATTAGTTACTTCTGGCATGATCAGCTCTGTGAATGGTCAAAGGTGATGTCACCATATTTGGGCAGAATCCCATTGAACTGTTTCACGGTGCATTTTTGACTATTCTGAGAGCCCCACATGCTTGACAAACATCACACAGTTGTAACTTTCACACTGAGTAGAATTTTTCCAGTCCTGAATTTGAGTATTGGTGGGAAAGTTGTGGGAATTGCATGAGATTGACACAGAGGAGCTTTCCACTGTCAAGAATATAAAAGCCACATTTTCTAGCCAAGCATTGGGCAGTGAAATGGGAATTCACATTAATGAGCGGCAAGTGGCCTATTTTCATTCGTTCGCTGTATTAACACTCTCATTATTACACCATGTCTCAACACTAATGTGCAGTTTCCCACTCTCCCACCCAATGCATAGAAACCAGATGGTGACAATTCTCGACATGAAAATCCAAGCTGTTACCTGGTGACTCCATCTTCTTCCACTGGACATCCATCAGCCACCAACATCGTAAAGTACACTCCACAGACAGGGACCACGCACATCTTATGTTCAGACTGAGGTCCAGGTTGACATCAGCAAAGCAGATTGTTCATTACTCTCTGTTTGAGGCAAATAAAAAGAATCACACAGACCAACTTTGGATGACCTGGGCTTCCAAACTGGTATAAGGAATTCTGGGAGGTAAAAAAATAGCCAGTATTTCCACCTGTGCTGAGTGGAAGAATATAATGAGTGGGCCGTCATAGGAAACATCATTAACCATGTGAGTTTAGGAAGGTAGCTTGACAAATCTCACTGGGCTCACAGAGAGGAACACGCCATGACATTTGCCAAAATTTACACTGAAGCCAATTTGTCATAAGATTCAGCCTTGTTTTTTACTGTTCCAAGGTCTTTCCTCTCCTCACCACAATGCTGAGTTCATTAAACTTGAAGAATTTTGAAGGTTTCCTCGATAATTTCCTTCCTGTGCGTTTCTTGATAATTATAGGCATAGGTACCATTAGGAATATCTTCTATTTAAAAAACTGACCATGTTATTACAGGGCACTTTATTGCTTGTATTATTCGGACATGTTCTTGCACACATTCTACCATAGGAATGCATTTCTGTTTAAGCACTTGTCTGCGCAAGTGAGCTAACCATCATTATATTTTTACTCACCAAGAGTAAGCTAACAATTTCAACAATTTATGAACATCAAACTTATGAATGTGATCCTGTACATGATTGTTCTTACGAACAGTGCTGTGAATTGTTCTGTATTGTGTTCCAGTTTGCCTACAAATTGATTTGCGAATGAACTTCAGAATGGAACCCGCACAGAACCGAAGGACTGCCTGTCGCCAATCTAACATAAATATCTTATATAAATTCTCACATCATAGCAATAATTATATCTAGTTGAAAATTAATCAGCTATGTCTTCAATTCAGGCTTTTTTGTCCATGTTACAAATGTCAACAGCAGAATGTCGTGGAGTAGATAAGTCAATTTTATCAAGTGCAGAATTTTACTTCAAGTGTCAAAGTGAGATCTTCTGATCAGCTAAATCCATTCAAACCATTGAAGAGAATATGACAGCACAGGTTGAGAAGACATTACATAACTTTTCTCATTGCGTTATGATGATGGTCCCATTGTAATACATGTGAATAAATATACAAAACTGATTAATGTAAAGTTCACCTATCTCGAAAGATCAGATTCACATGATGAATCATTGCATTGCAACCATTTACATGACAATACAGCACATTGTGACATTTGGAGGTGTGAAAACACTTTATGCTTACTTTTCAAAATGTTCCAGACTTCCCATTTTCTTGACAAATTTTCCAACCTGCTGTGATTTTAATGCTTTTAATGAGGCACAGAAGGAAATCCAATTTTCATACTGGTGATGTTATTATCAGACAAGTCAGATCCCAGACTGATACCCAGCTTGGTAAATTATATTTTTGATTTGCTTTTATTTAACAAGATAGATTTTTATTTTACTTAAATGTAAGCAAGCAATCCGGTGGATTTAGTTAAACAATAAAACAGAAGTTTATTATGTAAAAGAAATATAAGTTAAAATCAAAGAAACCAAATTATTTGCAAGTAATACAATTTTGAAGATTTCAAAACACATGGCAAAATACCATCTGAAATATTCCAACACCATGATGTTATAGTGCTCAGACATCAGTAATAATTCCCTTCTCAACCAGGCTTTATTTAACTATCTTTCAATTCCCAGCCTTGAGAGTGTGGTAGCCTCTTCTTAAGTACCCATATAGTTGAACTTAGACTTTCTCAGCTTCACATAACCTCTTCTGTATTATAAACCAAACTCTTCTGGTCTGGAACTTTCAATGAAAGCCCTTGCACTGAGGTAACCTTTTTCTAGGTTTTTCTGAACTCCTTTTTTACAGGAGAAACTTGCTCATATATCTGACATTGACGATGATGTCTGCAAAATGAAAAACAAAAGATTTTCAAGTTATAGATGTTGTTCCTAAACAGAAAAAAATCCTGCTCTTTTTAAACAGAAAGCAAGCTTATGCCCTTATGTGTTTGGTCTATCCACTTGTAAAGCTCTCCCATGCAAGCAAATTCCCACTATCACCTCAGGAATTGCCTCTCTCACACTGTTAAAAAAAAATCACAGGTTCAGAAACAATGACAAGTTAATCATGAAACCCCCTTACACATACAGACCAAAATCCATTTGCCACCAATTCAAAATCCAAACTCTAAAATAAATGATATCCATAGGTCACACACTTTATATCACATGCCCCCAGGGAAAGGAACTTGCCCTCAGTTGGGGTGCATGTGCATTTTGCATCATAAGTAGGTATTCCCAAGCCACAGAAAGGTCAGGAAAATTGTGTAGGATTGGTAGTGGAGGATAAAAATCAGATTTCCTCCACCAAACAAATTGTTGTTATTCACTCGCTGATACATGGAAGCTCAATGCAGGACCACAGTATTAAAATTAATGTGTGAGACTGCACAAAAGAAGCCATCAAATCTGGTAGTGACTGTTTCAAAGAGCCAGTGACTTAATCCCACTTCCTTATTCATTCTCACCAAGTCCATGCAACATTTTTTCTTTATGTAATTTAATGAAAATAGTTATTTCACCCATTGGAATTGCAGATGAATTTACTTTGAATGGATCAATAAATTTTCTACCAAAATTACACAGCACAAATTCACCAAAACATGCATCCAGGAAGAATCTAAAACATTCCAATCTGTGTGAAGCCACGATGCAGGTCGTATAAATGAGTGAAAGCCATTATTAAATGCCCCATTACTTTTCCTCCATGGCCAAGGATAGTGTAAATTTCATTCCTGATGCACCAATTGCATTGCCCTTACTTACTTCACATTGTGCCTGGTTATCCCATTTGAATACCTGAGTATGACAATGCTTCAAAAATGGCCATTCATTAATTTGAATTTTCCATGTCCTATATTGTGCATGAATACCTGTACATTCTGAATTTTTCTACCTTCAAACAAATTCCAAACAATCTGTTGCTATGAGTTAATTGCAATAAATTAAAGGAATAACCTAATTTGTATCATTTACAACAAAGTGTGCAGAGCGATTGCTAGATGGTGCAAATCACCTAAATTCAGTCAAGTATTTTGAAAGGGATAAACTTAAAGCTTCAACTTTAAAAATTGGTTGTGAACATTGTTTATGTGATATCTTGAGGGTTTCCATTGATCTTGCACCCATGTTATAAAGGAAGATGAGGATGCTTCCACTCCATTGAAATGCCGCCACTTGTTCCCCAGCACATGTAAATGAGGTAATGAGTAACACAGACACCAGGAGAGGATGACAGGCATGGTATAGATTTATATTTGGATTTGGAGTTTTCTATTCCACATACCTGCCCCAAGACTGAAATGGTGCTCTAGGTGATATAAAAATGCAACTAACTTACAATGCTACTCAGACTCCGAATGAACTATTGAACACCATCACATTAATTGCCTCCCAGAAAATCCTCTCGGCATTTGTGACTTGCAAAGTTGTGGATCTCCTGATTAAAAAGGTAATGGCCTAATCATTTGCAGATCATGTATGTTGATAACTTTTAAAAATTGGCAATGTGGAGGTTTAAAAAGGGTGCTTGTTCGCTTGTTAATAAATTGTTAATATTATTTATAGGTGTATGACCTGATTGCCATCATTCGTCTTTATTTGGGTGGTTTGCTGAATATTTATGGTGTAATCAGAAAAAGTGAGTCATGATAGTTTAATCTCAGGAGCTAGGTCTGCAATAAAAGTTTGTGGGTAAGGCTATAAGTGATCAGATAAGAAACACTATCACAAAATAATCACCATTAATTTATAGAAACTGCATACAGGCTTTTTTTCTCAGGTCATGCTTCAATCTCCCATGTTTGCAGCATCAGAATAGTAGATATGTGTGCAAGATACAATATTGAAGATTGTAAAGAGAATAGAGAAAGGGCTGCATATGTTCGTGGAGATGAATATAGATGCCTTGTGAGACTAACTTACCTCATCTAAAAAAGCAGCAAGTAGCAGCATGATTTATCCCAAAACTTCAGCACTGCAGGGTTTCCCAAATGACATTGGACAACCCAATTACAGCCATGTTATTAAAGGACAATGAGAGTGAGAAGAAGTGATTACAAAGGGAGAGCTACTTGGCATCACAACAATGCAGAACTACTACTTAATAGCCCTCTAAAAATAAAATGGGGCAGATCAATGATTTGGAATTTGTACACAATGCAAAAATACAAAGAAGATAACTACTTGACAGCTTTCAAATAAAGCCAAAGGACTGCTTGGGATAACAAAACTGAGGGGATGACTGGAAGGTATTGTTTCCCTATAGCCCCATGGGCCATTCCAAACCGATAGAACTTAGTGATTTATTCATTTAAACTGGAGGGATTTGCACTTCAGTTGCTTTCTTCTGCACTACTTGTTTTTTTTTGTTAGATCTCAGTAAGAACCAACTGGGAATAAGTTGGCAGAATACTGTGAAAGAACAATTTTCCTGAGGCCTGTTTGACTAATGCACTGGACAATGAGCAAAGTATGACAGTTGCAGAGTTATAGAGTCAAAGAGATGTACGACATGGAAACAGACCCTTTGGTTCAATTTGTCCACACCGACCAGATATTCTAACCTAACTTAGTCCCATTTGCCAGCACCCAGCCCACATCCTTCTAAACCCTTCCTCTTCAGATATCCATCTGATATTCAGATGTTTTTTAAATGCTGTGATCGTACCAGCCTCCTCCACTTTCTCCAGCAGCTCATTCCATGCACACACCATCCTCTGCATGAAAAGGTTGTTCCTTAGATCCCTTTATATCTTTCCCCCCTCACTCGGAACCTATGCCCTCTAATTCTGGACTCCCCTACTACAGGGAAAAGACTATGTCTGTTTATCCTATCCACGCTCCTCATGATTTTATAAACCTCTATAAGGTCACCCTTCAGCTTCCAATGCTCCAGGGAAAACTGCTACAACCCTGTTCAGCCTCTTCCTATAGCTCAAATCCTCCAACCCTGGCAACATTCTTGTAAATCTTTTCTGAACTCTGTCAATTTCACAATATCCTTCCGATAAGAAGACTACAATTGCATGCACATTCCAAAAGTGGCCTCACCAATGTCCTGTACAGCTGCAACATGACCTTCCAACTCCTATACTCAATGCTCTAACCAAATGCCTTCTTCACTATCCTGTCTACCTGCGACTCTACTTTCAACGAGCTATGAACCTGCACTCAAAGATCTCTTTGTTCAACAATACTCCCTAGGATCTGACCATTAAGTGGATAAGTCCGGCTCTGATTTGCATTTCCAAAATGTGGCTGGAAGAGCTGCTCGTTCTTTGAGGTATCTTAGGTATTGGAGATGATTTCTTCGAATTCCACGAGCAGCAATTATTGTTTTATATGCTGTTGCATTGGTTTGGAACTTTGGAGAAAGAAAGCCAGAACAATGGCACTTTTAAAAGGAAGAAAGACAGGTAAGTAAGTGAGCACATAGTCAGGAAGCAGAGAGAGAAAGAAATCTACACTGTTAACTGGAACAGCAGTGAATCTGCATAGTTACTATCTTTGTTGTTTGAATTCATGTATCTCTGGACATCAGAGTGTGACCCGGAAAAATTAACAAACAGCAAAATTCATAGCTGACCTGGAGGAACCTACGTGGGAGATCTCACAGCACAGGAACAGATAAGTGCATAGCGTTTAATGTGTAACCTTACTGTAAGTCTGCAGTACTGAATAGAGTGGGTTCTTTCTTGATTATACATTTCATTGAAATCTGTCTCTTAATTAAATTTAAAAAATAATATAAGCCATAAGCACTATGTTAGCCTGAAAAAGACAGAAAAGCTATTTTCTGGGTCTGTAGATTGTGAAGGAACAAAGGCGGCCTTTAGTAGACAGTTCTTGGCACCATCACACACGGCAGACATATTGCAGCACGGTGGCTCAGTGGTTAGCATTGCTGCCACATAGGAACTTGAGTTCAATTCCACCCTCAAGTGAATGACTGTATGGAGTTTTCATATTCTCCCGGTGTCTGCATGGGCTTGCTTCAGTTTCATCTCACAGTCCAAAAATGTGCAAGTTAGGTGAATTGGCCACGTTAAGTTGCCTGTAGTGTTCAGGGATGTGCGGGTGAGGTGGATTAGCCATGGGAAATACAGAGATAGCGTAGGGGGTCAGGATGTTCTTCGGGGGTCAGTCTAGACTGGATGGGCTGAACGGCCTGCTTCCACACTGTAGGGATTACATGATTCTATATTGCTCCAGTCATAACTGCATGACTGCATGTAGGACAAGACAAGTAAACTAAATTTACAACGCACAGGAATTTGTGCATTAATGTGCCTTTCCCCCAACGCATTTTAAATCCATAGAGGACCAGAAGTATCCGTAGTGGCTGTTTGTGAGAGGAATCCCAAACAAATGAACATCTCTGGATTTACACCGGCTGGATATGTGCCATAGAGTTTTTCGGCCCCTTCTTGATAAATAGCTCGAAATAATTACAAAGAATCTTTCCAAGCATGTATTTTTCAATTATATTTGTGTGTGAAGCAGACGGATTTGATTGCAGCTGTTGTTACTGAACAATGGGTAGGTTGTGGAACACTTACCAAGGTTGCTGTTGAAGCTGCAGGGGTGGTGAACAGCTACATAAATGTTGGATAAAGATCACCTCACTACAAGATGATCAGAGGTACATGCTGCTATGCCAAGCTGTTGAAACATTATAAAATATGTATCTTCCCACTAGGGCTACATAATGAAGTGGCTGCAAGGTGCCAGATTTTGCCTGTTTGTCCAATGATCACAATTACCATTCACAATGTAAATGAATGACTCCGTTTCACCTCCCTGCCACCCCATCACTTTAATAACAAACACAATAATAATTGATCAGAGAAATTGTTTGCAGCAATTTCATTAGGTATATTTATGGAGATCTTCCTGGTTCAGTGTTTCAAATGAAATTGGAGACCCTGTTTTAAATCTGCTTCTGATCAAAGAACATCTTCATCAATCTAAATAAAAACAGAAATTGCTGGTAAAGCTCAGCAGGTCTGGCAGCATCTGTGACTGGCAATCAGAGTTAATGTTTCAGGTCCAGTGACCTTTCAGGAAGGGCTGTCGAATCTAAAACAAACGGAGTTCTGAGGAAGGGTCTCCAGACTGGAAACGTTAACTCTGATTTCTCTTCATGGATGCTGCCAGACCTGCTGAGCTTTTCCAGCAATTTCTGTTTTTGTTTCTGGTTTATAGCATCCGCAGTTCTTTCAGTCTTCATCAATCTGTTTGTAATGTAACTGCACATCACAATCTGTGTCATTTCTCCCCTTATTACAACAACAAAATCTATTTATGTAGCAATTTAGTATGATGAACTAACCCGAAATCCCTTAATAGGTGTGTCATAAAAATTGATTTTATATTCAATCATATATTTGAACAGAAGCTTGAGTAAAGCGTTAAGTTTCAAGATATTTATTGAAGAGGGAAATCATCATGGAGAGATGTAGGATTGGAAAATATTGCAAAGTAGGAGAGTTGAGGCCATTGAGGGACTTGAAAGAGGGGGCCTGAGAATTTATAGTCAAGACATTGTTTAATTTGAAGGCAATATAAGTGACGGGCAAACAGGACTTAGTGCAAGTGAGGACACTCTTCATAGAGCTTTGGATGGCCACAGAGTGTGAAACATGGCGGGCAGACCAGAAGTATATTGTAGTTAACAAGTAACAGAGACGCGAGTGAGGGTTTAAGCAGGAGGTGAACTGAAACAGGGTTAAAACATGCAATGATGTGAACCATTGATGTCAGATACCAGTCTCCAGCCAATTCGATTCACTCCACGTGATATCAAGAAAAGGCTGGAGGCACTGGATACTGATAACATTCCAGAGGTACAGTAGTACTGAAGATGCATGCTCCAGAACTTGCCACTTCCCTAGCCAAGCTCTTCCAGTGCAGTTACAACACTGGCATCAACCTGACAATGTGGAAAATTGCCCAGGTATGTCCTGCACACAAAAGCAGGACAAATTCAACCCGGACAGTTTCTGCCCAGTCAGTCTACCCTCCATCATCATTAAAGTGATGGAAGGTGTCAACAGCAATGCTATCAAGCAGCATCTGCTCAGCAACAAGCTGCTCAGCAACGCCCAGGTTGGGTTTCGCCAGGGTCATTCAGCTCCTGATCTCATTACAGCCTTGGTTCAAACATGGACAAAAGACCCGAACTCCAGAGGTGAGGTGAAAGTGATAGCCCTTGACATCAAGGCTGCATTTGACCAAGTATGGCATCAAGGAGCCCTGGCAAAATTGGAATCGATGGGTATCAAGGGGCAAATATTCCGCTGGTTAGAGTCATACCTGGCACAAAGGAAGATGGTTGTGGTTGTGGGCGGTCAGTCATCTCAGCTCCAGGACATCTCTGCAGGAGTCCCTTAAGGAAACTTACAAGATAATGCATGGATTAGAAAGGGTGGATACTACGAAGTTGTTTCCGTTAGGCGAGGAGAATGGGACCTATGGGCACAGCGTTAGAATTAGAGGGGATCAATTTAGAATGGAAATGAGGAGATATTTCTTCAGCCAGAGATTAGATTAGATTACTTACAGTGTGGAAACAGGCCTTTCGGCCCAACAAGTCCACACGACCCTCCGAAGAGCAACCTACCCAGACTCATTTCCCTCTGACTAACACACCTAGCACTACGGGCAATTTAGCATGGCCAATTCAGCTAACCTGCACGTTTTTGGAATGTGGGAGGAAACCAGAGGAAACCCACGCAGACACGGGGAGAATATATAAACTCCACACAGACAGTTGCCTGAGGTGGGAATTGAACCTGGGTCTCTAGAGCTGTGAGGCAGCAGTGCTAACCATTGTGTCACCGTGCCACCCGAAGTGCTGCCAGAGAGTGGTGGGCCTGTGAAATTCATTAGGCAAAAGTGTGGACTGCAGATGCTGGAGATCAGAGTCAAGGTTAGAATGGTGCTGGAAAAGCAGAGCAGGTCAGGCAGCATCCAAGGAGCAGGAAAATCAACCTTTCAAGCAAAAGCCCTTCATCGTCAATTTTTCCTGCTGCTCAGATGCTGCCTGACTTGCTGTGCTTTTCCAGCACTACTGTAATCTTAGGTGCAGAATTCATTGCCACAGAGTGCAGTGGAAGCGGGATGTTAAATGTTTTCAAGGTAGAGATTGATAAATTCTTGATCTTGCAAGAATTAAGGGCTACGGGGAGAGTGCAAATAAGTGGAGTTGAAATGCCTATGATCCATGCTTAAATGGCAGAGTGGACTCAATGAACTGAGTGGCCTTACTTCCACTCCTATGTCTCATTGTCTTGTGGTCTTAGAGTAGTGTCCTAGGCCCAAAAATCTTCAGCTGCTTCATCAATGACCTCTACTCTGTCAAAAGATCAGAAGTGGGGATGTTCGCTGATGATTGGACAGTGTGCAACGCCATTCGTGACTCCTCTAATTCTGAAGCAGTCCGTGCTCAAATGCAACAAGATCTGGACAATATCAAGGCTTGGGCCAACAAGTAGCAAGTAATATTCCCACCACACAAATGCCAGACAATGACCATCACCAATAAGCGACACTCTAACCACCGCCTGAATTCCACCACTGTCAACTTCCTTGGGGTTGCCATTGACCAGAAACTCAACTGGACTCAGAACATACACAGAGTGGCTACAAGAGCAGATCAGAGACTAGGGATACTGCAGCGAGTAACTCACATCCTGACACCACAAAATCTATCCTCCATCTGCAAGGCACAAGTCAGGATTGTGATGAAATACTCCTGGACTTGCCTGGATGGGTGCAGCTCCAACAACACTCAAGAAGTTTGACATTATCCAGGATAAAGCAACCCACATGATTGACACCACATCTACAAGCATTCAATCCCTCCACCACCGTCGCTCAGTAGCAGCAGTGTATACTATCTATAAGATGCGCTGCAGAAATTCACCAAAGATCCTTAGACAGCACTTTCCAAACCCACAACCACTTCCATCTAGAGGGACAAGAGCAGGAGGTACTTGGGAAAGCCACCACCTGCAAGGTCCTCTCTAAGCCACTTACCACCCTGACTTAGAAAGATACCACTGTTCCTTCATAGTCATTGGGTCAAAATCCTGGAATTCCCTGGCATTGTGGGTCAACCCACAGCAAGTGGATTGCAGCGATTCAAGAAGGCAGCTCATCACCACCATCTCAGGAGCAAATAGGGATGGGCTATCAATGCTGGACAGCCAGCGACACCCAAGTCCCACAGATGAATAAAAAAAGAAGCCATAAGTAGGCAGTCTCAATGATGGTATGGGTATGTCATCAGAAACAAACTCATATTGGAGTCAAACATGTTGTCAAATTGGTGCAGTCTGAGTCAGCCTTAGCCAATTGCTAAGGAGAGCAAAGGAATCAGTGGTTAGAGAACAGCAATCAAACAGTCCAAACTAGTGATTAAAGCAGAGTAGGATTTATAATCAATAATGAAGGTTTTATGAGTAGCTGTAAACAAAGGTATTCAAAGGTATCTCACGGTTTCAGTACAGCCAGGACCATTAAAGTATCGTGGAAATTAGGCAAATGAAGGATGCCGATTGCATTGCTAGATAAATATTCAATATATTGAACATTTATTGAGTGAAACATTTTCTGTTGAGAGATCTCCTCAATGTGGAACACTTGCATAAAATATTACACAGTGCATTAATCTTCGTGTTTGTTACATGACATGTAGCAAAGCCTCTTTCAATGTTTATTTCACCTATTCACAACTAAAGTCACATGCAGAAAAGACAAGGTGGGGGTAAAAACTATGCTATGTGAAGCAAGTTCCTTTCGGATATGTGATGGGGTTGGGTGGGTTGGGAGTCGAAGGGTCTTGGTAAAGCTTCTTCTGAGATTGAACCTGACTGGGAGATTGAAGTGATGCAAGCAAAGCAGGATACGTGCGAAGAGAGAAGGGAAGGAAGGTAGTCTGCAGAAGGCTGTATCTGCCTGGGATCTTGTGGGAGCCAACACTTGTGCTCCCTCCATTCATCTCCATCCCATCTGATTCCTTCTATTTATGAATTACTTCATATTCTACTATTGTATGTTTCTCACAGCCCTCTGTGCATTTTGTATCTCCTCTCAGCGCTTCAGCTTTCCACTCCCAAATTAGAGAAAGCCCACCCCTCTCCACCATAACCCCTTTAGTTCAAGAGCCACCTCTCACAAGGTTCCCGAGGCAGTGGTGGATGCTGGCACAGTTACAATGTTTAAAAGGCACTTAGACAAGTACATAAATAGGAAAGGTTTGGAGGGATATGGACCAGGAGCAGGCAGGTGGGATTAGTTTAGTTAGGGATTATATCTGGCATGGACTGGTTGGACTAACGTGCCTGTTTCCATGCTGTATGGTACTATGACAAAGCTTCCAGCCTTGTTCAGATGCAATACCTCCTACATATAATAGTCTCCACTTCACTTGATTGATCCCAACAGCTGAAAATTCTCCCCTCTGCACTATTTCCCCATCCACAAATCAACCTATCTTCTCTTACCCTTGCTATGCTCAATGGTTCTGTCAATCAGTGTCAAGTAGCCATGTCATGGCTTACAATGCAATTGTAGGTGTAAGTCAGCTGATTTCCTTTTCATGGCTTCTTGTACCTTCAGTCATCAAATACCGTAATTGCTGTGCTTGAAAGCAAACTCTGTCATTAATCTAAATTTGACTTGCTCAATTGCATTGCGCTCAGTGCTTTAGTTACAGTTACTGCATCAGCTGTATAGTGAGAGCCCCTTTAGGGATTCCATATTCCTGAGGGGCCGTCTTGTTCTGCTGAATACTTTTAAATGCGTCATCTACAATTGGCTTTTCAATGATTTTGGAGACAGTAATTTAGTTATTCTTCTGTTAAGATATGCATTGCGGCATGTTCTTTGTTTTCAAAGCCTGTGGGGTGTTAAATTGAATAACTTTAAGGATCGGCATGGAAATTAACCCAGGCCTGTTCATTTTGAAGGTGGTGGCATTTTTAAGTTGTAGCTGCTCACAACCAGTGCTCCATGAGCTATTCATTGGCTTTATATGGGACCCATAGGGTGAGTTCCTAGTGCTATATAGCCTGAACTTCTTAAAGGGCAGGTGCATTGAGGCTGCAAGCTGTGCTCAGAGACCTTTGAAATGTGAACTCTTCTAGTGACACTTTGAAGAATAGCTCAACATGCAAGAAGTCATGCATTAGATTCTTAGAAACTGCTCTGGAGACCTTGGAGGAAGAAATGAAAACTGGGCTTTTAAATAGAATTGGATAAAATACAATAAGTTAGACTTCTTGGAAAAGGATTGAAGCCCATGGGATTAAAGGGTTAGGTACAAGATTGGCTCAGGATGCTGAGCTGTTGTTTTCAAACTGGAAGGAATTGAATCCCCCCAGGAATAGGAATTGGCACCTTTATTCTGCATCATATATAGTAGCACCAACTTGGATATGGATGACATAGCTTTAAAGTTTACTGGAGACAGCAGAAGCCAGTTAATGTATGAGGTGAGGAGGCTAGTAACTGATTTCAGCAGAGTACAGGTTAATGCAAAGGACAAACATGTATTGTGTAAGGTAATGAGTCTGAAAGACTTAATGCTAAAGTTGCCTTAAGCCCCACCCATTCTGATGATGTCAAACAGTGCTTGCGTGGGGAATAAGGCAATCTTACGCAAGATCCTAATGAGATCAAAAGTGACATTTCTCACTACTGGTGGTCTTAGATAATTACATCTAACTAGTCAATGCAACCTGTATCAACTGCTGCCTTACAATAAACGAATCCTTTTTGATGTAAGACAAGGATCTGTTTTTGTTAAGGATCACTGTTTGTCTATTAAATACAGTCCCTGAATCTCAGCACAGAAAGGAGGGTTGCTGGCAGCAGCACACATTAACCACACAGGGTGCAATGTGACAGCATATGAAAGGTGACATTTAACATAGAGAAGTGTGAAGTAATTCATTTTGATAAGAAGTTTGAGGACAGACAAAATAACTGGTGAGATGATGTGGCTGTGGAATTAGAGCTGACTGGAAGTCCACATACACAAGGAATTCATGAATAGAAGGGCATAGAGTCATACAAAGAAGATGTCATCCAGACCATTAATCTGCACTGACCTATCTATATAATCCAACCTTCCTGCGCCTGGCCCATAGCCTTAAATCTAATACATTTCAAGTGCTCATCTATGTACTTTTTAAAGGTTATCAAGTTGTCTACCTCTACTATCTTCCCAGACAGTGCAGTCCAGAAATCTTGACAAGGCTGTTCAAAAAGATGACGTCCTCGACTTTGTAACTTAATGCATAAAGTACCAAAACAAATAAATTAGGCTTGTGCTTTATCAAACACTGGTTTGGCCCCAGCTGGAATATTGTTGCCAATTATTGGCACCACGCTTTAGGAGGGAAAGCAGACCCATAGACAGTACACAGAGGGGATTTACATAAATAGTATCAGGATAAAATATGTTACTTATGCAGAGGAACTACAGAAATTGGGATTGTTCTCTATCGAGCAAATAATGTTCATGCAATCGTAATAGAAGTGTTCAAAATCATGGCAGTTTTTGCTGGGGGTAAATAAGGAAGCATAGTTTTGAATGGCAGGAAGGTTGAGAACACAGAGCACGGACTGAAGGTAATTCATAAGAAAACATTAGCATAGAGTCATAGAGATGTACAGCATGGAAACAGACCCTTCAGTCCAACCCGTCCATGCCGACCAGATATCCCAACCCAATCTAGTCCCATCTGCCAGCACCCGGCCCATATCCCTCCAAACCCTTCCTATTCATATACCCATCCAAATGTCTTTTAAATGTTGCAATTGTACCAGCCTCCACCACATCCTCTGGCAGCTCATTCCATACACGTACCATCCTCTGCGTGAAAAAGTTGCCCCTTAGGTCTCTTTTATATCTTTCCCCTCTCACCTTAAACCTATGCCCTCTAGTTCTGGACTCCCCAACCACAGGGAAAAGACTTTGTCTATTTATCCTATCCATGTCCCTCATAATTTTGTAAACCTCTATGAGGTCACCTCTCAACCTTCGACGCTCCAGGGAAAATAGTCTCAGCCTGTTCAGCCTCTCCTTGTAGCTCAGTTCCTCCAACCCTGGCAACATCCTTGTAAATCTTTTCTGAACCCTTTCAAGTTTCACAACATCTTTCCGATAGGAAGGAGACCAGAACTGCACGCAATATTCCAACAGTGGCCTAACCAATGTCCTGTACAGCCGCAACATGACCTCCCAACTCCTGTACTCAATACTCATAAGGAAAAACTAATCTGCATAGCAAATAGCTGCAATCTTGAATGTACTGCCTGCAAAAGATGATGGAACCAGCTTCAGCACCTCAAGTGGAAAGATTTGCAGGACAATGAGAAAAAAAAGCAAACCAACAGAACAAACTAGATCCCTCTCTCAAAGGGAGGGCAGAGACACGATAGACTGAATGGTCTCTACCTGCCCTATGTCAGTCTAACACTCAATCAGGCAGTCATGCCTAAGGACAAGAGTTCGACTAACCAATCAGGAGAGGAAGTCTGACCCTAGAGAGCTGACAGCTAATCTATCGGTAGTCCCAGCAAAATCTCATTTGGCCAGTACTGGCCATCTCTAAATAGGAGAATTTATGGAGGTCAGATTTCATGTAAATCTAGGATCTTGGAAGGGCCTAAATGACAGGTTTCAGTAAGGGTGGGAAATGTATAGGAGTCAGGATATCTTGTTGCAACTGTAAAGGGCCTTAGTGAGACCACACCTGAATACTGTGTGCAGTTTTAGTCTCTTTAACTGAGGAAGGATATGCTGGCTATGGAGGGAGGGCAAAAAAGCTGAACCAGACAGATTCCTGAATGACAGGACTGAACCAGGAATGGAGATTGAATCGTTCAGGACTGGATCTTAGAAGAACAGACCCACCCATTCTTCCCACCCAGAAACCTATAGAATTAGGATAGGATTAGGTAGTAATGCAGTAAGCATGATTCTGATGACAGGGGAATCCAGAACAAGGGGTCACAGTCTAAGGATATGGGGTAGACCACTTGGGACTGACATGAAGAGACATTTCTTCACCTAGAGAGTGGTGAGCCATTGGAATTCTCAGCCACAGAAAGCAGTTGAGGCCAAAACACTGAATCTTTTCAAGAAGGACTCAGCTATAATTCTTTGGGCTAAATGGATCAAAAGGAGATGGGCAGAAAGTGGGAACAGGATATTGAGTCGGATGATCAGCCACGGTCACATTGAATGGCGGATCAGGCTGGAAAGGTTGTATGGTCTCCTCTTTGCCCCAGTTTTCTCCGTTTCATTGGTGGGAGGTTGGATTTGAGAGGCTGGGAGCAAGGTTAAAGAAGTGGGGTATGGCCTTGGAACCAGGGTCGTGCTTCAGGTGGACTCATAGGATACCCATGTATCCCAAAGAAAGATGCTGGCCCCTGCCCACTCCCAAACCTTGTTTTACACCTCCTAACCCAGTGAAACCTGCTGGGTTGCATAGCCAGCATTGGCCCCCATTTGCTGTGGGTTAAATAGTGGTGGGGGGAAGAATGCGAGGTTTGAGTAGCAACTAACAGAAACAACACAGTCCACCACTGCCCTTTGACTGTTTTGCCTCTTTGAGGATGGACTTTGAGATTTTGTGCAATCTACTTATTTGCTGCTCACAGATGTACCAAATGATGGTCAGCACTGAATGATGACAGCTTAATACAGACAGCTTACTTGGTCAAGCCAGTGGATTTCAGAAAATTTGGAGTATTAATGCTGTCTCTCCTGGGGCAATGGGGGTCACAGCATACCTGAATTCGATGTTCAAGTGATTAGTGATCAGGAACATTACAGCCTGCTGTACAATAGCTGCTTATCAGGCTGCATTCAGCACAATTTCATTTAGTAGCCGTCCTCATGTCAAACTTCTTTCAAGGAAAAGATAGACTGGAAGGATGGCTCCTGAGGGACCAAAGCTACCCTTTTCAGACCTAAAAAGCCTGTTGCAACATACAATGATCAAATGCAAGAGGGTCCCTAAAGCCAACACACGTGTTAAAGAATACAATCATTATGAAGAAACACTTCAGATGCCTCAGTAGGTTCAGAGATAATTTGCAGCACTGCTCCCACTATGTCTCCCAATTATTGCAGTTCAGTGAGCATTGAATAGCCTCCCAAAACCAAGTGACTTAATCATGAAGAAGTAGACAAGGTGCAGACATTGACTAAGTGAGTTGCAGCAGAAACACCAGGGTATCCTGAAAAGTAACCGCACCACACACACAGTTGAAATGTATCTTTCAACTTACTGCCAACCTCATCTGGACGTTACCAAGTAGTACAAAGAAATTTCTTGGGCAAATTTGATTCGCACCAACCTTCCACCTCTGCCACCAGTTGAAACTGACCTCAGGAGCCAGTGTGGACCCAGCAAGGCAAGAGCAAAGCATAGTTCTTTGGGAACTTGACCGATCAATCCTTTATCCCCCATCGCTATCAGGCCAGATCAGCTGAAGGTGCTGGGGTATTATAAGAGGGGCCAGGGCATGTGCAAAATTTTGGGAGGAGCATATTGCCAAAGTGAGGCAGAAACTGGGCAGATGGGAGCACTGCTCCTTCTCCATTGTGGGTAAAAACCCAGTCATTAGGCGTGAGGTATTCACAGTGTTGCTGCACATGGTGTAGATCTGGCCCATTCCCCGAACTTGGACCACTGCAGTCACTCAGGCCACCTTCTACCTCACATGGAGGTCAAAGATAGACCGAGTCCACAGGATAGATATTGTCACACGTCTCCTTTTGGAATGTGCCTTTGCAAAGGAAATCTGGAGAGAGATGCAGTGGATTTTGTTGTTTCATCCCGAGCAACTCCATGATGCTGGACTCTGTGTTCTACAGGCTTTTCGCCAGGATGCATACCAAGACAAACATTGACTGTGCCTGGAGGATCATCAACTTGGCGAAAGACATTCTTTGGTCTGCCTGAGATTTGTTGGTCTTCCAGTACAAACAGTTTACTTCAACCGATTTGTTACAGACTGGCACACTCCATGGTGCAGGACATACTGAGGGACACAGTAAAGCTTGGGACAGCCACTGTCAAGGTGCAGTAGGAAAAGACCACCATCTCAAGATCTTTCTGTCAATATATAACTAGGGTCCATTCAATTAGCAGACCCTCAAAATGAATGCAAATATTTTCCTGCATGAGCAGAAAATGCATTTGTTTTGCAACTGCAGGGAAGCCCTGGAAGATGTGTTGTTTTTCTTTCTCTATGCAAATACTATTTTGAATGCACATAATATTTATGAATATAGTATATTTTTGCAATTTAAAAGCACTTCCCTTTTCATGACTTGTGTATATAGATTGTATTTGTGTTTATGTTTTGCATACCATGTCGTGGGCAGCACGGTGGCACAGTGGTTAGCACTGCTGCCTCACAGCGCCTGAGACCCGGGTTCAATTCCCGACTCAGGCGACTGACTGTGTGGAGTTTTCACGTTCTCCCTGTGTCTGCGTGGGTTTCCTCCGGGTGGACTTGTTGGGCCGAAGGGCCTGTTTCCACACTGTAAGTAATCTAATCTAAAAAAAATGAGAAGAGTTACGGGACCCAATCCTTAACTTTGCTTTCTCTTCCCTTGCTGCCCGACTTGTGCTTTTCCAACGATATCTGATTTTGGTTTAATTTGATTGATTATTGTCACATGTGCCTAAGTATAGGGAAAAGTTTTGTTTTATGTGCAGTACAGTACACACAAAGACACAAAGATCATAGCATGATAGAACAGAGTGAGGAATACAAAGTTACAGCTTACAACATAGAACATAGAACCCCTACAGTGTGGAAGCAGGCTACTTGGCCTTTCGAGTCCACACCAATCTTCTGAAAAGCATCCCAATCAGATCCATACTCATTTCCTATCCCCACATTTCCCATGGCTAATCCATCTACCCTGCACATCCCTGGACACTATGGGCAATTTAGCATGGTCGATCCACTTTACCTGCACATCTGGATATCCAGCATCTGCAATTTTTTTCAAATTCTTTGAATGTGGAAGGACAGTATTAAGAGCTGGTTTGTTCTCTGCCACTGGTTTACTGTTGTCCCAACTCATGAAGGATGATGTGAAAAATAATTTGAAAGGAATGTCTATAGGAGACCTTATCATGTTGATATGGCAATATACAATGCATCATGTTTGATTTCAGTGAGAAAGGAGATTGAGTAAGAAACAAAAGCTGGAGGGTATATGGCTAGATCTTGAGAAGGCTTTTTTTCTCTCCTAATTCCTTTATAATCAAAGCAACAATCCCTAATTATTAGCAGGGAAGCTGCTTTAGACAGCTGTCATTATGGCAGTGCTAGAAATCCTGCTTTATTTGTATGCTTGGTTAAACGCTCTGGCATCACTTGAGGAGTGGTGCAACAGTACTTGCTTCCAATTTTATGTCTAGGTTTATTAAGCTGAGGAATGTTTGTTTAAGAGGAGGTTTGGAACGAGAATTCTACCAATTTGCATCAACCAAAACTTGTAGTCCTCATACTTAAGGATGCATAAAATAAATGTTTCTCCATTGTGAGCTGACAAATTGCCTCAGCATGTAAAGAATATTCCCTGATAATTGAACCTTTATCCAACTACTAAATATCTCCAAGATGGCGGCGGAGTATGGCTCTTGAGCTGGAGCTTGTCCACTCTGTCCGTTTCCTTTCTTTTCCCTCTCTTTCTCACCACCTTTCTTTTCTTTTTCTTTTGACTTTCCTTCCTCGATGTCAGCATTGGCGATGTCGGGAATGTAAGCCAGTATGGACTCCTGGCCTCAACGTGGACTCGAACTCCAGCTGTCAGCAAAGACTGGATTCCCTGCACTCCTGACCTTGAGGTGAAGCCCAGTGTAGTTTGTGTTGGAAGGACTGTTATTCTTAATTCTTATTTCTCTATTTTTCTAATTTATTGTTGGACTTTTTATTTCTTATTCAATTCAATACAGTTCTTTATTTTTCTAATTTTTCTCCCCATAAGTATTTGTACTTAAGGAACTGTACCGAGGTACCTTGGTGTCTAAGATGACACTGTAAGTGACAACTCGCAAACTTTTCACTATACTCATGTGAGTTCATGTGACAGTAAAGCTAACTCATCCTTTCCCCTACTTCTAACAGCCATCCTGTCCTGAGAAGATTGCTATTAATACCATAACGCGTTTATTTTTGCAGTGTAGACTGAGAGCCAGTCACACCTGGAGTGAAACAGCTCTAACACTTTAATTTGGCAAGCCAAAAGGCTTCCAGGTCATCAGTATGTTTAGGCTTAAACCAAGGTTGAGTGTGTGTTGCTGGAAACACACAGCAGATCAGGCAGCATCCAAGGAGCAGGAGAATCGACGTTTCAGGCCAGAGCCCTTCATCAGGAACCAATCCTGATGAAGGGCTTTTTGCCTGAAATGCCAATTCTCCTGCTCCTCGAATGCTGCCTGATCTGCCGCACTTTTCCAGCAACACACACTCCATTCTGATCTCCAGCATCTGCAGTCCTCACTTTCTCCTAATTGATTTAAACCTAGGTGTCAGAGGTGAAAGTTCAGTTGTTAATCCACTCAACCTTTAGTTCTCCATTATGTTGTTATTTGCGTGTATGTGAGCTTATAGCATTCCTGTGGAATTAAAAGTTTTTCACATGTCACTTAAAACCCGATTCTTGGTTTTGGCTAAAAGGAATACAACTGGACCACATCTTTGAAATGTGAGATGACAATTTGGTGATTTCATGTTAAATCTTATCTGACAGGGAGGTAAGCAGCTGGCTTTCCCAACTAATAAAAACTGGACACAGACCAAATGAATAAACGGAACATGATGTTATGAATGAGAAACAAAGCAACAAAATATATCAAGCCCTCACTGCACTTGTCAAAAGTGTAATAGTGCATGCTACACCATAATGAATGTTAGATGACTCTGCACAAAGATTTCCTGTAACAGTACTGGGTTTTATTAAGGTTAGATTGTTCCCAGAAATATAATGCTGGTGTTACTGATCTCAACTGTCATTTAGATGCTCGCATGCTTAAAGAAACAGGTTGCTCATGGCAACAAAAATCTTTGCTTTTGCTTTTGGTGAATATAATGGTTTTTGCGTATGGTTCAAACCTAGTGAGCTGGGCAAGGGTGTCTAGTACGGCTGACATTATTGTGTGAGGTGAGTGAAGGTTTTCCAGCTGAGTCATTTGGGATTCACTTCCTCAGCCGGGCTTTAAAACTGAACTATTGATGTTCCCTGTCTTTTCTGGGTCTTGTAACGTCGTGGTGCTAGGTGGATTTTTGTTATTGAACAAATCTGTCCAGCAGGCATCAATTTCCCCTATGGAATAAATGACATGAACATCACTAAGATCTTTGACCTGAACAACGATAGAATCCAGGAGGTACTAATACCTTGATGTAGGATGCCTCTGTGTAGCTTTGTATTTTTTCTCTTTGAGTGGAAGGTGGTGTTTGTTAGAATAAGGTCACAGAGTCATACTGTGTAGAAACAGACCTTTTGATCCAAGTCACCATGCCGACCAGCTTCCCAAACTAAACTAATCCCATTTGCCTGTGTTTGCTCCATATCCCTCTAAACCTTTCCTATTCATATTCATTTCTCAATGTTTCTAATGTTGTAATTATACTTACCTCTATCACTTCCTCTGCCAGCTAATTCCATGCACTACCACCCTCTGCATGAAGAAGTTTTCCCTCAGGTCCCTTTTAAATCTTTCTCCTGTCACCTTAAACTATGCCCTCTAGTTTTGGACTCCCCTACCCATAGAAAAAGAGCTTGGCTATTCATCTTATCCATGACCCTTATGATTTGATAAACTTCTGTAAGGTCACCTCTCAGCCTCTTATGCTCCAGGAAAAGAAGCTGCACACTATCCAGCTCCTCCTTGTAACTCAAACCTTCCAGTCTTGGTAACAACCTTGTCATTTTTGTCTGTAGTCTTTCTAGTTTAACAACATCCTTCCCTTAGCAGGGTGACTAGAATTTGATTAGATTAGATTCCCTACTGTATGGAAACAGGCCCTTCGGCCCAACAAGTCCACACCGACCCTCTGAAGAATAACCCACCCAGACCCATTTCCCTTTGACTAATACTATGGGCAATTTACCATGGCCAACTCACCTGACCTGCACATCCTTGGATTGTGGGAGGAAACCAAAGGAAACCCACGCCGACACAGGGAGAATGTGCAAACTCCACACAGTTGCCCGAGGCTGGAATCGAACCTGGGACCCTGGTGCTGTGAGGCAGCAGTGCTAACCACTGAGCCACCGTGCCACCCCTAGATTGTGCGCAGTAATCTAAAAGTGGTCTCATCAATGTCCTGTTCAGCCACAACATGACTCCTATACTCAATGCACTGACTGTTGAGCACACTTTTCCAGCAAGAGGATGCCAATGCATTGACTTTTCCCCTCTCTATGTTTCCCAACTATTCTGCTCCAGATTTAGGAATCATGCGCAACTTTAGTATTCAGGTTTCCTGGAAGCATGGTCTTTTCTTTAAAAGAAAGGCCTCTTTAAAGGTGGCTCTTCAAGGATGTCTGAAAAGAACATTTCTTTAACATCTACCCCGCACTCAAGAGTTGGGACATCATTACTGATGATGATGTCATATTAGGTACAGCTGAGCTATGGGTGAATGCATCATGAATTTTTAATTTCTTTAACCGGGAGCGACAATGAGATCCTATCCTGGATAATAAAAGCAATGCCCTCAACACCAAACTCACTGCCAGCCTTCCCTTTCAGGGAGAAGGTGTATGGTTTTGCTTGTTCTTTCTGCTACCCCTCCCAGGTAGGCAGGTCTCACTGCTGTCAGATTGGACTCTTGATAACTCACACAGCAACTGCTGTTCTCCTTTCACTTTTGCATTTATCCAAGACTATTCTAATATTTCAGATTGCTAAAATTAAAGATTTTTTTTGGCCACAAAGGTGGTGATCCTATGCTTTGTGGTTTCCTAGCCAGGAGGAAACATCATCTGCAATGGTCTGACAACTATCTAGAAAGCCAAAAACAGTCACCTTTGCCAGGACCTGGTTCCTCTACTCATCAATAGCCAATGCTCCAGAGGAAGACAAGAAAAATGCTTCAAAGATATTCGAACTTCATTGAGTCATACATCACAGAGTCATTCAGTCCAACCAGTACATGCCAACCATTATCTCAAACGAAACCAGTCCCAAAGTTCTCCCTGAAGCACAGAGAGCATTGATGTTAAAGGTTGGAAGGAGTGTGCTACCAAACACACTATGAGCTACAAAAGCTGGAAAAGCTGAGCAGGTATCCCAGTATCTGTGGAGAGCTTACAGAGCTAATGTTTTTGGGTCCAGTGACCCTTTTCCAGAACTGTTC
Organism: Hemiscyllium ocellatum; assembly: GCF_020745735.1. NCBI lineage: Eukaryota > Metazoa > Chordata > Chondrichthyes > Orectolobiformes > Hemiscylliidae > Hemiscyllium > Hemiscyllium ocellatum. Next base: position 105,856,541 of record NC_083406.1, read on the forward strand.
AAAAGGTATAGCTAGACAGAACAACTTTGTGGAATTTTAAATCTATTCTTGCACAGACGCATTACAAACTGCAAGACAAAAGATAGCACAGACCTTTAGTCTCCAAACATGGATTAATAACTAAAATGACATTTTGAAACTCGTTATGCCTGCAGAGGTGCTAAAATGTAATATTGATGTCCTCAAGTGTTCAATGAATTTTGACTAGAGGAATAGAAATGTACTCATTAACCAAAAACAACCTATCAATGTGCGCTGCCATTTGACTAAAGCTCCTCTGCATTTTGAACAGTTCTAATTATATCTCTCCTTGAACATTTTGGCTAATCTCTGAAACACATGCAATAGAAAGCAGGAATCCAGGTTGATAGCTATGCCTTCTCAAAGACTAATATTTTACAGTCTGCTTCTAGGAGATTCATATGCTCACCTGGAAATCAGACTAATTCCTCATCTTCAAGTACATTTGGGTACATCTACTCTAATTGTAGAAGGAGCTGTACAACTCACAGAAACATACAAATTAGGCCATTCAGCCCCTTGTGTGCCTGCTCCACCAAAGTCACAATGTGTCTCTTTGTGTTTTGAATCCCACATTCTCACTGACCCTGATAACTTTTGATTCCCTGGCCTAGCAAGAATCTATCTACCTCCACCATAAAAGTATTCAATGATTCGTCTTCTACTGTCTTTTAAGGCAGAGAGTTCTAACATCATGCAACCCTCTACGAAAAAATATTCTTCTCAATACTGTTCGAAAAGGATGACATTAGACTGTTAAATAGTGCAACCTCATTCTGGATTGACACACAAAAGGATACCAGGTCAGGCAGCATCCGAGGAGCAGGAAAATCGACGATTCAGGCAAAAGCTTTTCATCAGGATTCCTGATGAACGGTTTTTGCCTGAAACATCGATTTTCCTACTCCTCGAATGTTGCTTAACCTGCTGTGCTTTTCCAGCACCACACTCTCAACTATCATCTCCAGCATTTGCAGTCCTCACTTTCTTTCCACATCCACCTTGACAAGCTTATTTATGGTCTTACATTCTTCAGTTATGCCCAGTTAAACCTCCTTAATGATCAATTCTAGCACCTTCCCTATGGCAAATGTCAAGCTAAATGGCCTATTGGTTCCTATTTTCTGTCATGTGATCTTCTTGAATAGAGGGGTTGCATGTGCTTCTTTCCAGTCTAATGGAACTTTTCTACAAACTAGGGAATTTTGGAATATTAACACTAACAGATCTATTAGCTTGTTAGCATTCACCTTTCAGAGCCTGGGTTGAGATCCATTAGGATCAGGGAATCCTTAAACCCACAGCTTGATTTGTTTTCTTAATATCACTTCCTTAGTGATTATAGTTAGACTATGTTCCTCTCTGGCTACCATGTTTATTTACAGCTATTACTGGAACACCTTTGGTACCTCTTCATTGAAGAGAGGGATGAAATTACTTGCTTATTTCTGTGGCAATTTTCTTATTATTTACTATTAAATTCCTATTTTCACTTTGGAGGACCAACACTCACTTTTCATATTTCTTTATAAATAACTGCAGAAACTCTTGCTTTCTATATTTACCTTTCCAGCTAGCTTCATCTCATACCTTAACTTCTTCCTGTTGATTAACCTTTCTGTCATTAATTGCCTTTCCTCCTCATCTATCCAATTATCTGACCTGCTAGACCTATGCACACCTCTATGTTTTTTTCTTAATGTTGATAATTTCCTCAACTTTCTTAACTATGTGCAGACCATTCCCTGGAATTTTTTTCATATAGGATGAAAATATTTATTTTAAGTTTTCCAGAATATCCCCTTAAATATCTGCCACTGCATTTTTATAATCCATCTAAAGATCTGGACTTCCTGGGGTGGGAGGGGAGGGGGGATAGAGATGGTCTCTGTTCCGTGACCAGTCAACAAGCACTCACAATCAGTTTGGTTCTTTAAAACTTCATTCTTTATTTCTTCATACAGCCGGGTACAGAGCATCCGGAAACATGGAGGTTGTGTACATCCGTATTCCTCGGAGGAGCTGCACAAATGGCTTAAAACAACATTTTTATACTTTTCTTAAAGAAAGGTACAGGCCATGATCACAGAGTACATTCAAACAATTACCAATCAATTATGCAGCTGTAGCAGAATTGTCAATTTGCAACCTAGAAGCCATTTTGTCATGTTATTTGCATTGAGAAACCATTGTACTGCTTTTTAAGTTATTAGGAACATCTGTTAAGCAGTTGTTCCTGACATCAACTAGTTACCTCAGCCTGTATTCAGGTTTCAGATCTTCACATCCTCTAGCCTAGTATCTCACTTTACTTCAGCTGTGCCAGCCTTCATATCCACCCTGATGCCATCAGTTATGTTTTTAACAATAGTATTGGTAGCACCTTTCTCTGTTACAACTGATGTCTTCAGCCTGAATTCCTAGTGAAAGAACCCCCACTGGACTCTGGCATTCATGTGAATTTGTATATACATTTTTGAACCTAATATTCATTGTTGCAAAGTCTTTCCTTTTCCTGCATACGTCTTCTGTGATTGTGTCCATTTATCTGTGTGTGAAGGCCAGTCTGATGTTGAATGTATGAATGAATGTTACCCCTGCTTTAAACATAAGTGTTTTCTATGAGTCACTTTAAAAATTGCCGACACAATTGGCGTCTTGGGAAATACACTACGACATTTTCAGAATTAAACTACTCAGTTTACAAACAGAAGGCAACTTTAATAAAGAACTCAGTTATGCCTCTCCTCCTGATCATAAGACTTCTAACATTTTCTTGTAAAAAATGAGGTCTGCAGATGCTGGAGATCACAGCTGCAAATGTGTTGCTGGTCAAAGCACAGCAGGTTAGGCAGCATGTCCATTAGACAGATTTGAGCATGACATAGTTCAATTAAAATATATCTAAACTTCTTTCTTGCCATGTGATTGTCAGTTGAGAATTGTCCAATAAATCCAAGCATAGATCAATACATATATTTCCTCTCCATTGCTTCACACATGAAGTTTAGAATTGATTTTTATAAATGGTAGGGGAGTTACTCTTTGAAAAACAATCATGGTGTTTGTGTCCTTCAGTGGCATAGGCAAGGCTAAAGAGAAAAGAACTGTAGCCTCCTTGGTGCCAGCAGTGTGTCTGCCAAAACTAAATCAAGGTCAGACTCTTACATTCATGAATGCCACTTTTGCCTGATATACATGGCTCCTGCTCAAAATTCTGAAAATTGACTTCTAAACAGTAGTGCAAAAGGTTAATGTGGATTCCTAAGTCCATCGGTTACATGGAAGTTATGTACTTGGAAGAGATGTAAGATCATGTGACCACCAGAAAATGGTTCTCTCTTTTGCATTTTTCATAAAAGTACAAATCATAATAAATTACTATGCTATTCTATTCTATTTATGGGAGAGATGAAGTCTTGACTCCATATAATTAGTCATGGAATCATAGAGATGTGCAACATGGAAACAAACCCTTTGGTCCAACTTGTCCACGTCGACCAGATATCCTAAATTAATCTGGCCCCATTTGCCAGCATTTGGCTCATTCTGATGATGCCGAACCTTTAACAAAGTTACGCTGCCCTTGGTTTATTTTCAGAGAGGTCATAAACAACACAGACTCCGAAAATTCTGTGGTTGAAGGGTTTTAAGGCTAATTTGATAATAGCTAACAGATACTGCCTCAGACAGAGGCTTTCACATTGAAAAAAATCACTTGCACAACAAAAAGGGAGTAGCCAGTTCTCCCAGCTTAGCGTTTCTCTGGTTTTTTTAGCAGAGTAGTGGGAAAGCTGCTGGGCCCAAACAACCAGGTACAGGCTGGTCCTTTCTCTCTGACTTCTCTCCGCAAGAACTTGTGTTTGATCTTACCTTTTGTGCCAAGGGGTGTTTATGGGGATTGTTGCAAGTATTTGGAATTGCATCATTAAGTTGGGATGATCTGTTGGGTTTTCGGGAGGTCAGATTATTCAGTATTCTATTTTCTGTTGCTAGTGTTTCAATTAGTACTCTTGTAAATTAATTCTGTTTTCTTTAAAACTAAATAGTTTGACTAGCTGCATCTCTCCTGGAATATCCACTTTACACCTGCTTAAAACAACAAGCAAAGTTAGGATCTGGGCTACTTTCTTGAAATGTTTTGAGGGGGGTGGCCTGGTCCACAACACTTATATCCCTCTAACCCTTTCCTATTGATATGCCCAGCCAGGTACCTTTTAAATGTTGTAATGATACTAGCCTCCTCCACTTACTCTGGCAGCTCACTTTATACACGTACCACCCTCTGCATGAAAAAGTTGCCCCTTAGGTCCCTTTTAAATCTTTTCCCTCTCACCTTAAACATAGCGTTTATTGTAACTCAATAAAAAAAGTAATGTTTTACCTTACATCAAAAGATTGCTGCAGTATTTACCAGCTTTCTCCCAGACCCAACTATAACATATAAACTTGCTGCAAACAGACCTATTTTGAATAGGTTAATTAAGAGGGTTATTAAAATAGGTGGGTGATATCTGGAGATATTTCGGTGGATAATGTGGACAACATACCCACCCATTTCATTTTGTCTTCTCCAGAAGGTCTTTTATTGAAATTCTGCAAACCCATCTTGTATGCCTCCTATCTTCAGCTATCTATTCTATTTGCCATCTGATGCACGTTTTATAAACTGTATCAACCGCCTTTGGATGGTGTTTAGAGCTTGTCAAAGTTAACTACTCAAACGTTATTCATTTTATTAAGCTATTATTCTGACACCAACCAGGCTTTGTGGATTGTACTCAATTATAAAACCATCTGTTCTTATTTTTAATCTTAGAGCATGACAAGTAAGCAAAATGTCAAAAACGTAATAAGGTGCCACATGGGAAATGTACTGATACACTCAGAGTAGTTTAGGCAATTCTACAATTCTTCTACCATTTCTTTGATAATAAAAGTAGATTATTCAAGAGAAATTGAAGTAATACTGAAGGGATGTTCTCAATGTTTGAAAATATAGAATGTTTTGCCAATATTTAGCCAGGTATCTTGCAGAGGAAATTGATTTCAATGTTCCTTTAGGTAGCAGGGAAGAGCAAAGGGAAGGAAGATAGAAAAAGGGCTCATACTTGGTTATAGAGCCCAGGAGTCATAGAGTTTGTACAGTATAGAGAAAGGTCATTCAGCTCAGCATGTCTATACTAGTCAATGAGCATCATCTATTGTAATCTCATTTCACACCACTGGTCTAATCTTGAATGCTGTTTCAATCCTGCTCAAAGTGGTTGAACCTTAATTCTCCAGGATCCTCATAAAACAGGCTTCATCTCATTCTTGGAGCAACTGAAGAGACATGGATATGCCTCAATGATAGTTTGACTTAAGTGTAGCATTTCACTCTTTCATAAAACACAAGACATTGGAACTGAAGTGGCTCTGCTTTGCCAGTCAATGAGATCATGGCTGATCTAATAAACCTCAACTCCACTTTCTTGCCTTATCCCGATAACTCTTGTTTCCCTTACTGATGAAGAATTTGTACATCTCTACCTCAAATGTATTCAATGAAGCAGCCTCAACAGCCTTTTGTGCATAGGCCTTTTATTCCTCCTCGTCTCTGCCTTAAAAGGGTGACCCCTTACTCTGAAATAATGCCTTCTGATCCTAGACTCACCCACTGGGGGAAACAATCTCTCTGCATCTATGCAGTCAAGCCCTGAAGAATCTGGTACATTTCAAAAGCGTCACTTCACATTTTTTTTTGAATTCCAAAGAGTACAGACCAAATCTACTCAACTGCTCCTCATAAGCAAATACTTTCATACCCAGAATCAACCTAGTGAATCTTCTCTGAACTGCCTCCAATGCCAGCATATTCTTCCTTAGATAAGGGGACCAAAACTGTTGACAGTATTCTACTTGTAGCGAAATCGACGTTTCGGGCAAAAGCCCTTCATCAGGAATGTTGATTTCGCTGCTCGTTGGATGCTGCCTGAACTGCTGTGTTCTTCCAGCACCACTGATATAGAATCTGGTTTCCAGAATCTGCAGTCATTGTTTTTACCTAGTATTCTACTTGTGTCCAACTAGCACCTTGGAGAGTTTTAGGATGCAACTGGAAATTTGAGAGGCTGCTCTTTAGTTTCAATGTATTTCTGCAGTGCGTTGCAAGAGCTGAGCATTTTGTTGCATTGCTGTGTCTCTCTCTGCATGTGTGTAAATAAAATTAGTTTAATAATGATTGCTTGCATTTGAACATATGTCGGTCTTACTCATTGCATCAGACAGAAAAATATTGACAAGGCTGGAATGGAATGCTTTTTTACATTTTGTCTGTGAATTAAAGAGCTGCAGAAAATTGAGTCACATTTTTGGAACTCCTAAAATTGACTTTGAGGAGGCTATGTGATTTGAAAGATTGCTTAGTGTGTGCACATTGTATTCAGATACATCTGAATTATCAGTATAGTCCATAATAGGAAAACAGTCAGAGCGAAGATATATTTGCAGACAATGGGAATAGTCAAAACTGACAAAGAGAACTGGTGCAGTCATGAAAGAACATGACGCATTTGGTTGCATGAAGGAGATGTTTTCTGATGGGACCAGATGCTTTTGATGTAAATGTTGCTCATTGAAATTCCTGTCCAATGGAGTTAGCTAATCTATTATGGCATGCCTACAAATAAAATTGCAGTAAATTGCAATTTGTGTGAGGAAACAATTGCCAAGTGAGATTTGGCATTCATAAATTAAAATAAACTCTTTTACTGTGGCTATGTCATGTAGAGAAAAAATCACCTGAGAGACATGTGAGATCAAAAGGAGATTGAGATTGTCCACATTAAACTGAGAAAATCTGCTAATGGGTAAAACAATGACACCAAATCTGGTGATATAGTGGACAGTGAAGAAGGTTATTTAAGATTACAAGGAGATCTTGATCAATTGGGTTAAAGGACTGAGGAGTGGAAGATGGAGTTTAATTTGGATAAACGTGAGGTATTGCATTTTGGCAAAACAAACAAGGGCAGGACATTTATAATTAAAAGTCAGGTCATGGGTAGTATTGTAGAACAGTCAGACCTAGGGGTTCAGGTACATTATTCTTTGAAGATAGCGTCACCTGTAGACCGAGTGGTTAATAAGGCATTTAGCACGCTTGCCTTCGTTGTTCAGACCTTTGAGTGTAGGAGTTAGAACATTGTATTGAGGATGTTGGTGAGGCCTCTTTTGAAGTACTGTATTCAGTTCCGGAATTCCTGTTATAGTAAGGATGTTATTAAGCTGGAGAGGGTTCAGAAGAGATTTACCAGGATGTTGCCAGGAATGGAAGGTTTGAGTTATAAGGAGAGGCTGGATAGGCTGCGACTTTTTTTATTGAAATCTAGGAGGTTGAGGGGTGACCTTATAGAGGTTTATAAAATCATGAAGTATATAGATAAGGTGAATGGCAGAAATCTTTTCCCTAGGGTAGGGGTTTCAAAGACTAGGTGGCATACTGTTAAGGTGAGAAGAGAAAGATGTAGAAAAGAAATGAGGGACAATTGTTTTACAAAGAGAGAGGTTCATGTGTGGAAATAACTTACAGTGGAAGTGGTGGATGTGCAAACAATTGCAAAATTTAAATAACAGTTGGATAAGTACATGAATAAGAAATGCTTGGAGGGATATGGGGCAAGTACAGGCAGGTGGGACTAGTTTGGTTTGGGAACATAATTAGGTCTGTTTCTGTAATGTATGACTCTATGACTCTATACCTGAAGCATATTGGTGGATGTTTGAAGGAGCATTTAACTCAATATAAAACGGGTTTACTCCTGAGAGGGAAAAGCTCCATTTTGCAGGAAAAACTGCCCTCGGTAACGAAAGAGATAAGGGACAGCATAAAACTAAAAGAAAGGGTTTATAAAAATGTCTAAAGCAGCAGAGGTCCTGCTGGATGGGAAAGAATCAAAGACCAGCAAGGGGCACATAGCTGCTTATAACAGTTAACAAAAGGGATTTTGTAAGGAAACTTGTCAGGGACATCAAAACCAACAGAAGTTTTATGGATCCAAAAGGGGAAAATGGGTGGTCAGGAACAATGTTGGCCCACTAAATACTGAAAGTGCGGATATTGTCAATGACTATGGGGAAATGATATGAATAATTACTCTGCCTCAGCATTTACAGCAGAAATAGAGGTTGACTTGCTGCAAGTCCCGAGGAAATTAATAACAGATTAGGGACAGGAACTGAATAGAATTAATGAACATCAGTAATGAGGAAATGCATAGAATTAAAGTGTAACAAATCCTCAAGTTGTGACTATTCCTGCTGAAGGTGCTAAAGGAAGTAGAAGAGCACAGTGTAAGTGCCCTAACTATAATCTTTCATGATGTGCAGGGGCCGGTGTTGGACAGGGATGGACAAAGTCAGAAGTCATCTGACTTCTGACTATAATCTTTCAGAGTTCCCTAGACACAGGAATCATCCCTCCAGATTGGAAAATTGCACATGTAACTCCACTTTTTAAGAAGGGCAAAAGAGGAAAACCAGGGAATCGCAAACCAGTTAGCCTAATATCCACGATGGGATAATTGGCGGAGTCTCGAATCAAGGATAGAGTAACTGAACCTTGACAATTTTCAGTTGATCAGGGAGAGCTAGCAAACATCATGACAAGTAGGCCATGCCTAATGATTCCTGATGAAGGGCTTTTGCCCGAAACGTCGAATTTCCTGTTCCTTGCATGCTGCCTGACCTGCTGCGCTTTAACCAGCAACACATTTTCATGCCTAATGAACCTCATTGAAGTTTTCAAAGAGGCTACTATGTTAGTGGACGGAGGAATGTCTATGGATGTTGTTTATATAGACATCCAAAAAACATGTGATTAAGTCCCACATAAACAACTATCAAGTAAGGTAGAAGTCCATGGAATTGAGGGCAAATTACTGACATGGCTGGGCAATTGTTTGAGTGGCAGGCAACAGAAAGTAATGACAATGGGTAAGCACTCAAATTGGTAGTTGGTGTTCCACGATGTTAGGACCTCAATTATTCACATTATTTATTAGATAATAGCATATAAAATTGTACATACAAACTTGATGGTGACACAAAGTTAGGCAGCATTATCGACAGTATAAACGATAGCATAAAATTACAAATAAGTACTGACAGACAAAATGAATGGGCAAAACTGTGGTAGATAGAGTTCAATGGAACCAAGTGTAGGGTTATCCATTTTGGGACAAAGAGGGTAAATCAGGATACTTTCTAAATGGTATAATATTAGATGTAGTAGATGTCCAAAGAGACTTGAAGGTTCAGGTACATAGATCTTTAGGATGGTACAGATGCTGAAAATAATCAACAAAGCTAATGGAACAGAAATTGTGGAAAAGGTCTGGCAGCATCAGAGTTAACATTTTGGGTTGAGTAACCTTTCCTCAGAGCTAGGTTAATGGAACTCTGGTTTCTATATCTAAATGACTGGGGTAGACGATACAGAAATTACAGTGCAGTTATATAAAACTATGTTTGGATCCCACTTGCAGTACTGTGAGCAGATCTATGCACCACAGCATAGGAAGCAAATATTGGCCTTAAAGGGAGCACAATAGTAGGTTTACAAGAAAGGTGCCTGGACTTCACGTGTTACATTATAAAGAGAGAATAAGAGACTCTATAAATCAGGCCTGTTGTTTGGAGAAATTAGAAGGTTCTTGGGTGACTTCATTGAAGTCTTCATGTTATTAATAGGAAAAGAAAGATAAAGCAAAACTATTTCCATTAGTTGACATTGTAGAACTAAGGGTATTGTCGAAAAATTAGGCCAGTCTGCTTAGGAGAGATGTGAGGAAACATTTCTCTACACAAAGGGTGGTCCATGTTTGGAACTCTCTTCCACAAATGGCAGTGGTTACTAACTCTGAGAATTTTTAAATTTGAGAAATATATATTTTTGTTAAGCAAATGAATTAAAGGATATGGACTAAAGAGAGGTATAGGGAATTAGGCCACAGATCAGCCATGATCTCATTAAATGTTGGATCAGGCTGAAGGGGTTGAATAGCCTACTTTTGTACCTCTCTTCCTCTGTTCATAGGAGGCCTAAAGAACATTAAAAACCAGTTTATGAACAATGATTGACAATCCAAGCTTATGAACAATAGATGACATGAAATGAAGTCTGTGGTAAGGCCAAAGTCCTGGAAATGGCAGAAGGAAATAGTTGTAAATTGAAAGGAACTTATTTTCCTGACCCAGCAGATGACAGCAGGATCCAGGTCAGGGCAGCCAAGTTCACGGTCTCAGATTCTCATATTTAGTTGCTACCATTTAACCTCTGACTATTTAACTGCCCCCATTTCTAGTGAAATAGCTGTAACTATGTGAGATAGTCAGTTACCTCAAGGCAGATGTCATAAGTAGGTGAAACACTTTAGGTTGTTATAAAACTCTATCACCGCCCTGCATGTGTCAAATTTGTTGCAGGCCTCAAACTAGTTCAGAATTCTGGAAATCCTCAGATGCTCTCACAATAGAGAGATGTTCTCCTGCAGGAAGATCAAGAGTTGCAGAGTGCATTAAAAACAGCTCATGAATGATGAAAGTAATGGGGCTGAGGATAAAATTCCAGCACCTACAGTAGCAATCAGAAAATCACAACCTACTTTCCTCACTGGTACACCCCTACTGTAGGATCTGTTTTCCTCGAAGAAGGGGGCAAGAATCTTTTAGGTTGTATTGCATTTCTGAGTTAGGAATCAGTGTGGAATTTACTATGCCAAAGTGTGGTGGATGCTGGGGCATTGAGAAAATTTAAGGAGGAGATAGACAGATTTTTGATCAATAATGGGTTGATGGGTGATAGGCAGCAGGCAGAACAGTGGAGTTGAAACTGAGCTGAGATCAAGAGTGTATCAAATGGCAAATAGACTCAACTGTCTCCTTGTGCTCCGAGTTCTTAAGTTTGACATTCCAATGACCTGGATCTTAGCAGAAAGGTGAAATATCAATTATTTCAAGATTCAAGATTGTCATCCAACTTTGATATTTTTGCTTGTTTAAAGAGCTTCCTTTATTCAAGATGGTGGGTGTAGTAATTGGAATGAGGGCCAGGTGGATATCATTGACTATGAGATCCCTCGGGCTGTTGACCTGGGCCAATCAGGGAGCCATGGCTGACAGATATAAGCAGGAGTGTCAGAGAGTCTCCTGACTCTGGGAACTGACTCTGCGCTTGATGGTAAGAGTCTATGAACTGTGCATGTGTAAATAAAGGATGACTTGGTGACATGATATTGGCCTCTGTGCAGCTATTGAAAAATATGGTGCTGGAAAAACACAGGAGGCCAGGCAGCATCCGAGGAGCCGGAGAATTGACGTTTCGACGACTCCTGAAGAAGGGCTTATGCCCAAAACGTCGGTTCTCCTCCTCCTCAGATGCTGCCGGGCCTGCCGTGTTTTTCCGACACCACATTTTTCAACTCTGGTCTCCAGCATCTGCAGTCCTCACTTCCTCCTCCTCTGTGCAGCTATCTCAATGTGCATCAGTTTTAGATTTAAAATTTAAGAAGGTTTGTTAGGTGGCTAACAGACAGAATGCTGGAGAGACTTAGCAGGTTTAGAAGCATCTCAGAGACAGAAAAAGTGTTAAAATTTCAAGTCCAATGCGACTGCTCAGTGACAAACAAGGCAACAATTTCTATGCTTATCTTTGACAGAGACCAGATAGGTTTCTGTTCAGCTACAGAATGAACCCAAGGCCATATACACTTTCCTTTTGAACTAATATTTAAATGTGTTCCTGGGACAAGTTTTTGAACCAGATGCCAATGGCAAAGTGAAAAAAAGCAAGGCAAAGTGAAAGTGAGTCATAATACACCAGGGAGGGAATCTGGAGAGATCAGCGCTAGTGAGAAGGCGACAGTGAAATAAAGACCAAAGTGATAAGGAGAGGAATGTGACTGGGACATTAATGAATTAATATATCCAGGGAATAATGGGCACAGATTCAGTCAAAGACATGGAGATCATTTGTCTGAAACAGAAAATCTTACAAAGAGCAGAAGTCACCGAATCATACAGATGTCTAGCATGAAACCAGACCCATCTGTCCAACTCATCCACAAACTGCCAGAAGAATGGAGAAGGCTGGTGCAATTACAACAGTTAAAAGGCATCTGGATGGATATATGAATAGGAAAGCGTTAGAGGGATATGGGACAAATGCTGGTGGATTGGACTAGATTAATTTAGGATATCTGATCAGATTGAACTGAAGATCTGTTTCTGTGCTGTACATCTCAATGATTTTGTGACTCTATTATCAGAACGAAGCAGACCAGACCAGACCACTCCCACAAGGTATAGTAAGGAGATAGCCTAGACCTTAACTTTTATTCTTATTTAAAGGCTGTTGATGTGATTTGATTGATGCAAAACTAGACTTTAATCAAAACATACTTTATTCTTGCAACACAGTTAAAAAAAAAGAATTGCCATAACCTTAACTCTATCAACAAGTCAATATATGATTTAACCATGCTATGGATGAGACCAAACCTCCTCGTATATATCCATGAGTTGGCCTAAACCCTAGCTTTTACCTTATTTAAAGGCAACTATGAGGAGCTGCTTTCCAGATGTAATTCGATTGGTTAGTCTATTGGCTTTAAGCAAAATACATTTTATTCTTACCCTATTGTTAAAATACAAACAAATGAAAAAAGAATTGGTGAAACTTTAACTCTAATAAAAAACTTAACAGAATAATAGATTATTTAACTGCTATAAAGTAACTGGTCTAAGATAGTAACATCCCATAAACATAACCTTGGAAAGGCAAAGTCAAAGTCAGTACAGGTCATTCAGCTATAACATGGCAGTTGTGTTCCTTTGCAACCTTGTGCTATAGAAAATTTCATTATGGAAACCTACTATAGGAAATCATGCTGTAACAGATTGCTAATATAGAATTTGCTGAATTTATTCAGCAGAAAGTTCATATTATCCAAACAAATCCACAATTCGTCAATCGCTAAATAGCCAATTTACATTGACAAAATGCACATTAGAGCAGAACAATCTATAAAATAGATTGTTTCACATGCAACATTTCTCCAGTCTAGGAGAAAAAAAAACATCATGAGAAAATTCTGGCAGAGAGAGAGAGAGAGACAGACAGAGAATTCCATTGTTTTGTTATAACAGGGAGAGATGTATGGCAGCTTCAAAACTCCAATAACTACTGAAAGTTAAACTGAAACCTTGGTTCTGTGGGAAATTAACTCCACCCATTAATGCTGCTTCTATTGTTCCAATTTTGAAAAAAAACCTAAGGCCTCACAAGTTGCTTAACTTATTGGCTTGGCTTTAAGGAGTGTATTTTTTCCTGGATTTTTATTTGAATAGAGGTTTTGAGCCATTGGTGTGAAGCTGCCCTATCATTGTCATAGCTACTAATCATCAGTTGTACTAATACAGGCAAAATCCCATGAACACATCCTTTAGCAAAAACTCAACATAGGAAAACAGTTTTATTCTCATGTGCAGCCTTCTCGCTCTAGCAGCAAAGACAGAGCTCCAGTTGTTAGTTCCAACAATCAGCTGACAGAAACCTTCTCACTAACTAAAAGCAAAACTAAAAACTTCCTGGTCAGGCAGCATCTGAGGAGTAGGAAAATCAACGTTCATATTGAAGGGCTTTTGCCCGAAATGTCGATTTTCCTGCTCCTTGGATGCTGCCTGACCTGTTGCGCTTTTCCAGCACCACTCTGATCTTGACTGATATCTAGCATCTGCAATACTCACTTTCGCCTAAAAACATCCTGGGTCTGACCTTGCCTAATCATGCTTCTTCTAAAAAAAACCACTCAGGGATAACCCCTAGCTGTTCACCAAGTGCCTGTCAGTAGACCACCCAACAACACCTCCCTAGAAGAGAAACAGCATAGAACACATTTCTCTTAAAGGCAACAGTACCGTCACAAATGGTTCCTGCTGCTGACCCTCCTTTCAACTTAGTGTAGTACACAACTTCCAAACATACTGAATTGGATCATTAGAGCAGAAATCCATTTTGCTATCGTTTGTTTTTTTTTGTGCATTCCAGAACATACGTGAACTTAGGTGAACATGCACTAAGAAAGACTACCATGAAAATATTTAAGTACATGGCAAAATAATAGGAAATTGAGAAATAAGAGGAGAATTATGTGACAATTCTCCATTCAATGAGGTCAATAGGATACTTTGATATCAAAATAAATATGTACTGTCTCTGCATAAAGCCAGATCTTATACAAATCAGAAATTTGGAATATTGAGTGAATTCAGGTCGATACTACAATTGTAAGGGTTTAGAATGGCATGGTTAGTACAACTTAGTCTGAAAGTGCTGCTGCAATAAATGATTCGGTGATGAAAACATAGATTTCGGTTGTTACCGTCTGAACTGTGAGCTCATGGAGCAGACTGCTTGCCCATTACATAAACCATCTAATTTTAATTTTATTGATTTTAAGGACAATTTCACATCTGCTGTTTCGTTTGAGCTTTGCTTTAGAATGCTTACAAAGCAGATTCAGAATGTATAATGAGCTTAGTTAAGCTCTAATCTCCTAGGCTGTCTTAGACAGAGAATCTCCGCTCAAGGGAGAGTTTTGATGACAGAATGAGATTTCCTGAGACAGGTTACTACTAGCTTTAATATAGGAGCAGAAGAAACAGGAGCCAGCGTAAACCATTCAGCTACTCATGGCCGCTCTGATAATAAGGCCATCGCTGATTTGTTTGCAGCTCTAACTCCGTTTGCCTGCCTGAAACCCTCTCAGGGATGGTTCACTCTTCCTTTTGGACTTTGAACTAGAAAATGGAAGCTGGACACAGCCATATGGGCAAAATGTTTTTGTCTTCTGCAATTTGAATATCAAGTGGGTTTGTGTGGTGTACATCATGGCTGGATGTTAATGTTCAGAGGAGTTGGGTAGATGCCATTTTGAGACACAGTGACACCAGGACCTATTGAAATAAGGGACTGCCTAGTGACAATCTTTGGATTGTCTCACTGTGGTTTGCTACATATCTGTGAGTATAGTACAACCAGAGACATCCAGAAGCCTGCAAACAGGAAACATCTCCTTTTCATCACTCTGTGAGTGTGAAAACACAAAATAATTCTAATTCAAAGCAAAATGGGACTACCTGATTATCTATTGAATTAAAGAATGACTATTGCTCTGCAGACAGTATTCTGTCATCATTGCTAAAGTCAAGGAAACTGAGAGGAATAATTCCCTCCTCTTGTAATCTGGAATTTTGATCTACCAGCTAACCTTTCTTCCCTGTCCACACTTTTCTACTCTTATTGCTTGTATCAAGCCATCTGTTTTGTCTGTATTATTTGTAAATGTATACAGTGGACACATGTGTATTTGTGTGTGGGGGAGTATTGTTTAAGCCATGTAGGTGTAAATTAGTAAATTTTGTTTGTCATTAATTAAAGAATAAGTTTGTTTGCAACAAATGGATTATTTTTCCGGTTAATGATGAATGCTGGTGTGAATTACTTTAGTTGAAAAATGTGGTGCTAGAAAAACACAGCAGGCCAGGCAGCATCCGAGGAGCAGGAGAATCGACATTTCAGCATAAGCCCTTCTTCAGGAATGTGTGAATTACTTTAGTCCTGAATAGAAGTTAGCCAGATAAACTGATCATCTTGTCGATTACATTGGACATTTACTCATTTGTGATGGTTTGTGAAATAGTGGCATTCAATGTTTGATGCAGTCTTCCCAACTGAGTCATGACATTCCCTTGTAGATCAAATTCTGTTTAACTTAGCATCGAGTACAATCAAAGGCCTAACGCCTTTGCAATGTGGGGTGGCTCATTCCACAGACTAACAACCTCCTGAGAGAAGAAACTCATACTGATTTCATTCTGAAAAAGGCAAGACTGAATTTTGAAACTGTGGTCCCTGTTTGAGACTCCCCCAGAAAGAGGGAGATCATTGCAGTAATCTATCCTGTAAACGTTCTTCTCTATTTTTGTGGAGAAGACTATAAGACCACCACTTCTTATTGTGAGTCACTGAGAGTAGGCCCAACCTGCTGAAATGTTCCTCAGAAAGACACCACATTCATCTTAGGTATCAACTCAGGCCATGCCACAGGTTATCCTAGTTTGCCCTTGATAGACTTCAGAGTTTTTTTTTAGATTAGATTAGACTTACAGTGTGGAAACAGGCCCTTCGGCCCAACAAGTCCACACCGACCTGCCGAAGCGCAACCCACCCATACCCCTACATTTACCCCTACCTAACACTACGGGCAATTTAGCTTGGCCAATTCACCTGACCCGCGCATCTTTGGACTATGGGGGGAAACCGGAGCACCCGGAGGAAACCCACGCAGACACGGGGAGAACATGCAAACTCCACACAGTCAGTCGCCTGAGTCGGTTATAAATCAAAATGTCTCCTGTCAGCATGAAGAGCCTTCATGTGATTAAGCAAATATCATTGAATGTAACTTATTTAGCTCATGTGCTTTCTTAGAAATGCTAATTTGAACACACTATTCAAAATGACTCTAACATTTTAAGAAATGTTCACAAAACTAAATCTAAACTCCCAAAAACCTCCACTTTAGCTCCTTTGCATGCAATACTGTTCCATGATTAATCCATCATAAAAACTCTTGTTGTGACCCAGCTAATGGTGAGCCTGGGAAAGTTAAATTCCAAAGTGAAACCTGGCTCCAAGACCAAAAGTTTTATTTTTACAATTTGGTTACTGTGGTGGTCAGTCCCTGAGCAGATTCACACTTGCGTACCTTTAACAAAAGAACACAAGATTTTAACAATTTTATTTCATTAACATAGCCATTTGGAAATATCTGGTCAAAAAGAGCAAAAATAAAGTTTCAACCATTTTTGCCAACTGTGTCATTTACATCATCCGATCCCATTGAAATATCGCACCAACATTCATGCTTTACTTTCTAACTCAACTGGTAAGGTCACAAATAATTCTTAGTCATGACTTTCTGCATATTTACCGCATATGATTCTCTCCATTTCTCCCAGAGGTGTGCAGACACAGGATAACTCCATGACTTTTCCCCATTGAACTCTAAGAAAAGTCCTGTTTACTTGGTCTGCTAAAAACCTTAAGACCTCTCTCCAATTGTGATGGCTTGAAGACTGTCAAAACTAAACTGCCCCGCTGTTGTGTATGGATCCTCTATTTCCGATTAGAACCTGTCTGTTGTCCCTGGGCTCTCCTTCTGTAAGTTGTAAAAATCCAATTTTGAAAACACTTTAGCGATGATCGCTCCAGGTAGTTTATTTACCATTTAGCATACATCATGTGCTTTCTTGGAAATGCTGCTTCAAAATGACTTTCTGACATTTAAAAAAATGAAAGATTCTCAAACTTAAACCAAAATCCTATGAATCTCGAATCCAGATTCTACTTTCCCAACAATAATAATACACATTGAACTTTAATAATATACACGACACATCACAATGAAAATAAACCATTCAGCCCCTTGAGTTTATTCTACTAGTCAATTATCTCAGTTTAATTTACCTCTTTGACTCATATACCTTGATGTCAAAAGCTATTGCTCTCTGCTTCAATCTCCAATTACTCCAGCATCTACAGCCTTTTGAGGGAATGATGTCCAGATTTTGTGTAAAAATGTGCCTTCCTCATATCACCCTTTGTCCTTGATTTCCTCAACTAGAACATGTGCTCACAAAACATCCTCTTAAAAGGCCAGGTCAATGAGCTTCACAATTATGTTGTCTTCATCAGTCAACTGACAATAAGAAGAATGGAAGAGAATCGACAATTCTTTGGTAACTCCACTTATAGGAACCCAATATCTAAAAGTAGAAGACATCCCAGAGGACTCTGTTTTAAATAAACAAGTAACACTAAAACAGAGACCAACTAAAAAACTATCCGGTTTGAAAGTGCCACTAATTTTCTTCTGAAAGACTACAGCCAGGAGATTGTAAAGAATGATCTGAGTAAGGTTTCCAAACAACCCCACCAAATTTTATGATACCAAGCTGAGCTTTCATATCCTAGGTGGATTAGCCATGGGAAATGCAGGATTACAGGGATAAGGTAGGGGGGTTGGGTCTGGATGAGATTTTCTTCAGAGGGTTGGAGTGGACCCAATGGGCTGAATGACCTGCTTCCGCACTGTACGGATTCTGTGATTCTATGGTTCTATATCAGATAGTTGGTCTTATTTGTCAAATTCATCTGCCTATACCTATGGAGAATGTGTATCTCCTTTCACAGCTGACCCTCGTAGTAGCAGCCTAGTGTGTGTTGTTATGCACTAGGCCAGATGACTCAAAACATTCTCAAGCAGGCAGCCCAGACCGTAACTTTGCTATTTGTTTCGGTAAGTGTACAGTGAAAATTACCCGAAGTTAGCAAGGTTGACGGCCAGGCTTTAAAACAGACAAAAATTTATTCACAGAATTACGAAATGAAACACAAAGTACAGAATATAGAAAATCCACAGAACTCAATCCATCCAAACTAGATTTAATAATGCTGTTCTGAATATACGCAGCAGTCCCAATAAACAAACCCCTGAAACACAGAGTAAAAATGAAACAGAAGCTCTCAGGTTGAGATTAGATTAGACTTACAGTGTGGAAACAGGCCCTTCGGCCCAACAAGTCCACACCGACCCGCCGAAGCGCAACCCACCCATACCCCTACATTTACCCCTTACCTAACACTATGGGCAATTTAGCATGGCCAATTCACCTGACCCGCACATCTTTGTAACTGTGGGAGGAAACCGGAGCAAACCCACGCAGACACGGGGAGAACGTGCAAACTCCACACAGTCAGTCGCCTGAGTCAGGAATTGAACCCGGGTCTACAGGCGCTGTGAGGCAGCAGTGCTAACCACTGTGCCACCGTGCCGCCCCAGTCTCAACTGACTCACTTCAGCACCCTTTCTTCACACACACCACTGCTGAACTGAGCTAAAAACCAGAATTCAGCTTCCAGGGCTGACCATTTCCCTTTCATTATATAGGTTACTTTTAAACATAAAAGCTTTGGCCTAAACTCTATTCTGTTTACATATAAACAAAAAGGCCTCCCAATACCCTCTTCATCTCTGGACCACTTCAGCCAATTTGGAGCCTGGGCTGATTTACGACCCCCCTGAAAAAAAACAAGGACATTGTATCCTTGAGAAAAGGAACAGCTTTATTTTAGAAAAAAGGACCAGCTTTGTGGCAGTGTATGGATTTGTTAATTTCTGAGAGATATGGGATCAGGTGCTATGCTACAACAACAGCAGGAATTTGTATTTTATTGGCTCCTTTAAGGTAGTAGGAACAAATAGCTTCACAGGAATAACTACGCAGATAATTTTACATTAAATCACAAAAAGGAGATACCAATAGTGGGGCAATTGAATTAAAGATGTACGGTTGGACTCTTGGCTTCAACGTGAAAAAGAGAATCAATCACTGCTGATAACACCTTCTAAATACGACAAAACATATATTTTCAAAAACAATACAAAAAGAAACAACAGTAGTATAAGAATGCTTCAGGAAGAACAGGTCGTTCTGACCCCTGGAGTGCTGGGTAAGATCAATTATGCTAGTACATTGTACATGCTATCTCACAAATTGGCAACAAGCTGTTTCTTCTCTGTACATCCTAATATCTGCATGTCAAATCATCACCAGCTTAATCCTTTTACTAATATACAAGTGCCCTGAAATTACACCGTGGGATACTGTTTTATGAACACTTAATGTATTCATTCAGAATTCCTCTCCCTGCAATTTCAGTGGAGGCATTAACCTGTTTAAAATAGATGAGCTAACAGCACTGACAAATTAATGGAGAAAGGAATTTCAGATGATCACATTTAAGTGCTCACATGATAATTCTGGGGCGGTGTAATTTCAAGACTAAAGACGATTATAAATAAGCTGTTATAATTAAGGTGAATCTGTGCAATAAATACGGACATTAGAAGTCAAAACCTTGGTGCAATGAGAGAAGTTTTGCTGATGATTAAATAAGAAATAAATGAAGTTTGAATTTAAGTTTTGAAACTATATCAGAATGATTTGGAAACAAACAAAACACATTGTTGCAAGATTGAAATCGAAGGGAGTCAGCTTTGAAAATCCATTTAAACATGTCAAATGCGTGGAATTTGCTCACATTAAGCTCCAGGATGACAATATTTACTCCATGCTGAGTGCAATTTGTTGAGGCATGTGGAAGTCAGGAAATTTCCATTGAATTGAGTTGACAATTATTTTAATTCTTAAAACATTGGCTACAGTTTTATGGATAATATTGAATGCACACTACTTAAATCACTCCTGGAAACTTCAGAGAAAGACAGGCCAGAGCACTTTAGATCCAACTTTATATGCTTGCATAGTCATGAGGCTTATTAAATCACCTCCCGGCTCCACAACATAAATGAGATTTAACAGAGTCTTTGTCCAGGTGCATGAATTTCCTGAATCCAGTGAGTACTGAAATATTGGACAGATTTATTTTACAGATGAATGTTCTAAATTGCCAAACTTTCAATGCTTGTATTTCCAGGAGAAGTATTGCAACTGGCCACACATAAACAAACCTGGAGCACGGCAACTTTGGTCTCCTACCTAAGGAATGATGTAAATCCCTTCGAGAAGGTGCTATCAAAGTTCATAGGATTGTCTCTAGGACTGCCCTCCAAGAAGATGTTGCGTAAAATGGGGCTTTATTCTCTGGAGCTTAGTAAAACAGGAGCAGATCACACTGAAATCTTTTGCAATTCATAGAAGGTTTGGCAGAATAGATATTGTCCAGTCTAGAACAAGGAGGCCTAAACCTAAGAGAAACCACTTTAAAATGCAAAACCACCACAAGTTGGAGATGAGAAGACAAAAAAAAATTCCCCTTTCAAATATGGGTGGGATGTGAAATGAAAGACCATCTATCACCCAGAGTCTTCAAAATTTATTGAATTCTCATGAAGACTGTAACAGATACAAACAGTGTCCACAGATGTTCAGTGACATAAACATTGACCACAGGTGGCTTCACTCAGATAAAAAGAAAACTAAGCAACTTTGATCTTGGGTTACATAGAAACATAGAAAATAGGAGCAGGGGTAGGCCATTCAGCCCTTTGTGCCTCCTTCCCCATTCATTATGATAATGGCTGATCATCCAATTCAACAGCCTGTACTAGCTTTTTTATCAAATTGTTTGAACACTTTAACCCCACGTGTTTCCTGGAATGATACAATGTTTTGGTCTCGACTACTTTCCATTGGAGCAAATTATATGGGCTCACCAGTCTCAGGGTGAAGAAATTACCTCTCATCACAATCCAAAATGGTTTACCCCATATCTTTAGACTATGACGTGTTATTCTGGGTTATAACCTTAAGTCTCAAGGACACCCAAATGAGTCAAAATTATATATTCTTTTATCTCCCCTTGTATAACTTAGGCTCCTTTACCAATCTATTGATAGCTACATGAGGTTTCCATTGGAACTAAATATGCTGTAATGTGCTGCATGGTTGTTTTGCGCGGATTTTTTTTTAATTGTCCCAGTCCATGTCAATGTTGATGCTCCAGTTAGTACCATGTTGCAATAATACCACAGAAACAAGTATCCCATCACCTAGTCACTCTTTATTTAAACATGGAGAGTACTTGACACTGATCTAAGTCCCTCAGAGGTAGCTCTCAGAGTGAGCAGGACCTCTGACACTCCTGTTTATATCTGTCAGCCAGGGCTCCTTGATTGGACCAGATTAACAGCCCCAGTCAGGGAACTTATATTCTGTGAGGTCCACCTGGCTGACCTCATTACAATCACTACAATGGGAATGCTGCACTTTTGGAAGAGCTGGCCTTCAGTTGAGACATTGTACTGAGGCCCCTAATCCCCTTTCAGGTGCCTTATAAGAGGACCCATTCAACACTTATGTCCAGTGTTCAAGACAATATTTATTCTTCACATAAACATCACTAAAAATGTTATCTGATAGCTTTCAGTGGTGAAAAATGTATTGCTGGAAAAGCGCAACAGGTCAGGCAGCATCCAAGGAGCAGGAGAATTGACGTTTCTGGCATAAGCCCTTCTTCAGGAATGAGGAGGGTGTGCCAAGCAGGCTAGGATAAAAGGTAGGGAGGAAGGACCTGGGGGAGGGGCATTGGGAATGGAAAATGGTACCTTGCTCACTGACACCCAGTTTGAATTCAACTGTGGCCACTTGGCTGTTGACCTCTTAATAGCTTTGGTTCAACCAAGGGCAAAAAGTGTTGAATTCCAAAAGTTAGGTGAGCATGGCAGCCCTTAACATTAAGGTCAAATTTAACCAAATATGGCATCAAGAAGCCCTGCCAAAACTGGAATCAATGAGTATCACGGTGCAAACTCTTCGCTGGTTGGAGCCATACCTGGGACACAGGAAGATGGTTGAGGTTGTTGGAAGTCAGTCATCTCAGATCCAAGATATCTTTGCATAGGTTCTTCAATGTAGTGTCCTAGGTCCAATCATCTTAAGCTGCTTCATCAATGACCTTCCCTTCACCATGAGGTCAGAAGTGGGGGTGTTCACTAATGATTGTTCAATGTTCCGCAACATTTGCAAACTCCTCAGATACAGAAGCAGTCCATGTCCGAATGCACCATGTCCTGGGCAATATCCAGGCTTGGGGTTAAAATTGGCAAATAACATTCACACCACATAAATACCAGGCAATGACTAACTCCAATAAATAACAATTGTACATTATCCTTGTCACTGAATCTCCCACTACCAACAACTTGGGGGTTACAATCAACCAGAAACTAAATTGGACTCACCAAATAAATAGGATTCGCAGTGCCCGTGTTGATTCGGTCGCCCGAGATAGAAATGGAAAGGTTTAGGAAGGGGAGGGAGGAGTCTGAGATGGTCCAGGTGAATTTGAGGTCGGGGTGGAAGGTGTTGGTAAAGTGGATGAACTGTTCAACCTCCTCGTGGGAGCACGAGGCAGCGCCAATACAGTCATCGATGTAGCGGAGGAAAAGGTGGGGTGTCCGTGTTGATTCGGTCGCCCGAGATAGAAATGGAAAGGCCTAGGAAGGGGAGGGAGGAGTCTGAGACGGAGTCTGAGTCCCAACCACCCCGTGGCTCAACACTTTAACTCCCCCTCCCACTCCACCAAGGACATGCAGGTACTTGGACTCCTCCATCGCCAGACCATAACAACCCGACGGTTGGAGGAAGAGCGTCTCATCTTCCACCTAGGAACCCTCCAACCACAAGGGATGAACTCAGATTTCTCCAGTTTCCTCATTTCCCCTCCCCCCCACCTTGTCTCAGTCAAATCCCTCGAACTCAGCACCACCTTCCTAACCTGCAATCTTCTTCCTGACCTCTCCGCCCCCACCCCACTCCGGCCTATCATCCTCACCTTGACCTCCTTCCACCTATCGCATCTCCATCGCCCCTCCCCCAAGTCCCTCCTCCCTACCTTTTATCTTAGCCTGCTGGACACACTTTCCTCATTCCTGAAGAAGGGTTTATGCCCGAAACATCGAATCTCCTGTTCCTTGGATGCTGCCTGACCTGCTGCGCTTTTCCAGCAACACATTTTCAGCTCGCCATATAAATACACTGGCTACAAGAGAAGTTCAGAATCTTGGAATACTGCAGTGAATAACTCACCTCCTGACTCTCCAATGCCTGCCCATCATCTACATGACACAAGTCAGGAGGGATTTGCCTAGACACGTGCAACTCCAACAGTAGTTAAGAAGCTTATCACCATCTAGTACAAAGCATCCTTCTTTTTTCACATCCATAAACATTCAGTCACCCCTCCACTGACACTCAGTAGTAGCCATCAAGAAGGACAAAAGCAACAGATACATGAAAACACTGGTACCTGCAAACACCCTGCCAGACCACTCAGTATCCTGACTTGGAAATATACTGTCATTCCTTCCCTGTCATTGCATCAAAATACTGGAATTCCCTCCCTATTGGCATTGTGGGTCTACATACAGGGCATTGACTCAAGTGGTTCGAGGGATAGCTCCTCACAGGACAGGTGATAAAGGCTGAACCAATCAGCAGCTTCCAATAGTGAATAGAAAAAAATGTTACAGCCTTATATTTTAAAAACTGACATCATTGACTGCTGAGTGGTATATTTTCCTTGCTTCCACTCTTTCTATCTTTTGGCTCACCTGCCATTCCTGATGAAGGTTCGAAACGTCAATATTCCTGCACCTTAGATGCTGCCTGACTGACTGTGCTTTTCCAGCACCCCACTTTTCAACTCACCCACCAGATGCTCCCGTTCTGAAAAGCAACAAGTACCATACTGGATAGCTGCCCCATTCAGGTTAAGATTGCAAAAGAAATTAGGAAGCAATACCTATAGCTAATATTTAACATTCAAAGCAAAAGAAACTCTTGTAATTGACTGTCTAACATTATCACCAGGGAATACTATTTCAATCATCGCAAAAAATGAAAGGTTATCACTTTGACTTTTTCCTTCAATAATCCACATCCCATTCAAATATGTAACTCTCAACTCCCTTGATCCACGTGTCCAAATGAAACAAGCACTTTAAAATTGCACAATTTGACATGAGCACCTTCAATCCCTGATCTGCTTTGCATACTGTCATTCCCAGGTTTCTAAACTCAGTATTTGCATTAGATTTTTTGGTTAAAATGTTGATGTTAACCTTGTCATAAATGAACAGACTTTGCATAATAATTAATTATTCATGGCTGTAATACATAATCTCCAAGGAATGTGTCTGTAATTTGACCAGTTGTTAATGGACAAGCCTGTTTTAAAGAAGCAAATCAGCAATTACATTACCCAGGAGAAAGGGAGGACGGCAGGTGCTAGAGATCAGAGTCAAAAAGTGTGGCACTGGAAAAGCACAGCAGGTCAGGCAGCATCCGAAAAGCAGGTGAATCGACGTTTGGAGCATAAACCTTTGATGACACATGAATCGCACTTGATGTAGTTTCATATGTTTACATCAATGGTCATAAATCCATTGCCAATGTGTATCGTTCCTTAGATTAGAGCAACAATGTTATTCACAGTATCCTGGGTGTGATCTGTCCAGTGGTTTGTATAGTTTTACCAAGATCGTCCTTTTTCTATATTCCATTCCCTTTGAGACAAAAGGCCAATCATCCATTTTCCTTCCCTATTATCTGAAGACCTTGTATGCAAGCTTTTTGTGATTCACGCATAAGGAAGCCAAACCCTTTGTTGTTGGAAGTCAGGGTGCCCCTTAAAACTGTGTTCTCTTGGAATTCCATATTTAATATTTTCTGTGTAGCATGAGTCCTTAATTAACTGTGTTACAGTAATACCTAGACTTCTGCAAGCATAAACAAAAGATTTATCAAATACCATATTTTTTTTTAATAGAGTGTTCAGAAAATTAAGAAGTTTATGTAATTAGAAACAATGAAAACTAACCTTCAAATAGAGATAGACACGGGACATCCAATCTCATGAGTAGCTGCCCTTTTGACCAAAAGCCTTCAGGCAATTAATTTACACAGCATAAACTGAAAGCCTTGAGAAATAGGATATATCTATAAAGAGTGCTCAGGAACAGAGAGGAATGCTGTGCTGCAATTTACGAGATCCTTCTCCAATGATATAAAATTCAGCTCTTCCATTCTTTTTGATAAAATGTGTAACCCTTGCATTTTCACAAATCACTTTCCATTTGCCAAGTTTTTTTTTGTCCAATCACTTTAATCTGTCTATATCCCTCTGCGGACTCTGTGATATCCTTACTACTTGCTTTTCCACATATTTTGTGTCATCCACAAATTTGTCAATAACACATTCACTTACCTCATCTCAGGTCTTTATTAATATTCAAATCAATTGGGGTCCCAGCACTGATCCCTGTGGCACACCACTGGTAACACGATGCCACCCTGAATCCACACCCCTCCCATATCCCAACTCTGTCCCTTTGACACACAAAACCCAAATATAATATAATGTCATATCATATCATATCATATTATGTCATCCATTATCTGCCTTTCATCTCTCATCATTACTCTTTCAATTCCTTCTCTCAGCTGGCAGGAATGGTTTTGCCTGCTTTGTTCTATTGAAATTGAACCCAAGCTCACTCACTCAGCCCCACCTCCATTCCTGCTCCTTGGTCATGAAGTGATCTAGTAAATGTCAATTCCTTCCATATAAACTGGAAGTGACGCAAAGGTGCTGGGACTGCCACCCCTCAACAACCACCCCTCTCCCTACCATTTCTTCTTCCACCCGACCTCCAACTTCAGGGGCAGGATCAGGGCCTGGAAACAGCTGCAACAATGGTTTCCTGACATCTGAACGGAGCCAAGCACTGGATATTTCAGAGCAGCTGAACACTATCCCTTGCACCATCACTCTTCTAGCAAGATATTCAGTCCATCGCGGGCTCCTCATTCTAGAAGCCTGGAGTTCATTTATTGTGTTCGCTAATACATTTTTCTTTTTCTTTCCGTTTTTTAATGTTTCCAGTTATTATAGTTTTTATCAAAGTTCATCTTACCTCCTTTTAACGGCTTCAGCTGAAGGCTTCTCCTGAGGTGGTTTCTGGCGGTCTGGAGTGGCGGTCTTTTCTCGGCTTGATGGTCATGACACAGCAGGATGATCTCCTGGCATCACAGTCTTGTTCCCGTGTGGAGGTCTTCATCGCCATTGGCTCCTGGGTGTTTACTCGGTACAGTGGGTGATCTCGTCCTCGTAGAGATCTTCGTTGGTGTTTGTCCCGGGATGTTCTGGTGGCACAGTGGGTAGTCTCGTCCTCATGTAGAGATCTTCATTGGCGTTTGTCCTTGGGTGTTCCAGTGGCACAGTATGTGGGTGGTCTCGTCCCCATGTGGAGATCTTCATTGGCTTTGGTTCTCGGGTGTTCTAGTGCCCTGGCGGGCATTTCCGTCCCAGAGTGGCATTCTTGTCAGGGAATGACAGACACGTCCTGGCTCTGAGTTCCAGTTATTCCATCATTTCGTAATTGACTTCCCCCCAGCCCTGGGGCTGTCAACTGAACTGTGATGAACTTTTGTCGTAATTTTTTACTACTACATTTGACTTATGCAATTAGTATAGGCAACATGATGGGGTGACTTATGAAACTTTTCATTGTATTTTTCATGTAGAAGTACACACATCAACCAATTTCTATATATATATAGATGTGGGCTGATAATTTTACAGCATGATGAATAGTTAGAACGAGCTCTGTCTTCAGAAGCAGAAATGCAAATGTGAAGATGACCATGCTTTGGGAGGCAGCAAAGTGGGGAGGCAATGGCCTTGTGATAATATCGATGGACTGTTCATCCAGAGACGCAGGTAATGTTCTGGGGACTTGGGTTTGAATCCCGCCAAAGCAAATTTAGATTAGATTAGATTCCCTACAGTGTGGAAACAGGTCCTTCGGCCCAACATGTCTACACTGACCCTCTGAAGAGCAACCTACCCAGACCGATTCCCCTACATTTAATCCTGACTAATACACCTAACACTATGGGCAATTTAGCATAGCCAACGCACCTAACCTGCACATCTTTGGACTATGGGAGGAAACTGGAGCACCCGGAGGAAACCCACGCAGACACGGGGACAATGTGCAAACTCCACACAGACAGTTGCCCGAGATGGGAATTGAACCCAGGTCCCTGGCGCTGTGAGGCAGCAATGCTAACCACTGAGCCACCGTGCCACCCAAATGGTGGAATTTGAATTTTTTTAAAAATCTGCTGTTGAGTCCAATGATGACTATGTTGATTGTTGTAAAAAAAATGCATCTGGTTAATGTCCTTGAGAGAAAGAAACTGCCATCCTTACCTGGCCTTGCCTACATGTGATTCCAAAACCACAGCAATGTGGTTGACTCTTAACCGTCCTCTTGCCAATAAATGCTGGCCCAGCCAGTGATGCCCTCATCCTGTGAGTGAGTTTTAAAAAAAGCAATGAAAATTTTGACTTTGCTCCCTGACCACTGGAGGTAATACAGCCAAACACCCTTCACTTTCTGTGTCCTTGATTAGCACCGGCAGATATTTATCAACCAGTGGCTCAAAGATTTGATGAGTTATGTAAAATCTAAACAAATCACACAATAAGTGTACAATGGTCTAAACTGATTGACTTTGGTATTCCTCCAATCAACTTGTCACTATCACCAGCCCCTGTCACAAGCTCTGTCCCCTTGTCATTGACTCCACTCCACTCATTAGTCACTGCCTTATCTTAGACTAAAATGACAACAACTTACAAAATGCTGAACTGAGATTTTCTGACCCCATACCCTCTCCTGCATAAACACAGTCAATTGAATTCCTGCTACATCATCTTGACCATGGAAACCTTTGTCAAATCTCTTCTCAGCTTTCTTCTTTTTAGGATGAACAGATCCAACTTGTTCAATCTTTCCTCATAACTGAAGTTGCCCACTCCTGCAACATCATCTACTTTGAAATTGCTGGTAAGTTCAGTGTTCAAATCCATTTGTCTCTGAACTTGGCCGCTCCAGTGCTCTCCAAACCAACATCCTACCTTGTCTTCTATAAATATCAATTCTACCAAAGTCCCACTCCTTTATCAATTCTATCTTTGCAGGTCAGGCATGGTTTTCCAAACTTCCCAGCTCCTCAAATTTTAAAACTAAATTTTTGTATCCAAAATCCTAAATGGTCTCAAACTTTCCTATGCCTTGGACTTCTCCCACCTCTACAACCCCTCAGTCACCCTCTAAATTTAAAGGTTTCCATTCTTCTGACACGAAACATCCTTTTACCTCACCAATAAGGATTGTACCTTCAGTTACTTACACCCAGTGGTCTGGAATTTACTTCAGAGGGTTTTCACAACTTTACCTTCCTGTCCTACTTCAAGATATTCCTTGATCCATTGTTTAGAGTATGATTTTGTTTGCCGGCCCCAAAATCTCCTTCTTTGATTTCTCATCCAGTTTATTGATTAGATAAACAAGGTGGGATATTTTCACAATATTAAAGGGGCAAGATAAATGCAACATGTTATCTTATTATAATCCTGATGACAGGTTATTAGCTTAGATTGTAATGTGGATTTAGAATGTAGATCTGTCTAAATTAACAAAAAAGAACCACAAACAAGCTGAAATTGGACCAACCTGTTTCATTTT
This sequence comes from Hemiscyllium ocellatum, assembly GCF_020745735.1. Taxonomy (NCBI): domain Eukaryota; kingdom Metazoa; phylum Chordata; class Chondrichthyes; order Orectolobiformes; family Hemiscylliidae; genus Hemiscyllium; species Hemiscyllium ocellatum. Next base: position 105,885,790 of record NC_083406.1, read on the forward strand.
TGTTATGCCAAATTCAAAGTTCAGGTACACCAGATATTTTACATTCTGTCCACTTCAGTGTCTATGAATTGAACCCATAATATGAACAGGGTAAATTCAGAATACCTGCAGCCTTTCATACATTGTGCTCCCACGTCCTCGGATCTGGTTCTGTGATCGAGATGGGGAGACAAAGAATGCTATTGCTGTCATAAAATTGTTGAGCAGATGTACATAATTCCTGTTTGTTGATCAGCCAAATAATGACTCACGAGTGCTCTGTGATTCTGTACAGTTTTAACTTGGCTGAACTTTGCGGATCTAAGTAAACAAGGCAACAGATTTCGTCATTCACGGCTGCCTGGAGGAACTGTGAAAATTCTAAATGAAGAGTAAAGAAAGGAAATTAGAATCTTCAGCAAGGGAGATGTGACAATTACAACCCATTACATCCTGTCAGAAGAAACCTGTTAGCTGGAAATACATCAAATAAACCAAACAGTGCTCGAGTCTATCGACAATGTTCTATTTTTACTCGAGACTTTGGACAAACGGGGAAATGGGGAATGGTTTTGTTAAATGAAGATGGACATCAAAAAGACAAATATAATCCAATAAATATGGTTTCTTAAAATATGTTTATCAGCACTTTCATATGCAAGCATAGAAATATTAAAGCCTAGAATTGTTAGTGGAGACATTGTGATGTACAATTTGTGCCCAAGCTGTTTACATTCTTCTTGCTCATTATTTGTAAAGAGATGTTAGCATGCTGAATGATAATATATTAATATTTGGAGAAATTATTGCATTAATCTTTCAAGGTTGAATTTCTAATTGGAGTGTTCTGTCACTTCTGCATTAGGTTAGGGAAATGTACCAGAGATACCTTGGAGAAATCATGCACGTGAGGTGTATGGGGCTTACGGCCCTTATGTCTTTATATTCTTCCAAAGTAATGGTCGATGACTGGGAGAATCCCCAGTCTTACTTCTATCTTATTCTCAGCGAAATATCAACAGCCATTTCTAGCTTACACTGATAAAATGGAAGTGTGTTTATTTTTTTTACAATTTAAAATAAATTCCAATCATAATACCAATAAATCTTTGAAATATGTATTCAATCAACTACAAGAACCACCTTTGAATTGACCAAACTCAGAGATTTGAAAATAGTCAACATAGATTCCTAACGTGTTTACAACACAAAAGGAGGCAATTTTATTTGTTATGTCTGTGCTGACTCTCTACATGACCAAATTAGCTAATCCTCCTCCCACATTTTCTGCTTTACCCTGTAATAAGTTACTGTTCTGATACCTCAGTACACTTTTGAAAGCCACAATTGAAGTTGCCTCCACTTAAGTCAATGCATCCCAGATCCTTAGCAAAACAAAACTTTTCTATACGTTGCCTTTGGCTTTTCTTCCATCTGTGTGCTACAAGGAATTAAAATAAAATAGATCTTTAAGTACCTATGCAACATGTTGCAAACAGTGGAATTAGATCATCAGATTTTGAGCTTTAGGTTTTCTGAGTTAGATTTTCATCTTTGAGAAGGGTAATGGGAGTTGAAAAAAATCCTTGCTTCATGCATCCACCTCAGGAGGAAGTGCTTGCCAAGATGGGATTTCCATTCCAGCTGCAGAGTGAAGTTGGACCAGCTGACCCCCAAAAGCAGTCAGAAGCAGCCACAGGGTCTACTGGGTGCCAGAGGGGACAACTTAAAAGATCCATCTCAGTGTTGTGAAAGATTGTCCCAGCTATAATATAAGAAAGGAAACATTCCAGTCCTCATTCCTCACTCCCCATGCCTTATCCATGTCACCTCATGCTCCCCGATACACACCACCCATAGATCCTTACTACACCCATGCCAAGCTTTGGCACTGCCATGTCCATTCACCTGTAACATATTCTGTAGAACCAGTCAGCCCTATAGTAACAGCAGGAAGTGTAGAAAACATCTTCTTTTCAAAAAATTAATCACTCATGTTTAGTTAATAACTTTCTACTGTCTTTTAAAAAAAAAGCTCCATTTACTACAAGTCAATAAATCAATAAATCACTGAGGCACTTTAAATTATCAATAGCAGAAACTGTAGACATTCAAAACCTTCAATTTGTGTAAATTAGCATTGTGCAATTGTAAATGTAGATCAGAGAGCCAGAACTATCAAACAAGCAACATTTACCCTGGAGTGCAAATATTTTAACAGTCTAATAGACATTTAGGTGCTTAGCAAGCCTTAATGTGCTTTTAGTTAAGACATCGTTTCCATTCTCTTGTCACTATAAGGTTCTGTTCATTGTTAAGTGGGCATTGAAGTGCCATAGTTTAGTATGGACAGTATAAGGAGCCATGGTTAGAGGAACATAATATGGCTTGTGGAGAATGGGTATGACCTTTTGTAGTCACTTTTGAAAAGGTTGCCTCATCAGACTATGACACTATTTTAGATGCAGTGAACCTTAATTCTGAAAAACTGCCTCAACTCCATGAGAATTGTAGGCTAACTAGATAAGTTTATCCCCATATGTAGCTGGCCGGGCTGGGAATGCAGGATGTGGGTTTACAATCGAAACCAGCTGAAAAGTTTAATAGCTCCGCTGCAAACCCAGAAATGCGGTCAGGAGTTCCAGAATCAGGTCCCCACCATCATTTTCACATCTCCGTGGATTCTCTCTGACTCGTTAAGAATCCAACCCTCTGTGTCACAGTCTGGGATGTGTGACACAATGATATCACAACCACAAAAGGCAAATCTCTGTTTTGTCTTCTTTGGAGAGGCTAAACTGCCTGGAACAATAGGTATGAGATCTATTCAGTCTAGGAGGGCTGATCATATGGTTTCCTCAGGGTTTTTTACTAATATACACTGACACTAAAACCTGTCACTAAAATATTGAAAGGCAGATCCAAAACAAGGCCTCCCCCCACCTCCAGCCACTCTGCTGTTCACCTATTCCAGATCCTCGTCTTTGGTCTACTATAAATAAAGTGAATGATCCACTTCAGTTCTGACATTCCTCCTGTTTTAGTTTCTTTGTGGATAAAGTTTGACCATCTGAACTCCAAAGAGAAACAGTACCAAAAAAAATCACAAGCCATATTCAGCATTTCAACAAGCACCAGTCTGTGTTACTGTCCCACAATAAGAACACTTTATAGATATTAGAGATAAAAAGACAAAGTGATCAAAACAAATGCAAAATATGGAGGTCTGAAATGAAAGCAGAATATGACAGAAATTTACATGGGATCCATTCGTACTTGCAATAAAGGAGACTGTGGTTAAGTGGTTTGGGAGTTGACCCTTCATTAGAAACAATGTTAATAAGACAGAAGATCTGATTGAATGGTGCAAACTTGATGGGCCAAAGGGTCTTTATCTGTGCAGTCAACTTCCATGACTCTGAAGTGCAAGTTAATTTTTCATAGGAATATATTGGTTAAGTGCTAAATAGGCAAACTGATATGGGTCACATCAAATGTGTCGGCAAATGTGGTTTCACTGAACTCACAGAGAATAAGATTTTCCAAACGGAAATGAAATACATATTTGTTTTAAGCCATTTAGCAATAGTGATTCATAATCCCAGCACCCTCAACAGGCAAGACAGTTGGTCTGCTCTCAGACTGCTGCGATTTGCCCTTCTCCCCATTTACCTAGCTAACGGGAGGCATTATTGATTGTCAACGTTTACTGTTCCCTCTGATGTATCCTTTCTCTGTAGGAAAGCATTTTTGTATCTTCCTTTTATGCCTTCCTGCTCAGCATGGCACGGCTTATTAAAAGGAAGAGCAAGCACTGTAATTCTCATTCTGCAGGTGGGAGGATTGGAGCTGCATTCTGTGCGACTGATCTGTGTTCACTTCTTGAACGATTAGTATTTGTGAAATCTCAGTTCAGAGAATATGGAATACTAGGAACTTATAGTTCTGTATAAGATACTGAGAAAACATAATGCCAGAGAAAATGATCGTTCACCTGAAGGTAACATCTACTGGTGCGAATTGCCGCACTCATACTTGAGCACTCTAAGTAGGCACACTTTAGCAATGAGACTCAGAAAATCACACCTTATCTGTTGAAGTGTCACTGAATATGGACGGATGCAGATTGAGTGCCCAATTTATTGGACTCTCTGTCTACCTCAGCAGATGACCCAAGTGAATTTGCAGGAGGAGAGTTAGACAAGGAAGCTCCTGCTGGTGCAATTAGACACTCAGTGGCTAGTGAGGAGCGATATTTGTGGTAGGATTACTATTTCTCAACTTAAGGCAGTTCCTGGCTGCAAAAACCCATGAAGTCATCAAGATGGAGGAATATTAAAATAAAAGGACAGTGTGAAAGATTGTAGGAGATTCAGAGAGTGGTTTCAACTTCACATGTCTGGAGGGAAAATTATAAATTGAATTGACTGGCCTGTGTAACACAGCACCATGAGGTTTAGATTTAAATTATCCACTAAATACCCTGGCATTGTTTGACATAGATGTATATCTGACACTGTGTTTAAGACACTCCAAAATCAGTTAATAAAAAAATCACATAATTAGTCTTCCATTGCCTCTCCTCTTTCCCCAAAAGGGATACAAACCATTTATTTCACTTAGAATTTAGCTGCATGGTAGCAATAAGATTAGTAATGGTGATAAGGGCTCCTGTCACTATAGGAATAATGTCATCAGCTAACCAGCTAAAATTGCACAATTATTCACACATGGTTTTGGTAAACTTTCCACAGGTTGTGCAGTTAAAAATCATCACGTTAGGTAAAACTTGAGAGGGCAAGTGAAACAGTGAAGGATTACGAGTACCCAGTTAGAGATATACCCCTGTTACAACAATGTGCCAGCCTCTCTGATTTAATCTTAACAGTCCTGTAGACATACCTGGCTCAGGTGTTGGCTTACGCAGAGAATTTACTCAGATCAATCACCTGCCAGTCGGCACGAAACCTACGTGAACCCATTTACTTTACTCATAGAAGGTAATTATCAGCTGCCGGAATTAAATGATAAATAGGAAAGCTGCCAAATAGCTTGCTGAAGTACAGCATTTAAAAGTGTTGGCAGCTAATTCTCTCCTTAACTGTAAAAATCTTAGGTTTGCCAAAAATGTTGTGTGGACACCTGTTAAGGAAGGTATTAATAGACGTCATAAAATAGACAATGCTTTGCATTATCCGCATTTTAAACATAAACTAATCTGCACACAGCATTCAATGTCTTTCTTAGATTGTCTCTTCCTTTGTGTTGTTTTGTTGAGTACTTTTATGCCTGTTCTTACTGTGATACAATTTCAACCCAAAACATCAGACCTTTGTGATAGTTAAAAGAGCATCCTTTTGCATTTTCAGTGTAAGCAGCAGCCTTTTATGGATTTATAGTGGAAGGACTAAATGGGGGAGGGGGGGGTGTTCATGGCATTATTATCCATTTTGAGATGACTTTAAGATGGTTAAATAGTGTAGAATGGTCTCTTCAGGGTAAGTGCTGAAAGTAAAACTCCCACAACTTCCCTCCATCTCCCCAATAAAATTGCACCGGTAATAACAATGATCTTTATTGCCCCAAATACAGCTGATCAGGCCTTCTGATTCATTCCCTATAATTGTCCAAATCCTGACAATTAAAGCCATTATTTTCATCTTCCAAACCAAGTACAAGACCTCTCAGCAACATTGCTCAAGAATCTCCTGTTCAGTTACTGTCGCCCAACTTCCAAGCTAGAAACAAATTAGCTCAAAGTTCCATGTGATAATGCCTCATTCACTTCAACAAAACTTTGTACTTTAGAGCATACCCAGCATAATAATGGAATTGATTAGCTCAGATGGCTTGCTTGCAATGCAGAGTAATATCAACAGCATGGGTTCAATTCCCAAACCAGCTGAGATTTGCATAAAGGACTCTCATTCTCAACTTCTACCCTCACTGAGGCGCAGTGACCCTCAGGTTAATGACCACCTGTCAATTGTCTCAATTGTGAGAGCCAGTGGTCCAGGAGAACTATAAAAATTACCTAGAACCTTTTTCTTAGTCTAATAGCTAGTTGCAAAGATTAAGTTTCAGAGTCACATTTCATACTAAAGCAAGTAGAGAAACATTAATCTAAAAATTGTTCAAAGATAACGTTAAAGATCTCTTAAAAGGGAAAATAAAGACAGAGAGATGAATAGGCCTAGAGAAGGGATTCCTGAGCTTAGGTCTTTGACAATTTTGACAACTCAGTTCCGCCCTCTTGAACTTTCCTACCTGTCCATCTTCTTTCCCACCTATCTGCTCCACCCTCCACTCTGATCTATCACCTTCATCCACTATCACCCTATCTCCCCCACCTTCATCTACCTATTGCATTTCCAGCTATCTTCCTCCCAGCCCCCTTGGGCCTCCCCCACATCCCTGATGAAGTGCTTGTGCTCGAAACATCGATTCTCCTGCTCCTCGGATGCTGCCTGGCCAACTGTGCTTTTCCAGCATCACACTTTTTGACTTTGACAACTGAAGGCATGTCCATCAATGAGGGAGCATTAAACCATAATTGATCAAAATGGCTGAAAATAGAGGAGTGCTGCTGGCTGCAAATATTCAGCAGGTAATACCACAAAAATCTATTCACACTTCCTACAACTACTTATTAGCGCAGAAACTTGCTTCTTCATCAATTCTTTTACCAGATCCACTGTTGGGTCTATTATTCTTTTCAGATGCTACCTGAGAGCTGACATTTCTATAGTCTTATGGAATTTTACCAGAAAATGTCAAGTTTCATTGAGTTTATTTTTTTATACAGAGTTTTTCCCCAATGAGGCCTCGTGAGTGTTCTCCCATGATTATCTCAATCTCATCTCATTAGGTAAGTACTATGCCTTTATGACAACCCTCTCAATCAATCAAAGCCCAAATTTCTCACTAACCCATGGGCAGAAGTACTCCCCATTGCCAGAAATGGATATCCCAGAAATCTTGGGACGAGTGCCATCTTTCAGTACCAACTGTGCATCTGGTTAAGTGGTAGCAATCTGGAGTTACCTTTCACCATCAACATAGTGAGGCACTGCAGCCAGTAACTGATCCCCATCATACCACATTAGTACCACAGCTGACATTTCCTTGCACATATAATTGCACATTCCTACTCTAATTGTGGCTTCAAGCACCAGGCCACACAGCTTACTTATCCTTCGCCACATCCCCTCTTTCAACCTGCCATGTCACTGCTACTCTTTCCCCACCAAAGCCCAGCCTCTTATCATTGTTCACGTTGGGACCATCACAGGCAGGCATAACTTCATTCACCTTTATTCACCAACACCAAAGCTAAATAGAAAACCAATAGTCAGAATCTGCTTAAGTCTCATGGAAAGGAAATTAACCACTTGATCGTCAATCACCAACAAGTTTACTATCAACGAATGATCACCTGTATCCAGTTCTCTCCAATTGGAGCCAGTTGTCAATTCGGTCCTATTATTGATTGGAACATCCTTCGTTCAAATAGTTTGGATGGGGTAGTTTTGTCACATGTGTCCAGGAAGGGTTCCTGATGCAATATGGAGATAGACCGCCCAGAGGGGAGGCCATATTGGATTTGGTGCTTGACAATGAACCATACCAAGTGTAAAATCTCTCGGTTGGAGAGCATTTCATTGATAGTAATCACAACTCTATGACTCTTACTATAGTCATGGAGAGGGATAAGAGCAGAAAGTATGGGAAAGTATTTAATTGGGGGAGGGGGAATTACAGTGCTATCAGACAGAAACTGGGCGCCTAAACTGGGGACAGATGTTCTCAGGGAAATGCACAGCAGTAACATGGAGGTTGTTTAGGAAGCACTTGCTGATAGTGCTGGACAGGTTTGTCCTGCTGAGTCAAGGAAGGGATGGTAGGTTGAAAGAACATTCGATGACAAGGGACGTGGAACACTTAATCAAAAGAAAGAAGGGAGCCTACTTAAGGTTGAGGAGGCAAAGATCAGATAGGGCTTTAGAGGGTTGCAAGGTAGTCAGGAAGGAATGAAAGAATGGACTTAGGAGAGTTAGAAGGGGTCATGAAAAAGCTTCAGCAGTTAGGATTAAGAATAACCCTGAAGCATTCCACAATTAAGTAAGGATAAGAGGATGGCCAGAGTGAGGGTAGGGCCAATCAGGGATACTGGAGGGAATTTGCGCCTGGAGGTGGATTAACTAGTGGAGGCCTTTAATAAATACTTTACTTCAGTCTTCACTACTGAGAGGTATCTTGACGTTTCTGAGGATAGCATGAAACAGACTGATATGCTAGAACAGGTTGATGTTAGGAAGGAGGATGTGCTGAAAATTTTGAAAAACTAAGGATAGATAAATCCCCTGGGCTAGACGGGATATAACCGAGGTTATTACGGGAAGCAAGGGAAGATCTTTGCATCTCCATTGTCCACTAGATTACTGCCAGATGCTCGGAGGATGGTGAGTGTTATTCCCTTGTTCATGAAAGGGTATAGGGATAATCCTGGGAATTAAGACCAGTCAGTCTTACGTCAGTGGTGAGCAAAGTATTGGAGAGTATTCTGAAAGATTGGATTTATGATTACTTGGCAAACTTGGATTAGAGATCGTCAGCATGGCTTTGTGAGGAGCAAGTCATGCCTCACAAACCTTACTGAATTCTTTGAGGATGAGACAAAGCATGTTGATGAAGGTAGACCGGTGGATGTGGTGTAAATGGATTTTAGCAAGGCATTTGATAAGGTTCCCTAAGGTAGGCTCATTCAGAAAGTAAGGAGGCATGGGATACAGGGAAACCTGTCTGTCTGGATACCCTATTGAGTGGCCCATAGAAGATGGAGGGTGGTGGTAGATGAAAGTATTCAACCTGGAGCTCGGTGACCAGTGGTGTTCTACAGGGATCAATTCTGGGACCTCTGCTCTGTGGCAGGCTGTTGCAAGTTGCAATGAGTCATTGACAGATGCAGAGCTGGGCTGATAATTGGCAGATGGAGTTCAACCTGGAAAAGTGTGAAATGATTCATTTTGGTAGGTCAAATTTGAATGCAAAACACAGGGTTAAAGGCAGGATTCTTGGCAGTATGGAGGAACAGAGGGATCTTGGGGTCCATGTTCATAGATCCCTCAAAGTTGCTGCCCAGGTTGATAGGGTTGTTAAGAAGGTGTATGGTCTGTTGGCTTTCATTAACAGGAGGATTGCGTTTAAGAGCTGCGAGGTTATGCTGCAGCTCTATAGAGTCCTGGTTCGACCACACTTAGGATATTGCGTTCAGTTCTGATCACCTCATTATCAGAAGGACTTGGAAGCTTTAGACAGGAGATTTACCAGGATGCTGCCTGGACTGGATGGCATGTCTTATGAAGAAAGGTTAATGGAGCTAGGACTTTTTTCATTGGAGTGAGGAAGGATGAGAGATTAATAAAGGTGTACAAAATGATGAAAGGCATAAATAGAGAAGATAGCCAGAGACCTTTGCCCATGATGGAAATGTCCATCATGAGGGTGCAAAAGTTTCAGTTAACTGCAAGAAGGATTAGGTGAGATGTCAGAAGTAGGTTCTTTACTCAGAGAGTGGTGGGTGCATGGAATGCACTGTCAGCAGTGGTAGTAGAGTCAGGTACATTAGGGACATTTAAGCAACTCTTGGACAGGCTCTTTGAAGAGACTGAAATGAAGGGTACATGGGTTAGTCTGATCTTAGAGGAGAAAAGGCTGGCATAACATCGAGAGCTGAAGGGCCTGTACTGTGCTGTACTGTTCTATGTTCTATTGTCTATCTTTGGATTGTGGGAGGAGACTGGAGTACCCAGAGGAAACCCATGCAGATACAGGGAAAATGTGCATACTCCACACAGACAGTTGCCTAAGGCTGGGATTCCAGGTTCCCTGGTGCTGTGAGACAGCAGTGCTAAGCACTGAGCTACCATGCCAGGACTCTATTCTAAATAATCCTTCGTCTTCTGAAGACTGAGTTCTTGTGATTTGAAAATCTCTTGCATTCTCAGCCCTGGCTTGTGTGAAGAGAACAGAGAACATTTATTGACCATACTGAGCTACTTTTGAGAGAGTGAGGGTAAGCTGATCTCTCCCGAAAAGAGAGTCTATGATGTGGGTTAGGAGTACAATGTTTCTTTAAATGAAATCTCCTTGAAGGTGAGCTTTTGCTTCAATTGAAAGCCTAGTCAGTGAGTGTAGATGGTTACTGAACATTTGGAAAGGTTGAACTTTGTGTTTGAGAGTTTCCCTGTCAAAGAAATGCTCAGACAGAAATAGGTCAAGGGGTGAGTGAACGCTCCATTAGTGAAAGAGCTTGTGTGTTGACATGAGTACCTTGTCATGCCTTGCCATCCTTGTGAAATTACTCAACTTTTTGGAACTATATGACAATGTTTGAGATGAAGGAGATTGTGCTTACTGCCTGTGCAGACAGCACTTGATAGAAATCATTTGAAGAAATATCCTCCTATCTTTCTAGGGCCATGCCTAACATTACTTCTTCACCAGTCACCTTGCTGTCACTGTCATTCAATGCCCTTGATTCCAAAGATTACATCTCCTCAGGGATGCAAGTATATTCCATAGGTCTTCAAGTCACAGAGTCATAGAGATATACAGCATGGAAACAGGCCCTGTGGTTCCACTCGTCCATGCTGACCAGGTATCTTAAATTAATCTGGTTTTGTTTTCCAGCATTTGGCCCATTTCCTTTGAAATATTTCCTGTTCATGTGCCCATTTGGGATACAGCACTAAATCCTGCTCTCCCTATTAGAACAAAGATGTTGCAAAAGTTGAAAGGAAACAGAAAAGATTTACAAGGATATTTCTGGTGTTGGAGATTTTGAGGTACAAGGAGAGGCTGAATGGGCTGGGTCTATTTTCCCTGGAGCATTGGGAGGTGACCTTGGAGAGATTTATAAAATCATGAGTGGCATGGATAAAACATAGGGCAGGGCATCCCATGAGCTAATGGATTATTTTAAACACTGCAAAATTGCTATATTTTCCTTTCTCCTGGCCAGCTAATAAAGGGTTGATTTCTGTTCTTCAAATGATCCTGCATGATGAACGGAGGGGCTGGTTTATGTACTATTTGTGGGGATAAGGAAGTTTCCCTCAATTGTTTTTTCTTTGATTGAGTTGAAAGGACCTAATCGATTTACAATGGTTCATTAGGCATTGTTATTATGATTGCGACGAGATCTCCGGTGGCTCAGTGGTTAGCACTGCTGCCTCACAGCACCAGGGACCCGGGTCCAAGTTTCACCTTGGGCAACTGGCTGTGCGGAGTTTGCACATTCTCCTTGTGTCTGCATGGGTTTTGTCCAGGTGCTCCGGTTTCCTCCCACAGTCCAAAGATGTGCAGGTTAGGTGAATTGGCCACGCTAAATTGCCCATAGTGTCAGGTGCATTAGTTAGGGGAATGGATATGGGTGGGTTGCTCTTCGGAGGGTCGGTGTGGACTTGTTGGGCCGAAGGGCCTGTTTACACACTGTAGGGAATCTAATCTAAATATCTACACTCCATCAGAAATCCTAAGATTTTTTTGTCTTATCCCCTCCTTGCATGACAAAATTGAATTGGGTGGGATTTAATGCAGTGTCCAATATTAACCCTTTCAGAATCATTAGTTGCCCCTCAAGATATTTTCCCCATAGTTACATTATGCACATTTATGCATGTAAATCCACTACTTTTCAGCACTTGAATAAATGATTTGGATGTGAACATGGAAGGCATGGTTAGTAAGTTTGTAGATGACACCAAAATTGGAAGTGAAGTGGACAGCGAAGAAGCTTACCTTAGACTACAACAGGATCTTGATTAGATGGGCCAATGGGTCGAGGAGTGACAGATGGAGTTTAATTTAAATAAATTTGAAGAGCTGCATTTTGGAAAGATAAATTAGGACAGGACTTACACACTTAATGAGAAGGTCCTGGGAATGTTGCTGAACACAAAGACCTCGGAGTGGAGGTTCATAGTTCCTTGAAAGTGGAGTCACAGGTGGATAGGATAGTGAAGAAGGCATTTGGTATACTTGTCTTTATTGGTCAGAGCATTGAGTATAGGAGTTGAAAGGTCATATTGTGGCTGTACAGGACATTGGTAAGGCCACCATTGGAATACCGCATGCAATTCTGATCTCCCTGCTGTAGAAAAGATGTTGTGAAACTTGAAAGGGTTTAGAAAAGATTTTCAAGGATATTGTCAGGGTTGGAGAGTTTGAGCTATAGGGAGAGGCTGAATAGACTGGGGCTGTTTTCTAGGAGTGTCAAGAGGCTGAGGGGTGACCTTACAGAGGTTTATAAAATCATGAAGTTCCTGGATAAGGTAAATAGACAAGATTCTTTCTCCAGGGTGGGGGAGTCCAAAACTGGAGGGCATAGATTTAAGGTGAGAGGGGAAAGATTCAAAAGTAACCTAAGGGGCAATGTTTTCATGCAGAATGTGGGGCGTGTATGGAACGAGCTGCCAGTGAAAGTGGTGGTGGCGGGCATAGAACATAGAACATAGAAAAATACAGCGCAGTACAGGCCCTTCGGCCCTCGATGTTGCGCCGATCCAAGCCCACCTAACCTACACTAGCCCACTTTCCTCCATATGCCTATCCAATGCCTGTTTAAATGCCCATAAAGAGGGAGAGTCCACCACTGTTACTGGCAGGGCATTCCATGAACTCACGACTCGCTGAGTAAAGAATCTACCCCTAACTTCTGTCCTATACATACCACCCCTTAATTTAAAGCTATTCCCCCTCGTAATAGCTGACTCCATACGTGGAAAAAGGTTCTCATGGTCAACTCTATCTAAACCCCTAATCATCTTGTACACCTCTATCAAGTCACCCCTAAACCTTCTTTTCTCCAATGAAAACAGCCCCAAGTGCCTCAGCCTTTCCTCATATGATCTTCCTACCATACCAGGCAACATCCTGGTAAACCTCCTCTGCACCCGTTCCAGTACCTCCACATCCTTCCTATAGTATGGCGACCAAAACTGCACACAATACTCCAGATGCGGCCACACCAGAGTCTTATACAACAGCAACATGACCTCAGGACTCCGGAACTCAATTCCTCTACCAATAAAAGCCAGTATGCCATATGCCTTCTTCACAGCACTATTTACCTGGGTGGCAACTTTCAGAGATCTGTGTACATGGACACCAAGATCCCTCTGCTCATCCGCACTACCAAGTATCCGACCACTAGCCCAGTACTCCATCTTCTTGTTACTCTTACCAAAGTGAATCACTTCACACTTAGCTACATTGAACTCCATTTGCCACCTTTCTGCCCAGCTCTGCAGCTTATTTATATCCCGCTGTAACCTGCCACATCCTTCCTCACTGTCAACAACTCCACCAACTTTCGTATCATCTGCAAACTTGCTCACCCAACCTTCTAGCCCCTCCTCCAGGTCATTTATAAAAATGACAAACAGCAATGGTCCCAAAACAGATCCGCTGGTAACTGCACTCCAAGATGAACCTTTACCATCAACTACTATCCTCTGTCTTCTTCCAGTCAGCCAATTTCCTAATCCAAACCTCCAACTCACCCTCAATGCCATACCTCCGTGTTTTTTGCAGTAGCCTACCATGGGGAACCGTATCAAACGCCTTACTAAAATCCATGTACACCACATCTACCGCTTTATCATCGTCACCTCCACCTGACCTTCACAAAACCATGCTGACTATCCTTGATCACAGTATTCCTATCCAGATGTTCATAAATCCTATCCCTTACAATTCTCTCTAAGACTTTGCCCACAACAGAGGTAAGACTCACTGGCCTATAGTTACTAGGGTTATCCCTACTCCCCTTCTTGAACAAGGGAACCACATTTGCTATCCTCCAGTCTTCTGGCACTATTCCTGTAGACAACGAGGACGTAAAAATCAAGGCCAATGGCTCTGCAATCTCCTCCCTTGCTTCCCAGAGAATCCTAGGATAAATTCCATCTGGTCCAGGGGACTTATCTATATTCACCCTTTCCAGAATTTCCAACACCTCTTCCCTACATATCGCAAAGCCATCCATTCTAATTAATTGTGACTCAATATTCACATTGACAACAATGTCCTGTTCCTGAGTGAATACTGACAAAAAGTATTCATTCAGTGTCTCCCCAATTTCTTCAGCCTCCACATGCAACTTCCCACTACTATCCTTGACTGGACCTATTCCTACCCTAGTCATTCTTTTATTCCTGGCATACCTATAGAAAGCCTTTGGGTTTTCCCTAATCCTACCAACCAAGGACTTTTCATGTCCCCTCCTTGCTGCTCTTAGCTTTCTCTTTAGATCCTTCCTGGCTACCTTATAACTCTCAATCGCCCCAATTGAACCTTCATGCCTCATCTCTACATAGGCCGCCCTCTTCCCTTTAACAAGGGATTCCAATTCCTTATTAAACCACGGCTCCCTCACACGACCCTTTCCTCCCTGCCTGACAGGTACATACTTATCAAGGACACTCAATAGTTGCTCCTTGAACAAGCTCCACATATCGATTGCACCTTCCCTTGAAGCCTACTTTTCCAAGCCACACATCCTAAGTCATGCCTCACCGCATCATAATTTCCCTGTCCCCAGCTATAACTCTTGCCCTGTAGTGCACACTTATCCCTCTCCATCACTAAAGTAAAAGTCACCGAATTGTAGTCACTGTCCCCAAAGTGCTCACCTACCTCCAAGTCTAACACCTGGCCTGGTTCGTTACCCAGAACCAAATCCAGTATGGCCTCACCTCTTGTTGGCCTGTCTACATATTGTGTCAGGAAACCCTCCTGCACACATTGGACAAACACCGACCGATCTAACGTACTCGAGCTACAGCTTCCCCAGTCAATATCTGGAAAGTTAAAGACCCCATAACAACCACCCTATTACTTTCACTCTTCTCCTGAATCATCCTCACAGTCCTTTCTTCTACATCTCTAGGACAATTAGGAGGCCTGTAGAAAACTCCTAACAGGGTGACCTCACCTTTCTTATTTCTAAGCTCAGCCCAAACTACCTCAGATGGCGAGTCTTTATCCATCGTCCTTTCCACTGTTGTAATACTATCTTTGACAAGCAATGCCACACCTTCCCCTCTTTTACCCCCACCTCTGACCCTACTAAAACATTTAAACCCTGGAACCTGCAACAACCAATCCTGTCCCTGTTCTACCCATGTCTCCGTAATAGCCACAACATCGAACTCCCAGGTACCAACCCACGCTGCAAGTTCACCTACCTTATTTCGTATACTTCTCGCATTGAAGTATACACACTTCAAGCCACCTTCCTGTTTACAGGCACCCTCCTTCGAGATTGGTGCCATGTTCCTAACCTCCCTACACTCCAGGTCCTGCACCCTAAAGCTACAGTCTAGGTTCCCATGCCCCTGCAGAGTTAGTTTAAACCCCCCGAAAGAACACTAGCAAACCTCCCCCCAAAGATACTGGTGCCCCTCAGGTTCAGGTGTAGACCATCCTGTTTATAGAGGTCCCACCTTCCCCAGAAAGAACCCCAGTTATCCAGAAACTGGAATCTCTCCCTCCTGCACCATCCTTGTAGCCACGCATTTAACTGCTCTCTCTCCCTATTCCTCGACTCTCTATCACGTGGCACGGGTAACAAACCAGAGATAACAACTCTGTTTGTTCTAACTCTGAGCTTCCAACCTAGCTCCCTGAAAGCCTGCCTAACATCCTCATCCCTCTTCCTACCTATGTCGTTGGTGCCAATGTGGACCACAATTTCGGGCTGCTCCCCCTCCCCCTTAAGGACCCGGAAAACACGATCAGATACATCACGTACCCTTGCACCTGGGAGGCAACATACCAAACGTGAGTCTCTCTCGCCCCCACAAAACTGCCTATCTGTGCCCCGAACTATCGAGTCTCCAATAACTATTGCTCTGTTCTTCTTCTCCTCCCTTCCCTTCTGAGCAACGGGGATAGGCTCCGTGCCAGAGGCCTGAACCCCATTGCTTACCCCTGGTAAGTCGTCTCCCCCACAAGTATCCAAAACTTGTTATTGAGGGGAACGGCCGCAGGGGGTCTCTGCACTGGCTGCTTCCTCCCAGTCCCCCTCACTGTCACCCATCTGTCTGCAATCTTTGGAGTTACTACTTCCCTAAAGCTCTGATCTATGACCACCTCTGCCTCCCGAGTGATCCTAAGTTCATCCAACTCCAGCTCCAGTTCCCTAACACGGTCTTGGAGGAGCTGGAGATGGGTGCACTTCCTGCAAGTGTAATCAGCAGGGACGACCATGGCATCCCTCACCTCAAACATGTTGCAAGAGGAACATTGCACTGCCTTCACTGCCATCCCTCTAAAAATAACCATAAAAAAAACTAGGTCTAAACACAAGAATAAGCAAAATGCAGCACTTACCTCCTTACCACAACGGGTCTTATTATTAGGTTAGAGGAGGAGGGCGGGTGGGAGGCTCTACCTTTGTAGTGCCTCGGGTTCTTCTCCTGCGCGCCTTTATAGGGAAAAAAAAACAACTTACCCAGGTAAGCTTGTGCTCCACCAGCTTCCGGGTCCACTCAGCGCTTTTTCTAAAAAAAAACTTTCAAATTTAAACAATTAAACAAACGTCAGCGAGCCTTCAAGCAGCCACTGCCAAACAGCCCTTACCTGCTCTGCTGAGAGATTCCGACATTTAAAAGGCATCTGGATGGATATATGAATAGGAAGGGTTTAGAGGGATAGGAGCTATGTGCTGGAAAATGGGGCCAGATTCTTTAGGATATCTGGTTGGTGTGGACTAGTTGTCCAAAGGGTCTATTTCCATGCTGAATATTTCTATGACTCTAAGAAATGCATGTGAAACCAACACATCTCTCCCCAAATCTCTCATTTCAAAAATGTAGGTATTGTGGACTTTTTACAATTTATCCAAAATGAATTATCTTTGCACTTAAAAGACTGATAGATCTTTGGTTGGAATAGGGTTGATCTTGATTCTGATTTTGATCACCATTCTGAACTTTACCTTGTACAGTTAGCATACTGTATCTCTACTGGAGGAGCTTTTCTCTTCGATGATAATTGTGAAGGAGATTGACCTTAATAACCCAAATAGTTGGCCCATTGATTTAATTGGACAACCCTTAAAACTCCTGAACATATTTTGTGTAAGACCTAGTCTCTGCTGAATCAGATAGTTTCCCATAATAACATCTGGGGCATATTTAATCTTATAAATCTCCACCAGGTAAGATGGCCGCTTGGTGGAAGCAAGTATTTTCTTCTTTGTAGTATCCTGAATTTCTGATCTAGGCAACTTTGTCTTTGTGAATATTTCCTGAATTGAACTTTGTTGGTCTGGCTTCCATCGAGCTGTAGGCCACTGATCTTTATATTGTGTAAGCAAATCTTTATTCTCAGCTGCTGACAGATGTAAGCTCAAATTGTTCATTTCAATGTGTTGATTAGGTCAGATGTCTTAATTCACCTTGCATTGTGGTTGCAGTAGAGTGGCTGGCATATTATCATCCACACCTGTGATACTGGAAGATTCCTGCTAACTAACAATAAACGCTTACATGAATAATTCTGCTTTAAAAAATGAAGGACTAAATATTCCTCTTGAATTTGTGTCACCTCACAATCTGTCAAAGTCAAAACTGCAGTAACAATTCATCTGCAATAACATTTGCTGTTTGGACAACTTCATTTGAAGATTTTTCAATAACCTCTAGTGGGTTGTACTGCTTATTCTTATTGTCAGTTTTCTCTCTGCTCACTAATTTTACTGGTTTCTGTCATCTGAAATTTCTTCAGGGTGAATAGGATTGGAGAACAATTCTACCATTTCTATCTTGTTGCAACTTGCTTCCTGTTGACAGTACAATATAATTATCTTATCATAGAATCGATACAGGCCATCCAGCCTACTGAGTCTGCACCAATCTTCCAAAGAGCATCCCACCCAGACTCACACCTGCATCCTATCCCCATCACCCTGCATTTCCCACAGCTAATCCCTCTATCCAGCACATCCCTGAACACTACAGAGCAATTTACCCCAGCCAATCCACCTAACCTTCTCATCTTTGTACGGCAGGAGGAAACCCACACAGGCACAAGGAGACAGAGATCATGCACAGTCTACACAGACAGCAGCCAAGACTGGAATCGAACTCTGGCGTTCTGAGGCAGCAGTGCCAACCACTATGCCACCATGTTTCCCCTTAGCCTCTATCTTATGCCAACATAGAATCTATTAACACCACCTTTCTTGGATGTTATACCATGAATTTAAGGAACACCAATGACACTTATTATGAGTTGTCCCTGGACCAGTTTCCCCTCACTGTTTTTTCTTTACAGAGACATAGTCACTTTCACTGCCCCTTGGAATTAGTTGACCACCTTCAGCTATTAGCTTAAAAATGTGTTGCTGGAAAAGCACAGCAGGCCAGGCAGCATCAAAGGAACAGGAGAATCGACGTTTCGGGCATAAGCCCACCTTCAGCTATCTCAAGGATGTTAAAATCAATGCATTTTTTCAGACTCAAAGGTGAGAAATATTGATTGTGAGTCATGAATACATTCTGAATTGTCTTTTTTTTTGTGACGAAAAACTGCTTATATTATCATTCTCAGCAGTTATGCCAACTGGGTCATGCAATGTAATCTCTGTAGTTTGTTATGGCTGTTTCTTCAGGCATGGCTTTAGATCTGATAAGACAGTGGCATTCACCCTATACCAGACTTAGAATTAATGAGTTGCCAATTGACATAAATAGGCTCTGTCAAATTTGAGTTGGTTGAGAGATTAGTTTCCCTCAGAATGTTTTTCATTTTCTTTTCAATTGCTTGTGATTGTATTGAATCAGTATCCCTGTCTGAGAAGGTATGTGACTTCTTACTGCTCTGGAACTGCGTCCTAATTCTACACAATTTCTGTAAGTGACATGTGTAGCATTCTTTTCCATACCTGAGCACTGTTGTGCTAGTGAGGTTTCCAAATTGCTGGCACTGTTTGGCCTATTCTTTCAGTTGGTTTGTTATATCTGTACTTTAGAACATTCTCACCTTAAAATGTGAAATGATCTGTTTCGGTCCTGTGAAAAGATTATCCTTCTCCTCCAGGGTTTGTCTGTGATTCGCTCTGGTTTCTACTTCCAGCACAATCAGAAGAGTTTTGTCTAACGTCAGATTTTTTGTGGACTCCAGTAATTCTGACACTGACTCATGAATGATTTCAACGCAATATCTGTCCCTTCTGCATTCAGACTTTCAAAGCTCCACTGGAGACTGAACTCCTCCATTAAATCTTGTTTTTACAAGACTTCTATTTGTTTTCAGAATAAAGCTCTTATTAAGAGCTCATAGAAACTCTTCCGAGAAAAATTGTAGCAACCCATTTGGGAAAGTACACTGATTCTCAAGCTCCACTAGTACCAGGGTCACCACAAAAGTTAATGACAATCGCAAACCATGGACTACAAGAGCATAAGACACAGGACCAGAAAATCGGCCACTTAGCCCATCCAGTCTGCTCTGCCATTCAATCATGACTGATAAGTTTCTTAACCCTGTTCTCCCACTTTCTCCCCATAACCTTTGATTCCCTTGATAATGAAGAACCTATCTGTCCCTGTATTAAATATACTCAATGATCTGGTCTCCACAGCCTTGTGTGGCAATGAATTCCATAGATTCACCACTCTCTCGCTGAAGAAGTTTTTCCTCATCTCTGTTCTAAAGAGTCTTCCCTTTACTCTAAAGCTGTACCTCGGTTCCTTGTCTCTCCTGCTAATGGAAACATAGAACACAGAACATTATAGCGCAATACAGGCCCTTCAGACCTCGATGTTGCAACGGTCTGTCATTCTGAAGCCCATCTAACCTACACTATTCCATGTACGTCCGTCTTCCCACCATCCACTCTGTCCAGGCTATTCAGTATTCTGTAAGTTTGAATTAGTTCTCCCCTCATCCTTCTTAACTCAATTGATTATAGACCAGTGTCCTCAAATGTTCCTCATTTGTTAAGCCTTTCATCCTGCTCTTTGGATGCTGCCTGACCTGCTGTGCTTTTCTGGCAATACATTTTCAGCTCTGATCTCCAGCATCTGCAGTCCTCACTTTCTCCTTAAATTCTTCTGCAGCCTCCCAGCCTCCCTGCCTCCTCAATTTTACCTGTCCCTCCACCTATCTTTGCATCATCTGCAAATGTAGCCAGTATGTTCTCAGTTCCTTCATCTAAAGTTATGGTCCCAATACTGACTCTTGAGGAGCAACACGAGGCGTGAAAACCCTCTAATTTACATGCCTGTTGGAAACAAGTTTAAGAAAACATTGATCAGGTTCATGTACTTTAGCTAGAACAACTACTTATTTCAAATAAAGTTAAAAATCACACAATACCAGGTTATAGTCCAACAGGTTTAATTGGAAGCACACTAGTTTTCGGAGCGACGCTCCTTCATCAACCACCAAGTGTGCTTCCAACTAAACCCGTTGGACTATAACCTGGTATTGTGTGATTTTTAAATGTGTACACCCCAGTCCAACACTGGCATCTACAAATCATTATTTCAAATAAATAATTCTAATGACAAATAGACAGCTATGAACTACTAACATATAACTCTGCTAGTAAAAACTTGAACCCCATTTAAAAAATTTACACACACATGCAGACAGCCAGACAATTAACATTAATCCAGTGACTTTTGTTTGAAGTACTTCTATAGCCCTTGATTTCCTTGCTTCATTGTTCCCACTCATTTAGACAGCATCATTCATTGTGTCTCCTACAATTTTACTTCTGGACTCCACAGCTGATATTTCCTTTTGTGCTGTTAGTTTTATGTGGTTCCCTTTGCCCAACAGATTTTTAAATGCACTCAAGGAGATCTAAGGTGTTTGCTGCTGAGCTGAACATTGAACAAGCCCCTTGATTCCAGAACAAATTTATAATTGTCAGGGTGCACTAGACTTTAAGCTCTTATTAGTCCATGCAAGTTCTTCTGCACTTCTTACCAGGTCAGAAGTAAAGGTGTTAGCCTGGTGAGCTAGTTCACTCTTATTGGTCTTCCCATGTACTACTAATCGCTTGCAAATGCTTGTAGCTGCTGACCGTCTGTGTGAGTAGTTCTTGAAGGAATGCAGGGCTCTTTTGATGTGGTAGTGGTAGTGTCCCTATGTGGGGTTAGACGTTTTGTCTTCAAGTCCCATCTGCTCCACAGTTGTGTCTGACCAAATTTGTTTAAAAATGATATTAGAACAGTCAAATCTTTCAAGCTGCAAACTCACTTGGCCTTTTGAGCATTCCTTCCCTGAGGTTCAGTGGAATTTATCACCATTTACATAGAGTCACAGAATCATAAGCATGGAAACTGACCCTTCGGTCAAACCAGTCCATGCCAAATATGATCCCAGACTAAACTAGTCCCACCTGCCCGCCCTGGTCCATATCCCTCCAAACCTTGCAGATTCATGAACTTATCTAAATGTCTTTTAAATGTTGCAGTTGTACCCACATCCACCACTTCCTCAGGAAATTCACTCCATATGTGAACCACCCTATGTGTAAAATATTTGTCCCTCATGTCTTTTTTAGATCTCTCTCCTTTCACCTTTAAAATGCTCCCCATGTCTTGAAATCTCCCATCCTAGGGAAAAGACAACTACTATGAACTCTAATTATACTCCTCATTATTTTATAAAATTCTACAAGATCTCCACTCAACGTCTTACGCTTCTTGTTAAATTAAGGGATGATACCCACTGCTGACCACCATGCCATATTTGTGAGTTCAAAGATGTTTCCATCGATTGTCATGACTCACTAGCATATGCACTGGGAATTAAGCCTCACTATTGCTGGAATCATCACAATTGTGAAAAGATTTAATCAAAGCTTACAAAGTCATCAATTTACATGACTGAAAAACCTAGGTAAAGAGAAAACACTATTGAATTTTAACTGTCCAAAGAAAAGACAACTCAGGTGATTGATTTGAATGAAAGAATTTGAGCTTTGTTTAATTATAACAGAGAATGAATTTGTGCAGCTATGTGAAATTTGTCAGCTCACTACTTTAGCAAAGGACAAGTTAAAATAGCAGAGAAAGGAATTCAATTTGTACAGTTTCATATTACTGGCATTGCACTGCATATATTTTAACCTGATGTTAATAAACTGTTCACTGATATCTCCTGCATCCTCCCTGTAGCACCAAGGGAAACACAGCTCATTAATAGTACAGCTGAAAGACAATTTGACAGTGGGAACCTGTTGTCCATCATGCTAACAGGTTGTTGGCAAAGAAGTCTTGCTGAGAAACTAACTACAGCCTTTACCTTTATATTGCAGATAGCATAAATGGACTGAATAGCAGGTTTAAAGGATGTAACACACCAACTCAGGATTCAAGTTATTAGTTTTGATTCCAGACACAAGGGAAGGATCGTATCATTAATGCTTCATGAGTTCTCAACCCCTTTAACAGGAAAGCAAATCCTCTGCTTTGGGAATGCTTATTTGTGCAATTAAGCAGGATAAATAATTCAGCCAAGAGATAGTTGAGCGTAAGTTATAGTCAAATACATGAGTAGAAATAAAGGTATGCCATTTAGTGTGCTGGTTGGAAAACTTTTAGAATCTGCAATTCTTAGCATAGCTTTTAGATTGGTCTGTGCATGATATTGGCCAAAAATGCTAAATATTATAGGAGATTCACTGTACATAAGACAATAAGACATAGGAGTGGAAGTAAGGCCATTCGGCCCATCGAGTCCACTCTGCCATTCAATCATGGCTGATGGGCATTTCAACTCCACTTACCCATGTTCTCCCCGTGGCTGGAATCTAATTCGGTAGTTTGTACTGTTGCCTCACAGCACCATGGATCTGGGTTTGATTCCAGCATTGGGTGACTGTGTGGAGTTTGCACGTTCTCCCTGTGTCTGTGTGGGTTTCCTTTGGGTGTTCTAGCTTTCTCCCACAGTCTAAAGATGTGCAAGTTACATGGATTAACCATGCTAAATTGCCATAGTGTCCAGGGATGTGCAGGACAGGTAGATTAGCCATGGGAAATGTAGGCTAATGGAGATAAAGTGGTGGAGCTGGGTGTAGGTGGGCTGCTCTTTGGGGAGTTGGTGCAGACTTGTTGGGTCAAATAGCTTGTATCTGCACTGTAGGGATTCTATGATTCTAATATCGAAGTACATAGATGATTTTAATTTATTTAGCGTCATTCATACACACTTTATCTTAAAAGCAAAAAGTAATTGCAGAGTAAGCCATTTGGTCACATAATATAAATGGTTGGCACAGTAAGTCAGTGGTTAGCACTGCTGCCTCGCAGCACGAGGGACTCGTGTTCAATTCCAGCCTTGGGCAACTGTCTGTGTGGAGTTTGCGCATTCTCCCCCGTGTATGTGTGGGTTTTCACTGGGTGCTCTGGTTTCCTGCCATGGTCTAAAGATATGAAACTCAGGTGAATTGGCCATGCTAAATTGCCCATAGTGTGAGATGTATTAGTTAGAGGGAAATGGGTCTGGGTGGATTGCTCTTCAGAGGGTCAGTGTGGACTTGTTGGGCCAAATAGCATGTTACCACATTGTAGGGAATGTAATCTAATCTAAAAAGAATAAATTAAATTGATGGCAGTATTTGGATCAACACAGTATCTTTTTAACACTAAGGTCAAGTCTGAAAATCAGTTTGGATTAATAGGCACGTTTTCTCTTTAAATGGAAGGGTTTCATCTGGAATGTGTTTAGGCAGTCTCAACTCTGCTTCTAAAGGAAACATTTCTTCAGTATACAACTTCTAACAGAATGCACACTCAATGCTAAGCTTTTGAAGATTAGCAAAATGGAGGCCCTTTGATCAGGACCACCGGTAACTGTGTTTTCTTTTCTCAGCAACACTTCTTTGCCAGGAGTTGAAGGGACAATATTTTGTAAAAGGGATAATTTCCCCCAGTTTGAACAGATCACTAAAATATAAAAATGTGTGCTCAGGTAAATTTGCATTAGGTATGCGCTTTCAAAGGACTGCAGCCCACTTCTGAAGAGTGAG
This sequence comes from Hemiscyllium ocellatum, assembly GCF_020745735.1. Taxonomy (NCBI): domain Eukaryota; kingdom Metazoa; phylum Chordata; class Chondrichthyes; order Orectolobiformes; family Hemiscylliidae; genus Hemiscyllium; species Hemiscyllium ocellatum. The sequence continues at coordinate 105,909,827 of NC_083406.1, forward strand.
TCGTGGTGGTGATATTAAGTACTACTAGCAATTACAGTGATTTGGTATGGGCTTTTATTTCTTCATATGAGCTCAAGCCTGATTTCCAGCTTTGTTTTAAACATTTATTAACAATGGTAGGTTTGCAGAGCATCATGGTCTGAGTTGTATTGGTACCAACCTTCTAGAAAAGTGTATCCTCTGACTATTCATAGAATCATAGAATCCCTACAGTGTGGAAGCAGGGTATTTGGTCCATCAGGTCCACACTGACCCCTCCGAAGAATATCCCACCCAGACCCACCCCCCTACCCTATCCCCATAACTCTACATTTCCCATGGCTAATCAACTTAGCTTGAACATCTCTGGACACTATGGACAGTTTAGCATGGCCAGTTCACCTAACCTGCACATCTTTGGACTGAGGGAGGAAACTGGAATACCCAGAGGAAACCCACGCAGACATGAGGAAAATGTGCAAGCTCCACACAAGTGAAGCCACAATTGCATCACAGCATACCTCAGACTCATCTATGTACTGAGCCCTATCTCTGCCTAAGCTCTTTCTCAGTTTTCAACATTTGTAACTGAAAGCATTATTTTGATATTATTGACTGAAACATTTTAATACAATAATAGTATAGTGAATCCTTCGTATCAATGGGTTCATGGCTTGTGCATTTACCTATCTGTGCCAAAAAACTAAGTAACAGCACCCTTCAACAACCATGGGCAAACTTACATATCACAATTTTAACCTGTATTTTTAATGAACTTTGCACTCAAATGTCATCATCTTTAAGAGTTCTCAGGAATGAGAATAATACCCTCTTGCATACTGAGGAATGACTATATTCCCTATGACTGAATGTATGTCCAACTCCACAGGACATTGTTCAGAGATGCAGACACTCTGGGGATCTTGCTGTCTTACCTGACCTGGTCATACAAAGTGGCAGAGGGTGATGCTTGGAAGGCTAGTTTCAATTTGTGGCTTCAGAAGCTTAATTATAATAGATAAAGGTATGCTAATAACATCATCCCAAAACTCTTGATATTGAAAGGATTGGTTAACAGTGGGTTGCCACATCAAAATGAAGATAAGTGGATACTCAGTGAGAGGATGTTACTTCCAATTGATTGGACTCAGATTACTTTTATCTCTTTTATACTGCTCTCTGTTAAAGAGATGATCTGACAATGAAGACTCGCTGAATGCTAAAGTTTTTGGTTTGTTCATGGGTTATGGGAGTTATTGGCTAGGCCAGCATTCATTACGTGCTGTGAGTTTGGTCCTTGCTAGGTCATTTCAGAGGGCACTTGACAGTGATCCACATTCCCCATGGGTCTGGATTCACATGTAGGTCAGACCAGGAAAGGATGGTGGACATCTTTCCCTAAATGACATGAGTGAAGCAGAATTTCTTTATAACAATGGATACATTATAGGCATTAAACTAGCTATTTTTACAAGGAAGCTGATTCCTAAGGATGGGTGAAAAATGTCTACTTTCTACTAATCTCCAGTTTGAAGCTATTTGTGCCAGAGGAAGATTAAGTGTAAGTAACTAAAGTTAAGGTAAGGATGGTAACTTAAAAGTTAAGATTGAGGCATGGCAGGTTGGCTAAGACAAGTGGAATTTCCATCTTGCGACAAATGAGGAGACACGGGAACTTCTCAAGACCTGGATGAGGACGTACACAGGAAGTTAACCAGCTGCAAAACTTCAGTTCCACCTTTCTGAATTCAAGCAGCAACTAAAGTCACTGAGATGCTTCGGTAAGGTGAAGAACTATATGGATGATATATTCAGAGAGTTGGTCACAATTCAAGGTAGGGCAAAGCAGTTAGATGGGAATGCAATTTTTCATCCTAGATATTAGTGCGAGTGATGGATCCCTGTAAGAAACGCAACAAGAGTCAAATCTGTGGCAACAGCTCTATGGAAGGGCAAGGAGAGTGGAGGGGCAGTATAGATAGGGGATTCTTTACTGAGGGGAACAGTCAGGCTTTTCTGCAGACATCAATGTGACTCCAGGATGGTTTGTTACCTCGCTGCTGAGATGTTCAGAATGTCACACACTGTCTGCAGAACGTTCTTCTTGCAGTGGTTGAACAGGTAGAGGTTGTGGTCCGTGTCAATATTAACCACATAAGTAGGAAGAAGGAATAAAAGGATGACTAGGGTAGGTATCGGTCCAGTCAAGGATAGTAGTGGGAAGTTGTGTGTGGAGGCGGAGGAGATTGGAGAGACACTAAATCAATACTTTTCATCAGTATTCACTCAGGAACAGGACACTGTTGCTGATGTGAATATGGAGTCACAAATGATTAGAATGGATGGCCTGGAAATATGCAGGGAAGAGGTTCTGGGAATATTGGAGAGGATGAAAATAGATAAGTCTCCTGGGCCTGATGGCATTTACCCTAGGATCCTCTGGGAAGCTAGGGAGGAGATAGCAGAGCCATTGGCCTGGATTTTTATGTCGTCATTGTCAACGGGAATAGTACCAGAGGACTGGAGGATAGCGAATGTGGTCCCCTTGTTCAAGAAAGGGAGTAGGGATAGCCCTAGTAACTATAGGCCAGTGAGTCTGACTTCAGTGGTGGGCAAAGTCTTAGAGAGAATGGTAAGGGATAAGATTTATGAACATCTGGATAGGAATAACGTGATCAAGGATAGCCAGCATGGTTTTGTGAAGGGCAGGTCGTGCCTCACAAACCTTATTGAGTTCTTTGAGAAGGTGACTAAGGAAGTGGACGAGGGTAAAGCAGTAGATGTTGTGTATATGGATTTTAGTAAGGCGTTCGATAAGGTTCCCCATGGTAGGCTAATGCTAAAACTACGGAGGTATGGCATTGAGGATACATTAGAGGTTTGGATTAGGAATTGGCTGGCTGGAAGGAGACAGAGGGTAGTAGTTGATGGACTATGTTCATCTTGGAGTGCAGTTACTAGCGGTGTACCACAAGGATCTGTTTTGGGACCATTGCTTTTTGTTATCTTTATAAATGATCTAGAGGAAGGGCTTGAAAGCTGGGTAAGCAAGTTTGCGGATGACACAAAAGTCGGTGGAGTTGTGGATAGTGAGGAAGGAAGTGGTAGGTTACAGCGGGATATAGATAAGTTGCAGAGCTGGGCAGAAATGTGGCAAATGGAATTCAATGTAGCTAAGTGTGAAGTCATTCACTTTGGTAGGAGTAACAAGAAGATGGATTACTGGGCTAATGGTAGGCTACTTGGTAGTGTGGATGAACAGAGGGATCTTGGTGTCCATGTACACAGATCTCTGAAAGTTGCCACCCAGGTAAATAGTGCTGTGAGGAAGGCATATGGTGTACTGGGCTTTATTGGTAGAGGAATTGAGTTCCGGAGTCCTGAGGTCATGTTGCTGTTGTATAAGACTCTGGTGCGGCCTCATCTGGAGTATTGTGTGCAGTTTTGGTCGCCATACTATAGGAAGGATGTGGAGGCATTGGAACGAGTGCAGAGGAGGTTTACCAGGATGTTGCCTGGAATGGTAGGAAAATCTTATGAGGAAAGGCTGAGGCACTTGGGGCTGTTCTCATTGGAGAAAAGAAGGTTTAGGGGAGATTTGATAGAGGTGTATAAGATGATTAGGGGTTTAGATACGGTCGACACTGAGAACCTTTTACCGCTAATGGAGTCAGGTGTTACTAGGGGACACAGCTTTAAATTAAGGGGTGGTAGGTATAGGACAGATGTTAGGGGTAGATTCTTTACACAGCGGGTTGTGAGTTCATGGAATGCCCTGCCAGTAGCAGTGGTAAACTCTCCTTCTTTATGGTCATTTAAGCGGGCATTGGATAGGCATTTGGAAGTTATTGGGCTAGTGTAGATTAGGTAGGATTCGGTCGGCGCAACATCAAGTGCCGAAGGGCCTGTACTGCGCTGTATCTTTCTATGTTCTATGTTCTATGTTCTAAGGATGGTATCCTGAAAATCGGAACATAAGATGCTAGATAATACTGCGTCGGCTTAGATTCCCTACAGTGTGGAAACAGGCCCTTCGGCCCAACAAGTCCACACCGACCCTCCGAAGAGTAACCCACCCAGACCCATTTCCCTGTGACTGATGCACCTAACACTGTGGACAATTTAGCATGGCCAATTCACCTGACCTGTACATCTTTGGAATGTAGGATGAAACCGGAGCTTAGGAGGAAACCCACGCAGGCACAGGGAGAATGTGCAAACTCCACACAGATAGTTGCATCGTGGCTGGAATTGAACCTGAGACTATGGCGCTGTGAGGCAGCAGTGCTAACCACTGAGCCACCATGCTGCTCTGATGTAATATTTTTATCACAATTCCATGTAGCTAAAAATAGTATGATCATGTGATTATAATTTTTTGCTGTTTATTTAACAAACTTATCAAAGGAGATACTATGTGCTGAAATTCGGTACAAATGCGTAGTGGAGTCTGCTCATGTCAGTACATCGCAAAAGTTTGTTGTGTGACAGGCACTTGGCATCTCCATAATGCTACCTGATTTTGTCCCACAGTGTGGATCAAATAAGTTGCTTCATTTTGGGAAATTGATTTTGACCAAGTTGACTATCAAATTGGCTCCTTGCAAACAATCAACCGATTGGCTCATGTTTTGGAAATATTCCAAGCTGCATAATTCTGCATTGGTTGAGTACATCCAATGCTAACAAAGCTGATGCTGTTTCAGCTGCATCGATCAATTGAACCAGTTAATATCCCTTTCATAAATCAATTTTTAGAACAAAG